>NC_088100.1:11632562-12257562 GCF_036370855.1 Dromaius novaehollandiae
GGATGCTCCCAGCTTAAGGGAAAAGCTTTTAAATAGTCCAGTGCCCACATTCAATGACTTCAAATGGTCGTTAGGACAGCCCATGAGTCATCCAAATGCTGCCAGGCCATTCTCTCTCTTGCCCATCCAATTAGTTGCTTTAGTTGTGTATATTCCTTAATGAATAATCTCAATAGTCCTGTTCAGACTCCACAGGACAGTATTGTTCCTACTGGTGCGTTTATGATGGGCTAAAAGGAGTTTATTTTGCATATCACTGCCTGCTGCTCTGCAAACTTTTCCTACAAAGATATACATACAAGAGTGAAATAATAAATTATGAAGCCAGATATATGAAGTTGCTCATCCAATATTTTTGTAGACTCAGGTCATTTAGCAGTTGATTGGGGTTCATCTAGCCTTCAGTCTCACTATACAGCAACAGTACTTTCACCTCAGTTTATTTTGCTGATTGTCTGTCCACTGGGGAAAATAAGGGAAAAGATGGTAATGAAAGATAATTTCAGCAGTTTAATCCATTCTAAAAAGAAAAAGCAAACAGGAGGTAGGTAGATGACATGCCAGAGTAGTCTAATCCTTTTAAAATTAATTTGTCCTGCATTTTCTTTAAATACCCTAATTCCCTCCAATAATGACATTTTCTCTCATATTTTGTACTTGCATATGCTTCGTTTAATTCATATGCTTAGTGAAGCATATTGTTTCAATTAAGCCCCAGCAATGTTTGGAAGCAAGAGCGAAGGAAGGCCCAAGGGAGTTGATATCTACAAAACATACCAGTGATACAGTCTGTGCTTCTTTCAAAATATCCTTGGATGTGGCTAATAATTCACCCAATATTGGTAAGTGATTTTTTTGCACTTCTGATGCATGTCATTTCAGAATAATGCATAATCTGAGAAATGTTCACAAATGCATTTTTTTAAATGAATATAGTAAATGCTCGTCCCTTAGCCACATATATTAGTTCTTAAGGAGGCTCTATAAAACTTATAACTTTCTCTGTGACAAATATCTTTTCCTGGTCCTGTCAGAGTTAATGAGCAGAACTGCTGTTGCACTTAGTGGGAGTAATTTTTGCACAGCACCGTTATATGTGAAACAGAAAAAGTACTAGTAAATGTGTGTGTGAGTCAGAGCCCACCAAAAGCATTCAGAGCCCTCCCAATGGCTTTGGATTAGCCTTGCAAGGAAGTAGCCAATGTAAAATATATCTGAAAATCACAAAGTGCCCTGCTTCGGTCTAAAAGCAAACAGTTCCTAAGGATATGATTCTGCAGTGGAAGAATTATGTAATGGCCCCTGTTGTCTGTATGGCAGATGTACCTGGAAAAAAGGAGAGGAGGAAGAGGAAGAAAATGAAGAAAGAGACTTGAGGGAGCTGTGTAGCTGACAGAGTGAAAACCAAGTGGGGGCAGGCGTGCTGATTAGCTGCAAGGATTCTGCTTTCTGTGATGCCGCCCTGAGCCCAAAGCAAAGAGAGGATCTACAAGACTTCCCAGCGGGTGGAAGAGGAGAACAGGAGCAGTGAGCTAGAGACAGTGAGAGCGTGTGAGCGGAAGGAGAGAATGGGCTCACTGTGCCCAGACGGTGGTGTCGAAACAGAATGGCTGTTAATAACCAATTACTGCCCATGGTTAAAAAACTGTTGAGTGGATTTTGACTGGTTGCATTAAATCCTTTCATTTTTTCACTGTCGTGCTGTTTGTCAATTTGTAATGTTACCTGCCGTTGTAGGAATGGTCGGAGCTCCAGAGCTGCCTGTGATTATCCTTTGATTCCAGGGAGGATCCACCAGTTGGTCTGGCCTCCTCTGGCATTTTTGCAGATGTGCTCATTGACAGGCTAGTAATGTACAGAAGAAAGCATTGTTCAGAGACAAAGGAAGAATAACACAGGTCATTCTCAAACCTCACAAATCTTTTAAATTCTTGTTGGCTGCTACAGTCAAACTTCTGCCTCATACATTGACATATTTATGCCTTTCACCCTATGCTCAGGCTAGCTTGCTCCAAAAGTGAAAATTTCTAAAGGAGGTTTTAAACTTATTTGGAAAGATAGTATAAACCTTTTTTTCCTCCTCAGTTTTCATGGTGGGCTAAAGTTTAAAGTTCGTGTGTCCAAAGCATGTTGTATTTGCTGTACTTAGAGTAGATTGAAGTAGCTTTTTGAGATCGTTTTTCTGATCTGATGTTTGGAAGTTTTTATCGTTTTGTTACTTAAGTATTCTAATATAAACTACATTTGTGAATGAATTTTTTTTTTAAATGTCAGTTTAGTACTTATTGAAGAGCATGTATTTCTCATTGTCAGAGAGCTTATAGCAAGGAGGAGGGAATATGTTACAATTGAATCTTGCAGTTTATAAACAGCACCAGACTGACACCACTAAAAACCGAAGCCCTTTATCCCTAGAGGAGGTGCAGCACTGGTGGTAGCTGTGATGGTTTCTTCAGACTGTCCTGAGAATGTGCCTCAGCCTAACCCATTTTAGAAGTGCTGCCTAGAAGGAGATGACAATTCTCAGATCTCCGTCTGCATTCAACCCTGTGCCATTGGAGATCGTGTGGGAAGATCACAATTACTAATGCATGTTAAACATATGCTTGTTCATAGGGATTGGGCTGATGCTCTGAAATGCATTTCATTGTAGGACACTGAGTAACCATGGATGCCAACAGCTTTGAACTTCCGCAGCAGCACTCCTTTTGGCATTGCTGAGCCAGAGGAGAGCTCTGTATTTCTGCCATCTCAACCATCGCGTCCCTGACACTGGCTTGTTTTGAGCTTTACCTAAAGCTCAGCATCTTTACCGGATAGCCTTCATCTGTTCCACAGCTTCCAAAGCAACTGTGTCCTCCAAATAAGCAATTAACCACAGCAATGTATTTATGTATTTAAATTTGATTACTATATGTAAAGGGACAGTTCTCTTCTGCTGTGATTTTTTAGGGATGCTAGCTTTACAGTGTGCCCTGAAGTTTAGCAAAGCAGGATTATTTCAGAAAAAGGTGAGCTGAGTTAATTAGGTCTTAACTGATGCCATTTATCAGCCCAGTGTCTAGAATCTGCACATCTTGCTGTAAGAAAAATACAGGCAATTTCTGAATGGAATGAATAGATCAAATGATTTTTTATCTGGAAAGTAATTGGTTCAAAGCAAATGCACAACAAGAACACACATGGGCTCGCTGGAGAAACAAGTATAACAAGTTCAAAGATACAGAAGATGGCTTAATGAGCATGTAGGTAATGATTAAAATTCTAACTCTGAAGCCAGTGGAAAACATCCATTGACCTCATTGTGGCCAGGATGTTGCCCAAGGTCTTTATTTAGCATTGGAGATAACCTCTGTCAACAAAAAAAAAAAGGAGGGGGGAGAATGAAGGAGATAAAATATTTGTTGACTCCAGATTTCATTTACTTTTCTCTCTATGTCTGCTTGCAAACTTTTCAATGGCTGTATAATCATTTTTTAATTCAACATATTACAGTATTTCAAATGTTCATTGTTTTTATAATAAAAATCAAAACTTTTGCCCAAAGCCCAGAACTCATGAGCAGTTTTATTTTAATTAGTTCGTACTTGTGTGAGTAAGAGCAAGAACGTTTTGGCTAAAAAACACTTCATTTTCAGTCTTCTAAGGAGATACTGTACATGTTTTTTAAGAGTTTTCCTTCATCTGAACCCCATTTTTGTTAAGGAAAACCTATTGGCGTTCTTCTGTTGTTTGAATAAAAGAACAATTGGGACATTGAAAACTGGTAAATTCTCTGTGATTCGAATGACAAGAAGCAGTAAATTGTATTACCCACTTTTCCTGTCAAATTCATCAGTATAACTCTTACTGACATCCACGGTATCCGCACAGGTGTGTATTTCTTCCGGCTCCCCTGTTTCATGAATGGGAAGTTACCACTGTAATACAGATGGGCTCAGTACTTTATATCAGCACATTATCTAATACTACATTTTCATGTAGACATTGGCATAGTAGAGAAAATAATCCCTACCACTAAATACATGGGCTTTCCTAAATAATGGGCTTTCCTAAATAATTGCAAAACTGTATTCAGGGCGAATTTGGGTGGTGATAACCTGTTGGCGTGATTCATCTGTTGTATCAGTACCACTGCTGTGAGCAGCAGAAAGGGTATGTTAGGTGACATTTGATTAATACAGCTGTAATTGTTCCGGGGGCTTTCCCAGCGCTGCTGTTACAGGGGCTTCCAGGGATGCCCCAAAGAAGAAATTGTGCTAAAAGTCTGGTTCGTTGGTGGAGTTCGAAACAAAACAAAAAGCACTCAGCAGCTGCTAAATTCCAGTCTTTCACTTCCTAATCCTTGGAGGCTGAGAAACCATAGCTCAGTGTAACAAATGGCCTCTGCAGATGGCCGGTGCCTTTGAAAAGCAGACCTTGGACTCCCTTATGAAATTCGCTTTCCTTTCATCACTGCATGTTCTGCTACTCTGATTTCTGTGCTTTTCAGACATCTTTCCTTCTCTGGGAATTACCACTCTGCCCAGATCATCAGTCCAATACGCTGTTTCTGGCAGCAGAAGTGTTGAATGTGCGTGTTGCTCTCACCCTCGTAGGCTCTATCTGATCTTTAGTAGTTGGAGGCTGGCATAAGCCCTCAGATGCGAGGTTTAACATCTCTCCCACAAGTTTTAGCATCGATTGTGATATACCTGAATGTTTTAATCCTCTGCCTAATTTATCCCTTAGAGGGATAAATCTGGAGTAGCCTCTCTGTGGTCATTCAGCAGCCCAGCGTAGTCTCATTGCCAGCTCATGGGCCAGATCCAGCTGGCTCCCCTTGCTTTTTTCCCAACGGATTTATCAGTTGCTGGAGTGGCACGTGCTGTGGTAACAGCCAGATGCTCTCCTTGCACCTGCAGATGGCCCAGCAGCTAGAAATCAAGCCCCTGGTGTTGCCACAGCATGGGAGGTGGGACAGAGTGTGGCTGGGAGAACAGCTACGATCTGCTTAGGAGCAAGGAATTAATTGCTACAGCAGCACCTGCGAAGGTTGAACCATACTGTTTTAAGTTCCAACTTTCTCTTAAACTAGGTCCGCTCTGTTTTTCTAATGATATTCTTTTCTTGTGGGAAGTCTTTTGAAGTTGGGAGATTGGCTATGTCCCTAGTGATAGGACTATATCCATAAGTGATGGCTCCTTAAAACAGTATCTCAAGAATGAAGATGTGGTTGATGCTGTTACTGATGAACTCCTGACCTGTAAAGCTGTGTTTACTTATGGGCAGACTGCAGCATGCAGATGCAGGAGCTGAAGCTTTGCTTCATGCTCAAACCTTGGTGAAACATTGCCAGGGTTAAGTGGGGAGACCTCAGCGAGGAATTTAGCCCACTGCTCTGTAATTATCTGTTTATACTATAACAAGATTGCACCCAACCTACAGACCAGTGGCATACCTTACACATCTGCATGAGCTGAGTATTAGGTAATGCTAATTGCTTGGCAGAAAATAACTTGTTTACCATGCTAACAATAAAGGCCTGCTCCATAATAGTACTGAGAATGCTCTCAGATTAGCTGACTCCTTGCGAGGAGAGAGGGTTTTATAGGTGATGGGCTAGAAAGATCGGGAATAGAATGTCTTGTCTTCTGTGAAAATAGCATCAGAACAGATAGACCCAGGGGTCTTTCTGAGGCAAACTGAACTTTCCAGCATGTGCCATCCCTGACACTGTACTTTGCAGATGTTCTTATCTGCAAAGGAAGCGTCCTCCCCAGCTGAAAGGAAACTGTCATTCATTGGTCCCAGGAATAAACTCACTGCAGCTTTTCAGGATAAAGGCAGTGTAACAATAACTGACCCTCGTATTGTCCCATGAAGAGACTTCTAGAAATTTGGTGAACTTGATTGTATGTCAAACTTCAATTCCTGTATGCATATAATATTTTTCTTTGGTAGTGGTTCTCAGTACATATGTAATACGCTGTAGAGACACATGATAAATGATTTTATCAAGCACTTTTGACTGCATCAGCTGCCTGCCACTGAGTTCTTTCTGGAACTCTTTTCCTACATCTGAAACTGCAAACAGATTCAAATAGCCAGCGTTTGAAGAAATAACACATCCCCAGTAGGTAACTCTTCCCACTTCGCTGCACTGGTAGCACTCTGCTGCCCAGGCTGCTGCTCACCCTGCCAAGATTCACGAAAGGCAAGTCTGGTCTCTGGGCTGGAAGGGGGAGACTGCCAGCAAGTAAAAGAGATTTCCATATTCCAGAGGGAGCCAGCGCTCACTCTTAGTCATCTGAAAGTACTGAGATATCTGAACTTGCAAGTACCATTTTAGATTAAGGAAAATGTTGTATGTTATTTTTAGACATTTTTATTGCTCCTCAACTGTATGAAGCCTGATTAAAATGAACTACAGCTCTTTTAGGCTAGTAGATTTTTTTGATTCTGTAAATGAATACAATAATTTTTCCTCAGTGTTTGATATTCAGAAAACCTGACAGTACAGTGAATAACCCAGAAACACTCTTGTGCTAATAAAAGTTCTACGTCATGCTGTCATATCTTAGCTGCTTTTCTAACTCTGACTTTCTGATCCATCTGTTACAAGTTAAAAGGGTTGGAACTGAGTTAAATTGACTCTTACTGGTAAAAGACAATTCATATTGTTGCAATAATCAACTAGAACAAAAAGTACAGAAGATTGGAGCATTACATTAAGAACCTCAAAGCGGTGGTGATTAATTCAATAAACAAAAAATAAAATCCAATAACCACAAAATTCAAGGGATACATTCTTATTACATTCTTATCTCCTTTACAAGAAACCACCGAATCTCTGGATTAACTTGTTTTCTTCTAGCAGAATCCATCTTGAAGAAAAAGTGTGGTAAAATTTGCTAATGCTGACTTCAGAGTATCTAGGATTTCACTGTGTGAGTCACCAACAGGAAAGTTTCTCTCCTGACTAATTTATTTTAGGGTTTTTTTCTCTCTCACTGATATGTTAGTGTTTTGCTTTTACTCCAATACCTTTTAATCCTTTTTTTTAAGGAAGGAAAAAGCCAATCCATGCTCTCAGCTTGGGTATTTTCACATCTTCTGCACCAATTCTATTGATTTTTCTAAATTCTGTTGAAGGGGTATGATGTTTTATACTGCAGTATTTATGTGAAGACATTAGTTACTCTGTGGTTTTGAAAATCTTGGCGTTTTCTATTTTTTAATTTAAAAATGGTTGTTTGGTGTGGAAAATATGTCTGAGAAGCAGAGCCACCTTTCCTCTTTTTTCTGATGAGGTCGAATAGCAGAAAAGTATAGAGTCAAGATATGAAAAAAATTATAAAAGTAATTTGATACTGTAATCAAGTGTCAGTGATTATTTGGGATGGAAGAGCTTCTACATGTTCTTCATGTTAGCTTTTATTCCCTGGCAAAGTAGCCACTGGACAGGAGACTTCCTTTATGTTCCAATCACTTTCAGTAGCCGTTGTGGTATTGGTCAGATCACTTCATCTCACTGTGCCTCCTTTCCCAAACCCCAGATAGAACAGTGTATTTTTTATCAAGTACTATGAAATGTAGCCACGAAGGCTACGTATGATTACCAGCTCATTCTTTGTAGGCCTCCCCTCATACACACGTACAAGCAAAATGCTGCAGTAGAATAGGAGCCCAATCTTTCCTAAGCAACCTGACGATAGATCAGCACAGGCAGACAAGGAGTAATGATTACAATATAAGTCTAACTCAAGACAGTTTAACCAGGGACTGATTGAAGAATGGAATAAAAGGGAGAGACTGTCAAATTATAAAAATCTGTGTAAAACAGTCTGAGTGCTGTATTGTTTTGACATCTTAAAGGTGTTCAGTTTACTTTTCTGACAGAAGCTGAAGGAGAATGCTACCTGATCTCTCCTTTAACATGATCCTAGCTATTCTGCTGTCACACATATCTTTATATTATTTTGGAATATAATCATTCAAAAAAGTAATTTGTGTTTGGTAAAAAAACTGCCATGTACTTCCGAGACAGAAGTTCAAACCTCCTATCTAGAGACAGATTTTGGAAGACCTAACTAGCTTGGCTACTGAAGAACATCTTGATGTCAAACCTCCTTCCTTTCCTCGCTATCTGCTGAAAAGGAAGAAGGAGTTAAGTGTCGTCATAGGTAAAGGCATCTTTATCATTCTTTTGCAGCTGCTTCTGACTGGCAGGCATGTTTAAAGCTTTTTATTCTTATTGCTGCTTAAGTGGAGAATTTGCTCCCACAATGTCAAGGTCTCTTTGCTATTTGGGAAGAAAAGTTTATTACCAATCCCTTCTGTCTCTCTGAGATTTCACTCTGCTGCCATGACTGTAAACTGAGCCCTTCAGAATTATTAACATATTTAGCCTCACAAATCCTTTCTGAAATACCAAAGGGAGCAAACTGAGGCCCAGGGCGGGGAAGTGCCTGGGGTCATCTGGGCAGCTAGTGGCAGGGAAGAACTGGGATCTTTCATAAAACTAAAATCACTAACCTATCCTCTCTTCCCACAGTTACAGGAAACAAATGGAATCACTCTCAAAATACACTTTTAATCTATTGGGGGTTTTTTGGGGGGAGGGGGTGGTAAAGGAGGAGAAAGGGGAGAGGGCTTTTTTGCCCACTGAATAGTTCCATATTGATCTATCCTGCTATGGAAAGCTGCTCAGTGATGCTGAATGACATTCACATTATTCTTCTCAGTATCTCCGTTGTCTGCAGGGTATAACAAGCAGTGAAACTCATGGGAATCACATCAATTCTTATTCTGAACCTACTGACAAAGATATGAATGCTGAATTGAGACTTCTTTCATCTTGCAAAAATAGCCCTGAAAATCTGAGCCTGATATGAGAGCTGCAAGATACCAGTCAAGACAAAGTGTCCAGCTGCAAGATTTTAGTTCAAAAACTTGTCATCACAAACTGTAACAGCCCTTCGGGAGAACAGGATCTAGGTGATTCCAAGTGGATGTCCCAACCCAAGCTAGAGAAGCCTGCTTTCTCTTCTGACTCACTCTGTCTAGCCCAGTGGATTCCTCTTTAGACAGGGACAGACCAACAGGAGGGAGAGCCTCTCTTAACCCTGCAGGAACAACCTAATCAATTCAAACATGCACGCTACAGAAATAGTTGGCTTAGGCTTCCCAATATGCCATCTGTCAGAAGACTGGTTTTCAAACTACTGGTTTACAACAAAATACACATTCTTTTTCTATTTATTTACATACATGCATGCATGTTGATTAAAGTTAGTTGGTTTTTACTACATTAAATGAGAGTCTGTTGATAATTAAGCATCTGTGCACAGGGCTGAGAACATTAGGAGCACTAAAGAAATAAACAATCATTTATAATAGGATCATTAGAACAGTCTTAGCAGGACTTACAACATGTTTATTCAAAAATAATATGCTGTAAGGAAGAAAAACACCGATTATGAAACACAGGGGATTTAAAATAAAAAGGCCAGTTTTAAAGCCTTTAAGTAAATCATTTCAAACGACTCAGCAACACTTCATGTTTAAAAATAGGCTAAGTAGCTAAAACAATAAAATGTGCTGATTGTAGGGTCTGGAATACATCAAAAGCACAGAAGTGTCACCCTCATTACCTTCTCATTGTTCAGAGTGAAAAACTGCTCAGTATATCATCTGACATATGACATCTATCTTGGTGTATACATACACAGCAAATATTTATGTTCTATGAGTGTCTCCGATTGGCAGTACGCAGCCAAGAGGAAATGCTCACAGCTGCACCAGGGTTTACAGAAACCGTCTGCGTATCTGCATCAGCCCAGCGGCACAGGCTTGCAGAGAGCACTGGCTGTCCTCACACCTCGGGAAGATAGGCCCTGCCTGAGACACCAATAGGAGAAACTCTGCTTCTAGACGTTGGAGGAATCTCCTGCCACACACCTCTGTGGGGGGAGCACTCGGGCACCAGCAGCATTTCCAGTTAACGCATCTCTCTGGCAGCACCTGTAGCTCTCAGTGGGACTAAGGGAGCGTTATCAGTAGCCATTCGCAAATGGGGACTTGACTCACAAAAAGTGAAGCATCCCTATGGACTAAAATCCAGCTCATCCATCCATCCTCCTACTGCCTCGTCATGTCATTATATAACATGCAACTATAATAATTTAACCTCAGGATTTCCTGCAAAAGAATAGCAAAAACGCTAAAGTGAATTTAAGCCCCTAGAGCACTGTTAAACTGTGGCATCTTGGTAGCACCCAATGTCGGGACATCTGGGGGCCTACTAAGATGACAATTTAGTTTTAGTTAAAAGAAGGGTTGAGGGGTGCTGTCCCTGTGTAACCCTCATTTCCCCGTGTCGGGGCTGCTGCTCCGAGCCCGAGCACGGGCTCTCCGCCTTGGCCCAAGCCCCACGGGCGCTGTTAGAGAGAGCACCGGCGGTCCTGCCCCAAACAGGGGACGGGCAGCGCTGGCAAACCGGCTCCCCCGGGCGCGCCATGTGGGCAGGGCAGGGCAGGGGAGGCGCCGGCCCGGAGGCGTCCGCCGAGCAGAAGGAGGCACCGCTCCAACATGGGGGACAGACGGGCGGCGCGGGGCACCTACCCCAGCCCGCGCGGCCAGCGGGTCGCCAGGCCTCGCCTCAGGTAGGCCTCGCTCCCCGCCACCGCAGGTGAACGAGCGGGTGTTGCGCCCCGGGCGGCTGTGATTGGCCCGCAGCGCCGCCGATCGCTGGTTGCCGCGGCGACGCACGCGCCCTCCCGCAGCCACGCCCCACGCCCCCGCTGTCGGCTGCTGATTGGGCAGAGTGGCGGTGACGCAGCAGCGGGGGTTTTACGGCCCGCAGCTGGAGGGGGAAGTGGCTGGAGACGACGAGCGGCTGGCCTGGAGGAGGGAGGCCGGAGGCGGCGTCGCCGCGACCATGACGTTCAAGCGGAGTCGCGACCGGTTCTACAGCACCCGTTGCTGTGGCTGCTGCCATGTGCGGACCGGCACCATTATCCTAGGCACCTGGTACATGGTGAGAGGCTCGCGCGGGGGGCAGCAAGTGGGGCTGAGGGGGCGGTGTTTTCGGTTGTGTGCGGCGCGCAGTGCGCATGCGTGGGAATTTGGCCGTTGCCCGGCTTGTGAGCGGTGGGCGAGGGGTGGGCAGTGCGCATGCGCCCGCGATGGGTTGGGGGGGCTGCCCGGGGGAGGGGGAGGGGTCGTGTGGCGCCATGGCCCCCGGCCGGGGCGTCCGGGGAGGGTCTCGGTGGGCCCAGGGGGTCCCCTCTCGCCCCCTTCGGGGGTCAGCCGTCGTCGTGCTCTCTGTCGTAATCGTCCTATGTAGTTGTCCCAGCGCTGCCTCGTATGTGGAAAGTGGCACGAGTTTCCCGAAGTCGTCCGGCGCTGCTTGGACCCCTTTTCCCTCATGGGGTTCGTTTTGGGCTCTCTAAGCCTTAGATGTCCTCGGCGACCTCCCTTGCTGTGGTTAGAGAAATAAAACGAAGCTAGGGTTTCATTTTGTAGTCTGCATTTCTGAGGAATTCTTGTTACTATCCTTCCCCCCCCCCCCCTTTTTTTTTTAACTGAAAGGGCAAGGTCTTTCTTCCTTTATATGTATCAAACAGTACTGAGTGAATCTTTTGGTAAGAGAAGAGCTATAATAACGTTTGAGGAGTTTGGACTTTAGGAGCAGCTGAGAGTAAAATACTTAGATATGATTTCCCTTAGTATGTAACATCTGAGGGGAAGGTTAGGGTCTTCAAAAGCAATGCTAGCATCTCCTCTTGAAAAGCTTTGTGGAAAGGGAAGTTCTCTGTTATTCTGTATGTTCTCTGAGCTTTCAGCACAGTTAGTGATAAGCTACAGAAATGTTTTTTTCTTACTAGAGAAAATTCCTCTTATTTTCTGACCCTTGGATGCTTTTTCAATGGGAACTGTGATGGTAAAGCTCTACCATAAAAAAATTTTGAACTAGAGTGTAATTGGAAATGTGAAAACAAGTACCAATAAGTTAAGATCAAGGTCTGGAACAACTAAGTTCTGCTATATTCAAGTCACTACTTCTTCTTTCCTTACCCTTAATGGATAGTGAAAGAGTGAGGCTAGATAACAAAGCTGTTCTTGTCTTTACCCTTCCCCAAACGGTAAGAATGGAGAATGAATTTTCATCTCCTGATGTGAAAGAGCACTTGTAGAAGTATAGAGAGTTTACAGTCTCTTTTCAGTAAGTGCTAAAAGATTTTTTTTTTTTTTCCCTCCCAATATCTCAGTTGTTCCATTGACAGACAATGTACAGGCAAACAGCAAAATGGCGAGGGAGAGGAATGGAAGAGAAAGTTAGATAGTGATAAGTGAAACAAAATTGAATGAGAGCAATATTTCATTCTTTTTCAGATGATGGGTTGGAAAAAATGTCTTGGTGCTGATTTCTCTCTGCTGTTTTGTATGAACTAATATTAAGCCCAGAAGTCTATTGGAGTGTGTGTCTCTCTCTGTCCCCTGGAAACCTGTGAAAGTTTTATCCTATGTTGATGGTGCGAGTTAAGCAGTGTGCTTCCAGTACTTTAGTTAAAAGCATAAGTTGTCAACACTAAGGAGGCATTCATGGTTGTTACGAAAGAGCTGCACCTTATTGCCTTCCACACTTTCATTTCCTGATAGCAGGAGTATATAGAAACAGAGGAACTTAAGTTGGGGGGGGGGGGGGGAGGGGTGTATGGTCTTGTGTGGCTATGGATCCTGTAGCCCTTCTGGCTTCTTCCTGACTTTCTGTGCTTCCCTTCCTTCTTGACTTATGGATGCAATGTCTCTTCTGCCTTCCTGAATCTGTTGAATACCTGCACTGCTTATGGATAGTGAAAAGTATGTTTGTGACTGATGAGACATCACCACTTCAGAGCATGGAATGGTGACTGAGGCAAAATGTTCCTTTGACCTCCTGTGTAACTGCAACAGATTCAGTGATTGTGGGCTGGCTGTTGGAGGGAAAAAATATGTAGAGTTTCAGTAGCTGGTTGCACACGAAGTACTTTGTAGCTGTATTTTGCTATAAAGTATACCAGGCACTTTCTATTAAACTGTGCCTTGAAAATGTTTTATCCAGTTCTTTCCAGATGCCAGCTGTGAAAATGTGATAACTGTTTCAAGTCTGACAGTTATTAGCTTTTTGAATTGAAATGGAGTCTTAAGAAATGAAAAATCTTAGGAGGTCTTGCCCAATCTAATGGTTTATGTAAGAATTTAACTACAGTTCTAGCCTTTTGAAAGTTAACTATGACTCAAACAGTGCAAATGGAACTAATCTTTCTACTAACAAACTTACCCTAAGCCATTTAATGTTTTAGAAAACGTCAGGTTGCTTAGGTAGTTCCTGATTAATGAACCATCTATGTATATCTTAATTTTAGTCTCTCAGAGATAAACTATTAAACTGATTTAGAAATATTTATGTTTGTAAGTTACAGTAAAATAACCTTCTCTTTGATGGGGAGGGAGTTTTTTTGGCAGGGGAGAACACTTGGCTCAACAATAGTTTTGTGTTACTGAAAATCTTGGTCAGCTTGTGTTTACTGGATACTCTGTGTTCTCATGCTGTTCAATCCTGAAGGAATTTGATACGAAACATAAAATGGAGTCTTGTAGCAATCTACTCCAGATGTTTTAGTAAGATAAGAGTTTTGGCTATTTAATACATGTGTGTTATTTCTATGTAACTGTCTCTTTAGGCACTTTTCTATTCTTATTTTTATACACTTAGATCTTGCATCAAATTAACTTATGTCCTCATTAAAACAGTGTTATGTGTCACTGTCCTTATTGTGTACTTCTGTCTCTCTAGGGAGAGCAAGGGTGTTATCTTCTGAAATGTCTGATGTCGGTGTTCTGTGATCAAACTGCCATGGGAAACAGTTGTTCTGCCTCTTGTAAGCATACTTCAGTCCATGTGCTGCCACTGCTTCTGATATACTGATAACTTTTTTTTTTAACAAAGATAGTTTAAAAACATTCCTAGAGGACTTGCACTTGAGTTCCAGAACTTGTATAGTTTGGTTTACCCTGTAACACCCACTGCTGTACTGTGTAGGGAGTAAAAGAAACCTCCTATCCTAGCTTCATAATTGCAAACATGTGGCTTTGAAGCTTTCTTCTTGTAAACTTTCTTATTGGGCATAGTGCTTTCCAGAAACCGGAAACATGAACAGTGCATTTGCAAAATGAGATCAGAGTTCAATAAACAGTCTAAAAGTAATAGCATTGTTTTGGAGGGAGCGGCTGTTTCATTCTGGCAACAAACTTTAGTGATGCAGTCAAAATGATGCAATTGCTACTGGATTGCAGGAGGGTCAGGATGATCTCTGCAGACTTTCAGTTCACTGAGACTGTTTAGCTGAATAAAACTTGCAGAAGCAAAGAAATCCTAACTAGTTTTGTTGTAATCTTGACAACGGTAGAAGCTCTAAAATGCCCATCTACTTCGAATTACTGTTTTCTCGTTATCTCAGCAAAAAGCACCTCTAGATTTGTTTTTTAATAGGATACGTTTAAAGAAAAATATTACAATAGTAGAGGAAGATGAAGTGTAGTAGTGCACGGCAACTTCCCTCCTCTGTCCCATTCATGAAAGACTTCATTTTCAGGCCTCCACAGATGCAAAGCACTTACCTGATCAGGTATTAAATGCATATCATGGAGATACAAGTTGCCAATCAGAAAGCTGATGCTTGTTGTCCCGTGCAGTGTTTTGAGTTCTAATTATATGGGGAAGTAATGCCTGTGTTACTAGTTCATAATATATCCTGACTTCTAATTTTAATACCATCTGCTAGATTTGGGGGGGAAGGGGGCTAAGTTTCCCCAAAACTGTGTAAGTTCAGGTATACCAGTTTTGAGTACAAAATACCCTTGTTAAATTACTTTAAAAAAACAAAACCCTCAACTGAGTTTTGTAGTAAGTACATAATCTTAATTGAACCACCTTTTGATTAATAATTTGAACATGCTTTTTTGACTTAATTAATTGGAAAGACTAGAATGGGGACTGCAGGCATTTTTGAAGTGTTACCGGTAACATTCACTGTGTGGTGATGTGTCAAGTTTTTTAGGATGCGTGTTTTCTTAATGTCTTCAGATTAAGCTCAGACTCACCTGTGCTAGGTATTTTCTGGTTCCTTTTCTGTGTAGGTCATTTGTGAACATATATTCTGTTCACAATGAGAATATCCCGTTAAGCTCTGAAGATACCGTTCAATCCAAAGCATACTCTTGCTTTGCCATTCACGTTGACTATGGAGCTGACAGAAGGAGGGGGGAAAAAACCACTCCACACAAATGTGATCTTGCTGTTACCAAGCTTCTGGGAAAGACGTATAGTTGTAGTCAAGGTGCAGGTTCTAGCTTTTCACTTACAGTGACTCCTAATTTGGGGATTTTGATAACTCATGATGTTCAACATATGGATTTCAATTAAGAATTGCTTAGTACTATGGTGTGATTCACAAATTAGCAGCAATGCAGCACTGGAAACCGTGGAGTGTTAATTGGCAGGGGTGTGGTGTGTGTGGTTTTTTTTTTTTTTTTATAGTTGGAATTGGTGAGACAAAGTAAAAGTATTATATTCATGATTTTAATGTTGTATGACACTTTCATTTCCTGTTTTCCTTCTACCACATTTCAGGTTAGGAAAACATGGCTTTGGTACTTAGAATTGCGCTTGGTAACTAGTGAAATACAAAGCTCAGTTTCTAATAAGTTAATCTAAAACATGATGGTGTGATAACATTCTAAAACACCCTCAACTTTGATTTCAGTAAAGGGTTGTTTTTGCAGAAGGTATAAGCAAGCTCGTCTCCACCATGTCTCAGAAACCTAAAACCAAACATAAGCCAGTACAAACTGTGAGACTTAAGCCATTGCCTTTTAAATCTTCTAAAGCTATTTTGATTACTGAAGACATCAGTAGTTGTCTGTAGACCTGCTACTATTGCATCAGGAAATCTTAGAATCGCACTAGTAAAAGAAGAAATATTTGGTAGATATTCTTAAGTTGTTAGCACCTGCAAAGTAGTGCCTCCCCCCACCACCCCAACACACACACACTTTTTGGCACAAACTGTAAAAGATCCTGGTGGTGTTGACGACCTTACTGAATACTGATTAGAAAATGACTCCAGCTTGAAAATACCATTGTGAAGGCTTTTTGTTATCCTGCGTCTTTTTTTGTCCTGTCAGTCCAGGTATTAATAACAAACTAGACTCCTATAAATCTTGAATAGGCTATAAATGCTATGAAGGCAATTTCTTACTCTTACTGGAAGCACTTCTGGTATGTACCAAAATGGGGAAATAGTAGTTTTCAGCAGCATGTAAGTAAGAAGCATTGACTATATGCTTACCAGTCATTCTCAATGTTTAGATTTTTGGAGCTCAGTCTTTCTGAGTGAGAATACCTCTTTAATTTTACCAGTGTTTAACAAACACTTGTGGTTTTAATCAGTAATCTAGGAAGGGAAGTGATCCAGTTTTTCCCTTGCTGCTGCTTGCTTCCTTCCCCCCCCCCCCCCACCCCCATTAAGACTGTAACATAGGGTCAACTAGAAAGTAAGCTGTATCTGAGGATTAGAGCTGCAAGCATTAAGTTGTCCCTCATCCTTTATACTTACTGCATGTCATATGTGTGTTCCCTCTTGCAAACAGTAGTAGTTGTCAAGCAGTAAGAGTAGGGTGCAGTATGCTATTTGTGCATTAAAATAACACTGCCTTTCAGTTTGTTGTAGGAAGCAGAAACTCTTTCCACATGTGTCTCATTGTGTCTGTTGTTGTACCTTTTCCTTCCTGGCCACTTTTAACTATTTCAGGCTTTCCTGTTCTCAAATGTGCGCATTCGGTGCACTGCAGATGAAGAGGATGGATGGTGTTTGTAGGGGCTCAAATGACAAAATTAAACGGATACAATATTGCTTAGTTGTGATTCATTAAAACTAGCAAGTGTCCAGTACTGTGCATTGGGTTTGTGTGGTGGGTGTGGGGTCTTTTGTTTGTTTATTGTTGTTTTTTAAAACACTGGTTTAACAAATCAGCTTGAAATTTATTCTTAAGCTGTTTTATTTCTTTCTGCCCCCTACAGGCAAAACAGAGCTTGTTTCTAACTGAAATAAAAGATTAGTGGGTCCATAAGAAGATTATAGCTGTTGCACTGTAAATAACTTTCAGGTGACTAACTGATCTTTCTCAGGTGGTGAACTTGCTGATGGGCATCTTGCTGACTGTAGAAGTGACTCATCCAAATATAGTGCCAACTGTTGATATCCAGTATGAGGTCATCGGAAATTACTATGCTTCTGAGAGAATGGCTGGTAGGTGTATAACTGTCTGCTGTTCAGTTAGAAAATAAAGCCTATAGCATCATGGTATACTTGCCTTACATTAGCATGTAATACATGTATAAAGCTTTTAAATATATGGTTCTCTTTTTGTTTTCCGAATGCCTTTTGGATTATTGTGGGATTAAGTTCTGCTATGAACTTGAAAGGAGAAAAAATAAGACATTCATAGTATATTATTTTTTACTTCATATTACTTCCAATCATCTCGAATGATATGATTTCTAAAGACTTCTCAGCCTTTTAATGTTTAGAGTACAGATGTAACACCTCTAATTCATTTTCTCCATAAAACTTTACCATCCTTGCTGTGACAGCAAAACAAAAAAGGCAGAAAATTAGTATTTAACAAGTCATTGAAATTTGTGGTGCTCTTGCTAGCTTTAATAAAAGACCTTAACAGCTATTATGTGTGAATCTGAATAACTAGTTAAAGAAAAAGGTCATCCTTCAAGGAAAAGTGGAAGAAACTTCCAGATCAAGCATTTAATTAGAGGAAAAAGTACTTCAGTTTTAAACTTTGGCATAGAGAAGGAACAACAACAGAACAGAAAGTATCATGTGCAAAATTAAAACTACTCTTTAGTTTATCATTATAGATGTAATATAGTCAATGGCAAACTTTTGTCTTTGTAATGACTTAAGTTTCTTAACCATAGTATGATGTGTAATCTAGTATTTTAAGACTAATTGTATGCATGCTTTTTTTGCCTTTAAAAGTGCAGGAATAGCTGAGTGGCTCTTCTGATGTGTCTTGTCTCAGGGCATTGCATTATTTTAAAAATTAGTAACAGTCAAGTGCAGTTTGTGGAGGAGAAGGAGAATATGGGGATAACTGGGCTACATGTTACTCAGACATTTCTCAAGATTGTTATGCTCCTTACTCTTTCAGGGGAAAAATGGAGATAGTACAGTACTAACTTGGATTTTGAGAGTACTAGTTCAGCTTTTACATTATTATTCAGGACCTGACTCGAAAGGTACTGCCACTTCTGAACTGTGACTGCAACTCATGTTAGTAAAGAAATCAGGGTGGGAGCAAGAATCAAGTACATAAAACATTTTTACAGGTCTCAGTTGCCATTTTACTTAGTATCTTATGTTCTGTATTGAATGTTGGTGCACTTAATAGCCTTTAGGTTTTATGGCTAAGAGCCACATATAAAGCTGAAGGTGCTTTCTCTACTCTTTAGCTTAAAATGGCTAGTGCTTGCACTTTTACTTAATAAAATTCTTGTTCTGCATGTTGAGGCATAAGCTGAAGGGTTTTATGTGTGGGAAGGGACATTATCCACATACAGAATCAAAATTCTATTGTGTGGGGGGGTTTTTTGTTCTTGTTTCTTCCTTCTGAGGACTTGCTGTTGTTATAACACTTGCTAAGTACTTAGGGCACTCGCTCATCAACACAATGCTTTTCAGATACCGGAAGGCAACCTCCTTGATGCCATCTGTGTATGTGGATGTTGTTATCTTGTGCTGAATTATGTACATCAGTACTTCTGCAATATATCTTTTCAATTTGTTTGCAGGTTAGAAAGTTAATATTCTCAGTTACTCTCTTTCAAGCTGGGGAACCACAAATTTGGCTTCAGACTTGCTTAAAACATGAACTACAACATTTACAGGCTGTTAAACTGGTTTCTTTCCCAGTTTTTAAAAGTATATGCTGTGGTTGCTGTAGGAGAGTGTAATCTAACCTCTAGAAAGCAGCTGTGCTTCTGTCATTAGTGATTACGATGCAGAATGAGAATTTATCATTCAGTTTGCATGAGTGTCCTGAACTTGACTGTTTGGCTTCTGTTCAACTGCTTTTTGTTATTAATAATAGGATACCTTCCACACAGGGACTTCCTGTTTTCCTTGGTGTTACTTAAGGAAGAGTGCTGCTCCCACTGCCAATGACTGAATTATATAAGCAAACCATTTTATAGTATAAAGGTTGATACACTAACTTTACTTAAAACTCCTTCCAGTTGTGGAGTTAATTACCCACACAGCTTGAGCACTGACATATTATGAATAACCATCATTATGCTGCATTGTTATCAAACTATGTCAGGTCACTAATTGGTGTGGCTGAACTTAATTCAGCCTTTTTGATTATGGCAAACATCTCTTTTTCCAAATGTCTGCTGGTTTTCCTTGACTAGATCTTCCTCCATTAGTAGAGGTCTGAGTTACTCAAGTCAGCTGCTGCCAGCCTGCACAAATGAAACAGTTGGGTTAGAAAAGATCATGGTAACAGAGCTTGTGTACCT
Source organism: Dromaius novaehollandiae (assembly GCF_036370855.1). NCBI lineage: Eukaryota > Metazoa > Chordata > Aves > Casuariiformes > Dromaiidae > Dromaius > Dromaius novaehollandiae. The sequence goes on from NC_088100.1 coordinate 11,652,187, forward strand.
GTTAGCTGCAGTGTGATAACTTTAGGAAAGGACTGATACTTATTATTTCTCTTAATTCAGAAAATGCCTGCGTTCTATTTGCAATCTCCCTCCTCATGTTCACAATCAGTGCAATGATGGTGTACGGTGCAATTGCTGTAAGTATATTTATAGTCCATTGTTTTGAACTTGCTACTTGAATTTTGGATTAAGTACCTTACAGGCTCTTTCTTGTTTGTTTCCTTTAGCATCGTGTGGGCTGGCTGATCCCATTCTTCTGTTACCAGCTCTTTGACTTTGTGCTCAGTTGTCTGGTTGCCATCAGTTCTCTTACATACTTGCCCAGAATCAAGGATTACCTGGATCAGCTGGTAAGTCTTTGTTCAGCTCATACAATCATTTAACACTTGAAGTAAACCTTTGGTTTTATAACTGGCTGACCTATATTTACCTTCTGGTGCTTAAGGAAGAGGAATTTGGACTCCAGCAGGAACTGTAGAGGAAGGCTGCTAGGGCAATTATGAGAATTGAGAGTTTATCAGAGGTGGGAGGGCTGAAGGTGTCATTGCTCCCTAAATGGAAAGACAAGGAGAAAAGAAATACTTATTAAGGGAGATGTTGATTTAAACTGTCCATGTTACATCTAGACTAGAAACAAGGATGATCTGAACTGAACAGTTTGGTTCTCTGGCAGGTTTGCGACTGTAGGCTGAAATGTGTTTTTTGTTGCTGTTTTGTGTGCTTATATATAAAAAAAATTATACTACTTTATATTTTTATATATAAAGATTTATGAGGTGGGGTCTACAACATCAGGGGATAGAATGTGGTGCTCTGAGGGTTCTTTTTGTGCTGTATGTGGCTCTTATTTTGCAGCACTACCTTTGAAGAAAACTAACGGAGTTGTTAATGCTGCCTGTGTCTTAACTGCAAAAAGTCAATAGATGGATAGAATATACCATCAATTGGCTTGGATCACAAGCTCTTTTTGGGTGGTGTTCAGATCTGTGCAAGTGGATGCTTTAAAAATTCCTTTTAAAATGGAGATAAACTTTGGATTGATGTTGGAGAGAGGCCCTGTTTGAACTCTTCAGAAACTCTAAGTGTTTTGGTATTTCTTCTTGAAGTTTGGGGGTAATGACTTCCTTCCTGTTGAATGCACAGATGTTACTGGTTGGCCTTACTGGAGGTAGTCAGTAGTGACTCGTTGAGTTATCAGCTAGAGGACCCTTTATACAAATGTTGTGCTCTTCCTTTGCGGGGCTGAGGGTCTGCAGCTGTTTACAAAGGGGGCTCATGGAGACTGAGGAAATGTCTTGGCATGTGGAAGGTCACAAGGCTTCTTTACTGGTAGCCCTTTTCTGCAGTCATCTGCTCTTGCAGGGCAGAGGCAGGATAAATACTATACCTTGTGGGAGGAAAAAGATGGAGCAAGTGAGGAAACTGACCTTTTCATTGTTTCTGTGGGAGCAGTTTACACAACAGTGTTTCGTGTGGTGCTAAGGTTGGGTGTCTTGTCACATTTGTGAGTGTGATGTTCATGCTTGTCTCATTCTTCTCCCTTTCTTTCCCCTCACCTTTTCTTACATAGCCAGATTTCCCTTACAAAGATGATCTCCTTGCACTGGACTCCAGCTGTCTCTTGTTTGTTGTTCTGGTGTTTTTTGCTTTATTTATCATTTTGAAGGTAAGTTAAATTTTAAGCATGTGCTTGTTTTATGAGTTACTGTATTAAGATGCTATCAATATGTGGAAATACGCTGAGTTTAGAACTACTTTGAGTAGAATTGTTATGATGTTCTGTTACATTACAATTTCAGTCTTATGTACTAGTGTCTTCAACAAATTTCTCTTATGTTGTATTTGGTGGGGTATGTTTATGCAGCTCTGCCCTTTGAGTAGGTGGTAGAAACGCACAAAGCCTGTAAGTCTTTTGCATATGTGGAAACAAACTTAAGTAATAAAATTAAGGTTGTGATGAAACAGTATTGAGTTAGTATGTACAAGCTTTCTAAACAAAATTTTTAATCTCATGCTATACCTAACAAATCAGGGGGATGTTATTTGGGAAGGAAGAAATGCATAGGTTAGTGTATCTTCCTTCCTGCAGGTGGGTCATATGACCAGTTTGTATTTCCTTCAAAACAGAAATATACAGAGACGTTCATCTGGATTATAAAACTCATATGTAGGCAAAAGTATCAGTTAGAAAAATGAGCTCATAATATACATTGGCCATGACTACTTTTTTTAATTGCATTCAGCTTGAATTAAAAAAGTCATGGGAGGAATTCTTATTTTCTATACTTTCTCAAAGCAGAATGTTTGACTGGGGGGAGGGAATGGAAACCTAATGTAGTAGATATTTCTTGCATCAATTTTGAAATTTGGTATCTCATGTATAAACATGTACTAATTTGCCAGGGAAAAATACAGGAAGGTTAATCTTATGCAGAGTAATAGAAACATAATCCTCATTAGAGCTTGACAGTATGTGATTCTATAGCAGTTTATGCTGACTTAAAGTTCAGGCTAGTTTGCCGTATCCTCTTCTCCTTTCCATCTCCAACTCTGTGTTTTTGCCCTCCTCTTTGCACTGGCAATTGGACTAATACTAATGATAATTTAAAGGCAAGTGGGAATGTGCTGTGGGTCTGTCTTCCTTGTACTGGCAGGTTGGACTTGGATTCGTAAAAGCATAAGTCAGGGAATAATTTGAGCGTGCTGAGGCAAATTTATTAGTTGAATTGGTCTGCAAATGCTTTTACTAAAAAACACATAGTTCACCCTGTCTGAATTGCTTTGATAGCAAGGCTAAATGGGGACAATGTATGTATGTGCCAAAATCTGTTAGGATCCATCCCTCAGATGTATTGATTTAGCTTGTTTTTGCTTTTTTGTTGTTGTTCCATGACTGTAACCTAGCACTTTATTTCTGCATAAGCTAATGGATATGAGATATTAAAAAGACAAATTTCTCTTTCAGGCATATCTAATTAACTGCGTATGGAACTGCTATAAATATATCAGCAACAGAAATTTGCCAGAGATAGCTGTGTACCCTGCTTTTGAAGCTCCTCCACAGGTAAAATCTCTTTTCTAGGTTAAAGGAGCCACAATTGTTTAATTTTTGAAGCATAAGAACAGTGTCCATAGAAGTTTGCAAGTCTTGTCCAGCTTTCTAAACAAAGACTAGAAAGACTTCAAAAGTTAAAACAGCTAATGTTAAGGTGGATTGCTTCTGAGCTATGCTCTTAGTGTGTAAAAGAGGAGGCTTTGATAAAAATCCTAATTTTTTTCTTCTCCATAGCAGAGGGAAACTTTCTGCTTGCACCTGTCAAAACCATCCTTGCTGCTTGCAAAGCCAAGAGGCAGTGGGATGGAATTAATGACCTAGGGTTAGGTTCAACAGAATAGTAAATTACTTCTGCACCTCCTTTCACTTCTTCCTCACTAGCTTAGTGGAAACATCAGTGAGTTCCTCTAAAAACTTGCCTACAAGAGAATTAAATTGCCGATGTGGTATATGTTTTGTTTTGTTTTTCTAAACCTTATGCATTAACCTTGTTAAAATGTCTTCTCTTTAGTATGTTCTGCCAACCTATGAAATGGCAGTGAAGATGCCTGAGAAGGAACCTCCACCTCCTTACATACCTGCCTGAAGAAACTTACATTAATTAACATCTGTACCAGCTTCTTGGGAGTTTTGTCTTTTAATCTTGCAAAACTGCTTAAGTAATAGAAATATTCAGGGCTTTAGGAGCAAACTGTTCTGTTTAAAATATGTTTGATATAAACTTACTAAGCAAAACACATCTGGGAATGATTTTCTGTTTGCTTTATTTTTTTTGTTCTCCTTAATGCTCTTAAATGTTACTGCCTTAGGGCCTTACAGTGCAAGAACTTATGCATGTGACTAACTTTTGGCTTTTAATAATATCAATTGAGCCAGTCCATGATGACAGTTAGCTACGAACATAAGTGTCTGCAGGATCGTGCCCTTAATTTATATTAATTTTTTTGTAAAGTAGTTCATGAAGACAATCTGATCGTGCAGCAAAATGAGTTAGCCTTTATCCACTCTTTGGAGGGGGAGGGGGTTTGAATGTGGTATATACATGATTTTTGGTTTTTTTACTTTTTACTTTGCACTTTTCTCATATGTTATCTTACTTTATTGTGGGTTTTTTTGTTATTGTATGTCTTGAAACATAGTATTTTTCAGGGAGAAGTGAGTTTGGCACAGGAGTTGTATTACAGGGTGCTGCAAGTGCAAGAAAAACATCAAAATGTGGAAGATGGTTGCATGCCTCTAATCTTATGTATTTTTCTCTTTGTGATAAATGATACTTAAATAAATCTTTTATGAAATGTTTACCAGTAGTCTTGGTTGATCTGCCTTTAAGTGTTTCAGTGATGTTCCATGAGCATCCAGTTAATGAACCCAGAAGGACTACAGAATTATTTATATTGGCAAATGTGTCTGGAGTTCCTTAAGTCATAACTTCAATAATGTTCTCTTTTTTTTTGGGGGGGGGGGAGGGGGGGAGAAGGGAGGAGAGAGGGTTGTCTTTACTTTCTTCCTCCTCTGTAATAGCAGGTAAAAGATACTTTAATGCTCTGGTAATTTATGTGAAGAGTAAGCAGCTTTCCACTACAAGGATGAAAGGGATATGTGATCAAACCTTTTTTCCCCTCTCCATAGTTTAAATTGCTACAGCATACATGTTCTTAGGTACATACTTCAGCAGACTGAAATTATCTTCTTCCTGTCCTTCTGACATGTTGAAAATGCCTCATATCATTACCATAGTATCAGTAATAGCTTTTTACTTCCTTAGTTTTTATCTGAGGTGCAATCTGCAAGAGCAACTTAGGTTGTGGGGTGCAAGAATGTCTTGTGCTACTCTAGCAGTATTCTGCTGGTCCCAGTTACAGTAGTCGCGCAGTTGTCTTTGTAACTGCCTTCACAACTGCTGTTAAAGAATAGTGAATTGAAACTGTCTAGAGGTGGCTGCTTAGCACAACTTCTATAAAACTTGCTTAGCATGAGTAGCGAAATTTGCTGAAACCTTAGGCCGCACTTGGATAAAGTAATGAACCTTTACTTAGTTTAGGAAGAAAAGTGCCTCAGAACTGGTTCAAGCTGGGAAGATAAGGAAGCCACATTCAGTCTGCATTCCTGTGTCACCCACTCTGAAAGGGAAGACGTCAAAACTTTGAAAATAAGACCTTGGGAGACAAGCGCAAGACCCAACAAGAAATAAAGATACAACCGTCAGCAGAGACAGCAAGAATAAAGATAAGGAGAAAAACAGCTTACCTAGGAACAATGATGAGATCCAATGGGGAGCAGCAGGAGACCCCAGACCTAAAAAAAAAAAAAAAAAAAAAAAAAAAAAAAAAAAAAATTACTATTGGTCTAACTACTGCGTGAGGGGTGGGAAATTTAAGTTGAGAAAACTGTAATTGCCTAGGATTTTTTTTGCTGGGGTCCCTCTTTGGAGGCACCCAGCTTGAGCTGTAATTATGGCATGTGCGTGATTAAAATTTAATTATTTAATTTGCTTTGATTTGGCTCTGAACTTTTTCTGCGGGAACCTAGGGTCAGGGCCTGTTATGGTGGCTGACAAGCCTAATTTCCATCACACTGCTCCCGAGTTATGAAGGACTGGTGATCTGCACTCCAAAAGAGACTCCAGAAAAGAGTATTTAGATGCTGGCAAAAACTCTGCTAAAATGTGCAGCTTCTTCAGGGGAGCTGAAACCAAAGTGGTCCAGTAAGTCACACAGCTGAAACTACTCAGGAATTTTGCAATACTTAAAACTGATCATAGGTCTAGGCCAGAGCGTATATACCCTATCTAACATTGAGAAGAAGCAGAAGGTGTGTTAGAAAGTGAAGCTCAGAATCTGGTAATTCATTAGCTATCTGACCATGAAAATAGGTGGATTTGAGCAGAGCACTTCAGACAGTGGGTGGGTGTTGAGACTTCCCGAAATACGGGTGGGTGAGCATATGGATGTGCAGTATTTGGCAGCTATAGGCACTACTTAAAGCTTTTGTGTGTGTGCTCTTGCTCACACACAGCTGCAGGCCCCTCTGGGAGCTGAAAGCCACTGTATGCCACTGGGCCCTATCCTGTGGAGTTCCTCTGTGTGAATAATGTTACTCCCTCTTCCCTGCTTTAGTTCTAGGCTTCACAAATATAACAATTATGTCTTCTAATGTGCAGCTGAGGTAGTACTGGCTGCAGTCAACAATGGAATAAATACCTGCCTGCAGGACTATACCTCTGGGTGAGTGTTTTGCTTCCAGGCCCCTGACAAAGGGGAAAGGAGGAGAGATGGGCTGGCAGTGCAGCACAGGGAGTGCTAGTCCAGCCAAGGGCTGTTCAGAATGATTGCACTGAACTTCACAGTGGGTTCGTCTTCTAAGCCATGTTTTCATTTAAAGCTTGCTGGAGCTTCCTCTGGGAGCAGGTAGGATTTACAGGGCTAGGACCCAGACAAGTAAAATAACTTAGGCTGGACTTGGAAGCAGTGCAAAGGCTGGTCATGCTGTGAGCTCCTCTCCCTGTTCTTTGCGCTTCTGCCCTGGGGACTGAGCCTGATGCTTGCTGGAGACTAGAAGGCTAAAGATAGCAAGCTGCTACCAAATTACTTCAACAGGGGAGAAAGCCGGGTTCGTGCGTTAACTCCCTCCGCCGTGAGTTTTGAACCCTGCCCCTCCAGGGCAGCGAGTCCCTGCAGCTGTGCTCCAGCCCGCACCCGCAGCCTTCCCCCCCTGCCCTCGCAGGCGGGCCCCGGCGCCGCCTCCTCCCCCGGTGCCACCGCGGCCGGGAGCTTTAAAGGCGGCGGCGGCGGGGGGCGGCTGGTGGCACCATGCGGCGGGCGCTCGGCATCCTCGGCTGCTGCCTGGCGCTGCTGCTGCCCGCGGCGCGGGGCTCCCCGGCGCCCCGGCCCGGCGCCGCCGCAGGTACCGGCCACCCGCCGCGGCCTCCCTTGGAGGCCTCCGCGCTTGCTGCTACGGGCCGTCGCGGAGACGCTGCGTCCCAGCGCCGTTTCATCGTGGCTGCGGCGGCCCGAGGACGTCGGCTTGTGGGCAGAAGTGCCACCTGCTTTGTCTTGCGAAGCTGGTCTTTCTAACCTCTCAATTCTCTCCTTGTGTGCAGTGTTCAAACGCTTCTCTTTCAGATTCGCCAGAGGACTCGGATGTTCAGCAGCTTTGTCTGATTTTTCCAGCTCTGACTCCTAATCTAGAAAACATAATTCTGCCTTTGCACCTTGAATTTGGTCTTGTTTCGTAGGAGAGGCACTTTTTCTTTCATGTCTTAAGCTACGCTTGCATGCACAAACATTTCTTCTTATTTTGTCAGCTTTCCAAGGGGCACCAAGCCATTCTTCTAACTCATCATGCAAAACCTTTGTTATAGGATGCTTGTAAAATTATATATAATATACCTGGATGGGATCCTGGATTCATGTATTTGATTCGCCTGTCTCCGTGCAAACAAACAAAAACCAGTACTGCGTGGTTCCTGAGCAAGTAAGCTGTATCCAGGCAGTTTGCTTTTTTCCTCTCTTTTTACTCACAAAATAAGTTCTTTAATGCACTGAAAACAAGTGTTTTCACCTCTACTTTTAAGACACTTGTGAAGAAAATCAAATTTATCCGCCTTTTTCTTTTTAAATGAATTGGAACAATAGAAGTCAATTCTATAGTAGCTGGGCGAGGTCTGCACGGATACCAAGTTTAGGCACTATGTCCCTACTGAACACTTGACATTTTGCTATGTAATGCCCTGTTGAGCAGGAATGTCCCTGCAGAAATACTGGTTTGGGTTTGTCTGTTTTTTTCAATCAGTAGTACAAACTATAGCATGATGGCATAAACTAAATTCATGGTTGCATCAAGGGCAGATCAGGATATCGGAATGGAGCATATAGCTTAGTTTCGTTAATGTTGTTGTTCTGTTTCTTTTTAATCTTCCTGGAAGAAGTGATGCTTGTTCTGCCATGTGAGCTACAGCTTTTTTGGTTTCCTTTTCATCAGTCTAGATTTCTATGTCAGTGAGGAGTTTTAGAAGTTGGCAGTAAGTGTGTAAATGTTTGTTCATTTCTACATATAAAATTACTTCATGAATGAAGTGTTCCATTTTTTCTCTGCTGTAGAAAAACTTTACCCTAAAACAGTAACAACTTCTAAAGAAGAATTTATCAGAATATCATCTGCATTTTGGTCATGTTGGCTTTTATATCTTCTTGTTGTGTTCTTTGGATTGTGAATTACAGACAAGAAGTGAATCCTAATCATCAATCTGCTATGTTGTTACTATTAATAGCACTTTCTCACTTGATTTCTGTGGCTTAGAAAAAATAGAATTCAGGTTTTATCTTTATAAAAAAGAATAAAAATAAGCATATTTATATATCATTGCTACACTTTTGTATAGGCTGTTGCATGTGAATTACAACCGTTTGTTTCATAGATACTTAGACATTTTATGGGCTCCGAAGTAGATCTATTTTTTAATGCTTACAAGTGTTGTCTAGATTAATATTTTAAATTTCCAATATGTTGCTCATCTTAATTTTAAGCCTGTTCCTAGTAAATCAAGCGTACTTGTATTTATCTGGTAGGAGTAGTCTCACAGCTTATAGCTCTCACAACTCTGGTGAGAGTTCTGGTTCTGCGTAGGAGATGATTGAAGTGTTTTCCTTCCTCCTTTACAGATGCTGCTTGCAAAAACCGGCCTCTAGACCTTGTGTTCATCATAGACAGTTCCCGTAGTGTCCGAACCGAAGAGTTTGAGAAAGTGAAAATCTTCCTATCAAAAATGATTGATACGCTGGACGTTGGTGAAAGAGCAACCCGTGTGGCAGTCATGAATTATGCCAGCACTGTCAAGGTAGAGTTTCCCCTCCGGACCTACTTTGATAAAGCCTCTATGAAGGAGGCTATATCTCACATCGAGCCTTTGTCTGCTGGCACGATGACTGGCCTTGCCATCCAAACTGCCATGGATGAAGTCTTCACTGAGGAAATGGGTACCCGGCCAGCAAACTTCAATATCCCCAAAGTGGTCATTATTGTGACAGATGGACGGCCACAAGACCAGGTTCAAGATGTGGCAGCAAGCGCCCAGGCAGCTGGCATTGAGATCTATGCCGTTGGGGTGGACCGGGCAGACATGCAGTCCCTGAGGATGATGGCCAGTGATCCACTGGATGAACACGTCTTTTATGTGGAGACCTATGGTGTGATTGAAAAGCTGACATCCAAATTCAGAGAGACCTTCTGTGGTAAGATGGAAATTCCAAGAGTGCAGTGTAATGCTCTTTTGGCTCCTGCTCTGGGTCGACTCCATAAGAAAGAAGTTTTTCTTCTTGAGGAGTGTTATGCATCACATTTAAATATTTCCTTTGCCATCAGTTGGGCAACCAAATCAAACCTTTCATTCAGTGGAGGCCAAGTAATGACCTTTCCTTTTGAATAGTAATCATACGAGTAACAGAACAGATTTCAGTGGATCTCCTTGTGCAGTCAGGTACTACTTGGTGCAGGAGAAAGCACTGTAATCTGGTGGGATTCACTTATGTACACAATATGTGTGACTTTCAAGGCGAGCATGTTGCTCATTTATTTTCCTGTCTAGCTAGGAAGGAAGAAGGGTGGGAGCGTGGTGCCCCTTGCAGACCTAGAGTCAGGGAAATCACTGTGGCACATCAATTACCACACTGGCTTGAGCAATTTCATGCAGGATAAAGTGTCAGGACATGGTATCTTGGGATGGGCTTTCCCTCTGCAAGCATTGCTGTGCCATTTCAGTATGGAGAGTGTCACCTTTTCCTGTGTTTCTCTGTGACTTCAGTTTGGCAAGGAACTGTATCTGCAGCTCTTAAGGGCTGGGTTGAATTAGCTTTGTTTTTTGAGTGCTGGACTTGAAAAAATGCTGCATGACAGCGGTTTGGGTGAGAACTCTACTAACGATGCTAAGCCGGTGTAGGATATTATTGTCATTTACAAAAAAAAGCATAGTGTACCTGGACTATTTAGGGTTGCCTGAAGAGAGCTCTGCCACAGCCATACCAACAGAAAATCAAACGATGATTTCTTGACAGTTAAAAAGCTTGTATAAAGTAGATTTTTCTAGTAAATTTCTAACAAAATGACTTGTAAAATAAGTCTCCAGGAATTCATGGGTAAAATAAGGTGTAAAGTGCATTAGGAGAGAATTAAAGTAATAACCATTGCCTTGGGAGCTTGGCTGGCGAGAATGTGTTACTTAGTTGTTTCAGTGCCTTACTGAAAATTGCCACCATACCTTTTGAATATGTTTAAAGTGAATATAATAATATATAATTTTAATATATACAAGTGAATAATATGTTTAGAGTGAATAGGCTTCTTTTCCTAGGTATGAAATAAGCGTGTAGGACCATCTGTAGACAGGACACTTTGCCCAATCATTAACATAGGAAATGCCTTGAGGTTTGGCTTGACATCGTGTCGTGTTACTGGTGTGACCACATACTCTCTTTGGTATCCTGAAGTGGGTGCAAGTCCCCACCTAGCTGGACAAGTATGTGTACTATGAAAATAGCACTAAATTTTCCACTTATATTCCAGTCAAAGCAAGTCCTTTCATAGCACCAAAGAAAAATCTCTTGTTCTTAAGAGTAAAGTTTTTGTGCCTAAACATAGGAATTGTGCTCCCTCTAAGCTGGAGGATAAATCAGAGAGAGCTGAAACATATATAATCCCAGCATAGGTCTGAGTTTCCTGCATGCTACTAGCCAGAATCCACCCCTAGAATTCATGAACAAAAATGGAGTAAAACAGAATAATTTCCAAAATGTTCTTACAAACCAAATGTCCTGTAAGACAGTGGGTAAACTGGGTCCTCTCCAAGTTCAGACTGCTTCTTGATCATAGAGAAATCTAAACTCACCAGTGACAGCTAGGATTTTTTTTGCTTGGCCAAGCCAAATAAATTTGTTTGTGGGGTGAACTGGAAACAGGAAAACCAATGTTCAGGGGCAAAATAGGTGGCTAAGATAGAGTTGTTGGTGTATTGAGAGCATCATTCAAAGAGAGAACATCTTGGAGATGGAAAATCTTGGCCTTGAACTGCTGTCAAAGTTGGTGGAAGCTTGACTTTCCTACCACAAAAATGTGACCATTTGAGTTTCAGCTTCCCAGCTCTGCTTGAAAGTATAATCCATACATTTTGTTCATAAGTCATTGAGATGAACAGTGTTATTCCCTAGGGCATAACAGTGAAAAGACACTGGCTTGGTTTGAGCTTTTCACTGCTGATACAAAGAGAAGACACATTTTCTGTCAGCCTTATTAGGGAACATTTAAATCTTCCACATTTCAGAAAATAGGAAATGTTGCCTTGTGTTCAGAAATAGGTGAGAAAATTCAAGCGCTCTTGTTTCTTGCTTCTTAGCTCACCAGTGTGGCTTTGGAGGTTGATTTTACCAGTAGTCCATATCCACACTGTTACCACTCATCTAAGTAAAATCTCAGGTAATGACTCCATGGGCCTGTCTTCCCATTTTTCCTCGTCTTCCCTCTTCCCTTTTTCATCTCATCTAAATTTTGCCATTTAAAAATCATCTAAGTTTTGGCTAGTATCTAGGTTTCCTTTATGGTTGGTGGAGAAAAGTAGGCATGTCTTGACATGAGCTACACAAACAGCAGACTGCAAAGCTAAATACAGTTTGAGGAAACACTGGTGAGAGGTTTACACATTAGTACACACAACGTTAGCTGTGTAGTTAGACGATCTCAGAAGGAAAAGACAGCGCACACTGCGTTGCAGAGACAGCCCAGCATTATAATGGTCATTTTGTTGGCCCTGTTGCAACAACAGATGTATCCAAATGCCATTGATCACATTGCTTTTCCTATCACCATTTTCTCAGTTTTTGCAATTCAACGAGATAACCTTACTGTCCCCCGGCGAATTAACTTGTTCCCTAAAATTCAATCTCACTTTGCAGTTTAAGTTGCTCAGTTCTCTAGGTTTGGGCAATATTTCTGCACTCTCTTTCAGTTAGGAGGTTCATGTGCCTGTAAAGCTACCCCGCTGCAGGAACTTTCCTCCATAGGATCTTCTGGAGAGGACTATTTAAACCTGGCAGAGCTGGGTAGCTGCAGCTCTAACATGCAAGTTTGCACTGGCTGGTCTCTTTGCAGGCTGGTACATCTTCTGAACCATTGGTACACAGACGCTCTTTTCACCCCGGAAAGATTACATGTTATTCTAGTATTATTTTTATGTTCCTCCTAGTCTTGATGCTCTTTCTATTGTAATTTACTTTTTTGTGTGTGTGTGTGCTTTCTGTCCCATTTCAGTTTACATGAGAGAGTGTTTTTTGCAAGGCAACAGAAATTCATAAATCAAGTTACATGCCAGGGAGCAGAATTTTGTTAGCTGGCAGATAGTGATTGATATGTTTGTGAATGGGATTATTTAACCTTTGCCAGTAATGGAAGGGGATTGGATACAATAATCCAGATGGGTCTTCCCAGTGCTGAATTTCCATTTCTGGTGAAACATAAATGCTTAAAATCTCTCTCTCTCCCTGTTGCACTCCTTCTGCAGATTAGTCTTGTCTTTCTGCCACCTCAGGTGCTGTCTTATCTTGGTGCAGTTATTTCAAGGTGGTTGATGACATCTTTGTTCTGGCTACACAAATGATGCTGAAGCTGCCAGTGACTTTTGTGACAGGGACCCAGCACTGCAATTTACTGCTACTAATCCAACAAGCAGTGCAAGATCTGAAGGAGATTTGTAACCATAAAATATTAATGAATGTTTCTTTGCTTTGGAATGACTGAAATGCTTTTTCTGTGAATGCCCTTTGTAGCTGTGAACATGTGCGCACTCGGGACCCATGACTGTGAGCAGGTCTGTGTGAGTAGTGGTGGATCCTACGTTTGTGATTGCTATGAAGGCTACACTCTTAATCCAGATAAGAGAACTTGCTCGGGTAAGGTTCTAGTACTCCTTCAGTACATGTATTCAGGTAGAAAAAAATCTCTTTTTAACAAGGTAATAAGGTTTGAGACGCTATTTGCGTACTTCTGTTGAAACAGTGAGCATCTGTATCTCAATAAGAAATCTTCTAAGTTTGCCACAATTGATGATGAGTAGTAGTTTAATTTCATCAATGTCCTTTCTGTTATGACCACAGGAGCACCATTCATTAGGGCTGGATGCCTAAACAAAGTTTTCAGATGACATGTATAAATATTTTCTCCTACCACTTATTCTAGTTTCTTAAATTGCTATTGGTATTTCTGAGTTGATTCCAAATGGGAATATATTTGTAAACGTGAATATCCACTCCATCCAAAAATATTTTTTATTAACAACAAACTGTTTCTCCTACATGCCTTTCACAGCTGTAGACATGTGTGCACCTGGAAGGCATGACTGTGATCAGGTCTGCGTGAGTAACAACAGATCCTACAGCTGTGAGTGCTATGAAGGCTACACCCTGAATCCAGATAAGAAGACTTGCTCAGGTAAGAACTAAAGGCTACTTCAATGTACAAATTTAATGGAGACATGGACACATTCTTTTCGAGTTACCTTCATTGCATCTGTTTGAAAAACTGCTTGCAGACCTCAGCTCTTAAAATAGGAATTTGTCTGTAGCCTTTCTCCTTGTTTCCAATAACAATTTGAGACACCTCATTTAAAAAACAAAATTTTTGTTTAAATGCATTGATTAAAAAATGCAGTTTGGCACTTACCTGCCAGTTTATGGTCTTCATAGCACTTTAGAATTACCAGTAACACCTGGGAAAGGATGAACCCAAGCCAGAGATGCCCACCAGCACTGCCTCCCCCTCGTCCCAGGACCCTTGCTTTCTGCCCTGTTCCAGTCAGGAACACTGCTTGACCAATCAGGGCCTGCCAATTTCTGGTTTGGCCAGCCAGTGTCAAGAGAATTGAGTTCTGATTGGCCCCCAGTGAGATGCAGCTAGCCTCAAGGCCCAAAGACATGCAGTGCCTCAGGGCAGTGCTCCCTGCGGACCACTTCAGCTGTGGGCCCAGTGCTTCACCACCTTCCTTATGGTGGCTTCTGCTCTGTGGTCCTTACATCGGGCAGCCGTTGCTGGAGAGTGAGCACCACTAGCGCACAGAGGACTTAAAATCTGATGATTTTCCCACATCCTCTCTGTCAAAACTCAGTTGCATTTATACAGCTTGCTGCTCCTGCTCCTAAGCAGTGTAGGCCTCTATGGTATAGCAACCACAATCTTCCACCTGAAACAGCTTCTTGCTTTACTGCTCCTTGAATTGTCACCCTGAAAAGTGATACCAATTATAAAAACTTTTTCTCCAAATACTTTTCTGGTGTTGTTCCTTTAAATCCAGAAGGTTTGAACAGCTGAATAGAGTAACTATTTTATAACTGGTAAGTGCATCTCTCCCTTTGAGAGCAGGTCAGTATTCTTCACAGTGAAGTTTTCACTCTTCTTATTTCTGAAAAGAGAAGATAACCTTCTTCTGCATTGTTTTTTGTTCTTGCTAGGCTTTATAACTCTGGTCCATTTAATAGCATTTGCACATATCGTAATTGGCATTTTGTGCCAGCCTTCAGCTCATGGGTGAAAGTATGAAGTTAAATTTGGATTTGCTATAGTTAACCACTCATATTGCAAGAGACAACTTCTGCCTTGACACATTACAGTTGACTGCTAGTCCTCAGAATGGTGTTTTAGCTTCACTTTATGTGAGGCTATTTGGGGCAGTCAGAATTGCCCCTGAAAATCAGACTATGTGAGACATAGTATCATATCCAAGACTCCTGTCTTAGTATTTGGATATCTGCCTCCTACATTAAATAATTAGTAACTGAATTCAGTTGTCTGCAGCATAATATAATGATAGTAATAGGGCACTGTCTGAATCCTAATTTGATTCCTAACTAAGTTATATGTATAAATGCTGAAGTATTTAAGAAGCTAGAGTGTTTGGGAAGGATTAATAGGTTTCTTCTCTAAAACATGGTTCATCACAGGTATGGATATGTGTGCACCTGGAAGGCATGACTGTGGACAGATCTGTTTGAGTAATGATGGGTCCTACAGTTGTGACTGTTACGAAGGATACACTCTGAATACAGATAGGAAGACTTGCTCAGGTAAGATCAAGGAAATATTGTGTTCAGCTGAAAACAAGTAACTCTCTTTAATCAGGTCAATTTATGTTATTTTTCTGAGAAATTACCCAAGAGTTTCTGTACAACTCCTGAAAACATAGTGCAACTTTAATTTTTTCTTCATTTCCAATAACTATTGAGGCGTGTGACCCTTCTACAGTTGTGTGAAGCTTATAATTGCTATAATAAAATACCATTTGACATTTTGGTCAGGACTTCACAGTATTTTCATAGACATGGGGCAAGAATTTCCATATCCACCAGAGAGAGAAGGATAATATATTTGGTGCAAATATGTGATGTGCATTATCTGTGTCAGGAAGCTCTGCTGCAAACCAGCACAAGGGAATGAGATGAAGAAGAACAAGGACTGTGCTCTGAAGATTGACCATAGTTTGTACCATGATGAGTGTGATCGTATTTTCTTGTGGATGTGTTTGGACCATAAAAAATACTCCAGTCTTAGGGCTCCAGAGGCTGGAGAGAAATATTCTTTCCCAGTGCTGGTCTCCTGTGGAGAATATGAGCATAGACATAGTTGATACTTGAGGATGAATATATTAATGTATAGTACATACAAATTAGTTTGTATTATACAGCATTTTCAGTGAATTAGGATTTGAACTTTAGTCTTCATCTCTTTATATGTCTCACTGATGATTTATTTACACAACATCTTTTTTTCCACTTTGATCATATTCCTGTTCCTTACTGTATTTCGTGTGACAAAGTGCTGAACCCAGGCTTCCAGTTCCAGGAGATTTCTAGGCAAATCTTTCCAACTAAGTTGTAGGTCTTACACCTCTGAGAGGCAAAGACCTCTCGTCAACATTTAGTCTTGGCTATTTTAGGAGCTGGTTTGATACATACTGTTCCTAAGATTAATTCTCACCTGGTATTATATAGGGGCAATAAACATCTATAAGTGAACATGAATTCAGTTTGGCATCCCCTTTTTTAGTCCAGTCCCGAATCTCATTTCATAGCACTGACTCCCCCCGATATAGTCATATTTCAGATAAAAAGCAAGCATATTTGGAAAATTTTGGAATCTCATTTTGCAGTATGCTGTTAATGATTTCTCAACCATCCAGGTCTCTGTGATATAATAAAAATAGCCTAGATCCAGGAAGGGCTCTTTTCTTTACAATTGCTTGCGCCTTACTAAATCTCCTTACTGCGAAGATATCCAAATATAGGAACTTCTTCTCAGCTTTCCCTTTTGGAGCTGACGTGTTAAATTTGGCAGAGAACATCAGCTTCACACATAAAGTACCCACTTTGTAACTAGCAGTTGGTGCCACGTCTCTCTCTCTCTCTTTTTTTTTTTTAGCGGCCATGTATACTCTTCTGTTTGTAGTCTTTTTACTCCAGAAAACATGGCTTATCCAATGCAATTAGAGTTGAAATAATGCCAAATACGCTCTTAAAATCCAGATATTTCTTCTCTGAAATTCTTTTGGATGATTACTTTGTAACTGGGTCATTGCTAGTTCAGTTCCTTTTGCAATTTGTTATGACTGCAAAAAAGTATTGCCAGTGTTCCAAAAGTCATATCAACTTTGTGCTGTTCATGGCCAGATAAAAACACACTCCGTACACCCTGCTATGGCTAACAGCCATTGTATGGCTGATGTGCAATAAAATGGTCCTGGTTTGAATCCAAGTGAAGAAATGTTTATAAATGTGAATTACGAAAACCAAATAAATGGTTTGAAGTTTGGGGAGTGATTAATATCCTTCTCTTCTCAAATGCTTTTCTTAGCTGCTGACATGTGTGCACCAGGAAGGCATGACTGTGAGCAGGTCTGTGTGAGAGATGATCTGTTCTACACCTGTGATTGCTATCAAGGCTACACCCTGAATCCAGACAGGAAGACTTGCTCAAGTAAGAATAAATTGCTGTTTCCTGTTCCTCCGTACTCTCCTCAGCTAAGTAAATAAATTGAAATAGTTCTGATTAGCAGGTTAATATATTGGATCTGTTTGAGAAACTTATACGTGCCATCCTGTTTAAGTGTTATAAGAGAGTTCCTCGTCACTCTCTTTCATTTTGAGCAGCAAAGAGACATACAGTACTTTATCTGCAACAGTAGTTATATATAAGTATATATATAAAATAATTGAAGAGAGAAGAGCAGGGGTTAGCCACACACTTTGCAGTACAGCGCAAACTGCAGACCACCGTGCAGGAGACAGCTTGGAGATCATGTCCTCTCCTCCAGGCTCTTTGTTACTTTAGCTTGTCAATGACTTTGTGTTACAGTAACAATGTACAATTACATTCTAGAAGCATTTCTTTCCAGTATCCTTACTGCAAAGTTACTCTGTTCTAGAAACTTTTCCTAGCTCATCTTTGGAGGTGATCTGGCCCTTCAGAGGGTTAGGCAGCTGCAGTCAGAGTGAGCACAGACTGTACAGAGTAAAGCTGAAAGAGTCTCAGTAAGACAGTTAGTTCACCTCACTGCTCCAAGGCAAGATCAATTATGTATCTCAGCAGTTCCTGATAAAAGTGCATGTAGTACAGGTTCCCAAATGGAAAAGTATTGCTTTTGTGAAGTATTCTAAACGCTACTGTGTTATGGGATAACTGTTTCTCGAAAATGTATTTCATAGGAACTGATGTATGTGCACCAGGGATGCATGAGTGTGAGCAGGTCTGTGTGAATAATGATGGATCGTATACCTGTGACTGCTATGAAGGCTTTACCTTAAATCCAGATGAGAAAACATGCTCAAGTAATAATTTAATGTTTTCTTTCCTGAATATATTTACTAAAGTACCCTCTTTAATGTGTTAAATCCTTTTAATCTCTTTGAAAAACTCTCCATCAACTCACTAACTCCTTGAAGGTGTAATCCCTTTTCATTCTTTTCTGCCTGTTTTCAGTAATGTTCTGAACTAGTTCAATCCTTCTTGTTTAGTTACAAGTTATTATATTTAAAATTAGACTTTAGTCTTACCTATCACCACACTT
This sequence comes from Dromaius novaehollandiae, assembly GCF_036370855.1. Classification (NCBI taxonomy): domain Eukaryota; kingdom Metazoa; phylum Chordata; class Aves; order Casuariiformes; family Dromaiidae; genus Dromaius; species Dromaius novaehollandiae. Next base: position 11,670,336 of record NC_088100.1, read on the forward strand.
TTAAGGAGTTCACTGTGTTTAAAAAAATCTGTTATAATCTCCATTTCCTTATGAAGTAGTAATAATTAGGGGGATTGGTAAGGTTTGGCTTCCAGGGTGTCTGTCTCCAGGGCAGGGGATGCAGTTGCATTGCAGCATACAGATGATAGTGGGCAGGGGGGAACAGCAGTGGTGTCAGAAGAGTTATCACAATGATAACCTGTGTGATCTCTTCCACTCCTCCAAGGTGAGTGGGGCAGGGAGGAACTTGCCAGTTGCTTTTGCTTCACATGGACAAGAATAGTATAAACTATTCACAATTCCTCTGCATCATTTGTAATGTAGAATCATAGGAGAAATTAGGTTGGAAGGGACCTCAGGGTACCTGGTCTGATCTCCTGTTCAAAGTAGGGATAACTTTGGCATTAGATCAGGTTGCTAAGGGCCTTGTGTAAGGGCAAAGTATAAAATAGGTGAATATAGCCAAACACCATTCTGCAAAAAAATAGTAATTTTTTGTAGGTTTAGACTTACTTAAACATGCAGTGTAAAAGCACAGCTCTAGCATATTTTGTGTGACTTGTTGGGCATCCCCGTGACAATGGGTGTGCTCAATAAATACTAGAAAACTGTAAGTTTTGCTGAAAGACTCCAGAAGACTTCAGGGTACCCATGGAGGATTGCCATATGGAAAAGTAAGTTGGTTAAAACAGAAGTAATTCAAGGACGATCCGTATCTGCCACTGGAGAATTTAAATGCAAATATGAAAACTTCACTGGCAGTTAGTTGGAAACCAACCATGTTGGTGTGATATTTTGAACTGGCCTTCCTCCAGCTGAATCTTGAATAGTTCTTCTTTGTACATTGGCCATAAAGCTGGTGGAATGTTCCAAAGAAGGGAGCTGAGCAAATACAAGTTCAGTGAAATCAAGGAGACATCAGTTTCAACATTGGCTCTAGGACAAATGAACTTCTGCAGCACTAGAAATGAATCTGTTCATAGATTTTTTTTTCAGTGAAACACTGAAGGAACAAACTTTTGAAAAAGAAATATTTTAATCCTTTTCTTTAATTCAAGCAGCTGTCAGTTTCTTTGCCAAATGAAGATATTAATGGCATGATAAAGAGAGGAGCTAAAATAATTCAGAAAAAGATAACTGTATCCAGGTATAATATTTCTATTGTTTTACAGTTAAAATGCTTACATAATTTGTTTAGTATTGATGAGCTATGCATTTATGTATTTGGAAAAAATAATTGAATAATCTGTTGTCATTGCCTTTGTAGGCAATGTAAAAAGGCACGTACAAAGAGACAGGTATTATATACAAGTGATCCCTATTGATACTTGGTGAGAGGGTATTCCATAATTGTAGGTCCTCTTTTAAGGAGCCTCTACCTTTCAAAGCTTATTACTCTGGCCTCAGATATACAAACCAATCTCACTGTAGTAGCTGTGCTTCGGTAGCTGCTGCTATGGTTGTTTTTAGCCTGCAGCAAATGTAATGTGGTACAGCTTGCTTTAACTCTTATTTTCTTTATGGAATAGGTGAGGTTAAATTGCCTTTCATTTGCTGTAGCTGAGAACTCTTAACCATCAGCTGATGCCTGAAATGTTGTTATGCCATAGTCAGATTATCATATCTTTGAGCCCTTTGTCTGTGAGCATCCACAGTTTTGTGGCAGACTGTGGAGAAAAAGGAATTCTTGAGGACAGCTGAGCCACTGGTCCTCTGTAGGCTTGGGAGACTGAGCACAAGACCTAGAAATGGATTAACTGGAATCCCTGCAAAGTGCAGAAATGATTGTTTTGTCTTCTCTGAGAGATTCATCACTTCTCTGTCATACCAGCTGGCTCTTTCATTACTACTGTAGTGTCTTTCCACTAGATTTTAAATTTATTTTGGCCCATTTGAACATTGTTGTTTCTTCCATATGTATTCCTGTGACACTGGAGTGGCCTCAACACCTCTTAATGAATCAAGAGTGATATTCCATACGCATGCATATTGCTAGTGTTACGTGCCAAGAGTACTTGTAAGGTGAAATCTGCTGGTGAAGCTGAAACTCTGTTGCTTACTATTTAAATTTAATATGTGCTCCTGCTTTCATTTTTGTGTTGTTTATAAAGTGGTAAATACCAGTCTTAATTCCTTCCTTAGCTGAGACTTAAGTACTTAAATTACACCTGTATTTCACAAACTGATCCAAACCGACTAATTTTTGACACCACCAAACTCTTTATGTGCCTAAAATCACTAGATGTCTCCTTGCTTGTCTCAAAAACTCCTTGAAGACTTAACTTTGGACATTCATGCATGCTCAGAAGCGCCATGTTTAACCTTGCCATGATACCCCAAACGTTACAGGTTTGACAGGAGAGCAAGCTTGATTCTCTTCAAGATAAGTTCCAAAAGTTAGTCATGGTTTTGAATACAACTTATTTTATAGATTTTGGTTACGATGATACCAGTGCCCTTCCTGTGTGGATGGTCTGATGGTCAAAGTACTTCTTACAAGACAGAGACCTGGACTGCAGGTTCTTCTCAGTCTGAGGCATTTGAAGGCACTCATTCTACTTCCCCGGAAAGTGCCCTAATTTCTAGGGTGCCGGATAATCTGGATGAGAGTGAGAGAGAGAGAACAGGCGAAAGGAAGATTCACTGTAGTCTGGTGATTAGAGTAGCTAGGGGAGGCTGGCTGGTCCCTGCACCCAGGCCTCTTTCTATGTTTTACTCAGTAACAGTCTAATTTAAAAAGTGCAGAGGTTCTAGGTAGGTAGGCTAGGAATTCCCAATTTTGCCGCCTCCTCAGAGTCAGGCTCTCTCACATGTCCCTTTTCTCAGCCTATAACACTTGTGACTCTGGCTACATGCTGGCCTCTATCTGCTGGAAGAAATAGAGGGTGCTCTCTCTCCTTCCTGACTGTCCTGTATTCCAGTGGTTACTGTAGTCTCACATGATGGGTTCAAGTCCTCTTGGAGAATCATGGATTTTCCTGGGATTTAAATATCATAAATATTCTAAATGTTGTTTTCTCTCTTAGGGGCTACAACAAGCAGTCTTGTAACAACTGAAGAGTCCTGTAAGTGTGAAGCTATAGCTGCATTGCAGGACTCGGTCACCTCGCACCTTGAAGCCCTGTCCACGAAAAATATCCTTTTTCTTACATGAGCCTCTGTATTCAGGTGTTTTCTGGCATTTTAGAGGTAGCTGTTTTGATACAAGTCAGGGAAGGAACATACCTCACAACAGGAATTATTTTCTTGGCGATTTTGGAAATGTTATGGAGCGAAGTTTTGTGTGTTGCAAATACCAAACCAAGTGTTTTAGTATCGATGTATAGATAAATTGCACATGCCCACATCACCTAGATTGGGTATGCTATGCTGAACAGGAAGCATTGCTCTGTTTGTAATTCTTCTGATGACTTTTACTGTAACAGCAAATACTCGGTTTTGAGCCCTCCTATTAGTAGATGGCATATGCTCCCAAATTTCCAAGGCACCTTCAGAGGCATCATTACAACAGTCTGACCAGCTGTGATATTTCTCTGCCTTCCAACTCCACAGAGAGGCAGTGTCCCAAACAATTTTCATGCTAGTTTTCCTTTTTGGTAAAAATCTGTTAGCCTATTAATATTGAGCTGTTGGGATATATCAGGTGACTGATAGAATGGGACAGCTGTGAGGTAAGTTGCTGAATGGCGATGTGCTGGGTGAGGATCAAGGTTATTGGACATCCGAGGTGTAGGCTGGTGGGTGTCAGTTATGCTGCACTGGAACTTGCTAGCTTCATTCACTACAGTGTGGCTCCTGCAGGCAGTCAAGAGAAATGTAGTTGGTACCTGGATTAGACATTTAACGAACAAGTGGGAGGAAAAAAAATATATAGTGGTGAATTCTGTGGTATAGTAGCAGACCTAATGATGGAATAAATATCCTCAGACGGCATGAAAAGAGCTAATAACTGGAAGTCTGAAGTTGGGCAAGATAAGATTCAAAAGCAGGTACAATTCTTAACAGTGAGAGTAGTTCAGCACTGTCACAATTTTCCAAGGGTTGTGGTAGATTTTTCATCACTAGGAACTTTTATTTTGAGGCTACATACTGTTTTCTGTAAAAGGTGCTCTCATTCAAATAGGAATTAATTTAGGGGAGTACTATGTTTGTTTACCAAGGGTTGTGGTAGATTTTTCATCACTAGGAACTTATATTTTGAGGCTACATACTGTTTTCTGTAAAGGGTGCTCTCATTCAAATAGGAATTAATTTAGGGGAGTACTATGTTTATGGCTGTCATCATGATCCCTGAGGCACCAGAATGAAGGAAGAGCTGGGTACTTAGTATTAATTAAAGAAGGTGAGCAAAGCAGGAGAGTAAGTTTTCTGTGGTATATGTTATTTATGTAGATAAACGAATCTTTCAGTTCACCAAAGTTTTTGAAAGCCAAATGAAAACATCTGCCAAGGACATAAGACATTCCCAGTTCTTGAATAAATTCAAAGTCATTTTTATAAGGTCTAATTAGAAATCTATTTACAGGGTGCCTGGAATTCAGTTTTTCTGCCTGGGAAAAGTGAAAGGAATACTTTGATTCTGTGAGATTTTAATATGTCATTCCAGCGAATCTAAGTAATTAAAACTGAAGGCCAAGATAATTAAACCTGTAATGTCATCTCAAACGTAGCATGTCCTTCAGAGAACAAGCAATCTCTCTGCCCCAAAGCACTAACGTTGAGCAAGAAAATGTGGTGGTTTCAAGTTAGAAATATACTGTATTACAAAGAACTGATGCTTTCTTTCAAAGTTATTCCTTGCTGGGCAATTTGTATCCCTAGCGTCCTTTCAAGACAAGCTGGAAAATGAAGCAGAGACAAACACCTGCTGCTCCTCAGCTCTGAATGTCACATGATCCAACTTCTTATAAGAAACTGGGGTTGTTGAGATAATTTGGGAAGTTGCCAGAGCTTGACAGATCTCTCAAATGTTTTGAAACGTCTAGTTGCTCTTCCATTGTTCAAGCATTTACTGAGCTCATCTAGAAAAGAGATACTTGTTTAAAATGCAGTAACGAGAAAGATTACAAATAAACCAAACTTCACAGGCATCTATTATAATGCCCTTAACAACAGATCACTAGATGAAGTGTCTCAGAAGTTGCAAGCATATCAAGAGAGACAGCAGGTTGTCTGAGCTATCATTCTACTTAATTTTAAAATGATCTTTCTGAAGCATTCATTTTTATTGCATTCAGCAAGCTTTATTTCATTGCACAGCTTACAAAACAGCAGTTGGTTTGGTATTGTTGACCAGATGTCAAGAAGACTTGAAGAAGACTTCAGGAATACAATGGTTTCAATAAAACAGTGACCTGAGGGTCTTCATATGCGGTCACTCTGTAACCGTAAAGCTATCTATACCTGCTGTACCTCACTCAGTACTACAAATAGTATAGTAGGTAATGTTTTTCTGCAGTAACTATATTTTTATTTTTTTATTTAAAAGTAAATACAGGAAAAAGCTGTTTTTGAATGCATAGAGTATATCACATCATATAAAACTGTGAAAGGCAAAGGCAAAGTAAAAAATTGCCTGTAGCATCTGTCCATTAAATGGGAGAAACATTTGAGGTCTTGTGACTTATTTTAATAAAATAAAGATCAGCACACTAGTGTTGGAAGCTTTTTTTTGTGTGTGTATAACATAACGTATGTGTGTTATGAATTAATGTTAAAGTGTTTAATAAAAACAAGGAAACAAAAACAGTTAAAGATAAATGAGGTGTAAATGGAAGAAATCCACGACACTAATCAGGACACCGTCCTTGAGTCACACAGATGGAAAAAGAACAGTTTGATCAAGTATTAAGCATTTAAAATACTTTGTATTTTAAAACTTACAAATCTTTGTTCATATAGGTAGAAGGTTTAATAGCATTTTAAAATATTAATAATGTTCTACACCTGGAAGGGATGAAGGGCCTACTCCAACTTAAGATTTTTATCCTGCAAGATTTACTTATGTTAGTAGTCCCTTCTGTTGTCATTCTAAGGGTATTACTGGGACTATTTCTGCCAGTAAGTAAAACACGTAAGTTGACAACTTAAAAATTCCATTGTTAAAGAAAACCCACCCATTTTGCATACTTGCATGTGTAATCACCCAAATGCTTTAGAAACTGTTTTAAAATAAATTAGAGGAGAAGTCAAAACAGTTTTTTTTTTAGAACTCAAAAGTCCAAATTATTTTGTATAACACACAATACTGTAATTTACAATTTGGCAGTACAGTTACACAAAATATTAAATACACAGCTGGTATGGTAAAGACATATAATGAGAGCTATGCTGTCATTGTACTCTGCACGATAGATACAAACTTTTGCAAAGAAAATCAGCTGGAGAGTGTATAATATTCAGATCTGTATGGACAAATGCTGCTGGACAATCATGGACATTCTCCTAGTTAGTGGCAAGAATAAGGAAAGTAAGAGAGTGCAAAGCTGAAGATCTTTTAGTAGGACAAAAACATAGTATGCCTCATCCCATTTCTTCATATGCTTTTATTCTAAAATATGCAAGGTAAAATAGAATAAAGAATTGCATATATATTTGAGTGAGACTTTAGTATGTCTACACAGTAATGTTAAGTCGGAATGTAATACTAAATAGCACAGGAAAAAGAAAATGTGGCACAGCTTCCACCAGGGCTAAAAATGAGGCTATATACCCTCCAATAATGCTGGATTAGTATGTGGTTGCTAGTCGTGTTGTGTCCCCACTGGTTTTACTTGCTCTAGCTCAATTCAAGGTAGCATGTGACTATCTAACTGTGCTACAGTTTCTTCCTCAAAATGCGGTGTATTCGTATTTTTTCTGTCACTCAGGGGGGAGTCTTTAGCTACAGCTTTACTTTGCTTACATTCATGTCCGCTGCTTAAACACACATATTATATAAGGATTTATAGGACAAGAAGTATAAGCCTTGGCCTCCATTATCCATTTAAATTATACACAGCAATGTTGTAATTTGTGGGAATAAACAAGTTGTTAAGCTCACACAAGACTTTTCAACTTCTTGGCAATTAGGAATGGATTACATTACTCCCATTTATACTAAGGCCAGTTGTCAAATGAAAGGTATAATTTTATATGATAGTGGAAAATTGTCCTGGGGGCCAGAGCCGTCTTGCAAGTTTTCAGCTGGATAGGCTTTGTTTAATGCATTGCTATTCATAACTCCATTTTGTTAGAGATGAGAGTATTTATATTCAATTCCTCTGGGCAATGATCTTGTCTCACTTTGTATTTATGAGCACCAGACAAACTTCCAAGTGATTTCTTTAAAATAGGACATATCAGCATCAGCGCTTAACTGACTGAACTTTTAAAACTTTTTATTCTGAATATAGACTGTACTCATTGCTATGGAATGTATAATTATACTCTAGTTTAATTATCGGGGCATGCAGAGAACTGTTATGAAAAAGAACTAAACTTGTTTTTTTTGCATGATATTTGTTAATTACATTTATTATGTTTAAAAATTTTCTAAATTACCATTAGCCATCATACTCAGTTCTAAGATGCTTACAAGAGTTCAACCAGCTTTGCTTTATAGTTCTTTCTATGTGCTTCTAAACTGACATCAATTACTAAATTGGATGCTCAATGCTGCTTACTTTTACATGTCTATGTACCTTCAGTAAAATGATGTGATGATAACCAATGGCTGGTTCCGCTTCTTTACATTTGCAGATAGCCTACTGGAGAAGGGAGGTATGGCAATAAACCTGATGAGTGGGAGGTTTAATTCCTTGGCTTTGTCATGGTCCTCCTGTGTGACATGGAACAAATTACTTTTATTTCAGTGTTTGTATTGTGGATAACCACACTGTGAAGTATGAAAATGAGAGTCATATTCTGAGGGACATGATGATCTGTTCCTATTGTATCAAGCAGGCAAGCTGTCAGAGCAGGATGCAGAAGACAGGACACAGCCTTGTGTAAGTATGTCTCCCATGTTCATCTTTTTGAGTTGATCAGCTACCAGACAGCTTTCGTATGGAAAATATTTATTTAGCAGCTGGGCCCAAGCTAATTTGCCTTCTGGGCTCAGTGTTGCAGTCTGGCTGCCCCTGAAGCCCTCTGCACATGTGCAGACGTGATTCCAGATTTAATCCTTCCCCCCCTATTCTCTGCACTAATGAATGTCCAGAAATTTTAAAATAACATTCACTGGATCAAGCAGCAAAAACTAAGATCTCCTTTCTCCTAGAGGCTTGCTTATCATCTCTAAACCACTGAATCTGTGTATTCACAATCTCAGTATGTGGGTAAGTGACTGACCAGCTCTGCGAGTGGTGAATGGAGATTGTGAGTGCACAACACTATGTTGTCAACGAGCAAGAATGGCGTGGAACACCTGCTACCTCGCCCACGTCAATCAGCCACCTCAGTTAAGCAGAGACTGTGGTCGTGCACAGGGTGCATCCAGAAAGCACAGGACTCTGCCTCTGCCGCCCGGCTTGCCAGGGGCGTGGAGGCCGAGGGCTCACGGCCGTGCTCCCTCAGGGCAAGGCCAGCCCGCGCTGAACTACCCCAGCTGCTCTTAACGGCTCCCAACGGCTCCCGCGCGACACTCACAGGCGGGGCGAGGCGGGGCGGGGCGGGGCGGGGCGGGGTAGGGGGGCCGGGCGGGGCCAGCGCTGCCCCCGCCCCCCGGGGGCCTGAGCTCGAGCTGCCCGACGCCAATCCTGTCTTTCCTCTCCCGCTGCCCGGAAGTGAATGAGGGCGCTTCCGGCGGCGGTTACCAGGGTAACCGGGTTGCTAGCGCGACCCGGTTGCCGCGGCGGCAGCGCGGGGCCTGTCGCGGCGCCGCTCCGGGGCAGAGGCGTGGGCGCCCCCGTCCCCTGCGCGATGTTCATCTACCTGAGCAAGAAGGTGCTGCCGGGGCGCCGAGGCGCGTCGCGGGGGCAGGCGGAGCTGCCGCGCGCTTTGCGCGGAGCCGCCGGGCTCGGCGCGGCCTGCGGGCGCTGTCAGGGGCCGTGCGCCGGTGCCGCCGGCGGTCTGGCTTGCCCCGCTTCTGCGCTGTCCCTGGCTTTCGGCTGTGCCTCGAGAAACTGCTCCCCGGGCGCTGAGAAAACGCGCGGAGGCTCCGGACATGGTTCTTCTGCTCGTGGCAAAGCCCTGCCCGCAGTTTCTCCCCTCTCGCATGGCTTTCTTTTTTGTTCCTGGCGCCTTCTCTGCATACGTTTAGAAACGTCCTGTTATTATCACTTACTGCGTATACCCCATTTCCCTTTTCTCGAGTTTTGTGTCGCGTTGTTTCATTTATGTTTATCATTTTAATCCTCTTCTGTCACTTTTTGACTGCACTGATCCGTCAGTGTTAGAAGTAAGTTTGTTGTTGTGTGTGCTATCTTAGCTATCTTTGTGGTGTTTTTGATTAGTGTATTTTAAACAAAACACGATTCTTTTGACTACATAGAGATGTAAAATATTTCTCTTTCAATTGCAGATTGCAATTCCTGGTAATGTTCGATTAAGATGTATTTCCTGGAATAAGGATCAAGGTTTCATAGCCTGTGGTGGAGAAGATGGGTTACTGAAAGTTTTAAAGTTGGAAACGCAAACAGGTAAATGAGACTTTTTTAGAACAAAATCCACCACATTGCAAAATTCTGAAAGTGCATCTCTTTTCAGAAGTGACTTTACAACATTGTGTGTTTTACATCTTTAGCATCTTTATGCATTTGCATAAACAGCAGATTTGCAGTCACTTTCTTGTGAATACTGTTTTCCTTCAGCTTGCCCTACATGACACCCCTGTCATTTGGATAGCTTGTGTATCTACTGAAGTCGTCGTCCTTGCTTCTTCTTTCATGGCATTATGCTTCATTTTTGTTCTTGTCATCATTTATTTTGGAGCTTCTTAATAAATCTCTTAATAAACTTACTAAATTTATTAAATTATTAAATTTATTTTATAACTATTTTTGTTATTTCTAGACGAAGCAAAACTAAAGGGACTTGCAGCTCCTAGCAATCTTTCTGTGAATCAAACTCTTGAAGGTCATAGTGGTAAGTCTCTTTGGGCATTTAATGTACTTTTGATTAACTTAAAAATACAAAAAGATTTTGTAGCCTTGATAGAGTAATTTTGTTATAAGTTTTTGTTGTAAGGCTAAGTAAAGACTATCAATAGTAAAATTGGATGTGTTACAGCTTGGCTATCTACTGTTACAAAGTTACCTGATTAAGAGAACTACAGTCAATTTTTCATGACCTGTGAGTGAGTCATTGGGTTGAGAATTAAACTGATCCAGCCTTCCCCCAGTACTCATGGCTGCTATGGAGCACATGATGCAGAATGCATGCTGCAGAGCCAGATCCTGCTCTGCCTGTTGCTATTTAAGGTTTTCAGTCTGTTGTGAGTTTTTCTAGATAAGTCTGCTGGCTTTGACCTTATAGCCTGATTTGTGTTTTACATGACTTCTTGTTGTTTGGCTATTTCCAAATCATTTTGTCATTAATTATCGTGAAAATGAAGTACTGATTTGTATTGAAGTAATGGTGCTATTGTACATATATATATATATATATATATATGTAAAAATCTTTCACTGCTACAGTACTTGTTCTCTCTGACTTCAATTTGGTTAATCTGAAGATTCTTCTCAGTTGGGCTGATTATATAGATATTACTTTTAGATACTTACATATTCGTGTTATGTTTGCTCACCTACTCACATTTGCTCCCATACTGCCTTGGTAGCTGGCAGATAAACAACACTTTATAGCAGAAGATAAGAGCTAAACTGTATACTGAGCAGTTTGTGCTGCATGAAATGGATGATTGGAGGTGAAGACATGAAAGACTGTAGTGCTTGAGAAGGGGCCAATTTGTATCTAATATCTGAACAGATGGAATAAGATGATTCTTAGAAAACTTGAAGAAGATGTTTCAAGTTCGATATTTGTGTTTTTATGAGTAGGATCACATGTGAGACTTGAGGATCAAAGGAATAGTGTGTAGAGTGCTCTTTTTGGTCATAAGAAGGCACACTGTCTTAAAATTGCTGCAGTATTAATGATTAAGCTATTTAAAAAAAACAAACAAACAAAAAAACCCAAATCTGCTTCCTGTGAGAGGAAAGTTTTGTCAACTTCCCAGGCCAACATGCTTGAGGCAGTCAGAAACAGCAAAACTATGATTTGGGGATTCTGTATTGAAGCAATATTCTGCGTAGAATTTGAAGATGATGTTACTCAAGTGGGTGAATACATGAGCAAAAGGAGCAGTGTAGTAGAAATATTAAAGAGGGAACAAGAGTGGTATGGAAAGAAGAGTGGCTAAAACTGAATCAAAGTCATCAGGGCAAATTTGTCCAAACCCCAGAAAACTCAGCAGAGTGACTAAATTGCATTTGGTTGTTTGTATTAACTTGTTTGTTAAGTAGAATAAACAGAAAACTTGTATGATTTTCTAGGTTCTGTGCAAGTGGTGACATGGAATGAACAGTATCAAAAACTAACAACCAGTGATCAAAATGGGCTCATCATTGTGTGGATGTTGTATAAAGGTATTATATAGGACAAATCTGAGACTAGATCATGTTCTGTATTGTGAGAATTTTTTTTTAGCAGCTTTAACAACTCTTTCTCGGATCGTAAAACTCTAAATAAATCTAAAATGTGTTCCAAGTTCTTATTAAAATAGTTGTCTAAATTTTTCTTAAGATACTTGTCTTCCAAAAGTACCTTAAGAAAAGATGTCAATTCTTAGGCATGTGCTCTGTAAACAGCTACAAGTTTTTCATTTTCTTATCTTTGACAATTTATTTTCTCAGAGGAGAATAATGTATAGAACAATAAAAAGAAGCACTGCTTCATTGTGTAGGTTTAGTTTTCTGTATTATTGTAATATTTAAATAGTTCTGCTACAGGCATCAAACGCAGACCTATTGATAGAATTACTGGAATTTAGGAATCCTGCTTAGACCAACAATCAAATACTTTCATAAATACAGTCTTTTAAAAATGTTTTAATTAAGGCAGTGAACTAATACACTTAACCAATGTGTTACAATGATTGGTGGCTTTTATTTTTATTTATTTATTTATTTATTTTTTACCGTTTCATGAACACATGTACTACTTTGGCACATTTAAGTTAATCTGAAAGCCAACAACCCTTTTGGTATAATTAACCACTTTCCAATGCATATGGGGAAGACAAGGAAAGTTTGTGGTTTTCTTTTTCTCTTGAGGATTTTTATATATATATTTACACACATACATATAAATGGAAACAAGTAAAATGCCAGCTCAGCTCCTCATTTTAGGCATAAAATGTCACTTGATTAGTCTTTCTGTCTGAAATGTGGTGGCTGCTGTTACATGAAGCATCACCTTTGGTTTTGGAAAAGAACCAATAAATTACTTAATGCATATTCCTGTCAAAAGTAGTTGTTCCTTCCATTATATTTCTAGCGTATTTTGTTTTTAAGTTATCTAAGCAGTAGATCCCTTCCTGAAGGGCCCATCTCTCAGGCTGTGGCCCTCCTCTCTGATTTCCACTTTGCCATTTTCTTTTTGGAAATAAATAGGTTGTATCTGAACACCGGATTTCACGATGATAATGTGTGCAGTCTGGTGGACACTATAATATCGTCTTGCTAGAGTTTTACAGAAAGGGCAGTACAACTTGCTCTTTCAGTTCCTTTTCACAACCTTTCCTTTTTTGTTTTGCATTACGTTGTGAAGTCATATGTAACACGTATCTCATGTTTGTTTATAAACAGACACTTTACAGGTTACTCCATTTCATTGAATACCTAATTTGATATCTCGGTAGTTTTTATAAGTTTTTTTGGTTCTGTGCTATGTGTAGTTTTTAAAAACTGTTGGAATTTGTTATTTATAAATTTCATTATCATAGTATTTGCATAGTCTTCGAATTGAGAATATTTTTACTCTTTGAATTCAGTGATTAGCATGTATCTTGGATTCATTTAAGGAGTTATCAAATCAAAAGTATAATTCAATTTTTCATTCTGCACTAATAGGTGCCTGGTATGAAGAGATGATTAACAATAGAAATAAATCTGTTGTTCGAAGTATGAGCTGGAATGCTGATGGACAAAAGATTTGCATTGTATATGAAGATGGAGCTGTGATTGTTGGATCAGTGGATGGTAAAATTTAAGCTGTACTACCTATTGTGTTTTGCAGTTTTATATAGCTTTTGTTTTCAGTATTATTTACTTAGAAAAATAAAGCTACAATGTACATATAGTTAACAATTCCTTTATAAATTGTTACTTTGACTTTGTTTAGCTGTTTTAGTCTTTATATTGGTAACTTGCATCCTATTTTTAAATCTGTAGTATATTTATTAAGTACAATAAATGTCCTGTTACAGGCAATCGTATTTGGGGGAAAGATCTGAAAGGTACACACCTGTGCCATGTGACCTGGTCTTCTGACAGCAAAGTTTTACTCTTTGGAATGGCAAATGGAGAAATTCATATTTACGACAATCAGGGGAATTTTATTGTGAGTTTATGGTCTGTATTGTAAAAATATTAACTTTTATAAGCATAAAAATTTTGTTTTTTATTTATTCTTTGTTTGTTTACTTGGTGGACTTCAGTACTGAGAACTGAACAAGGTCTTGTATGTGAAGTTTTTATTCAAGATTTAAGCAGCTGCACCTTTTTTAACATAAATTTTCAATAAATGCTTGTCTTTCTTGTTAGCTAAATGGCTACTACTTCAACTAATGCATTTTTGCTTCGCAATTGTTATTGGAAAGGTAAAAGTGTATGGCGATCCTGGCCAAATTAAGTGAAGCTCATGTTAAAATATTAGTATACGTGTAGAATAAAGCGGTAGTCTATTTTCCTGTTGCTCCTGTTATTGTTTACTAAATAGGGAATATTACATGCTTCAGAGAAAGCCTGGCAGTGTTTCCTGAAATGAAAGAAAAAAAAAACTATAATATTGCTGTGTTCCTTCAACTTCTGTTTATTTACTTATTTTATGCTCCTAGTTATTTGCAATATTGGAATAACTACGACAAAATGCTAAACAAAATTAAAACATTGACTTTCAAAAGAGCAACGGATTCAGAACTACATTCCTGATCTTATATCCCTATTATTGTGCATTTCCTTCCTTTTCTTTCCCTCCTTCAGAGTGAAAAAACCTTCCAATCTTCTTTTCTTTAACCTCGCACTGTTTCCCTCCCTCCCACTGTGTGTCATGGTGTTTCTAGCTTTTGCTGCAAATCACTTAGATTTTAAATAAGCTGTGGTTTTTTTTTTTGTTTGTTTTTTTTTTTTTAACTACCCTCATTTCCCAATTATATGTGCTCTCTCACTACTGTGAGGTACACTCTTTTCTTTCAGAAAATGCTCTTAGCGATGCTACTAGATGTAAAGAGCTAATTATTAGGGAAGTAAACTTATCTTAATTGGTGTTTTGATTTGGATACTTATAAGTCCCAATTACTTTTTTTTAAATAACTTATTCTGAAAAAAACCTTGTGTCCAGAAATGGTTTGAAATTAAAGTAGTTTTCTTTTTTATTCTTTTGTAAAGCTCAACTGTGGGTTTCCTTGGGTGTTTTTTTTTCTCTAAGTTACTTTAAATGATCTTGCATTTCAAAGAATAAAAAAGGCCAACATTGAAATACCTTTTTTTTTTTTTTTTTTTTTTTTTTTTTTTTTTTTTTAAACATATGTTTTCATATACCTGCTCCAACTTTGGATAAGGAACTTTTTCAAACTCTTAAAGTTTGAGAATGTGAAAATGTTTCCTTTGGACAGAAGAACAATTTTGCATGTACTTTTTTTGGCATGTGTAGATAAAAGTTGTTCCTCTAAATAGCATGTTATATATAAGTTTAAATAATTAACCATTCTTGTTTAGGTGAAAATGAAACTGAGTTGTTTGGTGAACCTAACTGGAGCATTCAGTATTGCTGGAATACACTGGTATCATGGTACCGAAGGCTACATTGAACCAGGTTGTCCTTGTCTTGCTGTCTGTTATGATAATGGAAGATGCCAGATAATGAGAGATGAGAATGACCAGAGTAGGTACAAAATATAGGTTACTTATGAGTGACCTATTCTTGACCCAAAACTTCTTATGTTTACATTCTTAATGTTTATTTCTTAAACTAGATCCTGTTTTGATTGACACTGGTATGAATGTAGTATGTATTCAGTGGAACCACTGTGGAAGTGTACTGGCGGTGGCAGGTTCCCTAAAAACAACTTCTCAAGATAAAGATGTAAATATTGTGCAATTCTACACTCCATTTGGTGAGGTAAAGATATTTAATATACTTATTATACTACCTAAATTGTGCTTTATCTTAGTTAGCTTATTTTGTCTGTATAGTCATTACTCATGGAATTGGATGCCTGTATATAGATTCTTAGTGCATTTGAGATGCTCTAAGGTGTATCCAGGACGTCCATGTGGATCTGGAAAGCTTACAAAGGATCTATGGGCCTGTACCCTTCTAGAACAGCTGGATGTTCAGCTGGATGTTCAGCTGATGGCCAGCTGATCCTATTGCATCTCGTGTAATACTAAAGGAGGGGGATACATATACTGCCCAATTTTTAGCAGCTTACTTAGGCAGCAGTTAAGATGCTAACTTAATGTGTATACTAAACCTGGAAGTAACCTGTCTTTCTGCACTGACTGTATAAGAGATCAAGATGAGGAGCTTAAAATAGGGTCGTGTATGCTCCCCTCTATTTTTATGGAATGAGTAAAGCTGAGAAAATGGCATCTCTTGTCAGTAAGAGGAGTGGCCAAGAAACCGTAGAAAAGTTAGACTGTTTCCACTCTTCAGTTGTTCATTGGGCATATTGTTTTGTAAATACTTTTTGTACTTCTTGTACGATGTAGATATAAATGCAGATGTTCATCAGCCTCCTCAGTTGACAGAAAACTTTCTTATATTGTTTTTTATACTGCTACTCTTGCCTTTATAAGGTAATTTCACTTTCCTTCCCAGTATTATATCTGGAAGTCTCAATGAGTTAGTATTAAGTATCAAATTGAACGAAAGGTTTTGGCAATAATATTACGGCTCTGGTTGCTATGTCATTCAGATTAACTGAAACAAGTGTTCCAGACTCCCTAAATATAGTGTTCATAAGTAAACAGAATTTTCTTTAGATTTCAGAATTTTTTTTTTTACTAGTTCTGATAGTCAGGTATTGACTCAACTTTTAGAAGATGATGTCTTCTTTGAATAATTTGTGACCCTTATTTGGACATACTATTTGCACCTGATCAAAGGCATGAAATAGGTACTAAATCATATAAGTTAATTGACAGCAAGTTGTTTAAACACAAACTTATGACCTCAAGAAGAAGGCTAGATCTAAGCCTAATAATCAGTGTTCTGTTCAGTAAAAAGCTGTATTTTAAAGCTGTGTTTTAAACACAGAAAAAGCTGAAGATTATTCAAAATCTCACAATAAAGAGTGGATTGATTTATCACTTACTAGCTACATGCATGCATTTTGCCAGCAAAAAGCTTTATACAGGCAAGTGGTCTGTGGGATGAATGTTGAAGTTCTTGAGAACATTCATTCATTGTAAACTTCACTTTTTACAGCAAAATAAGGATATAAAAAAAACTGGAAAGTATATTTGTCTTTGGTAGCTCTTAAATCGTAAATGCACATTTAAATGCCTTTCTTAAGCCTTTGTGAAGGGAAATGAGAAATAGAGAAGAGGAAAATGGCTGTTGCCTTGCTGCAAATTGTGTAACTATGCAACTGATTGAATGTATGCCCTTGACATAGGTTAGTTATATATGTTATTTGTTTAGCCTATCAGCTATATTTAAATATGTTGTACATCAACCGTCTAATGTAATTGATAGACTTGCACTGCCAACATAAACACAACTTTTGAGGAATGCCAGATGTCAGAACTGTTATTAATTGGAAGTTGTATTTATTTTAGTAGTAATTGAAGTAATAAAGGTGATTCAGATTACCAGGTGAAGGAAAAAATGTTTACGCTTTCATTCTGCATCTATTGTTTATTTTTGTAAGTCTGAACTATGACTGAGTCATGGTTTGTAAATTAAATGGTTTATCTTTCTCTTAGATGAAAAAAGAATCAAGACAAAAGAATGCATATTAAGTACCTCTTTTTCCCCTCATTTGTGCACATGTTTTAATTTGAGGGCCCTTATGCCATACATGTAAAGAAGGTCTATATGTTTATATTTCATCAACTGTAAAAGTTTTGTCACTTACGTATTTTTGTGCTGGTTTCCCTAGGATACATTCAAAATGGTTTTCTTTTCTTGTTTTTAAACCAGCATTTGCGCACACTGAAAGTTCCTGGCAAACAGATGTCAGCCTTGTCTTGGGAGGGAAGTGGACTGAAAATTGCACTATCAGTTGATTCATATATATATTTTGCAAACATTCGGCCAGATTACAAGGTAGGTAGCAGTGCAGCACTGAATTGGAAACTTATTATTTACTGTCTTTCTGAACTGGTTGATCAAGTAGCTTTCTTACCAAAAACCCTTTTGTTACAGTCATAAATGCACAACTAATAGAACAAGCAGAAATTTGTTTCATGTTATGTGTCATCAGCATCTAATTTGATTAGTAAACTTGTTCGAAAGCAAAATAAGACACTACCTTAGCACTGGGTGATGGACTAGTTAGGTGATAAGTGGATCCCTAAGGTGATTAGATGTGATACAGAAGTTATTAATAGACGGTAAATGCAAAATATGACAGTTCTACTGGCATTTTTTTTCTAGTTGGGCAGGAAATGGTTTTCTTATCCTATAAAACCTGTAAGTGAGAGACCCCAATTAAATGCATTATCGGCTTTTGTTTGGTATGAGATGGGTCTCTTTGGGTACATTTACACTGCCACTTGAAAAGAGATGAATGGATATGCTGAAGCATCAGAACCTTATCATGCATGCCGGTCAGTTGTTGGCTTGTTGCCAGGCTCTGTTTTGAATTGCTTTGACTAAGTCTCCAAAGACAAAGCCTGGGTGTAGGGGTCTAGGGCTACTTGATTATAAGGAGAGTAATCTAGGGAAAATATGAAGTTTTATTCCCTTTACTAAACACAGTCTTTCAGCACTAACGCTTTGAGAAGGCCATGGTTTGAAAAAACAAAATTATAGGGATTGGGCCAGGGTGTTCTTTCCTGTTCAAGTTGTTCTAGAATAAACTAGAATAAACATTTACTGAAGCAAACAGTTTTAGTTTAGACTAAGTTTATTAGAAATGTCTCCTATGTATCAGATGAGTGCCATACTCATTACAGTGTCAGTCTTTGGTGTTCTATAGTTAATTATTTATACAAAATAGAATACCTTCAAAAGAAAAGATCTGAAAAAGGGTAAGCTTGCAAATAATCGGTAGGCTGATATTTAGTTTCTTGCTTGGATTGAGACTTTGCTTGGATTTATTCTCCACAAATGAACTGATAGTGGGGTCTTTTTTCCTCTTTCCCTGTCTCTAACCAGTCACTCCAAAAATGACGACTCATAAATTAAGGCAACTATTTCCTTCCTGATTTTTGGATTTATTCTTTTTTTTTTTTTCTTTTTTCTTTTTTTTGGTAATGCAAACTTCATTATTCAGAATTTCTGACCTGATCAAATCATTATTGCATTTTATTAAGCCTAATATATAAATCAGTGCCTAACTGATAGTTTCAGTTTGATCAACACTACTGACTTGAAGTTTTAGTGGAATGTGAACATCTGTCTTGATGACTAGATGACTCAATCATTTTCTTTATAATGAATTTGTGATCTTATTTTTAAAATAAGAAATGGCATGCTTTGGTATTGGTAACGGAATTGGGCATGATTCTAAACTTGGCAGTGACTGAGACAGTCATGCAGGTGAGACTCCAGTGTTTTCATTGCTGTTTAGTTGAACTCTGACTGGGCTAAGTGATGCAGTGGGAATCATTTGAGCCTTACTCATCATTTTAAGACATTATTACTTTTGGTGGTGAATTATTTGTTTGAACTAGGAGAGCTATGTTGAGAGATAGATGTAGATCCTATTTATATTTCAATTCCCAATGTACTTTTTACAAGTCTTTACTGTCAGCTGATTCTAAATAATGTTTTTATCTGTTTACTGCATGAGTATGACACTTTTCAACAGTTAAGACTATTTCAGTTTCCTCAAAGTTAGTAAAAGCCATGATTCTGCTGCTTCCTTCTCTCTGCTTCTCCCTTCTCTCTGGCTCAGGATATATTCTTTAATTGTCAGTGTGTAAGCACTGTGATTAAAGGGATAGCATATATTATAAGGAATATACTGTGGCTATATTAAAATGTATTGGTTTACTCAGTTGTGAAATATCATTGCTCAAAGAGTTATAAACACAAATCTGCCAGGATGAAACCCCAAACAGTTTGTTGTGAATCTGCTGGTAGAGGCTTTGTAAATTTGAGCTGGAAATTAGTCTTGCAGGAAATGCTACCTAATGTTTACTCCAGGAAACGTGTAACAGCTGGAACACGCACCTATTGCTTTTTCTTAAACTCATCGGAGTCTATGAGACTGTGTGTGTTTCCAGACCTGGCATGGTTTCCAAGTGAATATTGTAGCTTGTTACATGAATAATTCTATTCTTTGGTGGAAAGGAGTGTTTTGTTTTGTTTTGTTTTTTTCCTAATGTTATTAATATGGAAGAATGATGTGGGTTATTTTAGTGTTCTAGTATAATTGCTTAGGTTGGTCTGCTTCAGACTTTTAAAAGTGCAGTGTTTGAGATGTTTCTTTGTTATAATTTCTATATTATAATTTTAAAATATAATTTCTCTATTTTTCCCCTGGAAAATGAAAGGGTTGGGTTTTCAAATCAATTCTCTTACGGCAAGCATTTTCATTGCAAAAGCCATCATTACAATAGGTATTTCTGTGTACCTTCTGAACAAAGAAGGAACAAGGGGAAGTGAAATCTTGTCTTATTTTGAGGATGGGCCTCCAAGATGGATTGGGATAAGTCATTTTGTGTGATGGGAAAATTGTCTTGCCAGTTGAATATTCTGCTAATGACTTATTACTGGGCTGTGTTCACCTACATAAAGCACTTCATTGCTAGACAGGCAAAGAATTTTGCTGATCATATATGTGAAATTCTTTCATAGCTGTGAACAATTTATTATTGAATTTGCACAATTTCTTATCGGTTTTATCAAAATTGTCTGTCTTTGCAGTGGGGTTATTGCTCCAACACAGTGGTTTACGCATATACTCGACCTGATCGTCCAGAATACTGTGTAGTATTTTGGGACACAAAAAACAATGAGAAGTATGTGAAATATGTCAAGAGCCTGATTTCCATAACAACTTATGGAGACTTCTGTGTTTTAGCAACTAAAGCAGATGAAAATCAACCTCAGGTAAAGTTTGTTTCTTTTACATCTAACTTTAAACGTTCTGTTCCAAATGTTGGTGCTTTACAACCTGAATAAGATCAAAAGTAGCATTCTGAATCTGCTTCAGAATGTGCCATTCATTTCTCATTAATTTGACAGAATGATTACTTAAATGGATGCAGTGTTTAAAAACAAAACAACAAACAATAAAATAATAACAAAAATGTGCAGAACCTATTAACTCTCTTTTATATATAAACTCTTTGCAGCGCTAACTAACACTGCATCAAAACAGTGACCATCAAGATCACTGTTGCCTTAGAAATGCTTATGACAGTTCTCAAAGAAAAGCTATAAGTAGGAGAACATCAGGAAGCTGTAAGTAGAACATCAGGATTTTAAAGATTAAATAATCAGTGAAAAGTTAAAAAAAAACAAATTTACAAAAATGTGAGGGTTTTTTAGGCAATATAAAAATCACTTGTTACTATAAACTAGTGTGTTACATTGGAAATAAAAATCAAGAAATGTGAAAATTATATTACAAATGTATCCTTCAGTTAATATATATATTGTCACACGGTTTTTCTAATGGATTCATTTCTGATTTATTTTCTATATCCCTTATATATTGCTTACAAAGGAGGAGCATGAGATGGAGTCAATTGGTTCAACGGTAAAAAGAAAAAATTGTTTTAGTGCTGCTTCGCTTGATTGTGCAATAAATGGTGTGCTGTATCATATGGTTTGAAAACATGGTATGCATGGCCAAAAACATTCAATGAAATCGAATGCAATAAAATGAGATTTTTCTGGATTGCATTTTAAAATGTGAAGAAAACAGTGGAGGGACTCTGTATCTTTCTTAAACATAAATAAGATATTTAATTTTAGCATCTGAAAATTACAGATACTTATTATCTTCTTTCAGTTCTTTCTGAAAGGCTCTCATGTTAACACTAACATTAACACGGGGGGGGGTCAGCTTTTAGGAACTGAAGCAAACAAGCTTATCCTTTGTATAGTATTTCATTGCAATTGCTTTATGAAAAACTGATCTGTTTTACAATAGATTTAAGCCATTAGAATTGTGATTGTGTCAAGTGGGCAAAATGTACAGCAATAGCTGATGATGCAAAAAAGACTAATTTCAGCAGGAACCGTTTAAAGGTACTGCAAGAGAAAGTGGGTGTTCAGTGAGTTACAAAGAACTTGCTGTTGATACCCATAGTGAAGCTTGAACTGTCTGCTTTCATCAGATCAGACAGTGCAAACTCCATGGCCCTGACAGCAGCCTGCGTAGCTCATGCAGTCTCTGTCTTGGATATTGTCCATCCATCACCCCTTTGAAGTCTATGATCTACTGACTTAGAGTCTCAGAAATAGATAAAAAGGGCATTGGAGAGAAATCAAGTAAAGAGTGAATGGTGGAATAATTTACCAGAAAAGAACTAATACAAACATAATAGAAATAAACAATAAATAGTTTTTTTTAAAAAAAAAAAAGCCAGATGTGGTTTCCTATAGAAGTGGAGTCCCCACACCCTTTCTGAAAGGGG
This sequence comes from Dromaius novaehollandiae, assembly GCF_036370855.1. Lineage (NCBI taxonomy): Eukaryota > Metazoa > Chordata > Aves > Casuariiformes > Dromaiidae > Dromaius > Dromaius novaehollandiae. Next base: position 11,692,301 of record NC_088100.1, read on the forward strand.
AAATTTGAAAATACTGCTGGAATGTTTAAATGATGAACAAAGAAATAATCTCTGTTACAAAATGTTATTTTTTAAATCTATGTTTCTTGATGAGAGAAACAGAAAAATAAATGGTTTAATGAAAAAAAAATCCTTTTCTAATGTTCAGATCTCTTTCTTTGAAAGGATGAAGTTCATATAATAGATGAAAACTTGAAATCTATAAACTCCACTGTTCTATTCTTACTAAAACTACCAATCTCTCAGTTTAAAGGGGTGGGCTGTATAGTTGCTGTAGTCTGCTGTCACAGTTATATGAATTGGTCAGCAGGTGAGAGAGCTATGCAGAACTAATTATATTTCAGTTCCTGGAGAGCCAGTATGCCAGCTCTTAGGTGATTCCAGGAATAGCAGACCTGTTTTTTTATTTTTTTATTATTATTATTTTTTTGAATCCAAAGACTCTGCAGTTCAATGAATAAAGCTATTTGATCCTTGATTTAGGTCTGGAAAAATAAATACATCAGCAACAACAACAACAAAAAAGCACAGGTGTCATGTCCAGGCCCATTTTTCATTAATTTGCATCTTCCCGAGTCTAGCAGATGGATGTGGGTGTGGGTTGGTTGTCTGTTGCTGGCCAAGTGGGATTACAAGAAGAGCAAAACTAACAAAACTGGTCAGTTTTGCAGCATCTGTGATACTGCAGGACAGAGGGTTAGCCTTATTTGCAATTTTCCCCACATTGTAGCCCTTTGGAAACTGAAGGAGATTCGGAGTTCTCCTAAGGACAGAACAAGCATCACAACCTCTGGAAGTTCTGTGAGGTGGCCTGTTGCAATTTATCAGATTATCCTTTGCATTAACAGCTACCCAAGAGCTGAATTGCCAGGAAACTCCTAGTAAAAAAAAAAAAATACAAAAACAAAAAAACCCCACACACACAACAAAAATCACAGCACAGTACTTGCCTTGCAGAGCAGGGGGTGAGACAGTGGCTTTCTCACCAGCATATTATCCTTGGACCCTACTGGTGGTGCAGGCTATGTATTGTATCTTGTCTGGTTGATTTGCTCCTCTAGTTAAAACAGCTGGTCGTTTTCTCTCTCTTTTTTTTTTTTCCTCCTTTCCTTCATTTATTTATAGTGCTAATTGTCAAATGTTGCAATAGTCTCATGCTTACGCTGCTTTATATTTGCAGGGGCTTTGGTCCATCTATTTTCTGTTCAACTGAACAGTGTGAGATTATGTGAATTGTGGGGTATGAGATACATGTTCACAGAATACCTTGTTTAGTTTTATTAACTTAGAGAAATATATAGTAGTAGTGATATCTGCTCTTGTTTCCATACAGTATGTGCTGGTTCTCTGCAATTCCATTGGTACTCCCTTGGACCCAAAATATATTGATATTGGTAAGCAACTTGTAACAGTCTTATTCTGTTGTTTTTCCTAGTCTTTATAATGAATTTCTTACATTCAATGGAATAATCACTGTCTTGTAACACCGCTTCTATCCAAATTTGTGACCTTCCATTCTGTGCATGGTTGTAACTATGATTTTTATATCGGCTTCTCACTTTTACCTGGATTCTCCTTAAATGTGATGAACGTGTAATCAGTGGTTCCCATGTTGTGAACTCTAATTTGTGTTGGAAATAGCCTAATTAGCTACTATTTTTATTAACAAAATAGGTATAAAAACAATTGCGCTCCTTGTAAAAAGTGGCCAAGTTTAAACTGATTCCTTCAGTTCTGCAAACTATTAACAATGGATTTTCTTAAATTGTAACTTTCCTCTCTTTTAATGGGTGTTTTTAGCTATTTGGATTTTTCTATCATAACAATAGGTATTCAACTCCTCAATTGAAGAGTGTACTGTTTCTCAAAGCAATTAAAATAGTTTGAGCTGGACCTTCATTTAAAAACAAGATATTGCTGCTTCCCAAATAACTTTTACTTTAAGATCAGCTTTTTTTGTATTTCAGTGTTCATAACATATTGTTTTCACGATTGTTTTACCTAAATATTTTCAGATTAATCATTAAAAATCTGATTGGAAAAAAATATCAGTGAGTTAGAATAAAAAATATGCCCAAATTCTAAGTAGGTCTGAATTCCGTGGTTTCCCTGTTGCTTGTCTGGTGTAGCTGTGATACAGACATTCCCAGGTAATTGCAAACCCCTGTTTGCTGGGAGTTCTGCTAAAGACTAGAGAGTAAAGATTATTTCCCTTTATGTGAAATCTTATGACTGCACAGTGGTAATGAGAGGAAGACCTTGGAACAGATGAGAGAAGTGAGGAACTGACAAATCAACTGGCTTTTTTGATTAATTAATCTGCTTTTGTTTGTTCTGTTTTTGCTTTATTTTTGGTATGTTATCCAAATAGACCTGAGATGTTCAAAACCCTATCTGCAGTTAGCTTCTTTTTGAAGCTTGATTCTTTCAGGCTGATTTTTCTGGGTTTGACTCAAAGAATAAATCAAATATTTTTGCTAAAACTTTATTAAAAAAATTGCTTTTGAATGAGAGGGGACAGTATAGCTATTAAATTAAAAGAACAAACTACTTTTTAGAATCTCTTAGCTAAAATGATGGACAGTAGAAAGTGTATTTTGCAGCAAATATCTAATGTGATTCCACCACATTAGAAAGTTAGGGTGTTTTGTTTTGTTTTTTGTTTTTCCTAAGTGTTGCAGCACTTTGAGCCTGCTAAAATAAACGTTTAGGGAAGAAATGAAATCTACGTATGGTTGATATACAAGAGGAGTGTAACCATATTGGAACAGATTATTCTGAATAAATAAAAATAGATTGCATATTTTAAACTTGGAAGAATTCCTTCCCTCTTATTTTATGAATGGAAAAGTGTCTACTTTTTATATATATAAGTATGTATATATATCCATAACTTTTAGAATCTACATACTCTGATTCTACAGAAATTTTTAAACGAACAAAACCAAAACCACTGTGACAAAAAGAAATGCATCTGTTTTGGCTAGATGCCTCATGAACTCTTTGAATATAAATTGTCTCCTAGAGCCATTGTTTCATTCTCTCTGCCAAAAGAAACTCTTCTGCCCTAATTAATCTCATTAGGGAAGTTAGTTCCAAGCCCCAGTGTTAATACTTGATGCTAGTATTAACCAACAAATAGCCAGCCATGCTGCCTGATGAAATAAATGGGGAAGTATCTAGCAAAGTTTTGGAAAGGTAGAAGTGACGAGAAAAGTAAGGTAATGAATTATAAGTCAAGGAAGTAACAGTGATTCAGAGAAGAAGAAAAGTTTAGGGAAAAAAAAAAAGGCAATCGAATCAACCAAGGATTAGAAATAGTTGTGACTATAAAGGTGGTTGTTTTCCTCAGCCAGTGGTACTAAAAAGTTTTGTGTCTGATATGTTAACTGAGTTCCTAAGTGTCTTTTTCTACTGTTGTTCAGTTTTTCACTGATGGTAGGAGGAAATCAGCTAAGAGTCAAACACGTATTCCTAAATTAAGTTCCTACATTGTAGAACACAATTAAAATAAAGTTTATTTCTTTCTAATGAATGAGTTTGACTGACTTCTACTAAGAAATGTAGATGAAATATTGGGGTAGTGTTTAGTCTCATAGTTCTTGTTTATGTCAATTTGATGCCCTATTGCCACCTTTTACAATAGTGGTACATTCAAATCTTCAGGAATAAAATGCCTAAGAAATTCGATACCAAAATTTAAAGTGGAAAACATTAGATAATGAAGTACTGAAGTAAGATGGTGAGATTTCTCTGACTAGATTGCCTGCATTGTATGTGCCTACTTTGAATCTAGTCTCCTGGACTTATGAGACAGTTGGGGTTGTGGGGAAGGAGGAAATAGGCCCTTCTAGGGAACACTTCATCTTATTTTTACAGTAGACATCTAAAATAAGGTTAGTGAATCATTCCTAAAAGGGGCCTATGTGCTCTCCATTGAGTACAAAGAAGCCAAGGGCAACCAGCTCAAATGTACTTATCTCTGTCCAAGATGTTTAAAAATAGGTGAGAGGGATCCCACTCAAGTAGTTAAATTTAGCTTTTCATGTACATCTAAAACTCTGTTTTTAAACTTTTTCTTTGCATTTGCTAATGTTCTGTTTAAGTGAGCTTGCTAAATCTGTGGGGGGTTTTTAATGTAAATAAATAAAACTCAGCCTTCTTTGCTTCCCTCACTACTTACTACCTGTCTCTTATAGTTGTCTTTATATAAGAGAAATCTTCTGCAGTGACTGAAAACAGGTAGAGAAATGCTATTTAATAGAGACATGCTGTTGTTCCAATTACATTTGAATTCTGTACTAGAGAGATGAAATAATGTGCCAACAGTTTTTCTCCTTCCTTTAGCTATACTGAGTTTTCTGCAGTCTGCTTGTGTTCTCTTGCATGTCAGATGATCTATTTAGTGTGTAGGTTTACAATGCCCTTTGCTAGTGTGAACTGATTTGTGAAAATGCCAGGCATTACAGCCTTCTTCCTCACAGAAAGGCAAATACTTGGGTTTGGACTATTTGCATTCTTGAGTCCTGAAAGATTTCTGTAGTTTCACTAGTTTAAACTTAGTGAGCAAATCTTTCACTGGTGCATAATAAACATGCTAAAGAATCAGCATTTTTGTATCATACTCATCCTGTAAGATTCCTTTCAAGTTAGCCTGCCAAACTTACAGAAGGAATTGAGGGTGAAAGTGAAAAGCAAATATCTGTAAAAGAAATATTTTTGGAATGCATTATGACAGTTTTATCATAGTTGCCTTTTTTTTTTCCCCTCCTTTGGTATCCTTTGATGATACAGCTTTATAGAAAAACTTGAAATATTTACCTGTATAACATAGGATAAATTTATGCTAGGTGTAGATACATGTGTACAGTCAATGTTTTAATATAAGGTATACCATGCTGTTCATCCCAGTTGGAGCTTCTTGGCAGTGGGAGGTCATTGTCTTGGGGTGCTGATTTGCAGCACTTGGCTGCCCTTGCTGAGTACAGAGAGAAGGTCGTGTAACACATAAAAGGCAAAAGATGTTTATTTGAAGGTATCTTAAAATTCCTGCTGGCACATCATTTCTAATGGAAAAAAAAAATCCTTCTGTCCTATTTATAAATGAAAAAAATCAGCTTTAATTATAACTGTCTATTTATTTTATCAGATGAGAGTGATCATTATTAATTTAGAATGTTATAAACAGTGCAAGTAAAATTAACATATCTCTTACTCAGGATAATTTGGGGGGCATTGTTGACTTTAAAAAATACATTATCTTTCTGTAAACCTTCCCCCCCCCCCCCATCAAAACATTTTTCAGGCTATTCTTTTTTTATTCATGTGATAAATCACTGCATTGAGTTCTGTCCAAGAAATAATTTGCTTAGATAATTTTCGTTTTGAACTCTTGTTCTAGTTTTTACGAACTTCTGAGTGCCATCTAAGGCTGTTACTTTCCTTTATTTTTCACAAATGCCTATGAAAAATGCCTTCTCATATAGCAGGAACTTTCTCAATAGACCATTCTGTATTTGTGTGCTCTTGCCTACTCTCCAGTTAGCACTCCTGACCATCTTCAAAATAAGTGATATTCTTGATTGACTGTGTTGCTTTCTGCAGGTTGATTGCATGTTGTCTTTGGCTTTTGCCAGACTGTCGCTTGTTGGAACAGCAAACACCCGAAGCTCTACTCAGCATAAAGATTTTACCTCACCTAGAGTCTTTTGTGCCCTGCAGGGCTCTCAGGCTTGGACCTGGTAGGAAATTGCTAGTGGAGGAAAAAAAATGTTTGCTCATCTGGGCATGATAAATAGATAGAGCATTAAAATTATGCATCTGAAAATCTCCGTGTTAAAGCATAGCTTGTATGAGCTGCTAATTTATAACATTTTATAAAATTGTTTCAACAAAATGATATGAATTTCCAAATGACAAAGTAATTGTGAGCATGTGCAATGTTCAGTTCATCCCCAGGAGGTTCAAATCCTATGTTGTTTGGCTCCAAACCAATGGTTTACGAAGGAATTGAAAAAAAAAAAAAAATTGCTTGTTCCTGTTATTCTCTTGAATTTCTATTTATGTCATCAACTTTCTATTGTTTGCCTCTGCTAGCAATGGCAAAAAAAAAAAAAATTAATCAGTTATTATCTGGTGAGAGGCCATCACTTTGCCTTTCTTCAGACATTGGTGAGTGGTTACACCATAAAGCTCTTCCTCATGTTTCTCTTTATTTTGTCCAAAGGCATTGTTCTTCCTCTGATTGCTTACTTGTTCCTCTTACTTGTTCTGCGGGTCCTTCAGAATAGCTAGTCTTTGCTAGCAATCTCCTCTCTGGTGTCTAGCCTTATTACATCCTGTTCTACCACGGTGCAAGAGTTAACCAACACTTTCTTTTGTGCTTGCTTCAGAGGCTTGCAGGACTTCAGTCAAATCCTTTCATGAATTTAGCTAAACATAAACTACATAAGGTTATATATCTTGTTATATAATATCTTTTCAGTGGAAACACAACAGATGGCATCCGCTAAGAAAATGTCGCTCAGGTGGATTATTTCATCTTCTTATGTGTGCTTACATGTGCATAGTTAAGTGTTGACAATCATCATTAACATGTTAATTAGTGACCAATGAAATGAATAGGACAGCCTGATCAACATACAGATTCTAGTACAGGTGGATTAGGTAAAGGCAGAGTGTTGAAGGAGTCCACACTCCTAGCTTTCTAGCTTCTGTCTTAACCCTCTTAACAAGGATGGTTGAACTACATATAAAATGCACGTGAATCACTGCTATTAACAGTCCATCATTTTAAGGTTAAGTTCAGTTATCCCTGCTGCTGTGTGATATTTTCTTGTATTCATGAGCTAACAGCTCTAGGGACATTCGAATCAAGGTCTAAAATTAGGCTCCAAAATTAGGTCGATCATATTGATCTGACTAAGTTTGTTCTAGTTTCTCGTGATTTCTTTGCAACTTTAACAGAGGCTGGTGTGAAAACAGGTTTTTTTTTTTAGACTTGTGTTTCTCTATCAGGTTGCCTCATTTTCATCAGATTTAGAGGGAATTATTTGTCTCTGCTGTGTTTATGTATCATTTCATATACTAAAATGTTTCAGCTTTTTCATGCAGCTAAGTAATGTAGTCATGGATTAAGTTTCTTTTTCTTCTTTTTTTAAGATTAGACAAGAAAGCAGGTGTTCTAGATGTTTTCTAGTGAGATGGAGTGTTGATGAAATAGGGAGGTAAGAAAAGGTTGTTTCAGGTGCCTGAATATCTACAAAATTTCCTTCAGGATTGAGGTTTTATGAAGGAATAATAAATAGAAATGAGGGGTGAAGAGAAAAAAGGGCCACAGAAAACTTCAGATGGCAGTTGCTGTTGTTTTAATGGTGGGATAGTTTGTTTAATCCTTTTGCAGTATTTGATCACTGAAATATAAAGCACCTGTTTAACAATATACATTAAAACATTTAAGATCTTAATTTTAAGTATCAAGACATAAATACTGTAGTTAGTTATCTGTAAAATCAGAGGGAAGAGAAGTCCAGATATTTAGTATGGAAAGCTGATATGTGGTAGAACCCACTTAGCAGGGGAGTGTCTGAGTCTCCTCCTTCAGACTTAGGGTGCATGTTTTTCTGTCTGCTCAATAGTTGGAATGCAAGTTCTTTGAAGGCCACTGATGTCTAAGTGAGCAGGACTTTCTGTTAAAATCGAGGCTGCTGTAGAAGATGATAATGCCTCCTACACTTAAAGAAACTAAGTAGTTAAACCAGCTGCCTAGAAAGGTGTTCTGGATCTTCAGCTTGAAGGAATTGAAATGTGCAGCTTGCCCTTCCTGGGAAGGGACATATCCCACTCCATCCTTCCATCCTCCAGCAAGAGCCCAGGTTTGGGGGAGTGAGTGGGGTACCCCTTCCTCTTACTGAAGCTGTTATGCAGCCAAGAAGGAAAGCATCATAGGAGCAGCATGTGGCCACCAATGATACGGCTCTGAGGTAGGAAGGGGGAGGCTTGATTTTTGTTCCTCTTCCATGGATTTTTCTGTTGTATTTTTTTTTGTTTTGTTTTTGCTGGTTTAATGACTGTCCAGTATAAAATGCTTAAACAATCCTAGAAAAATCCCTTCTCCTACTTTTATACAATTGCCCTAGCTAACAGGCAATTTTGCAAAAAAGATGGCTTCCCACATACAGATACTCCCCCTTCTCTACATGTATTTTTGAGTGGATCTGATCCTGATGACTGTGTGTGTCTGCGTGCTGTGTAAAATGTTGTTTATGTCCCTGTGATTTCACATGTGGCTTAAATCTAGTCATAATTTGGACTGCTGGCAGAAAGAAGGGAAGGTCCTGCTCTCAGTGCTGGTTCCTCCCTTATGTTAGCTCGAGCATTTGTGATCATCTCTTTAATCCAACTTAACTCCAAAATTAAACTAACCTTTTCTTTAGTTTTTGGTCAGATCAGTGAACTGACCAACTTACTCTGTGGCCAAACTGCTGCTAGAACTGATATAAAAGAAGTGGCAGGAAAATGCAGGTGTGGTTGATAAGATGAAAAGTAGCTGCTTTTTTGATAGCAACATAATTTTAAGTCAATTTAAGTCTGAAGGCATGTTCATAAAATGCCTAATTGATCAAACTCCTCTGGATGAAGCATGTATGCGTCTCCATCTTGTTTCCGGATCACAATAGAGCTTATGTGGAGGTCCTTTTCTTCCCCAGGTTGAAGTACTTCAGGATGTGCACAAATGAGTAAGTTCAGGCTTCATGGAAACTAGGTCAAATTAGGGAATTACCTAGTGAGTTTTAAGTGTGTCCAAGGCTTTCAGATGTGGGCTTGATGTATCACTGTCTTGGAGTGAAGTGGTTAGACACTAACTGAGATGAGTCTAAAAGTAAGGTGTAGTGTTGAAATCTGTGATCTGAGGTGGAAGGAAATGTTATCTCCTCACAGATCAGAAAATTCTCAATTTTCTTTTTCCTTTAATAAAAATATTGTGATTGTTAAGGCATATACAGGTGCAAGGTAATGGTAGACGAGAACAAATGCATATAAGTAGGTGCATGACTAATCACTGAAATAAATGTGTTAAGTGTGTGAAATACATTGCATATAAACAACTATTTTATGTACACTAATGTTCATATGTTAAGCATCATCATTAAGCCCCCTCATCCAGTAGTTACACTTATACTTAAAAACTATTCTACAGCAATCAATTGGCTTATATAATCCTCTTAGTTTCAAAGAAATTAAATCTGTTCAGCCAGCCTTTCCCCATCTGCCTGTTATAGTATTGTTCTTCTTTATGGCAGGCTTATAGCGCCCTCCAGAGTTCTGTGTTGTGCTAAAACACACACAAAAAAAGTTGAGAAGACTGATGATTAAACAATCAGATTTTGTGAACGTAGCATGTTATCTGTATGACTCAACGTTTTCCTAACAGGCCGGGCTACACAATTCCTTTGAATTTGTCTGTTTCATTTGGTGGCATACTGATTTACTTACAGAATTTGAGACATTGGATGATTTACTTACTAGGTTTCTGATTGTTTTTCCAAATGTTTTGTTGTATGCATTCAGTGGTTTTCAGAAAGATGAGACAAAATATCATTAAAAAAAACATGCTGTGATACAGTGAAGAATAATGCAATGCTTTGAATATTCTTTCACAAAACATTGATCTTAGGAATGAGATATTGGATTTATCCACACATTTGAAATGGTTTTATGAATAAACTTAAAGAAAATGTCCTGCCTTCCTGTGCACTGATCTTTGGATGGTATAAAGTAAGTTTGAGAGCTCACTTTGCTAAATACTCAATTTGCTGCAATGTAGATGAAGAATCCATATTTGGCCCAGCTATTAATGAAGATGCAAATAGTGTTTCTAAATTTTGTCTAGCTCAGAATTGTTACTGTTCTTAAGTGGTGCTAATCAAAGAATTTTTAATCTTTTTTTAATTCTTTCTTTTATTTATATATACATATGTAAGTAATTACAATACCTCATTCTAACTATGGAACAAGACTTTATTTTATAGATCTTGTTAGAGCTTTATTTGAGATACTCCTAAATTGATCATTAACCTGAAAATGTCTCTATATGTATTTGATGTCCTCTGCATTAACACATGGAGACTTACTGAAATAGTAAGGAGGTAAGTGTTAATTTTAAAGACAAAACCTTTAAAGAATTTCTCCTTTATTCATCTGAGCAAGGCCACAGTGAAATTACTTAGCAACAAAAACTGTTGTTAGTTTTTTGGTTTTGTTTTTTGTTTTGTTTTGTTTCTTTTGAGCTATGGAGATGTGGTTTCATCCACCTGGAAAAAATTTCTAGAGTTAGCATGTAGTCCAATACTTGCTGCTCTAATTTTACAACCATTTGGGTTTCATAACAGGACCGTTGTTTGTCACAATGACCAAAACACATGTGATAGCAGCTTCAAAAGAGGCGTTTTACATCTGGCAGTATCGTGTTGCAAAGAAACTCACAGCAATGGAAATTAATCAGCTAGCACGGACCAGAAAAGAAGGCAGGGAAAGGTTTGTCTTCAGACTTTGTCATTTTTCTTCTGTTGGCTCAATATGATTGTTGATAGGGCTGAATTCTCCTTTGCCTAAAATATGAACTCCTCTCTTCTCATTATAATTTTTCTGCTTGAATTTTTTGACTTGCAGCCCTAATAAATGCCAGAGAATAGTTTTTCATGACAAACGTGTGGTCGTTATCCAAATCTCTTAAAACATGTTTCTTCAGGTTACTTCCTGTTTAGTGTCTCCATTTGCTAGCTTTATGCTTCTCTTACTGTAGGTCTGCGGAGCTGTACGTCTGATGCTTTTTTTTCTTTTTCTCCTCTACCCTCAGTTTTTAGGCCACAATATTCACTCTAGTGACTAACTGCTACTTACGAGTCAATGGTTTTTAGGGCATATTCTATCCAGCCAGTTCTTCTCCAAATGCACTTGTGTCTGCTGGCATCTTTGACCCCTAATCCTGTATGGCCTGTTGTCCTCTCAAACTAAACAAATCAAAGTCAGCATCGTCTTCTGTCCAGAATATTTCCTTCTGACATGCTCATTAGTGATATTAACTTTCCTGTCATCTCCATAGGCTTGCAAATTTGTTATGATTTTTTTCCTTTTTATATATTATCTTCTGTAGAGATGCTATTGCATATTTCTTAAAATCTACCAGCTCATGTCACCATATTTCCACATTAATGAGTAATTGTTTGTACAAGGTGTAATTACTTACTTTGTTCTAGTACTTGAAAGTCTTAGCCTTAGACCAGATTTTAACTATCGTAGAAATACTGAAACAGTAAATAGTTGTAATTCAGCACAAACTATGATCTGAGCAATCTGAATCTTTCCCATTGCCACTTTTTAAAGCAGAATAGGAGTTATGACAGTTTTGAATAATGCATGATAGTTTTGTGGATGTAAAGGTGAAGTTCTTGCTAAGTACGGAAAACAGCCTGAGGAAATAAGGAAGCATATGTTTGAAAGGATGCCATTGGGATGATTGAAGGTTTGCAGTAACTTCTTGTTGTACAATGAAAGACTACAGGTCATATGGGAATAGACCATCAAGGGCTGTAAAAGTGAAAGCAGGTACCATATTTCATAACCCTGCTTTAAATTGACGTAAAGGGGATGCTTTTGGAACTTAAAAAAAGGCTTGGCTTTATACTTTTTTCATGTGAAGCACTTTCTTCTCCCAGGATTTAAGATACCTGTACTCTCTCCAAAAGATTTTTGCTTTTCTCTTCTGCAGGCTTTATCATATTGATGATACCCCTTTGGAATCTGCAGAGGAACGCCTTGATTACATCAAAGCTATTGAAGTGAGCAGTGGTTTTAACTAGATTATTACGGTTCTACTGGTAGCTTGAAAGAGTAGTTAGTATTACTTTATTCAACTGAATAGATTTCGTTAGTAGGAGCGGTCATTTTATGTAAACTGCTTTCTTATTTCTACCTCGTATGTAAAAGTGTTATTTTTAGTTCCTTCTCGTTAGTACTGTTATATCATTATATCATGCTGGAAATATTCACCAAACTGTATGGAACGTAGAAAAAGTATATGCTGTACTCTAGAGAGTTTATGGACCCCTGCTGTATGTTAGTGGACCCCAGTGTATGTTAGTAACAGGCAGCTCTCTTCCTTCAACAAGGTATAAGCGTGTTGAAACTGAACCCTTGTAATCTTTTCTAGTGCTTTTGGCCTTTTTCGCTTTTTTATTTTTATTTTATTTTTATTTTTTATTGTATGCTTTGGTACTTAGCAATATGCCTGAAATTAATTACAGGCCTATCAAATCAGGGCTGTTTGCTTTTTTTTGTGTTTCCTGTTAAACACCTGTTACGTTTTGATTTTGCTAATTTTCTGGAGAAGGAGTAGAGGAAGAAAGGAAGCTATTAATGATGTTGTCATGTTTTCCATAATAAAAGATACTAATATCATAAGCCATTCAATTACTGTATTTTGGTAAGGTTTGATAGCCCCCTTCCCTGTGGATATTTGGCATCATTCATGTATATTTAAAGAAAACAGTACTTTTCTTTAGCAGTTTAGCAGCTGTATTAACACTGGTGCTGGTATTGCTTGTATGCTTTCAGGGAACAAGAGATCCAATTTGTGCAATAACAGCATCTGATAAGATACTACTTGTGGTAAGTTATAGGATTAAAATAACTTCTACCTCTGGCACTCGTAGGCAGGAGACTCTTCTGCAGTGTATATATTAAGTCATCATTTCAAAAGCTTTTCTGAATTTAGGTTGGGAGCTTGTTTAATTTAGGTATTTGCCTTGTACCTGGATTTTAGGTGAAGCAGTCCACCTCACTGAAGTACCTAAATTCCTTCCGTGGTCTTTGCAGACAAGATCTCTTTCTAGAGGCCTTCAAAGGCAACCTCACAGGTCCTTCCATTAACCTAGATTCTTTCTTTAGGATGACTAATTCAGTAAGTGCCTACATTCTAAGTACAGACTAGTTCCCTGAGTTAGTAATTACAGGTAGGTCTTTATTCACCTATCTCAGGATAAAGTCCAGGTCAGGGCTTAATTCTGTATTTGAGTTCTGGGAAGTCTCTTCTAAACTAAGTAAATGCCCCAAGATTTACAAAGTTTGTCTGTTTACATATTAATGTATATGTAAATATATGTATAGGTATTGTATATGATGATAGGCAATATTACATTTCTATATTAAACCTTTGTATCATGCCATATAGTTGATGCATTTTTTTTTTGTCTGAAAAAAGTATTCTCATTATATGAACAGACATATAGGTGGGCTTTAGAGCAAACTAACTTACCAGAGCAAGGATAGAAAGATAATTATTTCTTCATCTTACCCATCTCCCCAGTGACTCTTGACATTTTACATGTTCCTGTTCTGATGATTTTTTTTGTTATATCCTTTTATTGTTTTTTTATAAAAGGAGTGAGTTACTGGAAAGAATATGAATGAAGAAACTGTGAGAGTTAGTAAGTGACTTTGGGGATTTGTTCATGCCTGAAGAATAGAGCAAGAAAAAGTACTGAGGAGGATAATTAAGCAGCGACAGGGTAGTTAAGCAGTGACCTTAGTAAAAGGCAGGGAAGGAAAGGAAATGCCTTTGAGACCAGATCTGGAGAAATATGCTGAAGATGAATGGGTATTACAGTGATCAGATTTTTCTAATGTTTCTGTCCAAATATGCTTTTCAGTTTGTAGGCTGGACATATGTCAAAAAAGTTAAGGTGAAATATGAGGATTGTAGAAAGAGGTAACTCTCGGGGGGGTGGGGGAAGGCAAAACCACAAAGAATAAAGTTTGAATTATTTTAAAGTTAAATATTGACTAAGTAGCAACATAAGAGTTAAAGGTTAAACAGCAGGTAAAATATTCTGTTCCTTATTCTACGAATGATAAACACTATGAGAAACAGTGGTAGCGACCACTTCAGTCCAAGGATGTCAACCTCAGTTTAGACTGTGGGCCTGATACAGTGTCTTGACACAGGGCATGGATGTGTCATTCAACAAAAGTTACTAAAATAGAGATTTCTGTAAAAAATGAACCATATTGGTACTTCAGATGTGTTTGCTGTTACTCAAGCCTTTGAATAACCAGCATTTACTTTACAGGCTAGCACAGGTCTTCAAGTAATTGGTGACACTTGTTAGCATGCAGACAGCACTATATGAACACAGCTGTGCTGCTTTCAGACAGCTGGTACTGTCACGGCATGGTTTGAGTGGATTTACCAGCATGGGACAGGGATCTCTGCACTGGTCTCCTTTTCTGGGGTTGTGGGCTATATCTGAAGACTGGGAAGTCTGTGGGCTGCTGAAACTCTTCCATGGGCTGTATCTGGGCTATGGCTGTACATTTTAATGTCCCTTATTAAAGCAGATCTGTAAATCATAGCATCTTAAGAAACTCTCTTGTTTAAGTAGCAGAAGTCAGAACTTCTAGTGTGATGCTATTCCCTCTCTCCAGTTCTGTTTCATTTATGCAAAAATTGTTTAGCCTAGTCCAACACCTAAAGAAAAGCTTGTTGAGCAGTTTATTGGTAGGAAAGCTGTCTGAATAAGCAAGCACTGCTTTTTCTCTAGGGAAGAGAATCTGGCACTATTCAGAGATACAGCCTCCCTGGCGTTGGCATAGTTCAGAAGTATACCCTGAACTGTCGGGCATATCAGCTGTCTTTGAACTGCAACTCCAGGTAAGTTACCTCTCTGCACACAGCTACCTGATTCTGAAATAAACTGCTATAATCAGTGAGAATACTAATAATTATGTAGTAATTTTACTTTAATAAAATTAATAGGTATTTTATATTAATTACTGGGGGTTGCTTAACCACTTAATTATTATATCTGGGCAGCTGGCAGATTGCTGTGAGAGATTGTGTTAGTGTAAGGATGTGTGTCAGAGGTTTGAGGAAACAGGTGCATGAGAGTACTTCTGATTTATCGGATAAACCAAGCATGAGTTTCCTATGATTGTGAGTTGATGAAAATAGGACTATAACCTGAAACTTTGTCTCTGGGGTTTCTTTCTTTTTCTGTGTGCTTGGAATGCCTGGGTAGTTTGTTAGTCCCTTGTTAATCTTCCACTGTTTCAAGCTGTAGCTGGTGGCAAAGCTCCTAGCAAGACTGGTTTTCCTGAGCTTCAGCTGTGCCAATGCTGAAGCTGTTTTCTACTTAGTAGTCAAACATTAACAGCCAGTTGTTTGCAAGAGCGTGAGAGTCTTGGCAGAAAGGGCAAAAAATAAAGTGACAAAAGAATATTTGTAAGACAGTGATTTTAATAACTTCAAAATAACTTTATAATTTCAAGCAGATTTTGTAATGTATATGTAGATTGCTCACCTCTTTAGGTATATATTGAAATTACATTGCTTCACTTAATAGACATTATGATCCAGTCAAAACTGCATTAGTCTGGTTTTGAGCCCAAGCTGTTACCTTCCTAAATGATTTTGTGCTAGTGAAAAAGACTCGGATCCACAAGTGTTTTGATGTAAACTTTCTAAATTGCTTTTGACATTTTACTTATAGCAATCATATTTTTCATATATTTTAAGTGACTTAAAGTATAATCCAGTTAATCTTTGAATACTTTATATTGTCTGGAAAAAAAATCAAAAAATATCCTTTGTAGAAAGAACAGAAATTCTGCTTCATGCATTCATACTGCAAATCACTCCACTGTCTTTTTAGCTTAACAATCTGCTTCGTTGCCTCCTATTAAATAATGAAAAAATAATTGTGTGTGTTTTTCTTAATTTTAGGCTCTGTAAGGAGAACAATTTAGTCAGGGGGCAGAAACTGCCATTTACTCAGCTTGTTCTTTAAAGTACTAAGTATCTTCAAAATACTGGATGAAAAATGGGCCCATTTCAGAACCTTACAGGGCCAGATGCTATAGGTGCAGATGGAAAAATATGTATTTGAGAATATCTTTTTTCCATGTTTCTAATCTCACTCAGCTGTAAAAATGAATGATAATTGCATATGTCTCACTGAATCTCCCAAACTATACTGGTATTAGATTAGAGGAAAAACTTGGCCTGGGTATGCCAGTTCAGGGAATTACTTCAGAATTACCGCTTTAAATAGTACTATTTACCTGTCCTGGTTTTCTTTCTTCCTTTGTTTTTCTGCAGTCGTGTTGCTATCATAGACCTTTCAGGTGTTTTGACTTTCTTTGACCTGGATACACGGGTAATAGACAGTACAGGACAGCAAGTGATAGGTGAGCAGCTGAAGTTGGAACGCAAAGATGTCTGGGATATGAAATGGGCCAAAGATAATCCAGATCTGTTTGCAATGATGGAGAAAACAAGAATGTATGTCTTCAGAAACTTGGATCCTGAGGTAAAAATGAGCATAGGTATTTTATCAGTTTTACAAATTCACTTGTAAATTCATGGCTCTATATTCAATAGTATTATTTTTGTGCTTACAGTTTAATCAGTCAAGTATTTGTTTAAACAAACTTACTTCTGGAAATCTCAAAACCTAGTCAACTCTAATGCCGGACTGTTTTTTTAAGGAACAAGTGAACTACAAAATGAACTATAAGTACTGGAAAAATAAAAATTCTGTCTTATTTTTCTTATTTGTATGAGATTTTCAGTAACATTGTTTTTGTATGCTTAGAAAAATAATAAATACAATTTTAATAAAGTTATTTGTAAAATATAGTTCAGTTAAATCCAAATATTGACAGATGTTCCTTGATATTTTTTTTCCTCATAGTGTAGTTATAACAAACATGAGGGTTTTAATTATGTCTGTGTTTATGGCATTGTCAATAGTGTTAATGATTTTAGTATTTGTTTCCTGTTGGAAATATGATCAAATCCTAGTCTGGAGAAGAAAAAAGTTTGTTTATGTATACTGAATGGATTTGGTTAGCATTTAATCAGTTTGAAAATTGTTTATTCCCTTTTAACCTTATTTACTTCAAGGAACCTATTCAAACCTCTGGATATATTTGCAGCTTTGAAGATTTAGAAATCAAATCTGTTCTTCTGGATGAAATATTAAAGGTAAGTATAATTAAATTTATCTGATAGGAAAAGTTGGTGTTTTTCTTAATGATTTGAACAGTAGATATCTTTAAGAATGAAAATAAAGGTGACATAGAATAAAATGTTCTCTCTTTATCTATTATGTTAGAATCCTGAACATCCTAACAAAGATTACATCATCAATTTTGAGATTCGGTCACTACGAGACAGTCGAGCACTGATTGAAGAAGTTGGGATTGAAGAATCTTCCCAGTTCATAGAAGATAATCCACATCCCAGACTTTGGTAAACCTCTTTATCCAACAACTTCCTTGGTTTAAATTGGTGTTCTCTCATAGTCTCTTCCCTTCTAGACAGAGCTAGTTATTCAAGTTAAAAAAACAAACAAAAAAAAACCCAAAAAACCCCACAGCAGCACACCTTCCACTCCTTCCCCCTGCCATCCCAGTCTGGACCAGCATGCAGCAGATCTATTGAGAAGGTAATCATTTGGAGAGAAAAAAAAAAAAAAAAAAAATTAAGTGTTCAGCTGCAACTAGAAGAGCTGCTGTTCCAAATGAGAACATCAGCGTATTGAGACTGAATCCCCTCCAAAAGAGGTATTTCAGTGTTGATGTAAAGCCTAAGAAGGACCTCAAGGTCCCTTGCTAGCCTGTCTCCCCAGCAGTTCTGCGGTTAGCATATTTGATGGTTTCTAGCTGGTGGTGTTTTGGTTTCCAAGACTGCAAGAAAGTGCGTTTTTCATTCCTGGGCATTTCAGAGTTCATGTTTTGGGAGATGCTGAGCTCTGAGTTCAAGACTCCTCAGTGGCCATCTTAATAAGAAACTTGAGACCTGTATTTCCAGGCAGTGGTCCAGTGCTTCCAGGCTCCTAATGCTTGGCAACACCCCAAAAAAGTGGGCTATTGTTAAAAATTAAACTCCATAATTTTACGAATGTTTTGGTACCTACAATAAAAGCAACACTCAGTACATTACAGTAATGGGTATAGGGTACAGGCTCAAAGCACTGTTCTGCTCCATGCTGCATAAACACAAAAACAGTGCTCCTGCTTTTAGGGGTGAAGTCTAAACATATGAAAAAACTGGCAGAAAGAATGTAAGGTAATTTTAAATTGGTTAATTTTTTTTTTTTTTTTTTTTTTTTTTTTTTTTGTAAAGAGTTAAACTGAACCTTCATGACAAAGCCTAAAGCCTAGTAGGGGGGATATATTAGAATCTTAATAAGATAAGAGCAGTGGGAGTCGATTAACCTTGTAGGACAGGCGATAAAGGAGAGAAGTGATAAGGGGAGGGTACATCAGTCATGTTTTGATATGACCATGCAGAAGGAAATAATATGAGAAAAGGAGACTTAGGCATGTTTAAATTAAACACTGTCTCAGCTGTTGAACTAAATCTGAAAATCCTGCATAGCAAACAACAAGAAAACACCTCTGTGAAAACAGGCATTCTGGAAATCTATTCAGTGACCCATGTCTTAGGGGCTGGAAGAGTAATCACCATAGTAAATAATTTAATGAAAAGTCAATATCCAAAACTTAAACCCTCATTGACAAGATACTTGTGGAATGCTGCCAATTCTCTTTAACTCTCTGGAGATCATTACTGTATCTGTGCATTTCTGTAGTAATTTTTGGCTCTATTTTAAAGAAGACTGATTTATTTCACCACTGGAGATTTGGCTTGTGCCAAGGGGATTTGAGAATTCTGTGTTAATTCTAGCAGTTCAGAGAGGAGTTTAGAATTGCTGAAAGACCAGCCAAGAAGACTAGCTTTAAAAGTTAGTCCTATGAAAACATTCCTTGCCATCCATTTGTGCTTTTGTCTTTATCTTTCAGAATTTACATTCTTAAATAGGATTTGATAACTACATGTTAAAAGCTTCTGTAATAGTACTAGTAATCATATTGGTTTAAGTGTGTTGGGTAAAGTTTTAAAGTTTTGCGAGTCTTTGTTTTTACTAAGGTCTTGAATTAACTGAAGACTTTTGGCATTTTGAGCTTGCATTTTTTGATAGTACCATCCACTTATTTAAATATAAAATGACTATTAGTTTTGTGACAGTCTATGTCTCAGTAAAAGTTTTATGTAGAAAAATCACAAAGTCTAGGTCAAATACTGCTCACTTTACTCCAGAATTGCCATTGACTTAATTTCGATTATACAAGAAACCATATGGTATGCCACATATTTACACAGAACAGATGCAACGTAAATGTTGGATATACAGCAAATACATTCTGGGTCAGAACAGGACAGTGACCTTATTGCTAGAGCTCTACAAACAGGATGTAGTGTGTAGCAGATTCATTACATTTGCCGTATAGTTTTTCTCTTGCTTTCATTGATGTCAGTGATGAGCACTTGAGTTGAAGTGATATTAATCTTGTCAAATTGATGCAGAAATACTGAGTGGATACTGCCCAAGCATGACTTGCACCACTGAATACAGCAGTAGTATATTACTGCTTTTGTCAGTGGATTGACTTTGAGTCAGAATGTCAAGTGACCACTCTAAATTTACCTAGCCTTATTTTCACAGAAAACTCCAGAGCTCATTCAAGCACCTGATAGAGAAAGGTTGGCCTGGAGGTGGAAATTCTCTGCTTATTTGCAGATCTCAACCACCTGGGCAGCAGCAGTACAAGGCTTCCCAAACTGTTCTGCTAACTGGGCAGGGAACATCCAAATGAGTGAGAAGTATAATTTATTATTCATGGCCAGTTTAGTTGGAGGCCTTCAGTCTGAGGCTGCCATTAAGTTTTAAAGTTATGATTGATGCTTAGGGATAAATATCTAAATGGAGCTGTGTTGAGACAAGCCACACATTTCACATAGGCCAACTAAGATCTGTAACGCCATTCCTACCAATCCAGTGTGGATTTGAGCAGCTGAGCAAAAGAATATTAGCAATCATTTGAACATGTTCCCTTGAAGAAGTCCTGGATACATCAGAGAACATAGTTGTGACAATCATGCAACTGAATTAAGATTAGCTAATAAACAATGCCATTTGCTATTGCAATAGCACTAACTTGACTGTCATTTTTACATAACAGCTAATTTAAGTGGATCCTCATTTAATTTCTTTTTAAAGCTGCTTTTCTATCTGTTACGCTCGTGTTTTTCACACAGGCGTCTCCTGGCTGAAGCTGCTCTTCAGAAGCTAGATCTGCAGACTGCTGAGCAAGCTTTTGTGCGCTGCAAAGATTATCAAGGTATTAAATTTGTGAAGCGTCTAGGCAACCTGCAGAGTGAGTCAATGAAGCAAGCAGAAGTGGCAGCCTATTTTGGCAGATTTGAAGAAGCTGAAAGAATGTATTTGGATATGGACAGAAGGTAACTGCATGTAGTCATCTCAGCAGCAAATAAGGAAAAAATGCCTGAAAAATATAAATGCTTGACCTAATAAAAGAATGGGTGTTCTAGCACTGAAAACTCTTCACCAGTTTCTGCATCAGATGAACACAAAATAGGATCAGATGAGGAGAATTTTGTTGTATTAGTGGATAACCAATCCTATATGTAAATTAGCTTTTCTGCAAACATGTCTGCATGCCTCAGCTGCTCTAGGTAGTACTATGTTTTATAGATATTTTCAGCAAATATTTTGTAGATATTTCAACTGGCATTCCAAAAATACAGACAAACAACTTTAAACTAATGTTTAATTTATGTACTGTTGGTCTTAGTTAGCCATTGCCATATACATATCCTTTTCAATTACATGTACAAATAACAGAGTTCTTAACTAATCTCTGGAAAGACAGAAAGGACCTTGGATGAAATTGTGGACAACTCGATGGGAATTTTTGCTCAGGAATAAAAACAAACAAAGCGAAATGATAATATTACGGAAAATATAAATTAATGGCAAGTAGTTAGCAGTCTCTATTTCTGATCATCCTTTTTCAGTAAGAGGTTGCAGTTGAACAATGTAGCCTGTAGGTGGTGGTCAAACCTGGAGAAGCCTGAATCACTTCTGCACATGTGAAATTTATAAGCCTTGATTAATGGAGTCATGAAAGAAAGAAATTAGAGAATGCTGGAGAAAAAATGGTTTCTTTTAAGCTGTGAGAATGAAGAACCTCCCTCTTCCCCAGTAAAGAGGGGTTAGGCCAGAAGTGGGGAGGGAAATGCATGTTAGAACCTGTAATAGAATAATGTCTTTCAAACAATTAGCCCATAGAAATATGCTATTTTGGAGAGGTGAACTGCCTCACAAACACTTCAGTTGCACTGCAACACTGGTGTTTGGATATGACATATTCCCTTCCACAAGGTTGAAGAGAAAACTGACTATTATGGGCTTGTAGAAAACAAGGACCAACTTTCTCTGGGCAGGTTTCTTCAACAATAGAGCACCTTACTTCTCAGCTACAAGAATGAGAATTCTGCGTAGACCTTGCATATCTCCTCATCACTAGAAAATCTGCATAAGGACCATCCAGAAATTAGACTGAAATAAATTTAGTTTTGAAATATAATTTTGAATATGTTCTAGATACATGTTCTTATCTAGCTGTATGTGTTGACTTGCTATTGCATTCCTTAACTTGTGCATAAGTTTAGGGTGTATATATCTCTCTCATTTCTTTTCTATTCACCTGCAAAACTATTGCATTTTCACATACAGAATTCTCATGTTACAAGGGGAAAAAATGTGCCAGACAGACTCACAGTGGTTCATACATATGTGTGAATAATAAAAGCAGAAGATTGATTTTTCTCCTACATCCAGTGTCATCTTGAATCTGAAAGAGAAATCCCTGAAATGCATTTTATTATGTATCATCCTTATTCAGTATTATTCCTTGCTCCTCAGCCTTTCCCCATATCTCCCTTCTGCTTTGAACCTTTTGCAGCTGCTGCCATCTATTTTGCTTGTTGATAGTGAAAGATAAAGAGCACTATACAGAAAAAGAGGAAACATGAAGCAGCAGCAGCCCATGTGCCTCACCAGCTGCTCATTTAATGTGCTTCACATAGGAGTATGGCTAAAAGGGAAATGCATACGTACGGCATATGTAACCTTTGAGCTCTCTGGGTATTTAGTCTCACAGAATGCTGTTTAAATTGTACAAGATGTCGGGGATCATTGTGATAGCTGTGATACAGATTATGAACAAGAAAATATTTTTGGATGTTTTTCTCAAGATTTTTGCTAGCTATTTTATTTTTTTCCTCTGATTTTTTTTTTCTTCATATTTTCTGTTTATATTAGAGATCTTGCCCTTGGACTACGCATAAAACTGGGAGATTGGTTTCGTGTATTGCAGCTATTGAAAACAGGGTCAGGTGATTCTGATGATGCCCTTCTTGAACAAGCACACAATGCTATCGGAGATTATTATGCAGACCGTCAGAAATGGTATGTTCTGCAGCGGGAATGGTAAGAAGGCAAATACAAAAGAAATGATAAAAGTGATAAAAAGACTTGTGTTATGAAGCAAGACAGACATCAGGAAAGCCAGGATGGAACAGGTGGGATGACTGGAATGACCAGGTTTAGCACAGCTCTTTTATGGTTAATAAGCTTCACATGGCATTTTTTCATCACTGCCTATGCCTTTGAACAGAGCTGTTGATCAACTATCTAAAGAATGATGGAAATAGAAATCTCAGTTTTGCTGGAAGCCTGGTTGCCTAAAGATATGTGTGTGGGGGGAAATACCTATAAAAAGATTTATATATTAGGCTGGATATAAAAAGTATTACAAAAAAATATAGTTAAAAAGCAGGAGAGAAGTATTAAACATCAATGAATTTCAAAATTAACCACAAACTTTCAAGTAATTTTAAAAACATAAGTATATGAAAAGGTCCATGGGTCAGTCTCACCTGAGGTCTGTCTCCAGCTGTAGCCAAAACTTCCCTAGCCCAGAGAAGAGTTTAAGCATAGTGTGCACATATGGTACTTCTCCAGAATACATTTTTCACTGAAGGACTTAATGAGCCAGAAGGGGTGTCTTGGTAGTTAATAACTTTCACTGAATTTTTCTTTCATATGCTTTATTGCCTTTTAAACCCATGTAAACTTTCATCATGCAAAACATTTTGCCTCATGGAATTCCACAGCTTCACTACATATTGCAGTTGCCCACCCTATATTATCCCAAAGTGCCTGGGTCCCAAAGTAGTTTAAAACTTCTGATAGATTCTGAAGCTCAATTTTTAGATGCTTTAGGCAACTTCAGAGATGTGTTTGGAGACCTTGGTGCTTGTGTTTCCCATTGACTTCAGCTGGAATGAAGATCAGGTCATACATCTTTAAAGAATGGAGGCACTCAAGTAAAGCCCTCTTCTGAGAGTTTAGTTGCAAATTGTCCATGGTCAGCCATGAGCTGTGCAGAAGTAGGAATACAATTTAAGATTCCCTGACTTCCTAACCTTGTGCTAGTCAGAGAATCAGTCTTGCTACTGCTTCAAAATCATGACCTTTGAATATTACAATGTTTAGTGTATTTTATAAAAACAATGAAATTCTAGCTACAAAAGCTCTCTCAAAGCTACCTATTTAAAATAATGTCACTTCTGATTTACAGATGCAAAAGCCTTACCCATTTAGAAGTTTATAATTTGTGTTTGTGTATCAGATGACAGCATATTTACATTTATTTATTTTTCTTTGTAGGGTAAATGCTGTACAATATTATGTACAAGGGCGAAACCAGGAACGTTTAGCTGAATGTTACTACATGCTAGAGGATTACCAAGGACTGGAGAATCTAGCTAACTCACTTCCAGAGAATAATAAATTGCTTCCTGTAAGCAAAAAGCACCTTCATTTTTCATTGTCTCATGCTGAACTACTTATTTACAGTATCCCATCTTGGGAAGGATAAGAAAAAAAAGAGAAGGAATGCAGTATATGACCTACTTATTTAAATGGTGTTACTCAGGTATATTAGGGTCTAATGTTATTCCTATTTTCTTGCACCATCATTCTTCCTTTCCTTTATTAGCCAGGTTCCCCAGATAGATCTGTTTATTTGTCATGCTCCATGGCTACTTTATTTATTTATTGCTTTTATTTTGTGGCCTACTCTACACTAGGTTCTTTTTGGATGTTAGTTGTAGTGGAAATGTTAATGGAAAGCAAAGTATTTTTGAGATATTTCCAATGCCTAAAGGAGGCAAAGTTGATGGTGAGACTTGAAGTGATCTACTGAGTAATAACTAAGTTAAAACTAGATGATAATGACTTATTACTCCAAAATGCTTGGAAAAAGCAAAATTGGTAATTTACTGTCGTTTTCTGTTGTTTGAGCAAAGCAAGCCATAGCACTGTCTTTTTTAACCTCTTCCTTATATCTGAGTTTCATAAAATAGGCACTAAACAGTAATGGTAGTCCTTCTAGTAGGATTTGACTTGAAAGAAGATTTTTCTGACTTTCATTATTATTTTTTTTTAATTCAGAAGCAGTGTAGGTTCTATAAATTAGAATATGAAAATAGAGTGTAGTTCTAAAAATTTACAACAGGATGTGTTGTCTTCACAGGATCTGTAAAGCAAACAAGGAACCCTTCACCTGCAACTTTTGAGATTAAATTAAACAAGGATAACAGTATTGTAGTTGCTAACACAAAGTACCAAAAATCCAGGAATGAATTTAACATGGTGCTGATTCTTTTTGCAGGATATAGCTTATATGTTTGTAAGAGTGGGGATGTGTGAGCAGGCTGTGTCTGCCTTTCTGAAATGTAGTCGACCAAAGGATGCTGTCGATGCCTGTGTACATCTCAAGCAGGTAAGATGACAATAAGTAATCTGCTTTACCCTTTCCAATACTAATTTAATAGTGAGATTTTTATAGTGGTGCCCCATTACATGCAAGTTGTTGTTAATTATCTGATGATTCTTCATGATTTCTGGAAAATTCATATTTTAATGCTTAAACCAATTATCTGAAATTAGGGTAGACCACTGGAGGGACAACTATATGCATCTACAGCAGCAGTGCTGGTGTGTGTGTGTGGTAAACATGCTCAGCATACAGACATATGTGGACCTGTGGCCTCTGTAAGGGTAGGCTGTAGGCAGCTTCAGGTCAGCAGAAGTGCTGCCTCCTGGGGGAATGGGAGGAAGATTGGAGAGGTTTTGGCTGCTCATTTTCAACATTCCTCCTCCTTTCTTCTATGCAAATGTATTTGTGGCTGAATCATGATGTAGCTGGGAAAAAAAAATGATCTAGCTGGGAAAATAATCTGTATGTTTACAGCTGGAACTGTTCCCCAGTCTGACTATTTGCCTGCAAAAATGTTTGTGTCAACACAAATAAGAGAGAAAATGAGGGGGGAACAGAGGAGCTTGATGTTTGATGTAGGGGACTGACAGCTGGCTCATGCTGGCTTTAGGTGGACAATTTCCTAGTTTATGATTCTCAAGTGCTAGTAGGTATGAGATTCGACCAAGTTTCTCAGTCCTGCCAAAATTTGGGGTAAACATAGTAGCCAAACTGTTGAAGATCAGGAAAATTTACAGATAAAAATATGGTGTGTAGAAGGATAAATTAATTTTTCTTGTTTATATCTTGAACTTATGGGCTGAAGTCCTCTTTTAGACATGTTTTTGAGGACCTGGATTTCAGTAAGATCAGATGTGTTGAAATCCATGTGTCCAAATGAGAGCAATGAAGTGATCTTGCAAAGCTTTTACCTGTTAAGAAACTGCTTTGTGTGCAGTTTTGGACCAAGGTGCATTTGTTGCACAAGCCTGCTGTATCATATGATTGGCAATGACATTAGTATTTCTATTCTCTTGCTTTTACTTTAATTTTGTAGTAGCTGGGTTCTAAATAGTGAAGAAGTGTTGCATATAAATGTTGCAGTTCATTCCTGGAAAACTTGTTCTAAGAATGTGATGGAAAAATTGTGTGGTTAATCTTTGTATCCGCTTTTATTTCTAGTGGAATAAAGCTGTGGAGTTGGCTAAAAATCACAATATGAAAGAGATTGGATCCTTGTTAGCTAGATATGCAACTCATTTGCTGGAAAAGAATAAAATTCTTGATGCAATAGAACTTTATCGTAAAGCCAATTATTTCTTCGATGCTGCTAAGCTCATGTTCAAGGTACTGCAGGTTTAATTTTTATTTCAAATAATAAAGGCTAGTCCAAAACCACAGTTATTTCCGTGTTATTTTTATTTTCTTGAGGCTATTTTGGTGTTAACAATATCCAGGCAATAAGGAGATACCATTACATGGGATACTGGAATGATGAATCCAGGTCCTAAGTTTTGGTACCTCTGTCTGAAGTAGTTTTTGTGGATACCCTCTGTAGCCAGTAGAGAGAGAGAAAAAAGCTTTTAGGACACATATCATCTAACTTATTCTGAGACTTTATCTTCAGAATGAGAGGAACTGCACCTCAGAAAAGATCCTGTTGCCCTACATTGACTGGTGAAGGAATACAGAAGACTAGCTTGTTTGCAAAGTCTAAGTTGTTGACTTAAGGATAAAGGAGATGAAACTAATGCACACTGTGTATAATAACTATGTCATTAAGTAGAAGCTCATGTCAGAGTTAAATTTTGTGTATTCCTACCTTTAATTAGAAACTACTCCTGTGCGCTTTTGAGATTTTTGCTTAGATTTGATATTGGCTGCAGAGATTTCTGTATGTATCTAAAGTCCTTAAGAAGACTGATATAATGTTACTGTAAATATTTGATGTAAAAATGACATGTGTGTTACTCTCAAAAGCCATTCTTCTCATGTGGGAAAACCGCTAGGCTTTATTGAAACCTATATCTTTCTCAAGCTTGACTGTTTAAAAATCAGCTACTTTTAAATTTTACTTTTATGCAAGTCCGTTGATTTACATATGGTTACGTTGATTTCTCTTTCCCAAGAGTCTGGCTCTGTATACTTGCTGGTTGGCTAAATAAATATAGAATAATGTATTCTTCACCTTAGACATTTTTGTCTGTAGTTCTGTTCACAATCTCAGTTCTGACATTCAAATGCAGAACTGTTTTTTAGTATAGTTTCCTAGGTTTGTACTAGCATGTAATCGTCCAAGAAAATTAAGTGACTTTTCTAGTTTTTTTAAATCTATAATAAATTCATTTTTTTCCTTTTTTTTTAAGATTGCAGATGAAGAGGCAAAGAAAAGAGCAAAGCCATTGCGAGTTAAAAAGCTGTATGTGTTATCAGCTTTACTTATAGAACAGTGCCATGAAAAAATGCAAAATGCACAAAAGGGAAAAGTTAAAGGAAAAAGTTCAGAGGTAGTATCTTGTTTTCTGAATTTTATAAAATATTGGCATGTGGTACTTAGAATAAATAAACCTATTTTCATGTGAGGCTATTAGTTTTTTAAATAACACCTTTTTTTCTAAGAACAAGGCTTTTATTTCTTTCCTTAAAACAAGTCTTTCATGGCAGCATGCCATTTAAAGTATTTTTTAAAAATATTTTAATTGTACATATTAATAGCGAGATATTCTTGTACCTAAGTTTGTGGTGTTCTTAATATTTTCACTATTAGAGTAGAAATCATAGTAAGAAACTCAGACTCTTACTTGTCAGAGACTAACTTTCCGTCATTTAAGTATTTATCCCAAAGAGAGATTATGTGATTAAATTAAGCTATGCTGGCTACAGTTTAGCAGGGAGACAGCTCCAGATATAGGGAAGCAAATGGAAGAAGTTTTTGTTGTTGTTTGTTTTTGTTATTTTTTTTTAAGTACTCTCAAATTTTCGTATTCAGTTCAAACAGTTTTATTTGGGATCTAGTGTTGAAATGCAATACTAATTCCAACTATGAACCAGTTTGCAGATGTGCACAAAATATATTTGTATACATGTATATGATGTTTATCTTTGAAAATTTGCACCATATGTTCTATATATGTACTGTATAGAATGCCTAATGATACTCATTTAGGTCCATGAATTTATATTTTCCCTAGTTAACATAGACAGTTGGTATAATCACTAAGTTCAGAAAAGTTCTTTTGGTCTTTCTCCATTTCCTGCTGTATCTGTTTTGTATCAAAGTTACTTGTGGCACTGCTTTGTTTTCAGATGGCTTCAGCTTTGGCTGGTTTGCTAGAAGAAGATGTCCTTTCTTCAGCTAATCGCTTTGCAGACAATGCTTGGCGAGGAGCTGAGGCTTATCATTTTTTTATACTTGCACAAAGACAGCTCTACAAAGGTTCTGTAGATGCAGCACTGAAGACAGGTAGGATTTCATTTTTAAACCTATAAAGAAACTATTATAATTTTACAAACCTGCAAAACATAATTTCATTTATAGTTGTCATGTTTTTTTATTTTTGCTGGATCCATGGAGTTTTAAACAAAACCGTATAGCGAACAGAATATGGCAGCAGTCAAGATACCTTGAAAGTATTTTCTTGAAGACTATGGAAGCCTAACTTATCAAATACTATCTGGTCAAACTGGAGAGTCTTTTTAGATGTTCTGTTGACTGTTTTGTTTATGTTTTTAAGTCACATCAGACTTTCAGTGATATTTTATGAAGCTCTACAGGGAAGTCAGGAAGGCAAATGGTGCCCTTTACTTTTTCCCAGTAATGAAGGCCCATTTCAGGTATTTCTAATGCATAAAAAAATGTGGCTTAGCAAGGCACTTTCAGTTCAAACTCAAATCCGCTTTTGTACTTTTTAAAAGATGTTGAACTACGTACACTTAGTTTTATTGCATAGTGTTTCATTGACATGACTTGGTTTATTTTGTCTAATGAAATTATTCATAAGATTAATACTACCCACTAGTAGTAATGGTTTCATGTGGAAGCTTGCATTTCTCAGAAGGCATGTCATGACATCTTTGGATCTTTTTTTTTCCTCTTAGCCCTTCATTTACGAGATTATGAAGACATTATCCCTGCAGTTGAAATCTATTCCCTTCTCGCTCTCTGTGCATGTGCACATAGAGCATTTGATATTTGTTCAAAAGCCTTTGTTAAACTGGAATCCTTGGAAACTCTCAGCCAAGAACAGAGGCAACAGTATGAGGATCTTGCTCTAGAGATATTCACCAAACATTGCCCTAAGTATAACAAAAAATCTGATCTGGATGATGTTCTTGAGAGGTGGGTTATATTTACATGATACTGTCATAATATGAGAACCTTTCTGCTGGTCTCTGTATATGGGCTTTTAGCAATGCAAATAGAAGAAAATGAGGTTTACGTGTCACCAAGTTTAATTAGGCATTTTGCTGCTTATACTGAATATTGGACAAGAGTGATGCAGGTGCTAGTCTCTTCTCAGAAGGTACCTGTGTGACACTACTGTTATTGTGGAAATAGCAATTGACCTTAAAGGAACAAGGCGTAAAGGTACAACTGCTTCTTAATTTGAAATGCAGGCGGAGAGAGCACACGAGTTTTAGGACCTTTGATAAGGTGTCATATGCCATTAGGTCATGTTACCCATGTTTATATCACCATTGTGGGATGATGCTAATGTGAATGTGTGACTCTTAACCAGTATAGTAAGAGTCTCCAATGTTTTGTTAAGTACCCTGAACCTATATGGTATGAGAAGATGAATAGATAAAGTGGAAGAGTTAAAGTATGAAGGGCATGTTTAAGGGGTAATTATTTGGAGTGGTTGTTCCTAAAGTAATGTCTTTTCCTGCTAAAAGCATGGAATTCTTGAATATGGAAGGCAGAGTAATCTGCAAATTCTGTAAGTGTTTCCTTTAACTTTTTGTGAAAAGGATTTTAACTTGCCTTGTTTGGTTTCACTGTGCAGGTATATAGAATCTGAGCTCTGAAACCACTAATGAGTAGTGGCTTAAGTGACTCATCATAGGAATAAATGTAATAGTAGCAGTCAGACACTGGACCTTACCTTTATATGTCCTGAACTGCTTCTTTTCGCTTAATGTTTGGATCTACTGGTCCTACTTTGCTGGCTACATTTTTTTGGGTGTGCCATCTGTTACGAAAAGATGATTTACACACTTAGCTATGTTACTGGTGTCCACAGTCATTTGATTTCATTACTTCCAATAAGAAATGGCATACATCTGAAGAGAGAAGTGGTATTTTACAGATGAGCATAAAAAGCTTTGCAACTAATTGTAGGTACACAAGTAAGATTAGAGGTATTTATGCTCTTTTGGAAATTTCTGGAAAACAAGTCTTTGCTGCTGTTTTAAAAATACATTTACATTCTTTCAGTTTTATTTACTTTTATTTACTTTTCTTTTAATAGTGGAGATGGGAAACTTCCTGTATGTGTTGCAACAGGAGATCCTATCATGGAGTATCGATTCTGGATGTGCAGTGTGTGTAAGCATTGTGTGAAAGCCAAAGAAATAAGCAATTATAACTTCTGTCCTCTGTGCCACAGTTCTGTAGCATAACAGGAAGTAAAGGTTTGTTTGTCCTCATATCTGCTATGTTTCATTAAAAAAAAAAAAAAAAGCAAGCCCTCTAAAATGTTACTGTTGTACTGTTTTAAAATACAGTTCAGGTATGATAGTGTCACAGATAATGTTACTATTATTAGAGAAACATTTCAAAAAAGAAATGAGAAACTTTAAGGTTCCATGTTAAGAAACAGCTGTGGTAATTGACTAAATTTTTACAGTGGTTTAAGGTAACAGCATTTTTTTTAATTGTAAATTGAACCTAGTTTCAAAACCATGCAAATTGAATGCAGGTTTATCTTAGTATGTTTTACTCTGTGAATTTCAAGAAAACCAATAATTTCCCATGGAATTATAAAAATGAAAAATGGAGCAAACTCAGTTTCCTGAAGGTAGTAATTCTTGAGTTGAAATAATGCACAGTAGTTGTAGTATTATTGTATACATTTTCCACTACTTGTTTTACTAGAATGATGGTGCTGCTTTAGTTGTACTTCACATTTATGCTATTTTCTTTTGCCAAGTGTATTGAAAACTATAGTACTAACAAAGAAGCTGCAGACATTTAGAAATCAATGCCTTTAGCAAGCATTTGAATTCTTAAGATTTTTTTTTTCCTGTGGTGATTTGCTTTATCAGCTAAGGAAACCAATATGAACCTTCAGCCTGGAAACTGTTAATGGGCGGCTACTTACAAATTAGTAGCCTGAAGTGAGCAGCTCACATCTGCTAAGCAGATCTCAAGAGTTATAACTGTCATCCTCATTATACATGAAGATTGAAAGGAGATGGAGTCTTATTTAGAAGTGAGCTTTTCTATTTTATTGCTAGATTTTAACCAATGCTTTGATGGTACAGTATGGAAATGTTGCAGGTCACTTATCCATGGTATGAGTTTTCTTCACAGCACTTGTCAGACTGGTAACATTTACAAGCATTAAAATTCACTTTGTATGTTGTTATTTTTTTGAGGAAAAGATGGTGAGGAGTCTCATTTCTCCTAGGATTTCTTTCGGAGCAAATAATACACATCTTTCAAATATTTTTAATGGAAGAAGTTTATATGTAAAATATATATTAAATATTTTTCTATTCAGGTATTTGAGCTTCTTTTCTTGTTTTAAAATTTAAATTTGAAGGACATACCAGGTATGTCATATGAAAATAGCTGGAGCTGTTGACCTGACATCCTGCAGATAAGTATAGCCATAGGTCAGCCGCAATGTGTTTCAACAAGGGCCATAGGAGTTGTCTGAATTCATACTGAAAACACTTTGGTTCCTTCAGGCCTCCTTAATCTGTGCAGGGGCCAGTCTGGCCCAGACTCAGCTATGCATTCTCCTATGTCCCTCTACTTTCTCTGTGCAGGTGACAGGTTACCCAGGACCTGTATGTTTAGATAACGGGGTAGGTGGGTGGTTTTTTTTTTTCCTTTCCCGTTTATTCTTTTATGGGTTCATCACTTCTGTCTAGTCTCAGATTGCATCAAAAACCCTTTGATCCTGTTTCAAGGCACTACTGCAGCACGAACAATACCAGGACACAGGTTTGCGTTTACCAGTCACGCCTTCAGGCCGTGCCCATTTCTATAATGAACAGTCGCCGCGGGGACGAGGGGGGCTGCCAGCTCCGCGATAAGGGTTAAAACTCGTATCGGAGCGCGGCCGTGCTACAGCCCTCAGCAACGCAGGGCGGTTGCTGTGCGCTAACCCCGGTTTGAGAGCGGCGGAGCGCTGCCCTCTGCTGGCCGCAGCGCCCCAAGGCGGGGGGGGGGAGGGGCGGCTGATTAACGGCCGCCGGCCCGGGCGCGCGCAGCCCGCCCCCAAGGGGCTCGGCGCCGCGGGCGGCGGCCGCGCCGCTCGTGACGTCGCGCCGCGCTGCCGGGGCGCGCGGGTGAGCGCCTTCCATGGAGCACGAGGCGTCGCGCGGCGCCGCGGAGCTGCTGGCGGCCGCGCACGCGCGGTTCGAGGCGCAGCAGTTCGCGGCGGCCGAGGAGCTCTACGGCCGCTTCATCGCCCAGTGCGCGAGCTCTGCCGCTGGCCACGCCCCCACGGGGTACGTGACGGGGGGAGGGCGCCCGCGTGGGGGGAGGGCGCCCGCGTGGGGGGAGGGGCGGGGGTGCGCGCCGCAACGGCCGCCCGCGTGGGGGGAGGGGCGGGGGTGCGCGCCGCAACGGCCGCCCTGAGGGTGCTCTGCTTTTGTCCCCTGCGCAGCGCCGGCCGCGATCTCGCCACGGCCCTCAACAACCGCGGCCAGATCAAGTACTTTCGGGTGGACTTCGCCGCCGCCGTGGAGGACTACACGGCCGCCATCGAGAGCCAGCCCGACTTCGAGGTGCCCTACTACAACAGGGGCCTGGTGCTCTACCGGCTGGGTACGCGCCGCGCTGCGGGGCCGCCACCCCCCCGCCGGAGCCGCCTGGCCCGGGGTGCGCCCCTCCCGGGTGGCTTGGCCGCGAGCCTGGCTGCCTTGGGGCAGGGCAGGGCAGGGCAGGGCGACCCAGGCTGGCGCCGTGCGAGCCGAGCGGCTGTCCCTGACCCTTGCTTGTGTCTGCCCACCTGCCCCGGTATCGGGTCCGTCCTGGGCTGTCGGCCATGAAGTGCAGGGAAACGGGAGGAGGCTTTTACAGGGCTGATGAGTAGCCGCGAGAGCTCTGTTATCCCAAGAGCCACCTGAGGCTCGGAAGTAATTTCGCCATTTTACAAAGGGAGGGACCTGCCTGGCGCAGGCATGGAAAAGAGATAAGTGATGCAGTCAGAAAGAGAGAGATTTTTCTCAGATCACTATGGGATGTGCTACCTAGAGGTCTGCCCTGCTTATGCGGTTAGATATCCCTGTTTGCAGTTATGCTTTTGTGTCATTTGAGATGATATTATTTGATAGGGGAAAGATGCAGTTTGAATTTATTTTTTGGAAAATTTTCCATGAGACTAAAACTAGTAAGTCCAAAATATTACCATTAAGCCTAAGATAAGGCATCTCTTAAGTAGGTGCAGTCGTAGTGAGCACAGCCATCTCAGTTGCAGTGGGCTGTCAAGCAATCATCTCTGGGGAATTTGCTGCCAAAGTTTTGAATACACGTATGGAAATGACACCCCTGCCCCTTCTGCTGGAGCTAGGCTGTTGCATGATCAAGATCCAGAAGCTGAGGGGCTAGAGAGGGAGAGCCTTTAGAAAGGACCCTGACCAAGACCATCAGCTGGGAAGCAGCATGCCTACTTTCTAGGTTTAAGACAGCCCTGCTGTTAGTTAGTTGCCATTAGTTGGCTCTTTCTCTTGGAATAAATTGCCTGAATTTTGCCTTACATCCCATTTTAAGTGCAAAAGTGAGCACTTGGGCTTTTGCTCTGCAGACCTTCAACTCTCATTTGGACCTGTGGAGAAACCAAATACTATAGTGGGTCCAGTAAGTACAGTGGATATTTTTTGTTAGTGGAAGAATTAGAAGTCATTTTTCAGTTGTGGTTTGTGAGATTGAGCAGTTACTGAAAAATAATTCTTTCTCTTTTTTTTGGGACAGGATGCTTTGAGGAGGCCATGAAAGATTTCAGGAAAGTTTTAGAGTTAAACCCTCAGTTTGAAGATGCTGCGTTGAGTCTAAACCAGGCTATTCTTGATAAAGAAGAAAAACAAAAGAGAGCTTATTGAAAATGCAGCTAGTGGTGTAAAAATGTTTTGCTGAATACTTGCATGATTTCTGGCATTGATGGATGAAATACAAGATCATTTGCATCTGTTAGGCTCTACTGAAGGAACCTCGTTCTTGGGTAAATAAGTTAAAAAATATATTATAATTGCAAAAAAACCCCCCTATTTGGGGTATCATCAGTGCTGAGCAAAAGCGTAATGGTACATCTGTCTAAGTCACTGGTCATTCTGTACTGAAGTACTTTATGTAAAACAGCTGGAAGCTCAATAACAGCTGATGAAGTCTGTAGTCCTCTTACTACAACAGTGTTTCTGTACTCTTTCACAGATTAATTTAAATAGCCTTTCATGGGAAGAGTGTATAAAACAAAATATATAAAACATATAAATACTTGAGTTTAGAGTTTTAGAAAAGTACAGAGTCTTTCTATATTAAGAAATATTAACAAAAACCTGAGCCCTTTTTAGGCAAAGGCATTTGTACCTTGCATGAGGAATGTAGTGTAAGAATTTAGTTCTTTGGAAGTTCATTCACTTCTAAAACTAGTTTTACATTACCTAAGTAGGTAGGAACTGAATATATCTATTTTTTTTTTTTGGTAATCCCATTGTAAGAGTATTGGACAGAGCAGAGATTAATAATTGAATGAAAAAATGAATCTCCTGATTATCTGTAAAGAGCTTATGGTAGGGAATGCAGTTGAGCTATTCACAGTAGGAGTCTTGGCTCTCTCCTTTTATTGAAAAGATCAATTGCATAAAAATATAATACGAAATCTGTCTGATTCAACTGGCTGTGAATACCCAAGTGGTCTTATGTCTTATATAATAGGAGAAGCAGTTGCTGAAATCCAAAAACAATGGATCAGAAACACTGTAGTATTGTTCATGGCAATAAAAGTTCTACTAAAAGAAATGCTTTTCGATTGCCTGTGTGAGCATTGGGATATACATATTTTTTATAAATGATACTAATGAAAATTCTGCTTCTTATGGTGAATTTCTTCATGGATGATCCTGGAGCATACACAAGCGCAGGGTTCACTGTATATGGTGAAACCGTTTGGGTAAGTCATGAGCAGAGAATTTAA
This sequence comes from Dromaius novaehollandiae, assembly GCF_036370855.1. Taxonomy (NCBI): domain Eukaryota; kingdom Metazoa; phylum Chordata; class Aves; order Casuariiformes; family Dromaiidae; genus Dromaius; species Dromaius novaehollandiae. The sequence goes on from NC_088100.1 coordinate 11,727,424, forward strand.
CCTGTGAACTACTTTGCATTTTTTGTGTGGTTCCCCAGCAGCCCCACTGAGATTGCTTTCAGCTTTTGGATGAAATGCTGCAACAGTTGCTGCTTTCAGCTTTTGGATGAAATGCTGCAACAGTTGCAGTGAATGAATTTGAGGCATAGGGCTGAGAAAATTCTGTATTTTCCTTTAGTGCTCTGTGATATTTGATAGACAATAGTTTTGAAGTTATATGCCTGTGATGCATGTTAGAATGTAATCATTTACAGTCTGAAAAGCAGTCTCTAATTGCTCATTAATGACCAGGTGTTTTGAGATTCGATTTTGGCCTTTTCTGGATATACTGAGCTTTTGCTCTGCTTCCATTTATATATCTTAATGCTCTGTCTCTAAGATACATTAATAATTTAAGGACCTACATTTTTCATGCCACCTCAGTCTCAAAAATTGAGACTAGAACTAGGTGAACTAGAACTAAACCTGTCCCTGACACAGCACGCCATGAAAATGTACAGGACATTCTAAACAATTGAATTTAAACTGTGAAGTTACACTCTGAGAGGAAAGCAGGTGGAAGGATTCAAAGGAAAGATCACAGACGTGGCTCTGCACGGAACACTGTTTAAATGATAGCATACAGATAAAAATCAAAAGAAGATTAATATCAAATACATATTTTGGAAAACGAATCAAGGATTCTAGTAATAATATTCCTCATACTTTCCCAGCTCATGTCATTTTATGAGTGTTGCTCAATTCTAACGTATCCATTGTTGGCACGGGAATATTTCGCTGAATTGGGAGCAGTTTTATAGCAGATTCTCCACAGCATTTCCTTGTCTCTTCTGTAAAAGAATGAATTGTTGTGTATCTTGGCATAATTTGGAATTATTTGAAGGTAGTTTCAGCCAATAAAGTTCTTACGCACTTTTTCCTCTCTCAGACTCTCACATGAGTTACTTGGTTATTTGGTTAGGCTTTCTATCACAACCAAGCCTAATCAGGGTTTTCAGTCTGAAATTATTAAGTAGGGCAGTGTGGTGTTCTCAGTCAGTCAGGACTGTTGAAAGGGTATCATAAAACATAATTATTGCTGTCAGAAAGCTTAAGGGGGGATGTGTTTAGTAACTCTTGTTCTGCAAGGTTACTATTTGTATTCTTTTAAGAATTGAAAGTATAATGGAGAGTTGTAAAATTATATTTATGTAGTGTTTCCCTATGAAACTCAGACAATTGGCTTGTAAAAGGAGCACAAATAATGTACTTTGGACACTTTAGCAATATAGAGGTATTGTGGCTTTTCACTTTCACTAGTCTTTAGAGGTTGTCTGCCTGAAAATTACACTGTAGAGCATCTGTCTCAATTCTGGCTTCCTTCTCTGTTGCTCTTGCTAAGCGTTCACTTGTCACAGTCACGGCGTTGCACCAGAAATCCAGCAGGTGGTTGCTGCTAATATAAACTTTTCATCTGGGCCAGAAATGTTGCAGACGTGACTAATTCACAGCCCCTTTCCAAAGGTTTCCTACCTATAAACCTACTTGCCAAAGCACGTTGCCACTCTACTTCAGGCAGGCCTTTGCTGTCAGCCCCTTCATTCAGTTTGTTCCTCATAGCTGAGATTATCCTGACAATAAGTAACGGTGTTCTAACGCAATGATTTGCTATCTCTAAACTTAAAAAAAGTACTTGATTTCCTCGGTACATTACAGAATGGTTTTTCCCTTCAGTATCTGGAACAACAGTCTCTTTCTAAGATCTTACTTGTTCAAAGAACCTGGCAAAGAGTAACATCATGATCTTATGTTTTTTCCTAGTACCCCGTTTTTCCTTCTGTGGAAACACAGGAGGAGGAGTTGCACCACCTGTCCGTTTTGCAGTGTTGCAGGGCTTTTAAAGAAAGGTAGGAAAATTGACAAAAGTATGGGCTAGCAACCCAAAAGCGGGGGAACAGAACAGTATGAGAAATGTTTTACATTTCTCATACAATACTCTTTGAAATGCAGTATGGAGAACAAGGAGATTGATTCTGAAGTGAAAGCTGTGGCACACTGAAGAGGGAAAAGGGTCTGTCAAGTGACAAGAAAATTTCCCTATTCTGTATGCTTTTCTCTGTAAATGGACAACAGCAGCAAGTCAGTGTTGAAAAATTAAAAATGCTTGGCTGTTAGAAGTGACTGAGGACTGCACTATGCACTGTCCCATTTAATAGATAACCTTGGTAAAAAGTAAATAGGTAGTGAAAGATATGCTATTCCAACATGTGGGGAGTTAACACCTTTGTATCCAGCTTAGCTATGCAGGCGCTGCTATCGTTGGACTATCAGAAAGGGAAAAGTTCAGAAAGGCAAAAACAATGAGCAAAGCAAGACTACTAGCAGGAGGATGAGATTTTTGTGATTATGAGGAGATTATTCTGCAATTTTCTTCTCTTGGGTTTTCTATTTGGTGTTGCCACCAGGACATGGTCAGGTCCAATGGATTCTGGCAATTGCTATATTAATGTCTCTGCTTTCATTTTCTGTAGCAATCCTGATCTTAAAGGCAGTCCTCTCACTGCAGCAGTTAGGTGGAGCTGCTTTGTTGTAGGATCACCTTTTAGTAGAGGCAGGTGTTGGATCTGCAGAACAGATTCAACCTCAGCCTAGTGCTTGCACTCACAATGAAAGGGCTGGTTTCTGAGAGAAGTTTGCTGCGGGGTCAGGTCAAGGCGGAGGCCCAGCTAGTAGCATATTGTGGTCATTTGGGTTGAACTCTAATCTGTGTCTGAAGCTCAGCTGTTTCCAAGGTTTTCCTTGTAAGATCCCTGTCCATGAGTGGGGATTGGAGGCAGTTTATAGCTTCTGGCCACAAGATTTTTCATCATTCATGTGTTTGTGTTGTACAATTAACATGTGGCCTGTCAGGTGCACCTGACAACTTCATCTCCCAAGAAGGAAAAGCTCTTTTATCCCTGTCATGGACAAACACTGCAACAGTAGCTTTCAAGTCAGGTTCCCTGTATTAACTGTATTCCTATGAAGAAGGGTGATCCAAAGTTCAGTGATTTTCAAGCTTTTATGCAGACTCCTGTGTGCATATTGTTTATATTTAACATGTCTCTCACATCTCCACAATGCCTTTTCCCTACATTGGTTGAATAATAAGGTCTCTCGCAACCATAGGGGCATGACCAAGTAGTTTCTGAGGGCCAAATGTAAGAAAGACTAAGCCTATAGGCCTGAACTGGAATCTAGGACATGAGTTAGATGCTGAAGCTCCATCTGCAGTGCCTGAGAAGAGGGATTAATCTAAGAATAGCCTTCAGATGCTGAGCAATATGCTATGCCAATAGCGTGGCAGAATCACAGGGTGGGAATGAGATGCTCTCAAAGCGAAACAATGAGTGCCTAAGTAACTCTAACATGCTAGTATAACTGAGTGTAAAAGGATTGTTTTGCCAAGAAGAACAATGAAACTAGGAGCAGGCAATCAAGGATGTGACATTTCTCTGGCTGGTCCGTAGGAATGCTGGAAATTGAAATGCTATGGAAATCAGGGAAAGAAAGGTCTCACCACCTGCCTGGTGTTGGGTGGAGAGGAACACTGCTGAACTTGTTTCTGTCTTGCCAGGACAAAATTGAAAGATCTGGGGTGTTCCATGTGCTGCAGAGCCCTTAATCTCCTCTGCAAGACCCCAGAGAGAGTGAACCTTAGTGGTGCAACACCAGGTCTGATGCTCATCTGTGTGAAATTATGGACAGTGCCTTATGAGCGCTGGGAAAAGAGGGGCAAGCATATGGTTGTCATTATGTAGCTTTCATACCAGTTTACAAATTTGTCTTTCTTAGTTATTGATTTACTGTTTTCAAATTGCTTTTTAGAATAATAGAAAGTGATTAGTTACTGTTAACACTAAAAATGGGGAATTTGTCATCTTGGAAGATGTCGAGGAAGCAGCAGGCTTGCTTGATACTGCAGTGTTAGCTCCAGCCAGTAGAGTGCACTGCTCATACAGCAGAGAGGAAGATGTCTCCCACACTCCCGCTGTGGGGGGGTTTCTTGAAATCTCAGTACCATCCGATTCCCTTTTCTGTGACTTAGTCCTTCAGTAGATATAGCTTTAACACTATGTTTATTCAGGCATTCACAGGCATGACTGCAGCTTTTGGGAGGCCAGGTATATGCACTAACCAGCATACGCAATCTAGTCAGCCTGTAAAGATACAAGCTCTGCAGGCTGTACCCATCTAAGATTCTGGGGCCATATGCGTTATTAGCTTGAATTGACATCTGTGCAAGTTCTCCATCTTCACTGATATTGAATAGCTATTCAATATACTATGCTATGCTGCAGTCACACCTTCGGTTACAGTGTAGGCACATCCTGAGAGTGATCTGCAGCTGGGAGTGTGGCTGGTTTGTCCTTGATCTGTAGAAAAATAACCTTTTTAATTTTATTCTCTTTTTAAAAAAAATCAGTGGACACAGAAAATAAAATGCCAGGCAAGTTGTTCTTTTTACTGATTTTAGAGTATCTAAGCCTCTTCTAATTTTTAGTTAGCCTTTTCCATACATGGGCAGCTTAGAAGAAAGCAAGAGGTGAATAGGTTTCCAAGAAGCTCAGGTCAGTGCTAGGTGCAATTTTGTAACCGAAAGTCTGTATTAATGAGGAAAAAAGGAATGCAGTTGTGTTGTATGTGGAAGAGGCCCTGAGTAGGAGATTGCTTGACTCTTCAGAGCCAGTGGATGATGGATGATAGGCTAGTAAGGAGATGTTCTGAAGTTACATGACTTCATATGTACTTTTATTTGACTTTTCAGATTTGCACTTTATATTCAGTTGAGAGGACTGGCAATCACCTTATGAAGTATTGAAAGAAACAGCCATGATCAGGGTTGGGATAATTCTAGTGGTCAACAAGTCCATATTTCAGCAGCTGGAAGACAAAGAAAATGTTATTTTGCAGCCTTGGGTTATTATCTGGTAAGTTTTCCATTGTAGCCACTTCATAGAGGGAACAGGTTGGAGCATTTACTAATCTTGTTAGCAGACTCTAGCCCTTTTCAGTGCTGTAGTGCTGTCTTGAGTCCCACAGTCTGATCACTTCAAGCAAGATAGTTCTGGTAGTCACTGAAAGAGGTAACTTCTGTGTCCAGTTGCACTATTTAGAAAGCAACCAGCACAGCAGAGCTTTCAGGTGCTGTTGGAGACATACAGTGAAATGAGGAGTGAGGCTGGAGCACACAGCTGTGTAGCTCTGGTCCTCCAAAGACAGATGAAAAGCTAAGTTTTAGGGGATGTAGACCCTTCAGAAGAATTTGTAATATGGCAGTGATGTGTGCCTTAATTTTTGTTTTTAATATTCTGCATATATTTTTCTTTCAATTGAGTGGTGATAACTGCTGGGGGCAGTTTGCTCCAGTCCAGTGGAAAGCCTGTTGAAATAACAGTTGATACCAAAACTGCCTGCTACAGCCCAACTCCAACATGTCCCACTCCCCTGCTGACATCTTCTCCAGAGCTGGGCCACCTATGTTTGGCCTGGCAGGTAGCTCTCTTTGTTTCCTCTCTTGTGGGCTCAAGCTTAGACCAGGAAACCCCAAGCCATGCCTGTTCCTTTGTTCGTGCTTCTGACTCCAAATTTTTTTGAAAAGGCAGCAGAGCCCAGCTGGAGGACAGTGTCCCAGAACCAATTGTTCTGAGGCCTTGAATGACAATGCTAGATATTGCTTGTGCCACAAAGCATGGTGAGCTCTCTAGGTTAATATATAAGGCCAGGGGTTCTTACCAACTTTAGTTTACATCCTTCATCTTAGATCTGGATCAACAATCCAGACAGGTCCAGCAAGTACGTAGCCCTGGAGACTGACTGAACGGTGACCTGGAAAGGCTAAGAATGACACAGAGTGCATTTGAGTAGTTTTTCCAGGATACAGTAGTTCTATACTTTTAAGTGTTAATGTATTAAAGTACCAGCTAAGAGTAATGTTACAAAGCATGTATGTTCAAGGTGTTTCAGATGCCCCAAACTGGGGTTCCTAAATACCTTAAAAACATCAGACCAGGTGTATTTTGAACTGATTCTTTCTCTGCTGAACACCTACCCCTCCTCTCCTTGCTGGAGCTGCATTGTCCTCTGCAGAGGCTGCCACGTAGTATGTTGGTGGGAGAGCAGACTGCCAGTAAGCAGTGCACATACACCTGAGAATGAGACAAAATACCACTTTGTCCTGTTTGCAGAGCATTGCTTTGTCTTTTGTCTGCCTTTTGCAGAAGTTACAGCTAACTAGATTTAAGCTTGTCTGAACACTTGCATGTGGCACCTTCTAGCTGAACCTGCCTTGCATTTCAAATTTGGTGTCAAAGCAGCCCTCAGGCAGTTTGGTAACTGAGAGGCTGAGACAGGAGAACTTAAAACCGCATGAGCTGCAGTGAGGCTACATATCAAAGCTAGACAGAAACTCAATCTGGTGCTAGATGCAGCTGCCCACTTAGGAAGCAGCACATGCCAGAATTGCATCATGTTCAGTTTTAGTAAGTTTATGAGTTGAATCTCTTATGAAGGGCCAAGTCAAAAATGGATGTGCTTACTTTAGCTGCCCAGGCAAGGGTATTGCCATGGCTCGTATCAATACATGTGCTGGAGCGCACTCAGTTGGGATGCAGAAGGCACAAAGCGCTCTCAGTTGACTGTCCACAGTTTTATTTTCTTGTCTTAGACCTGTTAGAGGAAGACATAACCTCAAAAGCGTAAGGCCAAATCCACATGCCTTTGCTTCCTTGCCCACTGGGCAGGCATCTGAGGAGATGGTTGACTGCCTGGGATAGATGGGAGACAGCTAAACTGAATTTCATGTGGATGCTATGGTACATTAGTTGACTTTTTTTTGCTGGACATTTTGAATGCTATGAATCTGACCCTATAAAAAGTCAGAAACACTATATAAAAATCATATTTACATACCAAACTCTTTTGTTTACTCCAGTCAGTCTAATCTTAAATCACTGAAACTGTGACTGTGTGAAGAGAACTAAATTAAAGCTGCACACCAGTTAGGCTACTTGGGCTGTCGACTGTATAGATCTTAAGTCTGTGAGGTGCTTAAATTGGCTATTTTTTAAGCAATCTGGCTCACAAAATGGTCTTAACTGATGCTTCTGTAAAGAGAAGTTCACAGAGTAGGTCCCATGAATGCTAGGGCATCCTTTCTCTTAATCTTACCTGTTCCAATGGATGTGTCAGGGTCCTTACTGCTAGCCTTTTAAAATGAGAAGGATGTTTCACTCTGCTGCTGACAGTTACTGGACAGAACTCCACGACAAACTCATTGCTGCTAATCTCACACCTATTTGAGAGAACAGATTAGCAGATCTAGAAGAAATCAGGGTTTTTCCAATGCACAAGTTGGTCATTCAATAACTACTTGCCCATCCACAGTGATAGTCCATTTTGGGGTACTGTTGAAGTCTAGAGACCCAGTCACCCAGCAATTATCCAGGTATAATTCTGCCTCAGGGCTTTCATCTTTGAGCTCAACCTCAAGAAACACAGGCTCCAAGGATCGTCTGAGTATTGCCATGTTTGGTTCATAGAATTCCATGAAAGATCCGTCTTGAGAAAACATCAGGGGATTTTGGTGTTATTTAGTTTTATTTAAATTAAAACATATTTGGAAATTTTGTGATTTTCTTAGAAGGAAGCTTACCTTTTGACACCCTTGAAACTACATTCAGGGCCTGTCTTATCCTTCTGTATACTACAGATAAGAAAATGTTTGTGAGGTTCTTTAGTAGGAAGCAGGCCAAGTCTTAAAAGACGGAGCTTACAACTGAAAGAGTCACACAGATTTCAAAATGGAGGAAGAGGATTGCCCACCTGCAATATTTGATCTTGGTACCATTGTACCAGAGCCGAAGGGAGGTGACGTGCGCATGGATGGATCACTAATGAAGGCACCTAGTGTCAGTGTCTCTTTTGCTCGGTAGTAGCACAAGACTGTTAATCTATAACAGGAAAAGGGGTAATTTTTGTGTTCATTTTCCATCAGATGTAGCAAGCCAAGTGTTTTCAGTGAGCAGAGACAGGCAATCTCCTACCTGTAGTCTGTATCTCTTGTGATTGTTGGCAGGCTCTGTTCTGGGAGAGTTTCTTTCTCGTAAGAGATTTCATTTTCATAAATAATGTGATCACCTTCAAACTGTATATATGAGAAACTCATTAAAAACTGAATATTCTCAGGAGATGGGGCAGGGGAACAAAAAAGAAAATGTGGGAGAAACAGAGGCTTCCTGCAGATGTATTTGCTCATGCCATGGCCTTACCCTTACTGAAGTGCCACAGGTAGTGACATGGAACTTGAAGAAGACATGTCCTTCATTATATTCTTTAGGCTTGCAAGAGCTATCCCTTAGTTTAGTTTTACTCATATCAATAGCAGGAACTGTCTTCATTTGGGCAGATATCATTATAGTTCCATCTGGGTGGCATACTGAGAAAATCAGAGAGTTGATTATAAGTTCAAGGAAAGTATCACAGATCTTTTTACTGATCAATCACTTGTACAACTTACCTACAAATGCTGAAGAATTAAAATTGCAGCTAATGGAGAATATCTGTAAGGTCTCCAGAGTTCCTGCTTTCCTTAAGGCAACATCAAACCTTGCTTTGATTTTCTGAAAGGACACTTCCTGTGAAGGAAGTGAGGGAAGAGGTCTCCTGTCAAAGTGTGTTATTGATCCGTATGTATAAAATTCATCTCTTCAGCTTGTGTTGCTTTAAATGCTAACAAGTCACAAGAGTTAAGTCAGTGTGAAGACTAAAGCCTGACGCAACATGGAGGCAGAAGTTTTCTGATATGAATTAACTGGTCATTGTCACAGAGAGAAAAGTTTTGGCTTGTTGTTGTAGAATAGTTCAGATATTTATTACAGCATCAATTTTCCCTGCCATGTTTTAACATTTCTAAAAAAAAAAAAGGATCCTTTAAAAGAGCTTCTTTCATAAGGGCTATATTGAAATATTTTTTCTGGCTCAGTACAGATGGGACATTTTGTCTCATCATACTAAAAATACTGAGGAGTTTGTTTTTGAGGACCTGGTGCATACCTTTTAGAGACAACTTAGCACTGCAGATTACTTAATACATGGCATTTCCAGAAGGGTGCATGTCCGATACCTCTTGTCCTATTTGCACTCACATAGAGTCATTCCTTTTTGAGGTTTTCTAATACATGTAATACAGCACTACAAACTGTGACTCTAGGATAGTCTATGAGCAAATAGTCCTATATACTTTAAAGAAGGCAGTATGATACAGTTTATGTACCTCATAGATAACTCCTATAGCAAACAAAGGTATTTGCAAGATCAGGTGGGTAGAATTGGTAGCTGCAAAATACCCATTTGTAAGTGCAGTGTGCCGATTCAGAAGTTTGTTACCAATATATAGGTTCCAGTACTGGTGCAGGCCTGAAATAGGAATGGCTAGATACAGGTTTTCTTTATCACAGTAACCAACTGCTTCTGGTAGTTCTGTGGAAAGAAGGTGGGATGAAGAGTGAGCAACGAATGAGGGTTTGAACGATGTTGTTTGGCTAAGTTACAGATTTCTATCGTGGGTAAATTTTGCTTTGGCACCGCAGCAGAGTTGTTATGTACATACTGGCATCATCTGTAGTCTTTTGGCTGTGTTGTGGATATAACAGTTCACAATCGGAGGCATCAAAATCCTCATGGTTTAGCAATGGTCTGCCAGCTTGCTTCCAGGAATACTCCCTGTTTCAGTAAGACAAGCTGAACTATGTATGTAAATATGTTTTTGGTCAGCCCAGAGCTGTTTTGAAGGTAAAATAGGACAGTGAGGAGACTCTGTAACCCTCGTGACATCCAAAAATCTATCAAGTTGAAAAAATACCAACCATAGCTCCTGACTGTTCCATTAACCTGCTAAGTACAACTTTTAGTAGATGACTGTCTCCTTAGAGAAGTGCTATCTTTGGAGTTAAAGACATTTATTTGAGCCAGTTGAGCTTTCCCTGGACACAGAGGCAGAATTGCATTTGAGGACAAACTGAAACTCACAGCAATGTCTGAAAGTTTTGCCAGTATATGTATGCTCAAGTTATGAGGCATCTTGTTTGCTGAGTTTGCTAGCCAGATCCTTTTGTACATTAGCTTTTATTGCTCTCAGTGTCTCGAGGGCAGACTGTCTTGCCAGTATGCAAGAGAGCTGCCATCAGAAAAGCAGCAAGTTGGCTATGTTGCCAATAATGAACTATTGAAGGGTGGGGTTTTCCCAAAAGCTCTCATCCTTAGCCTAACTCCATTCTCACTGAATGCAATGAAAACCTGATCCATGCTGTTAATGCAAGCCAGTTAATATCAGAGGAAAAACTTACCGATATCAGCAATTACACATTCCATCTCTGCTGAGTGATAATAGAGTGTCATCTCTGCACCCACACTTACAGTGTAGTTAAGAAGGAGGGTATATTTTGTTTCATTTTTATTCACGTACTGAAAGAGAGAGAAAAGTGAAAGGCTGTGGTAGCAATGGCTTCCAGCACAGACAGGAACGTATATCCTGAGCAGCACTAAGTAATTATTACGACACCCTCCTCTCCCCAGCAAATAGCTCAGTCTCCAAAAACATCGTTTCAGTTGGCCTACAGCTATTCAGAAACCTGGGCTGAATTCAACAGCTATTTTGGCCAAACATAAGTGTGGAGAACGTAGTGCCTGTTCAGAAAATGGAGGCAGAAGTGAACACAATGGTATTTCCTCTATACGCCAGTGGTGAAAGAGCGTGTTGAGGGAGATAGGGGTCCAAATCCTTATTCTTCTTTATTCAGAGCATTGGTCTGAACCCAGGAGAATGAGTAACCAGTAAGGCAGAAGGTATGAGGAGATGCTATGAGAGATCTCTCTCAACATCCCCATTTACTTAAGTTAAAGTGCCCCCAAACAAACCCTGCTGTTCAACCTGAAAGAAGTATTTAACTTTGAGTGTTTTTGGATTGCTTTGACCCTTGAAGCATTTTAACTGTGGTTTGGCTGCAGATTGAAAATTATTTGCACAAGTCCTTATCCTGCATGTTCACAATGTTGTTCCTTACAACAGAAATAGCATCGCAGCTCTGTGTGATTTGGTCCAGACAGTTGTAGATGACATGCAGTCAAGTATCCTCCCACTAAAATTAGAGGTTAGATTCCTTTCCTGCATTTATACTATTTACAAATATTTAGAGTATAAATGGTCTGAAGTTTAAGAAAATTACATTTAGAATAGCCTGAGTCTGCCTGTACCTGCTTGCACTGTGCATGGCCTATGCCAGTGTTCAAATGGCTCTGCAAAAACATAGATTCAGGAATAACTGGATGATGGTGACTGCTGTTTGCAGGACTGCAATAACTGATGATTGTTTTTCCAAGGCACTCCTGTTTCAAGGAACAGCATTTAATAGAGATTTGACAAACCTCTTTCTGCTGGGCGTTGCACTTGAAAATTAGCCATGCTGATAAGACACCAAAGGAAGTCATATTTCATATCATCTAGTCACACTTGGTGTTGCACTTCTCCCAGAGACCTAGGGAGAGCAAGGTGGGGACATACAAACCTCTAATCTTAATTCAGATGAGCTCAGACTCATTGACAGCTCTATAATTGTAGAACAGTTGTTGGTTAATAAAAACCAGAGACATATTCTGGAAAGGGACTGCCCTACCACTTCCATTCACCCACTAAAGTAACCTGCTGTATCTTACCTCCTTTAGAACATATGGATCATCAAAAGGGACTTTCAAGATAAATCCTTTTGTTGTATTAGAAAAAGGAGTTTCATATATATTATACCCCTGGTGCTGTGCTTGTCTTAGGGTAAATGGCACATTTCCTATTGTGATTGCCACCAGAGAGACATCAGGAAGAAAGTGTCCAAATGCAACATTAAATATCCTTTCCTCTGGCAGAGTATCTGTAGGGAGAGAACATCAAATTACTGCTGATGTGGATCAAGTAACGAAGACAGTTGGGGTGGCCTCATGTTCAAGTTCCAGGAAACTTAGCCAACAGCCATCTCTTTAATGGCTCTGATTAATGAGTGTTTGTGTTCTAGTCATATCTGAGATACTCTGAGTACATGAGAATTGCTTCAAGCTGTAGGAGATTAACAATAAATACATACAACTCTACAGGAAGTGGGTTCAGTAACTTTCTAGAGGTGCGCTATGATGTGCAGTGACTTTCCTATAGTGAAATCTAGAATCTAGTTCAGCCACATAAAATACGGAAAAACTATCATAATGTAACCTAAGAGGCTCACTTTTTTCTTTTTATATCAGTTATCCAGATAATTCCAGAGATGACTAGTGTCTTAATGCATTGCAAAATATTGTAAAACACCACTACTGCACCACTAGTTGGTGAGGTGATTTCATTATGCTCCCAGGGTAACGAACACAAGTCTGAGGAGAAGATGGCATCAGTAGACACTGTCCTCAGACAGTTCGTCTCCCTAATGTGATAATTACACAGTGCAGCATCTTTATTTTAGGGTCCCAGCGCTCAGTAGAAAAATTTGTCAGTTAAAGTGGCAGAAATGCTCATGTTCTTATCAGCAACTCATAATTTTCATTTTATCCCATAAAGAGGCGTGATAGATGAAGCATCCCTTGAGGCTGACAGGATTGTTTTGGTTTATCAAACCTTGGATCTTGACTTTGGCTAGCAAATTGGAAGTGCAAATTGAGAACACTCTGGTGAATCTGAGCATGTGGCAGAAGTCAAATTGAATAATGCGTAACTCAGCAAAAACAAGACACTGTTAGAAATCAATGAGAAGAATGACTTACTGTTGATAACAGTTGGTATTTGTGGCATAAAAGGTGTAACGATGGATTTGATGATAGTATACTTAGTGGTTTGCCAATCTGCATCTGTCCACGTGTGCTCCAAGAACAAGTCAATACTGTAAATGATGCCATATACACCACCAGATACAGAGCTCTAAGGAGGTAAAATTTGTGAATAAGCCTTAATATTCAATAGTTCAATGGAATAATGACTGAATATGATTAAAATTCTTCTGCTAGAAAGAGAAAATAGCATTCTGGGACAGTTTGGAATGGATTTTGCTAGGTGGGAAGCTTGTTTGTTTGGACCACTTGACTGGCCCATGTTTGGCTCAGATAGTCCCGAGGTTCTCAGTAAGGAGACGTCAGGAGAGCACTGCTCATTAACTTTAGTAAGCAAGCAATATTTTGCCTTTTTTTTGGGGGGGGGGGGGGCAATCTGTTGACTATGAGTCTTGCCTCTCATTTTATCCTGATTCACTCTGAAAGTTTGTCGGTACTTTAGACAGTTCCTCAGACTAACTCTATCTTGTGTTACTTTGCACCATGGTAGTACACATAGTAACGTACATGTCCATTGATACGCCAAAAAGTGAACTTCAGAAAGGGACAAGTCAAAGTCACACCAACTTCATCTTTAGAAAGAGTCATGTGAAAATATTGCCAGCTCCTTTCTACTGAACATTTCTTTGGACACTGCCTCTGTACTAGTAAACTATAGAATGCCAGGGCCTGTTTTCTGGCTCTAAGTCACATCTATACTATTAAAGCTTTCCAAGTGCCCAAAGCAGGGCAGCTGCAGCCAAACTACATATTGGGAGTAAATCCTGTCCCATGCTAATTCATGCCATGTGCATGGAAATTATCTGGGAAATTGCTCGCTGACCCAGGCCAGAAGTATGTCAGGGGCCATTTTCATAATGTAGCAAAATAGATGATTGAACTCCAGTGCCCAGAAACCCTGGCACTCTTAATTTATTAGTATAGGCATTACTTCATAGATTATCCAGAAAACACAACCTCTTGCTTCTATTGTGTTTTCTAATCAGAGATACTTAATTTCTAAGTAAGTGCCTCCAGAACATAGAGAAGGAGCATCTAGGTCTTCAGATATTTAAGCAGTAATCACTGTCTGGATCATGATTTGGAAGCCTTTTCCCTGATGCATCCCATCAACTGTGTTAGTTTGTGACAGGTTCCTACTAACCTTTAGTTTGCCTCCTTCTGCTCCAATAGGGATAGTTATTCCAATGTGTGTCTTGTTGTGCTCCAGTAAGTAGTTCTTCTCCTCAGGGTTTACTATGACTTGGCCATTGACTCCCATTGAAATGTTTTTAGACAGAAAGGTGGACTCTTGAAGCACTAATGTGGGGATAATACTTGGCACAGTCCATGTTAGCGTAGTATCAGTGAAGCTGGTACCATCTGTTAAGTTAGATAGACAGTCCCAGAAGGCCAGGCAATTGGAGTTGCCAGTGAGTCTTCATTCTGCAACAGTTGTCTCCCCCTGACTCCTTTTCATCAGGGTGCCATTTACAGCTAATGAAACACCTTACAGGATGTTAGCAGACCGGTGGCTATTCTGTAGAAACCCTGGCACTCAAAGTAGACTTGAATCACCAATTTCAGATGAATAATTCATTTATTAAGAAGAACTGACAGTCATGCTCCCAGTTACTTGCCCTGTTCTCCTTCCGGTCCCAGGAGTTTTGCCTTACGCGGTTCAACAGGAGGAGCAGAACACAGAGCCACCTATTCGGGCCTTTTCTCTGGCATGTTTGCTTTGTGATTTTGACAGTTTAAAACATGCTACTTCCTTGTCAAATGTTCCAATTACTACTGTTCTGTGAGAGACAGAGGGTGCAGCTATTACTGTTTTTTAAAGATCCAGGCTACATCTGCCTCTCCACAGAAAGAGACTAGGTGGGTCAAAAGGGCACAGAGCTGCATTCTCTGCATACATTTATATGACAGTGGAGAGCCAACGCCATGGGGTTAGTCAAGGTGAGACACACTTCCTAGCCCTTGTGCAGCAATTATTTGTCTCCAGTTCCCTGCGTCTGATGGGGGGGGGGGGGGGAGGGGGCAGGTTGAGAAACCAGAGACAAGGCATGACACTGCACTGGGGACACAAGTAATGTAGTGTCACAGCAGGGAAGATGTTTGTCAGGGGCTAGCACCCTCTTAGCCCATGCTGCTCAGAAGACAGCTTGTAAACCTTTTCCATTACAATGTAGGTTGCACAGAAATGCACAGACTGTGTTTTCTACCAGCTCCTCAGGCAGTTATTTCTGATAAATGAGAAAGAAATCCTTACCAACAGGACAGGAGACAGTTGTGTCAATCAGCAAAAGCAGCCACCGCTGCCTGTACATGGAGGTGGAAGTGATCATGTTCATATTTACACCACCAACCTGTTGGGATGCAGGAAAAAAATGTAAGGGAAAACAAATGTTATAGAGAGGCAGTGGAAATGGCACAATTTTGTGTTCAGTTGAGAGCAACAACTCACCGTGGTGAAATCAGACTCATTGCTGTGATAGGGCGCACGGAGATATACTCGAGACAGGGTGTTATTGAAGCTGTAGCCTAGTTTTGCTGCATCGCTTACCATTATTGTCTTTCTCCCTGATGGAGAAACAAACATCAGTTGCCATAGCTGGTATGCAACTTTTTGAGTCTGCAAGAGAGAGAGGAATTACATAAGAGACTTTTGTATACTTGTATCTTAAAAAGCTATGAAACTGTAGGATCTATTTTCCCATTAAGAGCTGGAGTAACTGGAATTGCACTGGGCATACTAGTCCACTAGTAACACCCTTGATGTATATAAAGGTGAGGAATCCTATAGCTCTTTAAGGCATTTTTAAAGAGAGTCTTACAGCAGTCCTAGAAGAAACTTAAACTGGAGGCCTTGAACAAATCCCCCTGTTCAGATTGCCTGTGCTGTTAATAAAAAATTGCCTTCATGCGAGTTGATTGTTGGAGCAGTCTATAGGCCAAATGACAGACTACCTTTTATAGTACATAACCATACTATGTCACACATAAGAAGAGAGGAATGTCTGTACTGGTCTAAAATGGAGGTCTGTCCTAGACGGTATTTCTTCTCAAATGATCACCTTATGGGGGAATAACCAAGAAGGACAATGGACATAAGAAGAAAGTGAGGCATGAGTAAAAATAGGACAAGCATATATTTCTCCCTAATACTTTCCAGCCTCAAACAATTTTCAGCTCAAGTACTCCTGAGTTATTTGTGGCTTCTTTGTATTTTGTATGTCTTATTGGATTTCTCTTCTATGAACTTTTCCTGAATCCCCTTGAGATCAAGCAAACTTTTAGCAGCCACAGCATCTTTTGGCAAGGCATTTGACAGATGCACTAGCCATTGTATGAAGAACCACCTACCTTTGTTTTGTTCTGAACTCAGCTTCCACTAACCCCTGCAAGCATATGGCCCTTCTGTCTCACGTAAGCATCTTTTTGCAGTCTTAAGCTCTAAGAAGACTTGAGAGGTTTTTCAGTACTTGATGGCATCTTTGCCATATCCCTTTTTCTATGAGGACAAGGACAGAGCTATGCTCCAAGAATGACTCATGATGTTAGAGGGATGAGAAAAGCTAAGAGCTGTTAGGAAAGACTCTCCTTCATACCTCTGGCAGTGCTGACATCCATGCTACAGTGTAGTCATTTGAAACTGCAGGGACATCAGTCTTCACTGATACCTGGGAACACAGTGGAGATTGGGAACAAATAAAATCTTCAGCATTATTGCAGGCATGAGAGCGGAGGCCTTTCAGATTTCTTCCCCAGTATCTGTTGGGATTTAGCAAGCTACATTCACTGGAGATAATTAAAGTGTTTCCAAGTTCTTGACTTTAGACGTTCTTGACTGTTGTAAGTTCTGTGCTCTTAAAATGAAAATTAAAGCCATGTATTTATGGGGATGCATGTATAGTAGAGTAAAGAGGGTCCTGGGCAGTGTGCTTTAGGTGACCTTCTTGCACAGGAGGGTTGGACTAGATGATATCCAGAGGTCCCTTCCAACCTCCAGAGGTCCCCTTCCAACCATTCTGTAATTCTATGAACATCTTTGTATATAACTAGGTAAACTAATGATTCTGTTTCATATCTGGTAAGCTGTAGGCTAGATCACTTTCTGGAGACTCTCAGAGGCATCTGGGTCTCTCCACTCAACTTATAGGGAAGCAGGCTGTTTGCTTTAAGAGGACTGGTTCCTTCCTCCCACACAGGCTGGACACCTGAAAGTGTGGGATCCCCATACTGAAGGTAGATGCTTATGGTGCAATTCTAACTAGCCTGTGCTGAAGAGTGAGACAAGTTCTGGACATTGAGTTGGAAGCCAGTCTTGTCCCCAGATATCTGTACCATGATTTAAGTGTATTGCAACACCAGATATGACTGCACAGTCTCAAGTCCTAGCGGGGGAAATACGCAATTATGTTCTTGTCCTACCTCCGGTAGGTGCATACAAAAATTAGTGAAGTTCAGTTTGTTGAGTGCCTGATTCCTAATTTGACTTTTAGAAGCTAGTAGCAGCCTGGACAACCAAAGCGTAGCACCTCCTTCTGTAAGCAGGTTCTGTCTTAGAAGTGATGTCCCGTGACACAGCAGAGGTGTAGCTCTGCAAATTCTGGATTTTACTATTTTAAATGAAAGGATGACATTCCTGCAGATGTGGCAGTACTTTTTAACACAAAGGTACTCCCATGAGCGTAACAGGTAGGGTCTTCCTGGCTTCTGATTTGCTTGCAGTGGCATGAATTACAGCATTCTTTACAGTTAACTGAGTTTCACTGCATGCAAAATACCAATGACATATAAATGTGTTATTAATGAGCATCTACAGTTAGGCGCTCTGCTGAATAGCTACATGTTGCTATTGGCCCCAGGTACATGGTGTAAAATCAACTTCTGACATAAGTCTGTATTTGTGGAGGTTGCTGTGCCTTGCAGGGGGCTTGGATGTAACTCAGCTTTTGGTGGGAAAGTTTTTACCTCCATGTAGTTTTCCTCACACACAATTTCTCTTGGAGCCCAGGAAGAGTAGGAGCAGTACATAGGGTAGGTGTAGGTCACAGCTGCTCTCATGCTTGGAAATGAGGACACCCTGATGTTCACAGTCAGTGAAAACAGCTCATCTGCCTAGGAAGAAGAATTACAAATTCAGCGGCTCATGTAGAAGGTCATGTTCGTATGCACACAGGAATGGCTGAGCAGGACCATCTTGCCTACTGTCCTGTTTCCAGGAGTGGCTAGTAGTGAGGGCTTATTTACACGGATAAGAGCAGGGTGAGACCTGTAGTGACAGTTCCTCCACAGTACTGTCTTGTCTTAAGTGGTTTGTGCACAGGGGCTTTCTGAGCCACAGATATTGTCTTAGTACAGACTTTGTGTTAGATCAGATCTCAGCAATATTCTTTCCATAGTAATAAGTGTGCAGCTAGTCAGAGGAGGATACCCTTATCTGACCTTCCTCACCGTGTGGTTCTTGTTTCTCTCGTTCATGACTGATATGCGCTTTCTCGTGGAGACAAAGCCCTAGACATTTTAATTTGATGTAGGTAGTTCAGATCCATCTTACAAATGCTGTTTGGCATTTATCTTAACTAGCTTCCTTAAGAGATCTCCTCTTGGTGCTTCAACTCCACAGGAACCAAATGTGAAGACATTGACTGTGCTGCTATCTGACATGGATGTTATCTACAGAAGAACAAACAAACAAATGCAAAACCTTTCCAGAGAAACTTCCAGTCTGGATGTTCTGTACAGCACAGTGTCCCCCTATTCATATTAGCATAAGACCTACCTAGCGAGTTTCATCTTATTTTTGCTGTGAGGCTTCCAGAATCAACCAGACACGGACAAAAGATGAAGTTTCTATTCTGATATATTCTGTTTCTAGGTTCATCTCAACTATCATTTAGAAGTTAGAAATCCAGGCTAAACTTTTAAACATATTTCAGGATGGTGTGAATCACCTTCCAGAGATGCCTGTTTTTCTCCATTGACTATGGTAGAAGTGTAAACAACTAGTTTAGAATAGACATTATCTTTTAGATAGCTCAAATTACATGAGACAAATCTGGGTCTAATAGATGTGTGTGATCTACATTCCTAGGCATGTGTTAACAGGCACATTACCACATAAATTAAGCCAGGAAATGATCTGCCAGAATCACACTGCAAATGTTGCTTTTTCAAGCAGATGCCTACTTCTTTCCAGAGAGGCTTTCAAGAAACTCTGGCAAATCAGCAGCAACAAGGATATGCTTCAGAGCTGGCAGCTAGTCAGCAGAATTATGCTAAGTGTCATTTCATGGAGAGAGGAAATCCCATGTCAGTCACACTGAACAAACCTCATACTGGAGAGCCACTGCCTATTTATTTCTACACACCACCAACATTATACTAACTCTTTGAGTTCACTATTTCTTGAGTTCTCAAAACATGTCACTGGAATGTCATATAATATCCCAGTCTTGTGTTTTTGGAGAGGATGTACTATCTGAAACTGTTTTCAGTCCGTCTCTGGGTCTTACCTCATTGGCCACATGACAACCAAGCACTGACGCGCGGAAGACGGGGTTGCCCCATACATCTTCTGTCAGGACATAGCCACAGCGAGATGCTAGTTTCTCATCCAGCAGAACAGGGCCGGCATAAGGATCTACAGAAAAAGGATGTTGGAGAATGACATCTGGGAAGAAAAGCTCAGGCAAGTCACTGAGCAGAGTAGTGCTGAGGCCTCCTCAACCAGCTGTCTTCAGAAAAGAGGCTCAGCTGTGTTGGATGCTCTCCAACAATGCATATTGTTAGGAGTAGCGAAGCTGTTATGTGTTAGAGCACATGTGATAACTGGCATTTCTCAAACTCACGCACATTATGTTCACTTTAGTGCCCACTTCTTCCAGAAGCTTGTGCCACAGCCACCTTGAAGTACTATTAAGGAGAGTTTCTCTGAAATATCGCACACATTTCTCCCTCTCCAGTTTTGCTCTCTAAAAAGAATTATGGGCTATTATGTCCATCTGTTTCCAAAATCCTCAAGTTTTGGTAATCTGTTGCTCAGTATGATCAAAGGATGCATTCGTGGACATATTTTGGATGGGCACTTCTACAAGTTGATCAGTTTTGCCACTTATCTCTGCCAGACAAGGCCCTATGTACTGTTAAACCTAGAGGGGAGCTGAATAACAGGCACTCTGGGAGATGACTGAGCTCAGCTCTTGATGCTGGTAGAGTTAATAACATTGTATTCTCTTAATTATCTGCTCCTCTGATTAAGGAACTATTTTAGTCTTGGGTTAGACACAAGAATCTGTACAAGTAGATAGGGTTTTACTAGCTGTCATTGTAACTTCAAGATTTATCTGTCATCTTTATATGTCAGACAGTACTAATAACTGCTGTTTCAGTAGACATATTCTTGCAGCCAGGATAGTGTAAGGAGATAAGTGAGAAGAATTTTGGAAGAAGAGAGAATAGCTTTTGTGAGACCAACTGATAGAGCTGGAAGAAACAAACAAGCTTTGTGTGCCTGAAGGCTTGTCTGTTTTTTCCAGAGATATCAGTTGCTCTCATAAAAGCTCTCACTTCTTTCCACACCCTTGCTGTACTTGATTTTTTCAGCTCTGCCTCCAAATTAATTGGAAAAACAAACAAACAAACAAAAAAACAAAAAAACCTAAGACCCAGAAAAAAAAGGACTGATCCCAACAGAAAGAAATATGATTTGGGGTGAAATCACATACTTTGTTCAATTTGATGTGAACATTTTCTGGTTTACATCTTGGTTAAATAGATTTTTTTTCCTTTTCTCGGCAAAATAGAGACCCTTTGTTCAGTCTGAAATAGAGTATTTCACTGCCATTGTGGTGTTAAATAAAATAGAAACAAATCTTTTAATTGCTGAAGTCCTTACCCAGTATTCATCAAGAGTGTGTTTTCTGCATATTACTCAGCATACACTGCTGTTGTCACCTGTGCTGTCTAGGACGTACCCAAGCTACAATTTCACCTCTGATTTCCTAGCTAGACACGTGCAAGGTCTCAAGAGAGAATAGAATAAAACCCAAATGTCAGTTCTTCCTTATTGGACCATCCTTTCTCCTTTTCTCAGGCATACCTGACAGAATGGGCAAAGGGTACTATGGCTATAGATATAAGCTTTTCTGCTTATAAGCTATCTGTAGGAATATTGGGCAAATTCAGTGTGGTAGGCCAAGTGTAGGCAGCAAGGACATTCTCCCAGTTCTTTCAGAGTAAGTTACCAATTAACATGTAGATGGCAGCAGCATCCAGCTCGTAGACACCACACTTAGGTGGTACTTTAGCCTTCATCTTGCTCAGGGCAACCATTTTGTGACTCACCATTGATTTCCAGCTGGAAGAACTTTCCCTGGAGCAAGAGTTTATTCAGTTTCATCCAAAAAATCCTGGAGTGGCAACTGCTCGCTACAAAACCTGGTGGAAGTACACAGAGAACAGATGAGCCAGTGGGACTAGAGACTAGAGGAGAGACACCTGTCATTTTGAGTAGAATTACCTAGTTCTCCTTTGAGAACTATCCTTGCCACTCCCCACTATCCTTTTATCATGTTTTACCAACCTGGGGGAGCCATCCGCCTCCCTTGTGCCAGCCAGAACAACAAGAAAAGCAGCCAGATCCTGCAGTATAAATGTACAAACAAATGACGGGATGAACAGAGAAAAACAGATGAAGGTGGAAAACAAAAGAGGCAGAAATCAAAGACTTTTTACCTGCATAGTGAGTAACCTACAGCTTCCATATGTTCCCAGAGACCTGTGCATGTGCAGCAGAGTCCTCCTCACTTTGAAGTAAAGCTGATCCAGCTATGGAGAGGAGACTTGGTCAGACTCAGGAGAAAAAGTCAACCTTTTATAAAGGAGAGATTATTCTGTCTTCTCCAGACCTTGTGTGTGAATCAGGAGGGAAGCCTCCTGTCACAGAGGAAAGCCTGAAATGAATCATGCAATGCCTTCCAACGTTATCTGAGCTCCCTTCAGTGGGAGGCAGTGTCCCTCTCACTCAGCCAGAAGGGCAGAGCACCAGGTATTTACAAGGTCAGATGTTACTGCTGAGCCTAATTGTAATGAGTGCAGCAGAAGGTGCTCAGTACTCTCCATCAACCCCTAGGAAGCAATCACATTCGCTATAAGCTTGCTGGGTAGCTTTGGCTTCAGGTCTCAAGTGCATGTGCAACATTTCCCCAGAGGTATTTTAACTGTGTCCGTATAGGAAATATATTTTTGTTACTGTGAAATGTCCTAATGACCTAGCCATGCCAGAGATAACAGCATTTCTTTGGCAGCTACGTGTTTCACTTTCATGGATCCAGTTAGCTTGCCCTTTGATTTGTTTGATTATCGGAGAGTGTTTTGGTGGAAACATTATGTTTTCAGAAGTGCTCCAGTATCACTGGATCAGTCAGACCAAATGCAGGTCTGGTCAGTAAATGGCCAAACACATTGGCTGGAAAGAGCCAGCCATTGTGCCTGTGATTGGAAATGCTGTGGGAAGCAGAAAGGCTGAGAGGTTTGGTGGGCTAAACATGCAGCTTGTGGGGCAAGGATGAATTACGGTGGGGTAAGAAATACAGGAAGGCTGACATTTTAGCCACAGAAACCTGGGATTTAATCTCCTTCTGGTCTCCATTTTGAGGTGTTACCCAGCCAATCCTTATGCAGTTACAACCTTACCTTATTTTCATTCACATGTGTTAACAGAGCTGTGCTGTAGAAATGAGATTGCTTTTATGGTATAGTTTGCACAGCTTCATGATCAACAAAAATCAGTGAGGACATAGCATAATCAGCTTTCCTTTCTCTGTCCTCCTTTCTCTGAGGGCCTCTGCAGTAACAGCATTATCCACGTAACTGTCCTTGTGAGATAGGCATGTTCATTTTATACAACAGGAAACGGTGGCACTCTTATGTAAGTGTTCTGGAGCAGAGCCATGGGACTTCAGCTATCTCATAAATAATGGTCTTTGGCCACAAGACCCTCTCCCCTTCAGCAGAAGCCAAGGTCCAACTTCCGTAACAAACTTCTTGTGAGCCCACAGAGAACTCACTGCATGATCCTGGCCTATGTTAATTCTGCTTTGCTAGGATTCAGAGTGACTCTTCATTGAATCCAGCTGTGACTGGAATTCAGCTGGAAAGGCTGTATTCAGATACCACAGTGATGAGTGTGGTGTAACAATAAGATTTTGAATTTTGAGTGAAAACTTCAGTATACTTGGATAGCAAATTGTTCCAATTCTGATAAGCAGCTTCCAAGAGCCATGTAGCATCTTTCTGAGATACTGAAAATCAAAGTCTGAGGGAGCCATGTTTGTGAAAGCGTTATTGCAATTTATTAATCAAGAGCAAACCAGCCATCAGGACAGGTACATGACTGCAATTAGCTGACTTCTTTGCACAAGCAGTAGGGAGATGGATTTCCGGATCTTTGGAGAACTCAGATCTTCAAGATTACTTTGTTTCTGGCATTAATTGTGGTGCTAAATATGGCAGACAAGACTTTGGATGTGACATAGTAATTGTGGTCAGTGTGCGATAGCCAGCTATTGGCCTCATTGTGAACCAAGCAAAGCAAAGCAAGTCCAGGTCAAATCCTTTCAACTGCCAACGATCACTTAGCTGCTGCGGAAAGCATTGTTGACATTGGGCGCCTGGAAGTATCAGCTGCTTGTAGTCCCTAAACTCCCTCTGGTACTCACTGTAAAGGTAGGGAGGATAAGCTTGTGCATTCCAGGTTATTATATTTTGTCGACTCAATTTTCCTTGCTGTTTTGGCTGAATAAGAGCACCCATCCTAATGTTCCTGTAGATTAATAAACAGCTGCTGTGTTTTGGTGTTGGGGTGATGGCATTCTGTGGGGGATAAGATGGTTCGTGATTTGGGCTCTTCTGAGTTGAAAGGTACCGTATGTGATGTTTTGATTTCTCTTTTTTTTCAGCAGGGGTCTGGAACAGGGTTTTATGTTATATAAAGTGATTGAAAGTTTAAAAAAGGCTACTTGGAGCGGGATATATATAGCAGCTCTCCCAGTGAGACTTGCTTTTAATGGTGGAAAAAGGATCCAACACTTTGAGTTATAGTATTTATCTTTCTATTGTTCTGTGGCATTGAAATTTCCAGCTTACCTGAATGCTACAGAGACTTTTTATTTTTCTGTCCCAAGCCCTTTAATTATAATTTTTCTCCTTTGTTTTCCAACAGGTTAAAATGGGATTTTTTTCAATAGGTCCTGCATCATGATTTTAAGTAAGCCTAATATTTCAATACTTAGTCTGAATGTAGGATAGAGTAAAATAGTACCCATTCTTGGACAAGCATTTGACTGGCAAACAATAAATGGGAAAGGAAAGGGGATGAAGTCTGGTTTCAATATACCGAAAGCAGAATCTTTGCTATATATGGATGGGAAAAGCCAAGATAAAGGAAGGGATAGTGAAGCAGGATAATGCCACTTAGAAAGCATTAGGCAGATTGAGAATGTTTTAGTGTATAGCTGTATTCAAACTTTCCCGTCTCTTGTCCTTGGGTGACTGAGCAGGCATTGCCATCTTATTGGGCAGTGGTGTGCCTTCATGGTATGCATCTGCCCCTGTGCAAGAAGAAGGGGGAAAAGGTCCTGGAGGGGGCAGAGTTGGCTATACATTATTCTGACGGTCCAGTTCCTTCCTGTGATTTGTTGCAGCTTTCTGTAAGTGATCTGTTTGCTGGAAATGAACGGCAGCCCCAGTGCAGCAGCTGAGAGGGTGGGCTGCAGTGAAGTGGCTGGCCTTCGAATTAGAGATTGAGGGAAACACAGAACCCTTGGAGAGCCTAGCCAGGCATTGAACACAAATCCCTGTCCTCGTCTTCTTGCATCTGCAGGACTAATGAATGTGAAATACTGATAGAAATATCTGTGTTTAAGTATTTCTAAACCTATAAATGTCTGCCCAAGATGGTGACCTAAGAAGTGACAATAAATTAGAGAGAACCATGAAGAAAATCATCAAGAGGTGCTAGAGAAGATACTTTTCAATGGGGAGATTTATGCCTTATGGGAAGCTGAGAATCAGATATCTAAGCTGCAGGTTCACTGGGTGCAAAATGGGAATGACAATAAGCTTTATCACTGGGAATTTTCTTGGGGTGCCCCATGAGGCACCGAGAGATGCAAGCGACTTCTATTGGCCTGGAAGTGATGCTGTTCTGGAAAGGCTTTAATCACCTTAGCATGGAATAGTGCCCAAGCTACCGAGCTTTGTCCAGCACTGCTCTCTGTATACACCATTAGCTTCTAAGTGTTGTCAAAGGGCTTTTAAATCCCCGGGGGAAAAATCGCATATAAGCATAGTTCTGGTTTAAATTTATGTAATATTGCAAGAAAATCTCGTTGATACGACTGAAATACTCTGCCCCTTTTCATACACACACAGAGTGTTCTGGAGGGCTGAGGCCTAAATGTACTTACTTTTGGGTGCAGATGTTACAAAGGAAGAAGTACCCTGTAAGGAACAATCATAGAATGATCTGCTCAAAGAGGCAATTTCTTCCTATCCCCATGAGCTAGTAGTTGGCCTATACCCTGGACTGTAAGGGTTTACATTACTAGTTTGTTATTATAAACCTATTACTATTATTATTATTATTATTATTATTATTATTATTGTCTGTATAATGGGTGTTTAGAAAGTGCCCTTATGTTTATGCCTTTTTTGTTTTTAAAATATGCCACACTCAAATTCATATGAATTCCAAAGAGCAACACTTGTTATCATTGTATGCCATTAATTTGTTAAAGTAGTGGAAAAAGCACAAATAAGTGGACCTGTATAATCATGAGCTTTTAATTTTTTTAATATGCTATCGGTGTTAATTTCTGTGTGCCTGCAATGTTTGTGTTCAGTGTAACTGAACAATAGAACTTTGTTTTTGTTCTTTGTGTAAATTAAAAACATCTGTTCTCTTTATACGAAAAGCTGTTTTTTAAAAGAAGCTGGTCTGATCTAACTAAATACCAATGCTGTGTCCACAATGAGTTACTATTAATATTTGGGAAAGGCAACCATCCAAAGCAAGTGTAATGTCAAATCACTGGCGGGAGTGCATATTTATTGCTAGAAGTGACAGATAAAAATGCAGAGGTTACAAAAACAAAATTCTTGTGGATGACTAATGATGCGTATATATGCCCCCAATGCCCCATCACCACATTTACAATTTGTGGGGTGTTCTCTCTGGCTTGTTACTCCCCAGGATTAATTGACAAGAGGCTAGTAGCTTGCCACCCTCCATGGAGAAACAACTCTGCTCCCATCTTCTCTCCAGCAGACCCTGAATAGAGTGATCTTCAGGGAGGGTTGGAATCTATCTGATCCATCTATTTAATTTGTCTGGCTTTTCCCCCACCTTGCTCTGGTATTTGATTGCATAGGTTTATTTTCTAGCCAATGAAGGTATGTGACTTTTTTTTCCATGCGGGTGGAGGTGGTGGAGCACCCAATGTATACTCTTATAGTGCCTGTGATGCCAGCATAATGGTTGTTTTCAGAGCTGTCTATAAAGTCTCAGTATGAAGGAGTTGGCAGCCTAAGACCAGAGTCTGTCATCTTTCTCCTGAGTAGTGCTGTATTCAGTCTTGCTGAAGTAGTTGGCTATTTCCAGGAAATAAACTATTTGTCTTGACCACCAGTGGCAGAACTGGGGTCTGAGAGGTTCAGAGCTCTGTCTATCTGGTAGTTATAAGCCTTGTCACAGACATCTTAGAAAGGGAACACATATAATTAACATAATTTCTTGAGCTCTAAAGGCAGAGCAGTCCTGAGAAGGGGCTGAATCAAGAATACGTCTCCACTCAGTAGAGCAGTTAAGCTTTTGCTTAAATCTCATTTATTTCAATAAGATTTAAACTTATAACTAAATATTTCCCAGAACCTGGGTGTACAGAACACATATCTGCTTTCTACCATTCCTATTACTATTTATATTGGTCTCTAGTGTCCTATGCCAAGGGTGTCCCACCATTTACAGGCAAGAGCCCAGAAAAAAAAGTGGCTGTGTTAAAGAGTTAGATATTTCATTGATATTCCTATTGCAGTCAGTGCCACACAAGATAGCCTGTTATCATCATAGCTTCCCTGCTTCCTCCTAAAATGCCCCATCCTAGCGTGTCCTTCCTTTCTCCCATTCTTCCTCAGAGGAACCCTATTTTACTTACTTTGCCATATTCTTTTTCTTGAATATCCCTAATACCTGTAGTATTTATCTACCATCCCTTATTACGGTATCTCCATTCTCTCTTCACTTCCTACTACAATGTGTGTCCCATCCCTTATTCCCACTCCTCCCAACAGGTGCCTGGACCTGCTCTCACTGCAGTTCATGCAGATGGGGAAGCTGCCTTCCATGGAAGCCAGATATTATTAGCCAGCTGGTGGTATTTTGCCTCTGTGTCAGACACCAACTGCCGTCTCCAAAATCCATCTGAGTTCAGAACTTGCTGATTCACGTTTTCACCATAAAATACTCATGTTCCTGCGAGTCACACTGTTATAGGCACTGTTTGGCCAGAGGAGCAGACAGCTCTCACCCTGAAGTGCATCCAGGAATGCTGGCAAGAGGTTGCTTTTCATTTCCTATCTTGAGTTACTGCAACATGGGTTAGGGCTACAAAAGCTTGAAATCCCTGGCAAGCTAACACTGTACATCTGTCTAAGATGACGGCCAGCGTGGACAACCATGGGCTTCGGCCCATGACCAGTATGAAGCACTTTGTTCCTTGCTGAGCAGCTGTCGTTAACAGTGATCTGTGAGATTTCTTTCTGATTTCACTTTCCGATTTGCATGGCTACTTTCTTCTCTTACGAGATCTCCACAGTTGTCTGGCTGCTGAGGTGATCTACCATTTGGAATCACTTGCTAATTGTTCTTGTTGTTTCATTGTCTGGGGAGCATGTGCTATTTCTGTCAGCGCAATGACCCACAGCCTTCTGGATCTCCTCAAGCACTGAAGAACAGGGGGATAACTTCAATTCTTTTATCTATAAAATGGGAATAATACTTGTTCCCCAGGACATTCGTGATGATTTAATGGTTAATGCTTGCAAAATGATTTTAGAGCAGCTATAATTCACTAGGCTCAATTTTCCAGTGAGCAAAGATCTGTTTGGAAAGATGATCAGTGGATTCTTTGTCTCAAATTGCTGGCAGCTTATGTGACCTTCCAAATGCCAGAAAAGGGTGAGATAAACTTGGTGCTGGATCTTCCTAATGTCAGCAAATGTTGAGTTAAATTTGGTGCTGGACTAGAATAACTGGGTCTTGATCTGGGTTTCACAGGGAACCTATCAGACTTTTCTTGCTCTCATTATGACTTGGGTCGCAAGAAGCTGCCTTCATGGTCCAGAGTGAGGGAGAGAGCAAAGTACAGAGTTGCTTGCAGTGTACTGTTTTGTTGCCTTGAGGATATGGGGACTGCTGCCTTAAACAATTTTGGTGCTGATTCTCTCTAGTTATCCAGATAGATTCCTATGCACAATATTGCTATAATCTGTGATCGTGACATTGTTATTTTTGTGTGAGGGCAGGACAATGGTGGATTTGGCTGGACACGTTTTCGAAGAGTAGTGTTAAGAGCAATAGTTGCCCTAGGCTTTGAGGTGGCCTTTGCCCTCTTTGCTCTTCTGACAGCACTGCTATAGCCCTGCTAGGTTGCTTCAACAGAGTGGTAGTGCCACAGCTGCAGTCTTTTCCTCCATTGCAGTGGTTGTGCCTCCACTGCAACTGAGCTGACCAGGCTCCGCTGTCTGCAGAGTGAGTTCCGACTGCCTGCAAAGACCTTCTGCCACAGGACTCTGGGCCACCTCATCTGAGCAATTTTTAAGGAGGCGTGGTATATGAATACTTTCAAGTCAGACACAGAGTTGGGGTCCACGTGCATGGGAGGTAAGTGGAAGCTGTCCTTTGCCACAGAAATAGCACTTACATTGTTCACTGCCAGACCTCCTCATTGCTGCTGCAAGCAGTGTTGACAAGGTGTCTCACAGTGGTAGGCTTTCTGCTATGCAGGCAGAGATTCTTGTCAAATCCACGCAGGCTTCAAGATAACTGCGAGGGCTGGCAGGAGCTGTCGTGGCAACAAGGCTCCCACCAGCAGCAGCAGCAAGGGCCTCACAGACTTACCTCTTCCCAAATGCCTTTGCACCTCTCTGGGCCCATCGAAACAAAACTGCAGGTCTTTGCCTTTCATTCACACTTTTCTTTTCCGATGCACTTTTTCTGTGGGTGCTTTTTTTGCCTGTTCCCATTAGGTGTCTCCCTTTTCCTCTTTTTGAAAAAGCTGGAGTTGTATGTTTGGCAGTGAACACCCCTCGTGGCACTGGTCTGAACTGGGGAGCCCAATGGGAGCACTGTGGGTGAGGGCTATACTTTCCCTTTGAGGAATAATTTCTGGCTTGGGCCATGTTGCCATAAGATGGCCAGATTTTGCTCAGGGATCTTTGTGCAGGAAATTTCTGTGGCAGGATAAGGAAGCTGAATCCTGCCACTGGCCCTGCCAGTGCAGGCCTGCGTTCTCTCCCTTTTCACAACTCTTGGATTGCCGCAGTGTGTTCCTCAGGGCTCTTTGTGGTTTTCGGCTGACAGCAGCTCTGTTCAAAGAAGCACATATGTTTGCATATAGCGAAAGTGTTGACTGACAGCACTTGCCGTGGGAAACAGCTGAGCATCTAGTGGGGTTATTTTGTAGCTCCACCAAACCCGCCTCGATGGGGTTGCAGGCTGAGCCCAGATTCCATGGAGAGGTTACTGCCCGGCAGCAAACCAAGTCAGTAACAGGGGAGCAGAGCTTAAATAAAGACTGTTACCTTGTCTCAGCTGCTCTGTGTTACCTAGGATATGCTCTCTGCTGTCTTTGGGACCTAAGATGTTCTCCTGTGTTAGAGATACGTAAAACAAATGCCAAGAGGGACATCCTGATAGCAAGCTATGCACAAGGGTTGTTGTTGCCTGCACCCCCAATATTAAATGGTGGCAATGATATTTTTGAACATATATCTGAATGTTCAGATAACATATATCTGAATGATGTTTATATGCAGGGAGAAAGGCCCTTTCAGGCCTTTGTGGCAATGAGATGTAAAATTCTGACTAAGCCAATGTCAAAGCCTGTTAATGCTCCTTAGCAGGGAGACTTTCCCCTTCTATTCTGCAGCTGATCTCTGAACCTACCTCTGCTCTGATCAGTTTGGGTCCCTGTGAAGCCCCCATGACATTTCATGGGTTTGTGTAGAATTATTCAAGTTTTCTGCATCCTGACATTGGGAACAGATTTCTGCTGAGGCAGTATTATTTGGTGCTCAAAATATAGAAGGTTGTGCAGGCAAAGGCAACTGTGTACGAGGCTGTATCAGCTAGAGTGTAACCAGCAGGTTGAGGGAGGTCATTATTCCCTTTATTTGTCACTTGTGAGACCGCACCTGGAGTACTGTGTCCAGTTTTGGGCCCCTTGGCACAAGAATGACCTTGACAAAACAAAATGAGTTCAGCCAAGGCCATGAGGATGGTCAGGGGGCTGGAGAATGTGATGTAGGAAGAGAGGTTAAGAGCTGAGTTTGCTCAGCCTGAAGAACAGAGACTAAGGGAGTACCTAACTTTTGTGTCCAAATGCCTGAAGGAGGGTTATAGAGAAGGTAGAACCAGACTGTTCTCAGGTGTGCATAGCAAAAAGACAGGAGTCAGTGGTCACTATCTGTAGCAAGGGAAATTCTGATTGAATATAAGGAAGAAAAATTCATAATCAGTGGTTAACCACTGGCATAAGCTGTCCTATTAACCAGTGGCATGTTACCCAGAGAGGTTGTGCAATCTCCATCCGAGAAGGTTTTCAAAACTTGACTGGACAAAGCCTTGAGCAGCCTGATCTAACTTTGAAGCTTTGAGTGGGCATTTTGATGAGATGATTTCCAGAGGTCCCTTCCAACCTAATTTATTCCATGATTCTACAATAGTGGGACATCATAGGTATAATTCCCTGGCCAATTGAACTGAATCTCTTGTCAGTATTGTTTTCACAGGCACACCTTTCATAACCACTGCAGAGAAAAAAAAGAGAAAAAAAATCCTTTTTTTTCTGAGATGAAAAATTGTAGTAAAATAATATGCAAGAAATACACATAAACTCCAGTGTTTCAAAGCTGCTGGTTGCTGCTAGTGTTGGCATGAGAGGAAGCATAAAGTGGATTAAGTGCAAAGGCAAACAATCTGAGGCATTCTGCTAGTGGAGTCTCCTGTCATCCTCCCACTTTACCATATGATGATGATCCAGGCTGTAGAGCGCCTCAGATTAGGTTCCAAGCACTGAATCACTTAGACTCCCTGCCCTCCCCTGCAATGATCACACATAGAAAGCAGACATGACCCGAAAGAGACTCAGGCCAGTTTATAAAAGGAAAGCCACTTTTCAACACAGTCTTCCATGCAAAAAGATTGTTTGGTTTTATTGTTTAACAAACACCTCGATGGTCTGATAAGGAACGTATTTGTCAAGCTCAGCTTCCTTTTTCAGACTTGATAAAGGTGGGGTTAGGAAACCAAAACTGCTGCAGAAAAGGTGGTGGTAGCCTTGAGATGGGATCTGTCTCTTGATGGCTTCTTCCCCAATGGCTGCCAATCATGTTTCAATATCAAGATGTTGCAAACAAATGACAAACATATCTTCCCTGATGCCAGAAAAGTGCATTGACCAACTAATTTTTATGTGGCTTGAAACCTCCAGAATTAGAAGAATATTAATCCTGCAAAGTGAAACTCTTAACTATTTGATAACACTAACTCTATCCTTTTATTGCAATGAACTATGGTATGAAGGTGTAACAAGGTATTGCCTAACTGCTCTTGGCTCCTGTAAACATGGGAAGAGAACCCTGCTCTAGATTGGACTGGTGACTAGCAAATGGTTAATGAATGGGTGTGTGGGTGAAGAGTCTCTGGGCCCACCTATATTGTTATGTTAAACTGTATCAGAGCGTAGGCATTGGTTTCTGGCACACTTTGGCCCTGGACAAATTTGCAGTCTTCAAACTTTCCGAATGTGGTTTGGGAGTTAGCACAGACAGATGGGAGGTTTGGAGTGAGAGCTAAGAGTGCTTAACAGTATGGATACAATCAGGGACAGCTCAAGTATACTAGCATAAATGTGGTTAGTGAGCCTGTTGAAGTCCACTTCTGTGCTTGGCTCCTATACCTACTCATCCCTCGACCTTAGTCCTCATCCTCAACTTTGATCATGTCTTCCCTGAACTTTGCCGTGCTGTTTCTTATCAACCTGCCTGAGCCTGCTTCAGCCTGGCCTGCTCCCTTCCCATGGTGTTGCCCTGCTGTGGGCAGTTGTTCTGGATTTCTGTCTGATCACGACCTGACTCTGCCCTGTCCTGTCTCTTGGATGCGGTTTAGATCATTTTCTCAATTTAGGCGCCTTCTCTGTATTTTTCAATCATGACCTTGCTTTGCCTCTTAGCATTACACTCATGACTCCTCTGGTTTCTGAGCTCATTTTCCATAATTTTCACCACTGATTCCAGGCTGGTTTAAAAAGTAGGCAGATCCATGTTGTTGCAGTGAGCTATTTTCCTCAGGCTGCAAATCATGGAAACACTTCATTATGTCCTTAAATCTATCCTGCTCAGAGTGCTTAAGCATGTTCTGGTGTTGACCTGAACAAGTATGAGTCCTGTTGCTGGATGAGACAGTATGGCCTAGTGGGCTGATTTAGGCACCTGAGCAAGTGGAACAGTTCAGAGAGTCTGGGTAGGACTGCAGCTAAATCACAGACATAAACAGCAATCTGTCAGCAGCATGTTTCCTGTTGTTGTGGCCCAAATAGTCGTGCTGCTGAAAGGCCAAAAGTGACATGTGTGAAGAAAGGACACCAGTAAGTAGGGCTCAAAGGGAATGTTTGATGTACGGTAATCTGTGTTGTAAGACATGAGGAAAGAAAGGAGTAGCCTTCACTAAGGTGAACCTAGTAAATGCTCAGCAATAACTCACCCTAAAAACTGGTGATGCTACACTTGTGGCAAAATCTGTGGAAAGTGGGGTTGGAACCATTTAAACTACAGGGGCTTTATCAATGTCTGAAGCTGGAATTAACATTAGCTCAGTCAAGGTTGCCCTTACTTGCACTTGGGTGTCATACTTAGTCCAACTTCTCCATCAAAACTGCTCCAGCTCTGCAGGCCAGACTTTGAGACAAAGATCATCACTTCCCTCTTTGGACCTCTGGATTTGTTTGAGGTTGTTTTTCTTTGTTCTTGCATACTTTGTCCTTTTCCCCCTAAAATAAAATTTCAAGCGGTATTTCTGAAGTTTTTTAGAAGTTTGAGGAGATCCTCTCTGTTGGCGTGACCCTACCTGACACAGCAGCAGCTCAGTTGCTTTGGTGACGGAGAAATCAGTGTAATTGCTGGCTGTCATCCTCCCTACCTGGGGGATTTGAGCAGCTTCAGGCAATGAAAGATAGTTAGCAGCTCCATGGTTAGCATGAACAGTTTCAAACAGTAGCTGCAACTATTTTCATCCCTCTTACCTAGAGGAACTGAGCAGCTTGCCCTGCTGCCTTCTGCCTTCAAACCCTTTGGCCCTCGTTTGGGCAACACCATTTTGAAGTCCTATGCCAGTGTGCTCATTACGTGCCTGCCAAATAATCCTGTTTAACAAGTCCATTGACTCCAGTAGGACTGTTCATGTGCTTCAGCCTGTGTGTATTTAAATGCAGTGCTCAACCAGGCTTTATCTTGGATTACCACCAAAGAAATTGATGGGAAAACTATTCAGAGGATGAAAAATATTGAAGCCTATGCCTAACATGGTTTTTTTCCAGGTTTAAACTATATAAACAGTCTTATTATAAGCATCTTTAGCAAAATTCATGACCCAGCTGTGCCACTTTTTCTTGAAATACATTTGTGCCTGGATTCATCCTGCCTGCCTCTAGAAAATTACTTGAAGCACCTAAGTAAGCACTCATGTTGCCCTCTCTTGCGATAGTTAATAGAGAGAGGTTAGCTCTTCCAGACAGCAAGTCTGATCTTAGCTCAGCTCTTCTCTGGAAGTGGTGAGGAAGCCTGTCTGTCTTCAGGGTTCATACTGGGAATTTACAGTGACTGGGCTCTGAAATTAGGTGTCTCAATTTTAAGTCTCTAAAGTTGGGGGCAGAAGAGGATGACTTCAGGTCTAGAATCACCTATATTCAGGTCTAAGAATCACCCAAGTCCTTGCACTCAAAACTCGTGCTGACCTTGAACTGGTTGTTCAAGATTACTGAATTGGTCCTAATCCTGCTCCAGCTCTTCATATGGGTCCTGAATCAGAGCCATGGGCTTCAGCACAGCTATCGGTGACTACAGCAGTCTGTCCTCTGTGCCGAGAGCTGTGAGATCAGAGTCTGAGCATCCACATTCTCCACGCAGATGATTTTGCACTACATGTACGAACCAGATTATTTTCAGTGAAGAATCATGTATCATGCGGCAAGTTAAAAAGACAAAAATCTTACCCTTCAGGAATTAATTTCTAGCTATGGAATACAACAGATTACATGTATCCACAACAAAATATGATAGAATATCTTAAGAGTTAAATCCGATGACTATAAAATACTAAATGAACTATAACTCAAGATATTCACTATGTTTGTTGAAATCTCTCTCATGCAGCATTTTAAAAGACATTAACATTTTTTAAAGTAATCTTTCCCCAGCAGTTCTATATTAATAACTATTTACATAATAAGCTTTTGTAAAAGACATATACATAACATATTTCTTTGAATATATGCACTGGGTAACTTGGAATAAATCCTACCTCATTTAATACAGATTTTCTGAGACGTGTAGAAAAATGAGTCCTGAAGAACCTGGAAAGAATTCAAATCTGATGAAAACCAAAAATATTATATATGATTAAATTTTCCAACCAGCTTTAATAAATACACCAATATTTATAACAGCGCAAAACAGAATAGTGAGATATGTCAACATTTTTCAAGGCTTCTAATCGAATTTTAGAAGAGGAATACTGCAAACATATCCAAATTATTATTGTTCCTTTCTTTTCTTCTAAAAAATGCCGTAAAATAATTAAAAAGGTAAAAAGGTATTAGAAGACTTAAAATCCTTTCAGCAATAAAACAAATATATTGGAGATCAGTATAATACTCAAATGATGTAAAAATTAAACTAAAGTTAACAGAGTAAGGAAAATAATGAATTTTTTATGGCAGGGAAATTAAAAACTAAAAAGAGTAACATTTTCTATGAGAGGTAGAAATTCATAAATAAAATCAATAATACTTTTGCCTTGGAAGGTGTTTCCTGTATAGATTTTAAACTCATATCATATAAAAACTACTTATTCTAAAATCCCCAATTTAGTCCTGATTTTTCAGGCATTTCAACTTTTGAACATATTTCCTGTATATGCAATTCAGTTCTTCATTCTGTGAATGCAAGCTTTAAGACACAATACCTGAGGTTCTGGAAATATTTCATTGTCTATTTAAGAGCACTGTTTCTAGTCTGTCACTCATATACTTTTAATTTAAACAGAGTTGAAATGGGGAAGTTAAAACAAAAGCAGAAAAGAAAATGAAACGTGAGTCCGTTCAGCTGGGGCACAGCCTGTCTGTTAAAGGAGATCTGAACACTAATCTCATTGTTGATTTACATCAGATTCTTTTAACTTTTGTCTGAGTGTTAACTGATGTTGTTTGAATCATTTTGTAAATGCAGATTGAAGTAGCAATTTATACCATTATCCTGACAGGCAGCTCAATCAGGATAATTCATTGAAAATATCTATTTAAAACTCATCGTTGAAGCAGAACATTTAATGCTTTCCTTTCTCAAATAAGTAAGAATTATTTGCAAAGGAAATGGGAAATTGAAACACTGTTTTTTTTTTTTCCTAATTTTATTTTCTAGAAGACAGATGTACTTATGGTCTTATGAACTTTCTTTTCATTGGTGTGATAGTGCATGGTGCTTTCTAAGTCATGAATGGACCTTTTTAAGAAATCTATAAAAATTACTTGCAAATTTTAAAGTTCAAGTTTAAAAAAAATGCTTAACAAGTTATAGTAAGAGAAGCAGTATTCAGATAACAGATATGACTTTAAAACACAGGCCCCAATTCAGTAAATCACTTTAATATGTAGTTAAGTAGATGAAGAATTCCCTTAAATTAAATGTATAATGAGTTCCTTTGCTGCAATGAAGTTTAGGCATCCAGATCAGAGACCTGCTTTCCCATATGCTTAAAATTTAGGTTCTGAATAGCAGCACAGGTTATCTGAATGGGATCTCACCTATTAGCTTCAGTGATAGAGTTTTTCTGATGATTTCACTGGCCAGGGGGTTGATATGCAATTCTTAGTCAGGTGGATTTTCTCATCACCTTGTAACATCCATAAGGGCAGCAGGCCTGCAACCTCTGATAGTGTGGCAGCATCCCTAAACTTCATGCAAACTGGACTTGTTGCAGGGATGCAGCTTTTGTCAGCCTTTGAAGGTTGTTCTCTGGTCAAAATATAAGGGATTGGCGGTAAGATGCAGGAAGGATTTTTATGAAAGATCCCAGTCCAGTGAAGAGCAGAAAGATACTAAAAGGAACTTCTTTATGTTAGTATGAAAGGAAAACCTCGATTGGCCCTGAGGACATAGTTCTTTATAGAAGGTGCTAAATGTTTTCCAGCCAGGAATCCTATGAAGGAGTTAATATTTCCCTACTTCAATAACAGCAAAACTAAGGCACAGAAAACTTTTTATCCTAGTATCACAGAGGCAGCCAGTGGTAGAGATAGCTCCTGATCTCTAGTTCCATAAGTTGGAACTCTAGTTCCATAAGTTCCTACCAGTTGAATATGTGTTCTCATTGTTTCTTTTTCCCTCCTGGAGTTACTAACATATTTATATCTTGTAATAGATAGATACGTACCATATTTTTAAATACACTAGGGATAAAAATGGGATCAGTGTGTTAGTCTGAAACTGCCTTTTCAGTGAAAACAGCTTAATCTTTTTGATTTGTATGTAAAACCAGTTGAAAAGTCAATGAAAAAAGGTGAAGACACAAGGAAAAGAATAATGTGGAGTTTTTTACCATCTGTTAGAGTGGGCTTTTTTAGAAGGCCAGCAATGCATGGACAGCTGGACAGATGGAAGAAGCAGAAGGATGTGGGGTGCAAGAAGCCCTTCTGGTGTCCAGTGGGACACCTGGTTCCAGTGTGTTTGCCTGGGGATTCATGGAACGCCTATACTTAGAAAGATCAGATTATTTTAGAGGAAGTTTTAAGCAGATCAGGGCTGTTCAAACCTTTACAATTTAAAGGGCTACTACTCAGCACAGGAAGAAAATGCTGAGTTTTCAAAACAGTGAGATGCAGTGACAGAAATTGCACAGCAGCACTGGAGAATAAATACATGCATTTCAGGCTGATAAGCATTGGGGTACAAACTGAGTATGAAGATAATTTATATTTGTTTTTCTTTGGCTATTATGAACTTTGATGATTTTCATCCTAATTTAATAGCACAATAAATCATTTTTATGAATGTCATGCACTTTAATTGCTTCCTTGTTAAAATGTGAGCTAATTGTCCTTGGTCTTGGAATAATACTTCAGTGAAAATAAAATACGATTCCAAATAACCCTAGTCTTTCAAGTTCAGCAGAGTTGCAGCAAAGTGAAAATGTCAGAACAGCCTTTTGTTGTATTCCTCACTGGAAACAATAAAAGACCAAAACCTTGCTGTGTGTTAGTTGGTGCTGTAGGATGAAGGGCTAAGTCTGAAGAAATTCTATCACCAAGATTTAGCTTTCTGTCTCTCTGACCACCTCCGCCTTTTCTGATTATAGGAGTGACTAACGCTGAAAGCGCATTTATCTAGGCAGGCCTGTACATTCAAGTTGAACATGGTGCTATCCTGTCACAATTGTAGTGCTTACTGTAGAGAAAGCTCTGCTGCGCAAAAAAACTCCTATGCCTGCTCCTTGGGAATGACACCAAAGAATACCTTATAAATGAAGTATGCTTCCCATTAGGGATTACAGCATCATTTGATCAAAGTCCACTGGAAATAGCTCTTGGCAGCATAGATGTTCTCTGTAACTCTTCATTCCCTTGAGTCTGATTGGCAAAGTTGGGAAAAGCAAAGCTGACTTGAGGACTATAGGACAGAAGGACACAATAAAGGTTTTATTGTTTTTGTTGTCTCTCTTCTTGTTTTAAGGAATGGCCGTGTGAAATTGGCTTTTTGGATGCAAAGAAAACATCAGCAATGGGCTTATTCTTCTACAGAGTTGATCGTGCCCTACATGTTGGCTCAGCTTGTAAGAAGTAATGCAATACAGGCATCGCTTAAAATTAAACATTTTTTTGGCAACTCTGGTGAAATATATTGTCATCGACTGTAGAACACCGACACACTTGATAGAGTTAAAGAATGTTTGGAAGACTTCAAACTCTCTCTGGTTTGAGTTTAATGAAAACTGGGCAATCAAAATGTCTACCTGGCAGCTCACAAGAGACACTTCATGTTCATTATTTCTTAGCTAAACTATCTATCTACCCTGATGTGCAAGACTACAAATTTGTATACATTTTTATATAATCTGTTTCCATTGTAAATTACCCATAAATTAGATACAGACTTTTAGGCACATGAGGGTTTTTTCAAACTCTATTTTGGTATTAGGGGCAGATATTGTAAGGTTTTTGTACATTGGTTCCTCTCTTGAGAAGATCAGTACTTCGAGTTGGGAGAGAAATACATCACTCCATTGCCTCTTCATCCCATCTTTCTATGAGCTATAAATTATAACATTTAAAAAGATGAAACATTGGTGCAGTGCCATTATTTACAACTTCCTTGTAAAGATTACAGAGCATCTGACAAATGTAAATTGATCCTGACAAAACCTCAGTAACTTATTATGCAGCTAAACCTGCCCTTTATAGAGATGGGTAAGCTTAAGTGATATGATTTATCCAAACTTCTATGCTCAAAAGTACCCCCCAACACACTGTAAGCATAGTCCTGTGTAAATGAGTTTGAGTCAGTTTTCATGTAACAAATAAATCTACAAAGTCTTCAAGACCAAAGGCAGAGATAGACGAATAAAAGAAGAGATCCTTTTTTTCTACCATATTGTGCCTGCAGCTATAATGTTTGCATTTCAGTGCATGGAAAATATGGACCAATTCACTGATTTCATTGGATTTTGTCTTGTGATGGTACCTAGCTAGTGCAGACAGAAAGATGCATACACATTCAGGTTCCCCTTGTCAATGGAGGAGACAAGGACCTGCTCCCAGCTTCTTACCCTCATTTGAAAACTTTACAAAGTTGTATTACACTACCAGGTCTTAAGCAAAATGTCCCATTGTTAGTGTATGGGCTATTCTGTTTTTTTAAAAAGTCGTAAAAAAATGGCTCCTACCAAGCACTGAAGAGAATGGTAGAAATGAGTGCTTTCCTGCTGCAGCAGGCCCTAGAAGAATTTCTTCAAAAGGTCTTTAGGCGCCTCTCTTTCTCTCTCCCTCTCTCTCTCCAGACACACATGTTCCAGTTCATTTTACTTTTATTTCCTTTTTGTGAGTGTAATGTGCAGATTACGCAGATGTCTTCTTGGTTATTAAATGGATTTTTATAGTTTAAATATATCTCATGTCTGTGGATATAATGGTCCCAACATGTTTATGACAGGTTATGTCATTGGTTCCCTTGTTAGGAAGACTAACAAAGCTTCTCCATTAGCTTAAGAGGCCTGGGAATTTTGTGCATCCTGTTCTTGTTGCTGTATGTCAGTCCTGGGCAGAATGCCATTATACCTCTGTGCATAATTCACTGGTTAAGAACATGTGAGTATGTCTCCCTCTAATGTGTGGCTCCAACAACAACCTGCTCATTCCCCAAAGCCAACGAAGGTGGTGTTGCCAATTCTTGTGATTTTATTGCGAGTCTCTTGACGTTTGCTATGTGCCTTAAAAAACACAGCTCCTGGAGTTAAGATGAATGCATAGGAACCTCAGCTTTAATTTAAAAAAATAACATAAAATAACACATTCTGAGCCTTCCTGTTGTGAAAATGTTTGGAAGTGGCCCCCAGCAGTTAAAACTTCAGAAAGTAAATATGATCAACCCCAAATGTGTTATTAAAATCGTATCTCATAGTGTGACTTTTATTTAAAGACAAGTTCATGAATATGGGAACCTGTCTGTAACTTTTGGATGACTCAAGCTGGCAATATAAGAGACACTGTTCCTGTTCAAGTGCTGGACTTTTGTACCTTCAATGCTAAAATTCTCATGCTTGATTCCCAATGACAAATAGAGCGCTGATCTGTATGCTGCTAGGGATTCGTCTCATCTACAGCCAACAGTCTTAAGCCAGCCTATGGAACTGACATCCAGGTATGTTGCGCTTAGTCAAGGACAACTCTGATTTAGTTTGCTCACTTGGAAGAAAAGTCAGACCTGTGCAGGTGCTAAGCAAATTCCTCTCTGGTTACATCTGCATGGATGATTCAGAGAGACCTCAGCTCCCCTGGTCTCTGCTCCAGAAGCCACATAGCGATGTTAACATAGCAATGCACTCTGGTTAATATACCCTGCTTTTCAGCATTGTAGTTAGTTTGGGCACTGTGCTGCACTAATACAGCTATATGACTTCCAGACGGGAGCTGGGTTGCATCTGGCCAGCTTGAAATTTGGGGTAGAGTGCATTGGCCTGTTTGCACCACTGTAAGTAGACTTATCTTAACAGAACTCAGGGAATTGCTTCTTCATGGTAAATTGCCAGAAAGAGGCCCTTTGTGATTGAATCTGAAGGCCATGCTTTCTAGTGCACTGTGCCTGCAAATGTTTGACAATTGTCATGTTCATATGTGTGCATTAATGGATCATTCCAGGTTGGATTTGCCATTTATGTCTTGGACTTGTAAATGTCCACCCATGCACATATTGGTATGCACTCTTTTACCTAGACTGGACTTTATAAAGATCATGGTTCTTTCGTCAGAAATTGGCACTTGAAGTAACTTCAGCACTAGCTTGATGATACTTATTGCTCCAGTTCCTGATAGTCTTCATCTTGCTGTCTTTTTCCATCCTTTTCCTCCTTGGGTTGAGCCAACACCTGTGGTCCCATATGGGCAAATTTGGCAGGTCCAGGGGATGGATAACAAGCTCTGGAATATATTTTTCCAACTGTGTCATCTGGCTTATTGGAGAATTCTGGCTTAGCTGTACTGCCAGTACTGGAATGACTCTGGAACTGTCTCCTAGTCAAATGGTTGTAGAGCTGGCTAGGTTGCTTTGTTTTCCTGGACAGTGTATTGTCTTTTTTTTCCCCCCTCTATATATTTTTATTCCCTTTTCACTGTGAGAAATGTGGTCCATATGAAACATCTGACATTAAAACCTTGTTTTAAATTCCTCCTGCAATCCCTGTGCTAGGTCTGTTAAGATAAAAGAAAGTCTTTTTCCGGCGTCTGTATATGTTCTCATTATAACTGGGAAAGATATTCTAGGAACTACCTGTGCCTTTGCAAACTAGTTGTGAAAGTCCACATTCAAACTCTAAGAATGAAAGTAGACTTCCTCACTTGCAAACACACAGCTGTGGTTAATGACTGTAATGGAGATGAAGCAGCACATTTTCTTGTGAACATTAACAACTCCTGTGCACATTGTCCACATTTTGCAGCCACATTTTCAAACCACTGCATGTTTTTCAAAAGAAAGCTGCTTGAGGGAAGCCTCTCTTGCTACCAAATGCTGGCACTTTGTAGTAAAGATCTGCACTCGATTTAAAAGGTAGAAATACAACCGAACTTGTGGATAACAAAGCCCGGTACTAGAAAATCATCAACCAAATAAATCAGCTAGCTATTATTGATCTTAGTTTTCCAAAAAATGGTATTAGACTTCGGCATTCCTCGGGCCGAAGAGAATGAGGAGTTCATTTTTGATTACTTGCCATAGTGCATATGTCAGTATTTGCCACTGACTTTCCCTCATCACAGCCATCTGCAACCCTCCTGAACAAAATCATGTGCAGCATTGTGTTTAATGTTCCTGAAAGAAAAGGGAACATGTAATAATTATTTTAAAATAAACACCAAAGGGACAAGTACTGTGTTCTTTGGCTTAAATAATACATGGATGAAATCATTTTTATAAACAGCCTTGCCAATGTCTTGTTTCAAAGTCTGAGCCTTGGAGGAGGGCTGCAATCACTGAATGAAGTGTTGGCCATCCCTCCCCTCCTCCCACCACCCTCCCCGTGCACATCAGTGCAGCAAAGCCACAAACCACAGCCACCACAACACAATGGCAGTGGCTAAGAGGCCAGGCTACATTAAATATCTACTCAGGCTAAAAATATAGCATGGCAATAAACATGAAAGAGAGGCCTGGGTGCTTTGCAGCTGCTGGGTTTGCCAAAAGCCTCAGGGCTGCACTTGTGCTGTGTGCATAATTCTACCTCAGTTTCAAAATCGAGCAAATGCACAGCCATGGTGCTTTTCCCATGTGCTGATGTGTGTCTTCCCAACCAAATAAAAAATGCTTCTTTGGTTTGCCAGCTCCCAGAACTTTTGGGGAATCTGCCTTTTTCCCTGGGGGAGCTAGGGACTGTGTGGGTCCTTCAGTCCATCCTTTGACAGCTGACTGTGTGAAGTGCTGCACACGCTGCATGGCACACATGTCGGTACACAGTCAGAAATGCTGTTTGGGGTCAGGAAGATATAACCCACAATTACAACCAACCCATAGTGCACACTCCTCAGCTCCATCTACTGGCATGTGCAGTGTTAGCCAACTATGTATGTATAAAATTTGTGCATATATTAGATATGTGTGCCTGCCTGCCTGCCTGCCTTCCTTCCTTTTCTTTCTTTCTCTTTCTTTTTCCTTTCCTTTCCTTTCCTTTCCTTTCCTTTCCTTTCCTTTCCTTTCCTTTCCTTTCCTTTCCTTTCCTTTCCTTTCCTTTCCTTTCCTTTCCTTTCCTTTCCTT
Source organism: Dromaius novaehollandiae (assembly GCF_036370855.1). Classification (NCBI taxonomy): domain Eukaryota; kingdom Metazoa; phylum Chordata; class Aves; order Casuariiformes; family Dromaiidae; genus Dromaius; species Dromaius novaehollandiae. Next base: position 11,770,364 of record NC_088100.1, read on the forward strand.
TCCTTTCCTTCCTTTCTTCCTCCCTCTCTCTCTTTCCTCCCTCCCTCCCCTCCTTCTCTCCCTGCCTCCCTTTTCTGTGACATTTTCCATGCATCCAATGAGGCATCTCCAAAGACATCCAGAGAAAGGCACTGTCTATCACAGGGTGAACAAGAAAGGACAGAACATGCTATCTTCACTTGGAGGTAGGGCCCCTCAGCAGTGTGGTAGCTGCCAAACCCAGGGCAGATGAGTGTGGCTGCTACCTCCCTCATTCTCATTTGTGCAACCATGGCCACCACCGTGCAGCAGCAGTGGTGTGGAGAAGGGACAGAAATTTGGCACAAAGTGCCTTGCTCTGCAGGCACTCAGTGGCACCTCCTTCTCCCTCTTGACTACGCAGGGAACTTAGGCATTTATTTTGAGGAAGCTGGTTCACCAAGTGCCTACAATTTAGGGACCGGTTCAGTGGTTAGGAGAATGGAGACCCCCTGCTGCTGTTTGTTTGGATGAACCCAGGGGAATGAGCTTGCTGTGGTGAAAGGCAATTTCTTGTTTAAGGAGAAAACCCAACCACACTCTGCTCTCACAATCATGAATCTCTGAGATGGACTACGCAGAAAACCACACAAGACTGTCTGGTTCTCAGCCTACTCGAGAAGGAGCAATTAGACTGAACATATGAAGTGCGCTGGGATGCCCATGGGATATTCATGCCCAGCTGAGGTCAGGAGTGGTGAAGTCCAGGATAATATCTAGCTCACAAGTATTTCAAACATATTTTTTTTTAAGTTGATCTGCACAGGAAGAATTGACGTTTGTGAATAGCATTATATGCAACAACAGGAGTCTGGATGTGATGACCTCTGCAGTGTCCTTTCCAGGCCTGTGTTCCTGTGCTACCAATGTGTGGGAAGAGATGACCAGCGAGTTGGCAAGGGCGTTCACCAGCTCTTGGCAGTCATTGTCTAGTTTAATTTTTAATTACCCCTGAGGCCAGTCACAAGATTTTACCAGTGCCCTCAGTGACAGTTGCATCAGCCTGTATTCAGAAATCACAGTGAAAACTCAAACTTTGCTTTGGCATTTGTTCTGAGGAAAATTTTTGAACTTGAGCATAATTTAGACGAGACCTGATAACTCACTTCCGTTTTTTTTTCCCCCAAATCATTATCTGACTTCCTTGAAACCGTGACCATCTTGCCAAACAAGAGATGGTACATAAACTGTTTATTATTCGTAGGAAAATCACTAAAACCTTCTCCCATGCAGAGGACACATGTAGGACCCCCTAATTCCCAATTAGAAATAGTTTGAAGTCGGCTTCATCTTGTCTGTCTGTACAAGTCTGACTTTTCCCCTATTAGCATCATTGCTAAGTGCTGCGCCAGAGCAATTCATGCCAATGCATGCCACAGCTGCACAAGTTACCTTTGCAGACAAGCCACCCTACATTAGTAGACAGCACAGTTAGAATATAAGTGCTTCGAAGACTTGCAGACATCTCAACAAAAAGATGCTAATCCTGTGAGCAACATCCTGAACAGATGTCTGTTCTGTAATTGCTTGTGTGCCTGTTAACACTAGCAGGTGATGATCTGGCTGTGGGACAGTGCATATATGTGTGGATGTGTGGTTGTGCGGGTGTGAATGAAAGAGGATGATTTTCTTGATGATGACATTTTGATATACAGTAGCATTTGATGAAATGCACTGTTTCCCCTAAAGTGGAACCTGATCAATCACAACGAGTTGAACAGTATCTACCTAGTCTTAGCCATTTTAGTCAGTGGCTAGGGAGGAAATTGTTACTCCCCAGCCTCAGTGAAATGAGTCATGAAAGAAGCCAAGATGCTGGCTAGAGATCCTGCATGAGTTTGATACAACATTCACTATGTCTTGGAAGAGCTATTTTAAGAAGAATTTGGCCAGAATCCTCGACTTTTGATTCTTCTTTTTTCCTTCTCGCATTTTACTATTTCCCTGTAGCATGTTCTAAACATTGTGTCTTGATTTATATCTGTAAATAAATCTTATTTATGAAGTTGTAATGTCCCTGGGGTCCAGGAGGCCCCAGCCATTCCATGCAAGTGAAAGAGACGTTACCTAAGTGGACCATGAATCAGAAGTGGGGCAGACAGGGCGAACTATTTTTACCAACCCACTTGACTTGTGAGGAGGTCTGCCCAAAGGCAAGTGGGGGCAGCTGGTGGGGGGACTTGTACCCTGAGGTACCATTTTTGAGTGTTACAAGGTGCTTAGGCTGTGCTGAATTATGTAAAAGGGGAAGGAAATAGGAGAGACAGTGGGAAAGGTTTTATGATTAGTATGCTATCTAAGCAATAGTGAGGGCATTCTTGACAGAGCAAGAGAAGTAGAAACTGGTGGCAGCTGCTAAAATGAGTGAGTTATTTTCTGTTGCTGTTGTGCCAAAAGCAACCTGATAGAAATCTGTAGCATCTTAAATTAAGTTGGTCACAGTGCGGAATTAACAATGCAGTTTTTCCCTGAAAAGCATCTGCTCAAAGGCTTCACTTCTATTCCTCCTCTGTCCCTCTGATGCAATGAAATAATGCCTAGTGTTAGTGGTAAAGTTTCTGACTAGTTTCTGTGGAGGTGTTACTTTTTCAGCCCATATGTTTGGGGAAGGAAGTTTATAAAAGATTTCTGCTTTGCTTGAGAGGAGAAGTCCTTCTGCCTTTTTGTGGGCAAGTTCTGGGTGGAGAAATGTGGTGTGATCTGCAACATCTCCAGATGGTTAGAAGTGCAAGTATCTGTCACAGTCTGTCACACCAACCTTTCTCTGTATTTAAGGCCTTTTTGGCAGGGTAGTCTTGTCCTAATCTGAGTATAATTTCCAGCACCTTCAATGGGAGATTTCACTGACTAGAGATCAAAAGTCTTTTCTTGCTTATTTGTTTTTTTTCAATTTGGCTTTATTTTTCATGAATTCATTTTACTCATTTATCTTGGTAATAACACTCCGCTAGCTCTTTTCAGTGAACTGAAGATGAAGAATGGCTCTAAGCACTTTTACAGATAGTTTTCAGAGCCTATTGATGGCATGGTCCTGAATTGTGATTAGAAAAGTAACTAACTAACTGTCTTGGAAAATCCATCTTCTTACTCAAGATATCTGCTCTAGGTTGTTTCTGAGTCTAAATTATTATTCTCCATGATTGCAGAATTTATTGTGTTTATTTTAGTGTACTTAAAATATTTCTAGTAACATCTTTTGTTTGAAAACATTTTCATTGACTTTTTCATTAAAAGCTTCCAATTTGTTGGGAAGATTGAGCCTTCCATATGAAAAATGTAATGATTTGAATAAAAAAAATAAATATTGCAGGCAAAAAACAAAACATTATCATTAGAAAGGGCCGTTTCAGGCCACCCTCAAGTCCACGCTTTCTCATATGGGCCTGACTCACCATCTCTGTGTGCTCTTTTAGCCACAGGTTTCCTGTGTTGCACTGCTTCCTTTTGCTAAGGAAGGACATCTGTAGTGTGTTCAAGAGATGCAAGACAAATGACCATTAACATGAAACAAGCAAACAAAATTAAAATATTTGTTTATCAGTTTTTCTCTAAGACAAAATTTTTCCAAAAAAAGGGGAAAAACACTGGCATAGGTAGGAGGCTGACTGAATTCCTCAACATCTCACATCAACACACTTATCAGCTTAGTCATGATGACAATATCTTATTACTAGTTGTGAGGTAAGTGGCAGAAAGCAGCCAATTTGATTATCAACTCCCCTGAGGACTTTGGAGAGTGACAAAAAAGAAAAATCATCTTTTGTCCTGCACACAGACTAAATATGATATGTAATCACAAAGCAAAAACCAAGCTAGTCTCTGATTATAGCTTGATCCAGCTAAATAGCCAGCAACATGCAGTCCTCATTAAATCAGTTGTTCACACAAATTATTGTCAGGGTCAAGAGAAGCAGGGATACTGAGGGGCCGGACAGAAGTCATACAGGGAAAAAATATTTAGTAGAGAGGAACCACTCTGTAGTCCCCTATCTTTGGGAACTGAGGAACTGCAATATTAGAAGGACCTGTCTTTTTTTATTAGCTTTTCAGTTTGTGACTCACAAAGGGTACTGCAGATGGTTACACAGCCACCCTCCACAATAGTGCTCTCCTGCTGAAAACTTTCCTTCCCAGCTTTTATGATTGTGTTTTCCCTTGGTTTTGACTTCTTTTATGCCATTTTGCTCACTAGTAAGAGATAGGACAGGCACTCTTGTCAAAATAAATGAGTAAATAAAGAAACCTTCAAGCTGTTTAATAGAAATGTTGGTTATGTGTGGACAGCTGGAAATGAGAGTAACAGCAAGGAATGCAACTGGTAAATCTGTGATAAAACTGGCTGAACTGGTTGGGAAGGGTCCGGGTGTCCATACTGGCACAAAAGGGTTTGAGAATCCTTGAAAGCACCTTGAAATCCAAGGTGCAAAACATTTTGATAGCTATTTTTTTAAACATCACCAGTGCATTTTGCTTTTCCTTCTGTCCACATGCCCCTTTTCCCTTAGAATTCTCCTGAGGAAAAAATCCCTTCCTGAACTCTTGCTATAGTTGTCTGTCTTCTGCTTCACTTCTGATCAACCAGCTTCCTCAAGCTATGTCAATGGTTCGATTTACTAGCAATAGATGAATGACACAGGAATAGATGAGATCAGCATTTTTCTCCTGAAACTGTTCTCTGGGGTATAATGACTTTAAAAAATAATGGGAATTTCTGCAGAAAAAAAAACATTTTCCTTTGGCTTGGGAATGTTTAAAAGAAATTTGAAAAATCCTCCAAAATTTTCTGCAAAAAGCAAATGAAAGTTTGCCAGCAGCTCTTAGTAGGACAGAGTTCTTGCTGTTAGCCAGAAGCAGGCAGCAAAGGAAAACTGCTGTCAAGTCAGTAAGAGAAACAAGCTTCTCTCTGCTCCTGCCTCCCTCACCTCCCCACCACCTTCCTCTGAGCTTTGCCGTATCAATAGCAAGGAATGAAGGGAAGGGCTCTGTCCACTAAGGGCTTTACTTTTTTGATAGGAGCCTGGTAACTGTTACTTCTAAACTCAAATGCTTCAGCTTTAAACTGGGAGCTCTGTCATCCTACATATGTACTTCTGAGCAGAGCAGTATATAAAAGCCAGTCACTGAGAGCAAGAGGGTATCCACAAGAGCCTTTGGATATAAAAGGCCATGGATACAGAAAACACAAGACATATTACTGGTGATTTTGCTTCTATTTATTCTCAAAGACCAATGTGAAGGAGTTTAAGGGCTGAATTCATTCTTAGTTGTGCACTGAAGTCGACAGAGTTAGACCAGGACTGCATCTGGCAGTATTTCCATATCCTGCAATTCAGCATGGAATATGTAATCATCTGACAGAGGGTTCAGTATGTTTAGTTGTAGAACTGCTAGAACAGATAAAAGATCAGCCAGGCAAACAATGAAATATGAAAACGGTTCTCGTAAAAACATCCCAGCCTTGGGGCATGCATTTGCCAAGACTACTCCGTGGTGACATGAATGGACATAGCATTTAACTACTCTCCAAGAGGAGAGAGGATTACAAGGAGGTGGGGAAAGCAGAAGAAGCCAATGCAGCCCTGCCAACAATAGCAGGTTGCAATACTTAATCTCAGTGCTTGTGCCAATGCACTTCGAAGCTGCTGTTGTTTTTATGAGAAAAAATGCAGCAAAGACTAATCTGTGTATTTATGTCTGTCTGGAAATGTTGTAAGTGCCGTGTGGTCATTCTGATTCCAGAACCAATGGGGTCGGTATTCCCATGATGGGGAGACTTGGAGGGGGTGCCAGAACTCAGCTGCTACACGCGGGACCGAAAGCAGAGAGAGTGAGTAAATGGAAGGATTCATTAAAGTGGGAGACTTAAGCAAACAAGGAGCTCTATGAACATTTCCTAATAGCAGGATTTTCCTGGGCTGTTTTAGCTCAGTGCGACAAGAGATATGCCCTTGAGAAGTTCTAGAGCATCATCTTCAATCCTTTCATAACAAGCTTCGCTATTACGCAATTAATTTGTTCATTAATGTTCTTGTGTGACTGTAATTGCTAGTGTTAGTTTGGGAGACTTTATTCTCATGAGATATGCTAGAGGAAACATCCTGTGTGCCATAAGCTTTAACGAAGACACTGTACAATTGCAACAAAGGGCATTGGCAGTATGAACTTCCTTCAGTGTCAATGTAATCCTGTGTTTACTAATAAAATGTTATTTAGCATAAGGGACTGCAACTTATTATCTACTCTTCTTTCTGTTCTCAATGACAATGGAACATTTCTTCAAAAATGGAATGGATTTTTAATGATAACTACTGTGGTTTTTTCTTTGTGTCCCATGTCTCTCTTTTGACAGGGACAGCAGATGTAGTAAATGCAGTGCTGTTTTTTGTGGCCAGTAGGATCTGTACTCAGATCACTGGCACATTGGATGGGTTATCAAACACTGTTGGTATAGGACAGGCTTAATATGGAAGGGAAGGGAAGTCTGGAAGGGAAGATATCTGTGGCCTGTTCCTGCTTCTTAGCTACTGCCAATAACAACAGATTTTGGGAGAGCGGGTGCTTTGGTAGGAAGTTATGTTACTGGTGATGGAGCAATATGGAAGCAGGTTGTCCGGTGGCTGTTTGAAAGATCTGCAAAAGAAGTGGATTTGAATTCATCTGGACATGCATTCCCTGAGGAGGATGGAGGAATAACACAGATGATTTGCTGCTACTTCATACTACTATTTGGTTACACAAAAACATAATACACTGATCTGTCTTTCCTATCTCATCCTGCCGTGGTAGTCTCCATGCTGTCTAAGGGTTTGTCTGATAATCTGTCTCTGGTGGTTTGTACAGCTTTGCTTTAATCCAGCTAAAGTTTGACTGGTAAAAGACAGTGACATGTAGGAGTAAAGATTCTTTGGCTTTCCTTTTTGAGTAGGACAGATATTTGGCAGTGGAGTTTCCCAGGGCCCTAAGGATTGAAGTGAACCTTAAGTTTCTTTTTTACCTAAGTCTCTGTCACTGCAAACATGACATTTTTCTTCTATATAAACTACTGCAGAGAAGAAACATTTTCCAGATGACAGTGCTCCATAAATGGTGTTGTAGGATGTCGGTTATCTGTGATGGGAGTCACGCATCTCGACAATATTCATGGGATCTCTTCGACAGTGAAACTTATTCCAAGGAAAATGAAAGGTGTGTGTGGACAGGTAAGAAGGTGAACACAATCCTTGTCTAAAATAGATTATCCACATTTGTGAACTTCAAGAAAGTTCACAGACCTTGGTGAACCTAGACTAAGCCTGGGCTAACCTGTACCTTAATAATTTGCTTCCATTAGGAGCATGTGTAAAAGCTTTGATCTCCAAAGGGCTCTGCATCTATTTATGTTCTTATAAATTCTTAACGGATGAGAAGAGCTTTTCCATCATAGTCGTGGCCTATTTTCATGGTCACTCAATTTCATGACCTTACAGAGGCAAAGCTGACTGCTTAATGTGAGTGTCTTACATAGCAGGAAGAAGATTTGGGGAGAGTCCTGTGCTGATGTGAGTTTCAGCTGAAGCAGAAGACTGAAACCCTTAGTTTGGAAAAGTAGTTGATAACAAAGAAAATGAATATTCAGCAGTATATGTACTTCAGATACATATTCTGACATGTTTTGCTGTTATTTCCCGTGATGATTCTGTGGAAGCCATTTTTTTCACGTGTTATCTGGGATCAGATGCCTCAAAGATACGGGACACTGTGGAAGGGGAGACACTGTTCTTCAGATGAAAAAAACAGACAACGAAGAAATAAACCTTGCATTTGTGTAGTCTGGCACTGATACCAGGTATCTAAAGCTGTTATATATGAAGTTTATCATAAATTGGAATACTCACATTGGTGTCCTTGCCAAATTTGTCTCGGATAAATTACTATCCATCTTCCAACTTCTTGCAAAAAAAAAAAAAAAAAAAAGAGATTGCCATGTGCTGAGACCCTGGACTGTGCTTAGATCTCGGTTTAACCCCTGTCCTGGTGTGTACTCCCTGTCTGAGAAAGGCAATGCTTACCTGCTCTGTGGGTAAATTACCATTGGGATGATAACTTTCGATGGCTGATCAGAGATTAAATTAAGGAGAAGCTTATAGACTCTCTGGAAGTGGGGCCCTTAGCAGATGAAAGTGCTCTTCATCCCTTCCTCATCCGCTGTTCTAAACACCTGTCTACCATAGCAGCTACAACCCTTATTTGGCTTTCCCTTGCGAGCAGTTGCATTTCGGTGGTGTTATGGATGGGTGAAATGACTCTTGCAAGCATGTAGCACAAATGAGTTGTATGTCTGCCATAGTACACGGAAGAAATATGAGTCATAAATCATCATTAACATCTGTTGGAAAATGTATCAGTGCCCCAGCAGTTGTAGGTTACTGTCAGAGCACTTGACACAAGACACATGATTGGCGTTGCTCAATACATTTGGGTGCAAGTCTGTAAAGACTGAGACTGCTAACGGCTGCTTTAACAGGCATGTCAATTTTGGCTGAATGAATTTGTTAATATCAAGCAACTTTCTTCCCCCAAACAATGGTGTTGGTAATTCACAAGCTGTTATTCTTGGAGCCCCACTTTAACAAAAGTCAGCCTCAGTGTCTGAATGTTGCTGCTTTCATATTTTATTGCAGAAATTACACAAAAATATTTGGCTTGTCTAATCAGGGCTTGACAATATAGTATATATTGCTGAAAATGTGTCATCGCATTATTCCTACAAAAATAAACTTTTGTATTTTTTTTCTTTGTCCATTGGCATTTTGCTAGTTCAAAATGGGGAATACGGGATGTCTGTGTAACTTGTCTAATAATACAAAACAAATGGTTTGGGTTTAATGGTGGTATTATCAGGGCTACATAGATCCTTTGAACCTATGCTTGTTTTCCTCCCCCTTTGGATCTATAGGTTTAGCTTTGCAGACTACATTAGACTGTGCTGTTGGCATCTGTAGTTTCAGAATTTTTAGGAACATGGGACTGGAAGAGACCTCCTCGAATCTCCATATTAATTCATGTTACTGTGTGTGCTAGATCGTATGGTATGTTTTGCAAGAGAGTTTTAAGGCCAGGAAGACTTATTGTGGTTATCTAATCTGACTCATTTCATTACAGAGGTCATAGAATATCACCCATGGGATTTCTTGCAGCTGGGTGAGGGAGTACTTGCAGGATGTTTTCCATTGTGATCAGAGATGGCTCAAGGCTTTTCGGCAGCATAGGCAAAATTTCACTTTGGGGCAGCAGGGTTTTGGAGCGGGGGAAGGCTGGAGGATTTCAGGAGATGTGAGTGAGGACACTGAGACAGGTCAGGGGGACTGCAGGAGGCAAGTGTGAAATCAGTGAGATTTTGGAGATTGTGAGTGGGAAACAAGCTTAGGACAAGTCACAGAGAAGATCTGGAGGTAATTAAGGTTATACTTTAGTGAGTGTATGGTTGGTAAAGGGGTCACAGGGCCAGGTGGTTTCAGGTAGGAGCTTTTCAGGTAGGAGACAGAGAGGAAAAGGGTCATGGTTTCCAGAGACTGGATGGAAGTGTTGAAGCTTTTGGGAGAGCTCTGACTGTGGAGTAGAAGGGACTTGTGAGATATGGGAGGTTTGAGAGGGCTGACATTAGAGCAAGGATCCCTCTGCTCCTTCCCCCAGTATGACCCTTTCCCCTCTTGACTTTACTTACTTCTCTCCCAGTTTGCTGGGATGTGAGCTCCCATGCTTCAAACATCAGCCTACCTATTCTCCACCTCCCTTGGCAAAAATGGACCCCTTCTTGCAGGCCTTCTCCTGGAACAGGTCCTGTTTATTCTTCCAAAGTGTGTTGTGAAAAATGTACGCCCTTTTACTAGTTTGAATTTACTGTATGAAGTATGGGAGAAAAGAAATGGGGCTGAAGAAAAGTGCAAGCTTTGGCAAGGCTGGTTGACTGCTGGAAAAATGGATGGTAAAGAGGGTTTTTCCCTAGAGAGAAGGTTAGAAACACAGGCCAGAAAAAAAAAAGAAAAAGCTGACATGAACTGGGTTAGGCAACTAACGAAGGATTGAAGCAATATATTATATTGCTACTGTGAAGCAAAATAAATACCTTCCTCCCAGAGATGAGAGATGAGGAAAGAAGTGAATATTTTTTCAGTGTTCAGTTGTAAAAAAGGATGATCATTGTCTTGTCGGACAACAGAGAATTCTTGGCTCTGCGAGGAGGAAAATGCGGAAGAGTTAAGACTTTCAAACCTGGATTGAAGATTTATGAACTGTTCTTACAAAAAGAAATGAGAATTTTGCTTTGATAAACAGAATTTGTGAGATCAAATCATATCCTTTCTGTCCAGTTTGATATTTCTTCTGCAGCAATGGCCCAGGCCTGATTCTTCAGAGGAAGTCTGTGTGTTTTGTATAATGCACATGGACAGCTCAGTCTTATGAAGGGAAGTTAGTTAGGCCATACTTGGATACCTAAGTCCAATTTTGTTTGCTGACAACCTCTAATGCAGTCAATGACTATGTACTCTGTCCTTTTTTGCAAGCCATGTTGCTTGACGTAATGATTGTAACCCCCATTGAACAACAGGGCAAGAAGAGACCACAAAGTTCAAGAGATGATAGTATGATTTCCTGGATGCTGAATCTAGCAAGTTAGAGCAATGGGACATAATCTAAGAAGTATAGAAGATCAATATAAGATGCCTCTGTGTCTGCTTACCTGCTTTATTATGGGCAGAGATGCTATTTTCTAAATCTAAATGAACATGACTCTTTTTGAGAATTAACCTAGATTCAGGGAGGATTATTTGCACAGCTCTGTCTCCTAGGAAGATTGCTGCTGCATGTGGTGTGGGGGTCCAGGCAGCTGTTGCAGGTATGTTTTAAGGCCAGTACACATCTGGATGCACTAGGTGGCAGGGTCTGCCCATGACACAGGAAATGCTGCTGCAAGGGGATGCTATTTGCATGGGACAGAGCAGCAGGTGGAGAGCATATTTCCTCAGAGATGCCAAAAACAAGTCCAAAAGATCTCTATCTAAAGATGGTATGCAATTCATTATCAAATGCAAAACAGCCTTCTCCAGCATAGTTCACTGATGAGCGAGACTTACATTTAGTTGATTGAAAAGGGAAAAGGGGAGTTTTGCTATCAAAATGTCTATGAGCCATGTCTTCAGATAGAAAAAGAACACCACTGGAAACAGCTTAGCAACTTCTTCCTCTGCCCTTTTGATATTCAATAAATTTAAAAATGAATTACTTGTTAAGCCTTGGACAGACAGAGATTCATACTTGCTCTCATATTCTGCAGTTGGCCTGACAGAGACAGCTTTTCATTTTTGCTTGGAAACTATGCTTCAGAGTAACAAACTGCAGGTGTGTGCAAAGGGAGGACCTGCCAGTCAGTGGGGACTGGACCTGACGTCTTCTGTACTGAAAGCCTGACCTTTTATGAGAAGCCTTTATTCAGGGGAGGGCTTTTCATGAAGACAAGAGTGTTAAAGATGCTGGCAGATGTGAGAGAGATGAATAAAAGAAGAATTTGTATCCCTGCTTCTGCAGACGGGGATTTTGAGGGGCAGTGGTTTGCATAGGATCATATGAAACGTTAATGGCAGGGACAAGACTGGCGCCAAACAGGCTCCCTGAAGTCCTAAGCAAGGATGCTCTGACCATATTTGGAATGAAAGCAGGAGTAAGGTCCTGCTTTTTGACATGTGGGCTAATGATGCTGGCTGACAAAAAGAGAATGCTTTGGAATGGCAATAACCCTGACTGCAGTATTTGAGTGTGCTCTGTAGTGCACCCTAAAAGGATGCTTTGGTGGGAGGAGACAGGCCCTGTTTTTCTCCACCATATAGCACAGTGGTTTTCAGCCTCTTCTCTGCAGAGAGAAAAGGCAAAATGTATACATTTTCTATCTAGAGATTCATTCCTCCACTGGGAAAGTTTTAGGGACCTCCAAATCATAAAAGTTTGAAAACAACCAGTGTGGTTGTAGCCTGCTCCCTTTGTAGTTCAGAGACATAGGTATTAAAGACAGGCCCAAATAAAAATGGGAATCTTCATGCTCTGTCTCTGTGAGGGAATCTGAATTTTCTCTTTTTTTTGTAAATTGAACAGACTAACAGCATGAATCCAACTTGTGGTTTTTAATTTTAGGCAATGGCTAAAAGTCATTAAGGTAATGATTTCATGTAGACTTCTGTTGTTTGGGCTTCTCTTTGATAAGCAAATGGTTAAAACAAAAACATTGCCAGGTGCTGAACAAGCCTGAGAAACACTGTCCCTTTAGGTATTTCTTTGAAGATCCCATCTGTAAAAAAGGCAATGATGTTGCTTTTTCTTGTTGCTGAATTTGCAGAGTATGCTTTCTGTTCCACATAGGTTACATGTGCAAATTGGCTCTTTCTTCCCCATAGCAGCCTCTGGTCTATTGGTCTTGTTGCACATAATTAATTTTGTCTGTCATCATCTGATCCTTTTTCCCACATCACTTGCTGCTTACACCACTGAAATTACAGCCATTGTTTAATTTCTTCTGATCTACAAAATATTGAGAGAAAGTATCACATTCCCTTCAAGATCCATCCTGACCAAAACTTATGTTTGATGTGATATACTTGGACTGACAAATAAAACCACAGGTAAGAAAAATAAACCTACAGATACTTTGCCAGGTAAGCAAAGGAGGAAAATAAAGCTGACTTCTTCCCTGCTTCTTTCTTTGTGAAACTGAAGAGGAAACCTTCAGAAGACTAGGCTGAAATTCATTGGGAGCTCTTTATGGTGTATAGTCAAAGGGGCAATTTTCCATTGGCATTACCCTGCCAATACTTGAGGAGCATGAAAAGGGACTATCAAAGAGAGGGAACTCTGTTTCTCTAGATGATGTGGAGCTAGCTATGGTGTTTGCTTTTTGGAGGGAACTAGAATGGGGGCTGCATTCCTGATTATCCTCGGATTGTGCAGTGAGAGGGCAGGGATTGCTGCTTCCTCCTGTAAGTCTGACTCCCTGTACCATGGCTCTGACATACACCAAGGGCCTGACGGGCTGTACACAGGGAATGTGTAGGTCTGTCAGGCCTTACCTTGAGAGCCAAATGCTTCCGGTGCAGTGAGATTTTACCACTCAGGGGTCCATAAAAATGCATCCATAAAAGTTGGCATAAGATCTGGGTGGTATTTCAAGGTAAGGACAAAGCAAATCCTCCTGAATTGAAGAGATCCGTTTTAGCTATCTGTGATCACTTGTGCGTTAATTCTACACCTCTGGCTTTTTCATTGCTTCCTTAAATTCCCCTTTCATTGGCAATTACTTGCACTTTCGACTTACCTCAGTTAAAGTCACATCTCCTTTTCCTTTATTGACTGATTCCACTTCCCTCCACTCCTTCTTGTCCATATTTTTCATCCCATTTTTCCTCTGGTGCATTACCAAGATCCTTTGCAAGCAAGAGTGTTCTCTTCATTAGCGATGGCTAACACTCATCTTGCCTCTTTCCAGCAGACAAGCCTGGAAGAGGCCAAAGCAGGATCAGGAATGATGATCCAAGTGCACCAGCAAAATATACAAAACCAATACATGTGAATGGGTAAACAGTTTTCCCACCAGAACCTAGCCCCAGGAACAAGAGAGTGTAAGTAATCAAGTGAGACGGTGTGTTTTTGGCAGTGTAGGGGAATGAGATCTAGTCAGGGCTTTCCAGGTGCTTGCAACATACAGTTTTATTTCCAAGGGCTCTGTGCAAAGAAGACACTGAAGAGGAAACATGGACAGCCTGGGGTGGTATATGCCTATCTGTAGGGGGACTAGTGTGATTTTCTAGCCCATGTTTACAATTGTCTGTCTGTCAGTTCAAGGAGCAATCTGCTGCCCTAAGAGTAGCCTGAGCTTGTATCCAAATACAGCAGATGGACTTTCCTCTTGTAAATGCTTAATTGTTTCCAACAATGGTTCCACCAGACACCAGTCAGTCTTAACTGGGCTGGAGTTCACTTAGCAAGTACCTCAACTCAATCACTTGTTTTTAGATTGTCTGAAACAAAAAAGATGGAGAAAGAAATCCCAGGAAAAGTGAACATTTCTGAGAATGATGGTTGTTTGCTATTTCATTTCAATTTTATATGAACTATTTGGGTTGGCTACAGCGGAGCTGCCAGGTGGCTAAACATGCCGAGTGAGTGTGGTCAGTGCTTGGGACACGCACTGTGCTCAAAGCATCCAAAAAATTACTCCTGACCTTCATTTAGTCTGCCAATCACTGCAGGCTGCCCTTACATCACATTTTTCACTAGCCAGTAATAGATTCATAGGAGTTAAGGATGGAAAAGACCTGTTAGGTCATGCAGTCCGTTTTCCCCCTCCCTCCCCTCCGTTCCCTGAAGGTCAGCCCAGGGCTGTTCCCTACAGTCTATTTTCTGGTGCTTTGTCCAGTCTTATTTGAAATGACTCAAGTGGTGGGGCTGCCAGCAGCTCCCTCTGGGAGCCTATTCCACAGTCTAATGGGCTTCATTGTTAATTTTTTCCTGATTTCTAGCCTAAAATATCCCTTTGCTTAGTTTTATCCCATTACCCACTTGCACCACCCTCAATAGTTCCTTTCCTTACTTCTCATTAACACCACTAGCACTCCACACTGCTAATGCACCAGTTAGCTGAGAATTTGAACGCATTTTGCAAAAGGTAGACACTATTGCTTTCTCTATTTCCATTAAAAAAAAGAAGTTAAGGAGCTGAGCGAGAGAGTGAGTGATGACTAGAACCAGACACAAAGTTCACATTTCCTAGCTTGCTTAGTTGCCTTTGTAGATAAAAGTCTGTTCTCACCTTTCCAGTGAAATTTATATTCAGGGAGTTGAGTATGAGCAAAGAAGAGAAGGGTAGATCTGAGGTTTTGATAATGATCAAAGCAATCCCTTGACACTTTGGTTTATTGAAGTGGTGATTGGGAAGAAGTCTCAGGGTCTCTTTCTACTCCATCATCTTCTCCAAAAAGATTTCTTCTTGCAGTTTGGACTTAGCAATGTTCAGGGCATTTGTTTTGAATGGGATAAGGCAAGTTGCCAATATATTCTGACTAGATAATGTCCCAAACCAAATTTCTGGATGTAAACAGATACTGTAGTAGTCTGACTCCAATTCCAAGCTTCACAGCTGGGCCTTGTCTCTTATGATACATTGAACCAAAATCCCAGCTCCAAACAGGCACAGTCTTTCGTAAGTATCAGATATGGATTTTGAGTCTTGATCCTTTGGCTGGTCAACGAAGAGATACTTTCTAATATATCCTTAATCAAGTGTTTTCAAAGGTACTTTCTGACCTTTCAGACCAGGTCTTATTAACTGCGAGACCTTTGCAAAGGTGCTCATTGAATTAAGTTGAACAGTAAATCTATGATAGTGCCATTCCAGTTTTAATGTAATTCTTGTTTCAATGTTCTTTGAAACAATCTGACATGGCTTGGGCCCAACCTATAAGGTCCCTTGAGGACTGGGCCCTCAGAAACTAGAGATGGAAGAGACCTACAGGATTAGATCATCTTGTTCATTCCCCCGCCAATACAAGTCTGTTCCCCACGGTACATTTTCCAGTGCTTTGTCCAGACTGATCTTATTTTTAAATGATTCATATGATAGGGTTTCCTCCAGTTCCATTGGTGACTGGATGGTTGCCAGAACATTTTTTTTCTTACTTTGACTTTGTATCTTTGAATTCATCCAGAATTTTGAGGGCTGCAATTTGTACTGAGAATTAACTGGCAACAGACTGAATAATTGTGGAGAAAACTTTAAGGACTTTATCCTGGTTTTTCAAGACAAACAAATCCCTGAAGGAAGCCAAGAAGAGTGTTGTTTCAGTGAGACTCACAGGGCTGGGCCTTCAGTGAAATTTCCCTGTGAAGGACAGATGTGGATTTGTTTGAAAACACCTATCCAAGCCTTCACACTGACATCAGTGGTAAGGCAAAGATTTATATCCTAACTATTGAACTCTTATAGCTGGTGACTGAGATTGCTTTCTTCTTTGAATTTACACTGACAGCTTGAATTTCAGGGGAGTATGCTTGGCCTGTATATCCAAATAGTGCTCGCCAAGTAATATGGAAGGAGCTAGACTGCCTGGGTGCGTTGCTGTGAGCTGTGCTGCTTGCTTTATCATTCCATGTCATAAACACTTCAGTTATTTACTACTACACAGTGTTCGCTCTCACGTATCATTTGTCACTGTCATGCTTGCTGCTTGGAATCCTTGGGTAGTTGTTCATGTCCCTGCTATCTCACCTTCTATGAAGAATAAGTTACCGCCTTGAAAAACAATCAGAATAAGCATTGCGAACAGATTTCCTGAGGCCTGCAAGGCGCAATGAAGGATTCATTTGGGGCAGCCGTTTCTGCAAAAGGACAAGGGCTCAACAAGCATTGCTCCCTCCAGCCATGGGAATGAGCTGAAACTAGTAGCAAGACTCCTACTGTGAAAAGGGACTTCATGCCTTGTGCTTTTTCCTCCTTTTGGAAACACTTTCTCTGTTGCATTTCCATAACACTTTCTTTTTCTTTTCAGAGATGCTTCACTTTGAGGGTCGGTTTGTGTGCTCTGCCTTCAGGGAGTGCTGCATATATAGTTGCAGCTCAGTGGGCAGGCAGAGCTTAAAGCCAGTGTTGCCAACAAGAGTCTTAAATCATTTCTGCAGCATAACTTGCAGGCTGATGGAGCCCCTGCAATGGACAACTATGGAGAGATTTGGAAGTAGTATAGAAATGACCAGAGAAGGAGGGAAGAAGGAAGAGGGCAGAATTCAGACCCGCCTCCTCAGGGAGTGTAGCGGACCCAGAGTCACTCGGAGCTTGCATACCCTTGTCCATCCCAGGAGCCATGACCTTCGTCTGCAGGATGATGTTATTTCTAGAGGTAGGGCTCGGTGTTCTACCTCTTTACACTCCGTCCTGGAAATCCTAGACCCAGGTCTGTTCCCTTCTGACATATTAAAGATTTATTTTAAATTGCCAGACATCACACATCACTGCAGGACAAACTGTGCTCTGCTATGATTAACTTCAGAAAAAGAGCTGAATTTTCACCAGCATTGTTATTTACTTTTACCTAAATGAGTGGCAAAACCTAATTTCTTCTCCTTTCTGCTAGCCAACTGCAATAGTCTTATCATATGAGATCTATCAGCACTTTATCTTACTGTTTGTTCTTTCAGAGATGACTACATGTGGTTCTCATTCTTTTTTACTCTTTTCTTGGAGTCTGGAATAATTTGTCTATCATTCTTAAACTGGCACCTACTTCTGTCCTGTTTCAGAATTGGGATCCAGAATGGTTCAGAAGTGTGATTATAGGGTGACTTCTAACAGGTGACACTGCATTAGGTGCATTGCATTATGCTGCACTTGGTCTATATGCCATTTCTTCTTCTTCTTCTTCTTCTTCTTTTTTTTTTTTTTTTTACTTATATAGCTAAAATGTGTGTTGCATTGACTGAAATGGAAGACTGACCATAGAGTAAATAGTGTGAATTCTGACACAAATTAACCGAAGCAAGATAGTTAGAAATCAAGGTTGGAAATCGTCATAGTGGAATTTTTTCCAGTTCTTTCCATACTGCAGGTCACCCTACGTACTCTCAACCTGCAGTATATTTTGAAATAATCTGATCGAGTGAATGCTTTTGATGCCAGTCACTGCAATGGTAGCTTCTGGTTGGGACCAAGTTGTGTGGTTATACACATGGCATGGGATACAACTCCCAATCTCCTTCCTGCTCTCCAGGAAATTCACCTCTTCTTCAAAGAATAGTGATAAGATTTCACAGCTGAGACCTGTGCACTTAGATTAGTTAGCTTCTCCACGTGTAGAAAAAAATTGCATTTACTTTTCTTTTCGGTAAAGTTCAGATGTCAATCACCACTGTAGACAAGCAGGAGGTAAAAAGGTGATTCAGTTTATAGCTACAGGACACAAACCAAAGATAGCCTTTTGTCGAATGTCCCACACAGCTCAAACTTAACAAGCTTCAGTATAAAGTGAAGGGATCATGTATTTTGTCTGGCATGTGACTGAATAAAGCGAATGTGTTTTTGCTCTGTTTATTTATAGTACCACCAGTATTGCAGATAGGGTTGAAAATTTACTGTCAAAATTGTTTTTGGATGAAAGTTTTGCTTTTGACAGAGCAATTCATTTTGGTGAAAAATGTTCACTCTTGGGAAAGGGACAAGCTTTCCTTGAAAAATAGACTTTTGGCTGAAAACTGAATTTTTTTCATTTTTCATATTCTGATGAAAAGGCAAAATTTTCCATGGTGAGAAAGGAAAAGTACAACTAGCTTTAGCGTGAGGTATTTTATAGATAGGCGAGAAATAATCCTTTCCTCAAAGGGAATATAATATAAACTGACAAAAATCTAAGAAATTTGGATCAGTAGTTCTGAAGTTACAAAAGTTTAAATTCAGCAACTTTGCATGTACTTATTAGAACCTCTCCAGTGATATGTTTTTAATGCCTCAATTTGGGATTACCCATTTGAGAACATCTCATTCCAATTGCAAAGTCCTTTTCCATGGCGTTCAAAGTCAGTAGAGACCATGAGATCATCTAGTTTGGCCTCCTTATATTTAGCTCAATTAAGCCCTCTCTGAGCCCCAAACTCATGATTGGCTGAATCACAATTACCAGAAAAGCATCTAAACTTTGTTTGCAGACAGGCCACGTTTTCAATCTGTTGTTTCTTACGGTGTTCAACCAAGCTAAGAATTAATATTAATTAAATTTTAACTGAAAATTTGTTTTATTTTAGCTGTTGGCAGTACTTCTTCTTGTGTATTATCTGGTAGAGTAAAGACCACATTTGAAATCTAGTAGTCTCTTCTCACAAAGTTCTTATATACTATCATCAAATTATCAAAAGTTGAATAATTATTAATACTATTTTGATGGTAGAAATAATAGTTCTTTTAATCTCTGCCTGTGCTGGAGAGGAGGGATGAGGAAGAAGTTTTCGCAATATACTTTAAAAACGTCAGAATTGTATCCAGTGTAATGACATTGGTTCCACCAAAGATACAGGAGAAATTTAATCTTCCTGCAGAACATTTCCTTTGGGAGGTATACCAGGACTGCAGCAGCATTTTTTGCCACAACACGGCACTGGGACCTCAGCCTGGCCCATTCGGGCTCCAAAAACCTTCTCAGAATTGCTGTTTTCCAGAAGACCATGCCCTTTTATTTTATAGAGCAGCTTGTTTTTTTTTTGATTTTTTTTTCCTTAATTTATGACTTTATGAAAAGCCTTTTCTTTGGGCAGATCCAGATTACCTAGCAGTTCAGATCACTCTGACTGTCTTACTCCCCACCTCTGTCTACTATTCTACCATTTTGTGCCTTTACATCACCCACAAAAATTATCAGCAGTAATTTCCTATTTCCTTCCAAATACTTGGGGATAATATGGTGTAAATCTTTTATAGCAAACATTTTGTGACCCTCCTTGAAAAAGCCCTATCTTAAAAATACTTTGAGATATATCAGTTAGCTAATTCTCGATAAATTTTGCATGTAGTTTCTTGGTACTATAAACAGCTGATTTTTAAATCAGAATGTTGTGTGCTACCAAGTCAAACACTATAAAATTTTATTACATCTACGCAGTTACATTTATCCAAAAAAAACCTCTCTGAGAATGAACTCAGGTTTGTTTAAGCAACATTATTTTCCATAAAGCATTGTGTGTTGTCTGGTATTCATCATACTATATTCGTTATCAGTTAAATTCAACATGAGCTTTTTTATTCTTTTGTTTGAGACTGATGTCAGGATAATCAATACAGTAACTCTGGTAGGTACAGATTTCCCCTCTGAAATGTTTGCACAAGGTGATCATTCTTCTACTATTTTGGAACTTTGGTATTCTGGGATTTATTATAAATAAGGAGGACCAGTGATTTCTTTAGGACCCTTGAGTTCAGGTTATCCAAGGTGATGACTTTAAAGTATGCATCCTTAGACATTATCTAACTCCCTCTTTTGGACAGATAAACTAGAAATTGTCTAATTATACTTAGGTAATCAAAACACGTCATAGTCAAACAGAAGACAGATATTTATTTAATATTTCTTTGTTTTCATTACTGCTATTAGGAATTTTGCCATTGTCATTGAGAAATGTGCCTTACTAGTTTTGCCACTTGTTTTTTTCTTTTGGGATCTTTTGCCTTTTTAATGAAATTTCTGCTCTTTACAACTGCTAATCTGTATGGTTTGATTTGTGTTTGCTATCTTTTTTCACTTCTTGAATAACACTTCTTAAATTCTAAGCATTCAGAATATCACTGAACCGAAGCAAGTTTTCAGGTGGCACTTTTCTTTTTTGTTGATCATATGAGACTATCTGGTCATCTAACAAGTTCTTTAAGAACTCTGATTTGTCTTTCATATTTTTTGTCAATATTTTTCTTATTAGTGAATTTCTCTTATAATTTTCCCAACTTTAGAATTTTTCTGTTTGGGAGCACCCAAGTAGTTTTGTAATATGCACTATACTGTGTTTGCCTGCATCAAATATAAAGAGGTCATGACCTGCAGTTTCTAGTCAAGTACTGTTTTACTGTCCAAAATTCAATTCATCTTTATCCATCATAAAAAGCTACCACAAAGAGTTACTTCATGGGAGGGCTCATACATTTGTTTCCCACTAACGGGCAGCTGTTTCCTCATTCCCTTGTCTTCACTGATGTTTCTAGTGGCCAAAAGCCTTCCTCCTTCTCTCCTTCAAAACTTCCTTTAGACTTCACTAGTTTTGTTGACCCATCAATGTTCGGGATCCTGCACTTCTGAGATACCAGAATTCTGTCATGAGCTATCAGGGATCTGATATATCTTATTTGTCTGATTTATCTTACAATATTATCCAGCAATATTTCTAGTTTAAAAAGACTCTTCTGATATGGTCAATAGGGACTGCAACTCCACAGACTGAAAATTCCCATTTAAGGCAATGTACTCAGTCAACTAGGGAAAAGCTAAATTTAAGATGTCTCTGTTAAGCCTGTTGGGTCTTTCTGATTAACGAAGTACAGAAACCTTTATATTCTACCAGCTGAAGCAGTGAGATTTATGAATCCACCAACAAATGATTCATAGGTTTTAAAAATAATGAAAGCAAAAACTTCCTATAATTAATTTTTGAAATGTTAAGATTGAATAGTTGGCACTCAGAAGGTAAGACATTCCAAAGCTAGAATTGTTGTTGCAAATTAGCTCTGTTGCCTGCACATGTTTTCTTTTCTAGCTTCTCTTTAAACGTAAACTCAGCATAACAGTAACATATTAAAGGTGTGTGATGTATACTGAAACAAATTTAGAGTTTCATTGACAAACAAAACAACTTAAAGGTTCATAGGCTAATGAGATGTTGGGTTCACACATTTTGGGACCAAAAGGGGCCACTGTCATAGTTGTCTGACCTACTGTATGACAGAGGCCGCTGAATTCCAGGCAGTAATTTTGCAGTGTGGGGAATTATTTTACTTTTATACAAGTGTATGATACCAGGGCTGCTAACTTGCAGTTGAACTGCTAGAGCATGTCACTTAAATATCCAGTCTGTATTTAAAGGCTCCAAGTGATGATGAATTTAACAGTTCCCTGGGTAATACGTTCCGATGATTAATTACTCTCTCACTGTTAGGAATTTGTGCCTTATTTTCAGTTTGTATTTTTCTACTTTCCACTTTCAGCCAATTGATCCTGTTGAGCCTTTCTTTGTTACAGTTAAGGGGTTGCTCATATCATGCTTCTCCATTTCAGAAGCTTTAAAAACTGATCATTGTTTCTTAGAGGGTCCAAACTGGTTGAAGTCTTTACATCTCTCACTGGACAATGTGCTTTCCAGAACCTTTACAACTTTGGTTCTGTTTTAAAATGCAAATTCCAGAGCTGAACACATTGTGTAGGGTTCTTACCAAAACCACGTATAGAGGCAATCTTGCTATATTTAAACCAAAGCATCACTATTTTTAACATGGAATTAAAATCATTTCTTTTCTGCTTTTTTTGCTGCTGTATTGGTCATAGAATGTAATTCCTGTAGCAGATTCCCATGATCCACAATGTACCTCTGTGGTGTCAATCTTTTTGCTGTGTATACCCCTGTAGTTAACAAAGGTCAGTTTTGAGGCAAAATTCACTCCATTACAGCAAAAGTAAATAAAGCCTGTCACCACTCTAGCAATGAAAGTAGGTGCTTACCTTGGAGCTGAACTGAGAGTGTAAATATACACTGTCTTTAAAATAATGTGAATAGCCAACTGGATTACATCCATGTGAATGCGTCAGAAAGAAATCGTAATAGTCTATTGTTTCACTTGTGCCTGGGTCTTTAATGATTGCCTGATACAAAGAAGAAAAAGCAATTATCATATGCAGCTTTCAGGAGTAACTTTACATATGGGATGCAATTATGGTGTGAAAGAACACTGGCTTAATAGTAACAGACAATGACTAAGAGATCTGATTACCAGGGAACTAACTGCCAAAATCACATCCAGGAAAAAAGTGTCAGGAAAAAAGCTTTCAGACTGGCCTGCATATTTGCCGATCCACAACTGGAGATACAAACAAAGTGTTGTGTGTGTGGCTTTGTCCCCAGATGGATTTGAGCAGCAGTTTGTGTCCTTTAGATATTTGTGCTCACCTCTCCCTGTTGAAGCCCATGTAGGTAGGTAGGTTGCAGGATCTGAAGGAGACACAGCCAAGCGCTGTACCTGGTGGGCCTGGGTTTGTAAGTCTTACCCAGCTTTAGAGCTGCTTCGAGGAGTGCAGCGCCACAACATTATCTTGCTTTCAAGCCAAAATTGCCTTAGTCACAGCTAGCTCAAGGCTCTCTGTGCTGAATTTAATAGCGTGGAGTGAAAAGGATCAAGTGCTTGAAGTTATCTGAGCGCTCCCCTGTGCCTCCTTGTCTTCTGTCTCATTCCCAGCTGGGTCTGCACTACACCTGTGTCATTCCTAACTGATGCAATGTGGGCTGCATGTTTATGTCTGAGGACTTAGATACCAGATGCAGTTTAAAGTGCTTGCAAAACTGTGCCCATTACCATCTGACTGCTGGCAATGTCTGAAATCTGCCACTGATGTTCTGGCTCTTGGTGTTTAAATTGTCATATATTTTTCTACAAAGATGTACATATTATCTCTGACAAACAGTATAGACCATCTCCTCCTCCATCTGAATATAACTAGTTCTAGCATCACTTGCAAGCTCAGATTGAAGTGTTTAATGTTATTCCCTTTGGAATTTTTCAATCTGGCATTGTTCTGAACCCTGAGGGTCCAGAACATCACAGCAAAATGACTGAAATCAGCACCACATCCTCAAACCTCCTTGGGCTTGCTCTTTATTCCTAAAATCACTTCAGAGTGACTTTGCTTTCAGAGCACCTCATGGCATTTCTCCAAGCTACCTCTCTGACTTCACATCCTTCCACTCTTGTCTAAAGTTTCATTTTGGCCTCTTCTCCTTGCTCTCCTCCTGATTTTGTTCCATAGTTCCTAGGCTTTCTGTAACTGACTCTCACTTCAAAAAGTGTCTGTGCTCTACACCTCAGGGAGCTTTGTTGCTGTCCCAGGTTAAGCTTCTTTAGCCTTTAGGCTCAGGTGTTAACATTCAATTTGACGACAACAGCAGTAGGATGGTGGTAAGAGTAGTAGTCTGGAAGTGGTCTGTGGGCTGGGAGATGTGAAGGTTGGAAGAGATGTGAGGGAACTTGAAGGCTGTGCAGGGCTAGTGGGGTTTTCAAGGAATTTGGTTGGAGTGGATCAGGAGGGCTTCAGGGACTTGAGATCAGCCAGTTCATGGTGAACCCTTCTGTTAAATTGTCACTGGTTTCTGGCAAGCACCAACTAGCTCTCCTAGGCTCTGTTTGGGGGTAGCATGGCCCAATAGGCAGCTGGGATGCAACTGGCCTGTTTTGTGAGAGCAAGAGAGCTGAGCTGTACAAGCAATCCAGACAGAGCCAAAGGCCTCATTTATTTTACTAGTATTGAGATAGTCCCAATCTTTACATAGCCTTGCATCTGCAATACGTTTGTGCCTTACCAGTTGGAAACCACTGGCTTTGCTAACGCTCTCACTTGTATCTGCCTTGGCTGATGAATCACTCATGCAGAACTGTGGCATCTTTATGCCCTGTTTTAATACTGCTACTTGTTAGTGGATACGTGAGTCAGTACATTGTCAGCTGTATCCTGCTGTTTTCATCTGGGGCCCAGTCTTGAATCTCTGATCTGCAGTCTATGCTGAAAAAGACAGTTGTCCTTATTGTTTCCTTTTTCACGTGCCTGCCTCTGGACAGCTAGAGATTTCAGATGTTTCACTTTGCTACGTGTCATTTTTGCTTTCCAGTGCATTTCCCCAGTTGGCTCCTAATGAACAAGCAGGTTAGCTTCAACTTCAGTTGAGACAGTGAGGGAGGCTCTTCCCTCTGCCCTTCAGGATGATGTACTCTGGGGCAGGTGTTGCTGCACCATCCCATCTCTTCATAATTGCAGCGGGATCCAGACCTGGAGCTGTGGTTTCACAGGAGTGTTAGTGGGTATGAGAATGAGCTCTGAAAGATGCAGCCCCACTTCATACACTCCCTGTCTCTGATTAGCAACTGTATGACCCCAGGATGAGCCTATTCAAGCGCTGCTCTGAAAGAAACACAATTGTCCCGTTACTCCCTAAAAAGCATCAGATGTAAAAAACAGCAAATTTTGATGGGCATCCATTCAGTGTTTTTCCTTTTTTTAAAGTTATGTAACCAAAGAATATCTAGTAACAATTTAAGAAAAAAATGTTTGGTTAGAGGGATTTTTTTATCTGAGCATGGAGAATGAACATTAAGCATGGAAAACCAGACCTAAATATTTTGTTTCTGAGACCGTGTGTGTAAGATTATCAAGATAACTAACAAGAGAAGTGCCAGCAGGACTATGTAGTTAGGTCATTTTTTTTTAGAAATGTAACTCCTGATTTGTAGTTGCCACAAATGTTCATTGCCCACAGTTTGCATTATAAAGCACTATTTACTGGTAACTTGGGCAAAACTTTGTAGCATGCACTCATGCTCCTTCTTTTTCCATTGTCATTTTCTTTTGAGTTTCTCACACTACAAGGAAACATAGTAATATTGTCATTTCATGATGTATGCTGTGTTTTGGATGCTGAGGCAGTTTTTTGTTCCTGTCTCCCTTTACAACCAGCAGATTAGATCCAGAAAACACACTTTATATTCTGATAATGGAGGAGAAGTGAAATCCTTGTCCAAATGAAGTCAGTGACAAAACTCCCATTGACTTCGGTGGAGATAGCATTTCACCCCTTGCCTAAAAAAGGAAAAGAGACTTGATCCAAAGCCTATTGTAGTCAATGAAGAGATTCCCAGTGATTTTAATGGTCCAGCATGAGGTTATTCAGTCGGCTCCAAAGTTCACAGGAATATAGTACTTGTGCTTCCTTCTCCATGGACTAATAAGCTCGCTCTGAGTTACACAGGTTTCTGTGCATTTCTTCTCCTGAAGCATTTGGATGTACTAAGAAATTCTTTTGCTTTTTATTTTTGCAATGTTTCTTTTGACACTTGTTTTGCCTTGTGGTGATTCTAAATCATGACAAAACAAATCAACACTGAACAATAATCTGGATATGTGAATTTGAGTTCATCAATTCCAGTTCCATGAACTCTAATTTGATAAACTTACCCTTCTTTGTGGCAAAAAACACAAAACATGGATGGGTTGGCGAACTTGAAACCTGGTTCTGATTCTGACCTATATTTAAAGGCTAAATTTGAGTCTGATAAAGTTTTAAAAACACTGGTAATGTGAAGAAGATGCCTCAGTGTTCCCTTTGTATTTTTAACCTTCCCTATTAAAATTCTAAACAGTTTTATATTACTGCAGTGAATTCTTCTCTAATTTACTCCAGTGTAAATCCAGTGGAATGCTCCTTTGGTCAGAAGAACTGCTCTGAATTCACACCAGGGTTAACAGCAGACTCCGTCAGGCTATTCCCCTCTTCCTCTTCCTTCTTTCACTGTTTTCAGTTACTTTAGACAAAAAACGTAGTTGGTAGAGTAGGGCAGAGGATGGTAATGGGAAGTGCAGTTACACGATGCATTGATGATGCCTGTGATATGACCAAAACAATTTAGGCTGAAAAAAAGACTTTCTGGTGGATTCTGTTTCCAAAAGAATTTCAAAATATGAGTATTTACTTTAATTTTGCATTGGAAAGAAAACAAAGCCTCAAGCATTTTTGTGAAAAGCTTTTTGTTGATTCAAACATCTGTTTCGGCTTCACATGTCAGGGTCTGATTTGAATCTTGCACATAATTTTTGATAAGACAGATGGACTGTCTCTCACACTCTCTCACACAGATCTATACACACACAGAATGTATCCACTTTGAATTTCAGAAACTTTCATATCAAAATTTTGTTTAAATTGATGAAGAAATTGTACAGAAAATATTTTCTTCCCCTTAAGAAATTAGCTTTAAGTTAATGTGTTAGAAGAGTTGAAGGAACACTGAGTTTTTCATTAAAAATCTTTGGTTAGTTTTTTTTCCTTCCATAATGAAATTACTTTCAATGGAAAACTGACCTTTTATTGAGTTTCACTCCAAAAGTCAAAATGTCCTCTAGAAAATCTTACCTTTTCCTTACTTTTTCCTTTCACATTTTTCTACCCTGTTCCCCTCACAGTACTCTGTAGAAGTAATGAGTATCCAAGTAGGTTTTTTCGGTTTTGTGCTAGATCAGAGCTTTTTATTCACTTTGTATGATGAACAGCACAGGTCTGTCTTCTTTTGGCTGATACTTTTTTATGTCTTTTTGACTTAAGCATCAGTCTTCAAACACTTAGAGACTCGTTGAGCCTAGCTGTATGGACCTAAAGTTAGATATCTAAGACTGAAGTAATCACTTTCAGCTCTCAACCAGAGAATTGGGCATCTCCAGCTTATACTTCTGACTTTCTTAGGTGTCTATTGTAGGACAAGTACTGGAGGCAGCTATTTCTTTCTTTGACCATAAAAGGACCCTGGTGAACTAGTTCAGGCTTAGACGTATAACTTTCAGGTGTTTAAGTTACAGCAGATGAATCCTGCACAAAGTTCCTAGAAATGTTAATTGACTTCCTGAGAAAATCAACTTATGTCTTCAACTTGATTAAATGATTTTTTAATTCAGATACTATATGAAATTCTTGTAGAAATGAAATTGCAAATTAAAGATCCTTTGTGCCTCGTAGGTTGCTTTTCAGAGATAAGCAAACTTCTATGCCTAATCTATAGAGATCTTTGCACATGCTGATTGCTTTCTTCCACCTCAGGAAGACAGACTCTTCCCTTCCTTTTCTTGGGAAAATGATCCAAAGTCCAAGTCTTTCCGTTGACTATAGTGACTTCTGGATCACGGTCAAAAGTATTTAGCATTCATCCCAAAAGAGAATTTTTCCATTATTCAGAAGGACATTGTGATTTTTAAATGAAAAGCAGTGCAATTAATTATATTAAGAAAGTTGTTTTTTCTCCTCCAAGCTTCATATGTCTGTAACAGTCAATAATAGTTCATAAATAAATCCACATCTACAGACAACAGGATTGCATCAGAAATGAAAGCATTTTTTTTTCTTGACAGATTAGATCCTGGTTAGAAACCAATAAACAGAAAACAAATCCACTAAGTTATTATATTCATTTTTTGTTGCGCTGGTCTTCTGTTTCTAATACTGCACAGAAAAAAAAGTTGACAAGTTGTTTTCTATAACGAAAACCATTGCTTTGTTCCTTTTAAAGCTTTTTAAGGCAAAAGTTCCAAAGGCTTAGGCTCTATTTACATATTTTTAGCAGCTTTCTATACTTAGTTTTTGTCATGTTATCAGCACTGCCTTCTGTAGTTAATTTGGCTTGTAGAAAGCCATGATTAATGGGTCTTTGCTATAGCATTAATTTTCAGCCACAACCTTTACTTGCCCTTTGGTATTATGTTAATTACTGGAAAAGAACCATGAAATCACATATAGCAGAGAGCTATGGTGTGGCAAAGAACAACAATCAGAACTGAAGTTCTGAGATGTGTCCAAATAGAAGAATGAGAAAATACCTGACCTGGAAAATGGAACCAAAAATGTAAGGGTTTTTAGGGATTAGGTAATTCTGGTTTGTTCTGGGTAAGTGCTCCATCACAGTGCTTTCCAGTGCCAATGATAGCTTTCTGGTAGGTCTGAAAAAAATTGCTGGGCACTTCTTTTCAGTCCTAGGGAGGACACTTATTGTTTGAAAGCTCCTCTCTTGTCTCAGTGTATTGTCTTGCTGAAGGGACCATTGTAGGGGCTGTTGGTTCTTGATCCAAAAGCCACTGAAGTTATTGCAGTGAGTTAAGCTTTAGATCTGCCCTCTTCTTAAGGCAGGATAGTTCTAAAATGGTCACCCTTTGAGAAGTGACTTGTTCTATGAAAAAAATCACTGCTACTTAGTTTTCCTGTGAGCAAACTGCTAGAACAGCAAATGATAACTAAATGATGAGGCTACAATTGTTATTTATTACTACTAAAATAAATGTGACTATAGTGAGTCTTAGTGGAAAAGAGAAAGATTTTCTTTAATGTGGGGAAATATTACAGTAGCCAAAATTAAACTTAGTTGAAAGATTTTGTTAGGTAAATAGAGTTTCTTACTTGAGCGTTACTTTAAATAAAGTAAGTCTGAAGTGTTGCCCTGTTTATGTAAATTTGGCCAGAACCATCAGAGCTTTGGCTCCTAGGGTGGGACTTGCCAGAAACTAAGGAGCCAAGTTTAAGAGGATGAGCCTCAGAGCGACTTTTGAAACAGGTGGGCACCTGGATTTCTCATCCTGCAGATACCAGAGTAGCTCAGAGAAGCCTTTATGCTTAAGTCCAGCTGGGATTTGTCAGCCAAAGAGACATGTTAGATCCTGTAAAGCGTGCTTAAAACAGGCTAACCATAACCGGACAGGAGTGAGCTCCACAGAAAACACACAGTGGTCTTGACCAGTCCCACTAAAGAATCTGCAGTAAAGGTGGCGCTGACCTATTGCTCCTCATTTATGAGCAGCAAGAGTAGTTATCCAGGCTGTGAGTGATCTGGGTTTCATGTCCACCTCAATCAGGCAGGAGCCTACCTCTCTTTTCCTTGAAAAGTATTCTACCCACCAGGCTGCTTGAGAAAGGGGCAAAGAAGTGGAAAATCATACTATTCCCTGCTTTTGAGACTGTTCCTTGAGGCAGAATTCCAGATTCAGCAGGAAAACATTAAAGAGGGAGAGAGAAAGCAGATGGTGCAACCTGCTATTCCATGGGCTGCTTCAGTGTTTTGCACTCAAGATCACAAGCAGTGGGCAAGGCCCAGCACTCTTTTTTCACACGAACACCCTGCTCACTGGATTAGAGTCATGCCCTTTAGTCCGTGTAGGCAGTTGCCCACAAAGAAGTAACTGCACTGCCGAGATGCCTGGCGAATCAAGCTGTAAGGGTCAAGCCAGTTGTCGTGTTAGCACAACGGCAGATGCCCCCCCAGCTGAGTGGAAGGAGCGGCGGGTGGCCATGCAGAAACATCAGGCACTTGGCAAGGCTTGTGACAGCACTGTGCAAAAGCAATGGCAGGTTCGCCCACCTCAACCTCTGCAGGAGTGACCTTGTGGGCTGATAAATGACAGGTGTTACCTGTAGAGGAGGGGAGACAGGAGAAGTAAAAACAAAAGTAGATATTACAGTGTGAAATGCTGGAGCTTTGTAACTTTTCCAGTTTAAGTACTAGACTTTCCTCTCTGAAGCCAGGAAGTATCATTTAAGTCTCTCCCACTGCATGATATAAGACCGCTGCATGACACATAGCCTTTATAAAGCATCAAACTTCTAGCAATATCATAGTTTTTTTAATCACAATGCTCCCAACAAACTGCACATGCTGTTAATATGAATCTATCCTTCAGCAGCAGATATTTCAGGCACTGTTAGTAACATAACCATGTGATGTTACCATAATAGAGTATGCTGCAGATCCACATCTTACTGGAGTGAATTCTTTCTTTGGTTGTTCTCCTGTAGTTCTCCTTGGCTTCAGTGGGACATGTGTCCACCTACAGTGAATATGCTCAGTCTTGCAATTCTTTATACAGTGCTAAATCTGTTGGCTCGGAGATGCTGGAAGAGTATTGCTGGTGGTGGCATGGTGCAGGGCAGCGCTGTGGAGGAAAGCGGGAGCCGCAGAAGACCCAACCAAGAAATAAAATAGAACAGTACTATGGCTATGGTGCAGTTTGTGCTCCTTAAAAGAATGTGTAACAACACACCTGAGAGGAGATTAACTCTGTAGCATGCAGAGGGCAGAGGAATCCCTGAGTTCCCAGTACACCGTTCCCAAGGGAGCTTGCACTGTGCTGAACAGGCTACTTGTGTTAGTGTTGGCTGGATAGTATGGCCTAGAATTACCTGTCTTTCTTGGGCAATTGACCATATCCATTTGCTGTGTCTATACTAATAAACTAACAGTGCCAGAGGTCTGGCCTTGGCCCTGGAACTCAGTTGTTTCTATCATTAAATTGTTAGAGTGGTCCTTGGCATGGTTTTGGCTTGGGCTTACTGAAAAGTTTCTTATACTATTCCTGGGTCTAGTTCAGGAGTTAGCCTGGGCCAGGGACCATCGAAAAGGCAGTTTGGATGTGGCCTCCCTATTTTAGAGGCCAGGAGAGTTTAATAAATGCATGTGGCCATATTATGACAGCATGATTCTGTTCCTAGGGCCAGAGAACAGGGCCTGGAACTGCCGAGTTTATTGGTATGGATGTAGTCATTGCATCTGAGAGCCTGCTGCAACTGTGAAGCTCTCATTTCTTCTACTGTGATGCAAACAGCAGATGAAATATGGCCAAGCCAGGCACCAATAATGCTTTTTTAAAGATCAGTTCTTCAAAAGTTAAAATTTCACGAAGTGGAGAGCCAGGCAGAGAAATTTAAACGTTTGAGGAATTAAAAGAAATTACCTAATTTATCAGATGATTAAAATTTCACATTTGTATACACAATTAATAAAGCTGTGGAGAATTAAATATTAACAGAAAGTCAATGTATAAAAATCTACATGTTTGATAAACTAGATTTGGGAGATATGCTGAAATTTCAGGTCAGTATTACAAATTTAAGTGTTGCTAATATGCATATGAACATGTCTAAAGGTGTTAATCAGATACTTAGTCATGCCTGAGCTTTACTGTATGTACACTGTTTTCAGCCAGTAAGCTCACTACTTTGAATGAAGTTGATCCAATATCAAACTGGTGGGACATACCTCTGAATTGGGCCCCATACATGCTTGAGGACTACTCCTATGTTTGATGTTGCTATACATATGTTAATTCTTTTAAGATGAAATGAATAGCATTTTAGTATTCCAGCTTCATTAAGTCCTCTGTACTTGTTAACCTTACACTCTGTGTAATCCTAACTAAGATTTGTTTCCAATATATGCCTGTGTTGCCCAAGTCCTGTGTGTATACAGCATGCAGTTTAATGCTCAGTTATTTGAAAGAAAAAAAAACAAAATGATTTCACTACTGTGGCCTCAGAATACAGTGCTTTTGCAGCTGCCTGTGACTAGCACTGGAGGAACATTTTTGCTGACCAAAATACTGTAATAAGTAGGTCATTGCTGTATTATTCCAGTTCTGTTATAAAACTTTACCACTGTGTTACTCTGACCATGTTAAAGGTGCAGTTATGGTATGGTGTAGCCATCATAAAGTCTATTCAGTCACTTAGTACCTGGACATTAAATGAGATAAAGGCAGAGAAATAGCTCTGATTTATCTGTCATTTGCTGCTGTGAAAATGGCTGAGTGTTGGAAACCAGAGATGATCTCAGTTTTGGGCTGTAGCATCTCTATGAGGCTTGGAGAATCTATGCATGTCAAGGTCACTTTGTGCTTGCACATTTAAATAAAGTTTCTCTTTCTTGCAAAGTGATCCTCCAAGATTGGAAGGCAAATAATAAGTTTAATAGTTTCTCAGAGTGATTTGTTTGAAACTTCAGTTGTGCTTCTAGGCTCCCCCTTTCCTTTCCACATCTCCTTGCCATGGATGGCTGGTCGCTGAGTAGGCTCCAGTCTGGGTTATCAGACTTTGTCCTTCTTCCCAGCCATTTTCCCTGCTCATTCAACTGAGGCACATCTTTAATTTTCCAGTTCTCCCAGTGTGTGAGAACTCATTGTGATGGATCTCGTGTGTGTATGTGAGGGACATACTGGGTGTGTTTAGCAGAAAGCAGAGGGTTGAGAGTAGTAAGTTGTAGCTGTGGAGGAATCACCTTTTGACAGAGCTCCTTTGGGCATAAAATTGTTAACCTGCACACTCGAGGGATAGAGAGCAGCTCCACAGCCTGTCTCCCTAGACTAGAATTTGCTGGTAGGTATATGAGATTTTAGACCAGTGAGCGCCTAGCATATGAAGCCACAGAGTCAGAGGCCGCATCCGAGGTGCTGGCTGGGCTATAAGGCGGCATATGAGACACCCCACTTCGGAGCTTTGCTCTGGCAGCAGAAACATCTTTGCCAAGAAGACTCATCTCGTGTGTGTGCGTTCTCAGCTCAGAGCAACAAACTTGAAGCAGAGTCCGAAGCAGGCAACTGCAATTTGCTGACTGCAGTCCAGAGCACATGATCCATGTGAGGTCCCAATCCCAAACAGCTTTTTTGATTTTTTTCCCTCCTTCTGCTGTTCAGAGCTGATAATTTAATATTACTTTCTGCCACACATCTGGAAAAGAATGAACATCTAACCACTTGGAAGTGATTACTTTGTCTGTTCCAGTTGGTCAAAGGTTTAGTCTGAGCCTATTTGCAAATAATTCAATGCAAAAAGAAGTGTTTTCTCTTGAAAACATTTGATTGGAGCTGTGCATAAAAAAAGAAAAATACATGAAGCCACAAAGCAGGCTCAAAAGCTGGTCTGTAGAGCTATTAAGTGGTCTCTTTTTCAGAAATAAATAAGATTCAGTCAAACACCTATAGAACGTAATTGTATGACAGTCCATGTTAGAGTACAGCAATGAAAATGGAAGTAACTATTTTTTTTAAGCTGGAATTCATGCATCAGCCTAATGAATAGCAGGTTTTTGTTTGTTTGTTTGTGTTTTGTTTTGGTTGGTAGGGAGGACGTATTCTTTTGTTCTCACCGTTTTGTCTTGGCTCCAGTCTCTGAATGCTACCATCACATTGACTTTGACAGATTCAGCTGGAAAATCAGACGCATTTTAAACACTGGTGCCCAAATACCAGGTCTGTGATATGATTCACTTTGCGGAGGAGGAGAATGTTTTTTTTAAATTGCTGGCTGGTTTATGCCTAAAGGAAGCCTATTGTAGAGGAGATTTCACCTGCTAAGTCTACATAACCCATTCTCTTTCTAAAAGAGTTTCTCTGACAGTTGTCACATATGCACAAGTGCTGTATAAGTGAACTGAGATCTGCTTCAGACACTTTGAATTATAACCACACAGTGGTGCTATTATTTGTCTTTGCTATCAGTTTGCTCAGAAATTGTTGAATTTTACAGCACAGCCCTAAAAAAGGAGGCGCAGTTTTTCAAGAAGAAAAACATACACATTTATTCCAAAGAAGAAGGATAAACACTTTTCACTTCAAAAGATGATCTAATTAAGCAGTCAATGAATGTTTAGTTTTAGGACTTTTCTATGTGTTCAAGTCTTCTTAGCACACAATTTTGCAAAGTTGGTATGCTGGGTGATTGAGGAGGGCGGAAGACATGTCAGGAACCAAAAGTGGCATGATTTGAGTGACCAGGGAATGATTAGTCACTGTTTATCATAAAGGGGGGCTTTTGTGGAAATGATGGGATGGCAAATTCAAAATAAACAGTGGATAGTTAAACTATGGAGCTTACATCCCTGAAAATCTGCTGGTGCTAAAAGTTTGTGTGGATTTTAAAAAGCGGTTAGATGAATTTGTGGAAAGAAAGGTATTCAAAGGCTAATAATACGAAGAAATAATCTCTGGCTCAGGAAGTCCTTAAGCCTCTGATTACTGGCAGGAGGGAGGAAATGCCAGGAGAAGTATCAAGGTACGTTTGCCCTGTTATTCTGCTTTTTCCTAGCTATGCTCTACTGGTTACACACCTAAATGAATCTTTGATGTGAGCTGCTCTTCTAAAATGAAAACCATAAGCACAGCAGTGAATATACACTGGTGTTAAACTTACAGCACGTGGAACATAAATTTGGAGTCCTGCTTCATCTAATACTGCTGATTTCATGTTACATTTTATTAGTAGTTGGAGCTTAACTTGGCTTACACAGAAATTATTAAATTTTCTTCATTTGTATTTCTCTATAATTTTAGGTTGATAATCAGTTCCTCTACATCTTCTTAACTAAAATGATCTGTAATATTACTCTGTTGTTAAAACAGTTACCTTGATAGATTAATCATTTTGAAATAAAAGTGAAACAATCTCTGTGTCATTTATAGCCTTATAAAAACTGATGATTGGCAAAAAGACCGTAATACTTATGTAGTTATTAGCTTTCTTTTCTGATTGCAAAAATGGCTTTAGGATACTTTTCTTAAATATTACCTGAAGAAGAAATTGTCTTTCTGAGTTTAAAGAATGGAGAAAACATTCTACAATAATGGATATCAAATAAAAATTATAAGGCTTCGTAATGTCTTTAAGTTAAATTCAGCTACATTATAGAGTATACAAAAGGTCTGACTTTTTAGATTCATATAGTAACATATCCTACATAACAATTACCTTATACATATATAAATATGCATACATACACACGTACACCTGTAATCATACATATATTTTTATAGATGCAGGTTTTTGAAATATATTGAAATATACACAAAGGTTATATAAATGATATATAAATTGCAGATCTGAAAAGAAAATGAAGAAACATTGCATATCAAGGAAAGCAGATGACACTTTCCCTTTGCTATAAGTAGAAGGACTTTTTTTATTACAGTTATCTTGTGAAAATACCTGTTCCTGATATAATGTGAGTATGTTTACTTCTTTTCATCATAATAAAAGGCTTACTGAAAATAATGATTTCACTTGTTTTAACAGATATATATTTTGTTATTACAGTTTTTAGCAGAAAAGTGTCATACTATTGGTCTGATAATGGGAAATGTTTCTGTTAATGTGGCAAATTATGTTTGGAGACAGCATGTGCAATACTAAATGCCAGAACGCCAATATGACCCATCTGCCCAATATGTAAAGTATAATAACACCATTATGAAGTGATGATATGTTTACATACCCTTGTAACAGGATTAAAGTTTTCTTAATTGTCCCCTGCTTGAACCTAATGTAATGTTTTTGGTGTGTCCTATAGAATAATATTGAAAGAATGAACAAATCAGTGGCGGAACCTTCTGAGATTTGCCTAATTACAACTCAAATTGTTCCCATATTGGAAATTACATGCATATAATGCCTTTTGGGGCGCAGAATAGAAGCAGCATATGAAGGTCAGCCAACAGTGCATTGCAATGAGTTCTGTCTTCATGAACTTTTAAAATGTCTTTTTCATACAATGAGACACATTAATTTACTAGAAACAGATTTCAGAATTGTTTTATCCAATTTTGGAAGGCTTATTTCTGCAATCCCCATAAACCTGCTATAGAAAACATAAATTGCAATTACCCTGAATTTAGTTAAACTACCACAAATAGAAATTGCTTAGCTTGGTCAGGTGTGGGATAAGCATGATGCTGTTGCATTTCAGGTACATGATTCCTTTCATTTTGAAAGATTCTGAAGAGTTTTTACAGACCTTAAACCAGATCTCGATGCATGCATCGTCCAAAACATCCCAGTGAAATGCAAGAGAGTTGTGGATAGGTCAAGGAGTACCAGCTGCATCCGATTGTGTGTTCTCATGCTGCTGTTGTGTGTTTGTGACAGGTGAATATGTGATAGTTTTTTAAATCCCACTCTAGCCCTTTTAGAGCACAGCTGTGCATGCACCATCATGACAACTGCTAGCCAAGAAGTGGTGACCCTCCTGAGCAGAACTGCATGCTTGAGGGCAGAGAGCTACTTGCAGATTGACTAAACCTTTGGGGAATGCATTAAAGATCATTTAGGTTTTGCTATTGGTAAAGGCTCATGTTTCAGGAGATCAAAATGAGTCTTTTCTTGATTGACTTGATTCCTTTAAGTCAAAAAAGCTTGACTATCTGCTTCAAGAAGAGTACTGTGTAATTGTTTAAGGTATTCAAAATCATACAAAGCATTAAAATCTGTTAGTTTCTCTATATTACGATATTACTGTAACAAACATTCTAATACCTATGTTCTAATAAAATCCCCATCCTAGCAATGCTTACACATTGCAAAACATTTGAGGACTTACGTGTTAGAAACAGGCCCCCTACCTCTCTGCAACCATGAAACGAAACAACACCCACAAGTTTTCTTTTTTTTTAATCTGTTTAAAAGATGGCCTGTCTGCTGCAGAAGCAAGACAACGCAGAGGAAACGAGTGGATATGGTGCACTATGGATATGGATCAAAGAAGCATCTAGCAAGATTGTCCTATTATAGAGAGAAACCAGCTGGAACTTCCTCTGCAGTGGTTCAGTAAGATTTGTGTAATGTGATTCAAAATCATTAGCTTTCGTATCTGAGTTTTGCCACCAGTTTGGTTCATTGGTAGCCTTTTTCCTTCCAACAGCAGTGCTGAGTCCCATTCTATCAGTGAAAAGGGAAGAAATGGAAAAAGGGAAAAATATGACCATGACCTCCATGACCTTGATTTGCGCTGCTTACAGGGCACAAATGAGAGAATTTTTTTTTTGTCTGTTATTTTTTTGCTGAAAATTTCACTCGTCTTTTCACTTTGCTGAAAATTTAGCAACCAAGAAAGCCAAGCCAGACTCCTTGCATAGGTAAGAAGCGAAATGAAAATGTCATTTTTTCAGGGTGGGCAAAATATTTGACTTGTTGTGATGGCCTTGTGCCTGTATATCCAGTGACTCTGGGGAACTAGGAGGTTTTGCATTGCATCAATATCATATAGATGATGGGAGTAGCATGGGCTGATGCTAGAGCAGAGGCTCAAACCCCAAATCTGTCACTACCAAAGATTTATGCCTCTTATCATTATAAAGGAGAAGCGGCTTAAAATTCTTAATTCACACTAAAGCTGCATCAGCTTTTCAGAGAGCTTTAGATTTTGACTTAACCTATTCTAGCAGGGAAGAGGGGCAGGGAGTTCATGCTCCAACCTGCAGCACAAGTGTGGACAGCATTAGCATTTGGCTTCGGTTCCTTAACAGAATAACCACAGCCAGACTCCCCAGGGTGTTATGGATGTTTTTTGCTGAACCTGTAGTGCAATCTGGTTCTCAAGCCAGTGTATCTGGGCTCATCACATCAGCGTAGTCGGTTCTTTCAGACATGGAGAGCTGGCGTGGAGTCTCCTGTGTCATTCCTTTCCCTGTTCTTGGCCAGAGGATGTACAGCATGTGTTCATAATATGAAAACCTTAACGTTGCTCCAATTCATGGAGACTGGTTTGGCCCCATGGCTTGTTATCAGCAACAGCAAAACTTGTCCTTGCTGCTTCATCAGTGGTACTGACATGGCTTAAAAGATTTGGGCACGTTGTCTGTAGGGGCAGGCATAACCATTTCCAACAGAAAGAATGTGCATAAACAATATTTTTTGCTTCTGGAGATTACTTATGATTATTCTTGCCCTTAATGAACCTTGTAGCTACTACAAAAGTTGGCAGTTTAGTGGGCATTATCTCAGATAATCAGCTTTGGTAGCAAAATCAGTTCTCCCAGTTCCCTTTGGCTTGGTTCAATGCAAAGGAGCACTAACAATTTAAGTTTTGCCTGAGCTAGTTGCTTAGATGGGGATTGCCAAGTTTATGCGCATGCTTCTGTGCAATTATAATTATTAAAATTGCTCTCCAGCTTGTGAAATGGTGGGGCCATGCAGGCTTTTTTAATTAAGAGGCTGTCAAAAATGTATGCCGTTCCAATGCAGAAATCCACGGCACTTAAAAAATAAGTCCTTTTGAATGTAAGGATCCAAGGCTTCTGCTGTACTCTTGCACTCTGATTAAAATAATATTCATGTGTATTATGGTAATTCCAGTTAAGAAGCAATGAAGGGATATTATGAGAAAATATTGACAGAAGTTGCATTTGATTTGATGATATTGCTCATTTACTAAAGAACTTCCTTGATATTCAGCATCATAGTATTAGAGGATGAAATCCTCAGCATAGTACAGGTAGAATTTAGGGGTGACATTTCGAATTATACATATAAAATGATATCTTTAACCTAAACTAGTTACAGTAGGTTCTTAGGGAGGAAACTCCAGAGGACAGTAGCCAGGGGGGCTGTTGGTTGATATAATTCTAAAGAAAGGATGCTGATCTTTCACAATTTACCTGTGGTCTTGCTCTTTCACATCATAATGGAGATAAAGCTGGTGCAAAGTATTCATTATCAGTTTACCAGTGATAGATAATCAATCCTTTTAAAACATTTCAGTCAAGAACAAACTTTGCTCAAAGAGGACCACAGCAGCCTGTGTTATTCAGCAGGTTTGGGTGAGAATCTTAAGAGTCCTTTAAGGTCTTAAAGTTTATGAATAGATGTGTATTAAAAGTAACTCATTTAGAGGTGCAAAAGTGTCTTTTTATGGTTTCCACCTGTGCTTTTCATTAATGCGCTTTCTTTCTGATTAAAGCAGTCTATAGAACTACATGAAAAATACAGAAAAATAGTTGTAAATAGCAATATGGTCAAATGTGGTGAGCTGAAGTTCTGAAATCTGGGAGGTTAGAGAGAACTCTGAAACGTACACTCCTGAATGCCTATGAATCTATGTACTAATTAACAAAGGCTGGGACAGTGCACTAATGTAAATCAGTTACAGCACACTGAATGAAGCCAAAGGAACACCTGTCTTTAATATATAAAAAGAATAATTGTCATGAGGAACTCGAGTCCAGGATGCAGTGATGGAAGCTTCATTTCATGCAGAGGGTAGTAAAGCTTCTAAAAATGATGGATGATAGCTGATGGTTTTCTAACACAAAACATACTGGGTTTGACAATGAGTGATTCCACTCTGGATCGTGTTCTGATGGATATAGATGAATTAAATGCTCGGCAGCATCCTTTAGTGGCTATGGGTCTGATGATCCTGATCTGGTTGCAAGTAATATGTAACTTAATATATTAAAAGAGAACAGTCCCAGTAACTAGTGTGTTTGTGACAGTTGTGGAGAAATTGTGAAGAAAGATGCCTCAGAGGAAAGCTGGAGATGCAAAAATATGAATGACAGCTGGGAGTTCCCTGGCAAGATTTTATTATTTGGCTAATAAGTCCTGATTCCACACTCAGAGGACATAATTTACTGAAATAAATTCTGGTCCAGTGGAGAAACAAAGTTTCTTTCCTAAATATTTAAATATAGAAAAAAAGAGAGAAAGCTGAAAAGAAGCTGTATAAAGTAGAAGTTATGAAATCTGTCTAATTGATAAGTGAAACTAAACCCAACATAGAAAAATCCCTGGTGACAGGATAGGGATAAGGATAAAGGGAACAGAAGAAATCTTAGCAGTGATATAGGCTTATTACTAGAGCAGCCAGATGAAATTGACGGTGATAAAGTAAAAAAGACAGAAATAAGGATTTTTCATCTCCATTTGGAAATATGCACTATGGCATACTTTATCACTTCCTAGTTCATCAGTATATAAGGAAGACACTAGAGAAGATCTACTAGGGATAAAAATTTTTAAATCCTCTGTCTTGGCTAACTTGCACCTAGGAATCCTGAAAGAGTTGGCTGAGGACAGCTCTGTTTCACAGATGTTCATTTTTAATAAGTCTTGGACTCTTGAGGAACCTCCAGAACAGAGGAAGAATTGCAATATGGTGCCAGCAATTAGATATCGGAAGTGAGCTGATCCAGACTCTTGTAGGTTGGTTTACCAGGCATCACTTCCAGGATAATCTGGTACAGGATTTAATTGATAAGAAATTAATGCTTGCATGGATGTCATGGAAGTCTGAAAAAATGGTTTAGGGAAATAAGCTGTGTTTTACTCTTTAAGATGGCAATTTCAGCTGATTTTGGTAACAGCACAGATGGAGTGTGTGTTACAGTATTTTAATCTATATCAAGTGTCATTCTGACTAAAGAATCAGCACTATATGACATCAACAATCTAAATTTTGAGTCTATTATGATCTACCTGACAAAATTAAAAAGAATTGTCCGTGCGTTTTCAGAACAACTGCAGAATGGTGGCTTTTGGCTCCAATGTGATGCAACATTTTCCTCAATGCTGGGAAAATAAGTGTGAATCTATTGCTACCAACATTTGTGAAAGATACGAATACTGGCAAATTGATCTCTTATGAGGGTTACAGGGGGTAATCTAGATAATTTGGTCCAATAAATTATAATTTCTTTAACTGACCCAGAGATTGGAAAGATATTTTATTCTCTTTGTTCTGTATGGACCCACTTTCGAAAAGAAAGATGATAAGCTGGAGTTTTTGCAAAAAACACACCGTAGGAATGCTGGAGAAAAAGGCTTTCAGTGAGAGAATTAAAGAACAGGAAGAGTTTATTTTATTTAAAAAATAAGTTTCAAGTGGTTTGGGAATATTTAACAGTAAATATTTAATTGGAAAATGGTGTTTTGTGGACATAAAAACTTTGTTAATTGTTTTTACTTGGCTATTGCATTTTTTATTTGGCAGAATCTTCGGAAAGGTATTTTGAAGTTGTTGCTCTGTTTCATAATTAACGTTTTTGAAACCGTAAAATCCATTATACTCTAAAATGACTCATTGTTTTGAAATACAAGCTAATTATAGTGATAGGTAGTTGTAAAAAGTAGAAAATTACATAAATCTAAATCATATTAGAATCTAAAAAATATAAAGGATTTTGAAATTATGAAAATCTTAATGTTTTTCAGAATTTGACTGGTGAAAATATTTGATATCTGAGATGGGAAAGATACCTGCTTTGATAAAATTTTTAGTTTAGGGAAACAGTAAGAGAGAGATTAATTGATCATAGAATATGAGTAATTTCAATCAAGAAGACAAAGTACTAGGAGAGAAAGACAAAAAAGATTACTAGCATAACAAAAAATCTGATCTTTTGTGCAATACAGCCACAGTAACTTAACTAATTATTTTTATATTGAATCTAATAATTAATATAATTAAACTTCAGTTTCTGAAAAGATATTCAGTCTTTAGTCAAAGCCTTCAAAAGGGAATAATCCATTCTTCTCCTTGTTAGAAAATTTCAGTGGTTAATCACTCATACCATTAGCAATTTACACTTTTCTTCTACTTTGAAAGCATCTGGCTTTTGAATCTAACTGTTGAATCTTCTTATGAACTTATTATGTTGCAGTAATCCTTTAAAGCCTGCTATTTTCTTCACCCCATACACTTTTACATTGTAGTCAAGTTGCCACTTCAACTGGCCATGCAGCAAGAAGAGGCAATCAAAGTTAAAATGAAGAAGTTATGGCTAAGCCAAAGACCCAAGTCCAAGTGTTGTGTGTGAAAATAAATGTTACTCAAAGCATGTCTGGATGCCTTCAGCTGCAGGTTTCTGAAACAGAGATTCATAGAAAATAAAGCTGTATGGGACCTCCAGAGGTCATCTTGTCCTGTGCCTCAAGGCAGAATCAACTAAGGTTATGTCATTCCTACCAGATGCCTAACTTGCTCTTAAAATCCTGCAGACAGCCTGTAGTTTCCCAAGAAAATCTATTCCAGTCCTTTATTATCCTTAGCACTATGGAGTTTTCCATAGTATCT
Source organism: Dromaius novaehollandiae (assembly GCF_036370855.1). Lineage (NCBI taxonomy): Eukaryota > Metazoa > Chordata > Aves > Casuariiformes > Dromaiidae > Dromaius > Dromaius novaehollandiae. The sequence continues at coordinate 11,812,320 of NC_088100.1, forward strand.
GAATCTTCCTCACCACAACTGAAGTCCATTATTTTTTGTTCTTGTAGACAAGGAGAGCAGATTATTACTGTCTTCTTTGTCTCAGACTCTTGACTATCTAAACCTGGTCTTTCCCTCAAACATCTCTACAGTAAACCATGCCAGTTCTGTGAATCTTCTCTTGGAAGTTATGCTTCCTGGACCTCTGCTCAAATTCACGCTCTCAAATAGGCTTGGCTTTCCTTGAAGTGTAATGCCCCAAACTGTACATTGCACACTAGCTAAAGCCTTGCTAAGGCTGAATAGAGAAGTATTGCTTAAATTCTGTTTGTATTCCTATTGATACATGGCCTTAAGAAGATATTTAGTCAGATATTGAGCACTCATCCTAGCAGTGGAGTCTGATCTGTTCAGGAACTGAATGTCCATTTGTTTCTGTTGTGGTATATTTAGGTTCTTACACTGCACATGTTGCCAGAGTTATATACCCTTAAAGATCTGGGATGGCATAAAAAATATAGTTGAAACCTGTCAGCCCAGCTTTTTTTGTTGATGAAGTCTGATGTGATATTAACCTTTTTTTTTTTTTGGAACATATTTTTCACATTTGAAAATGTCTGTCACAGTTTGGAGCATCTTGCTAGATTACATCACAGTGGCATGCAACACACAGGAAATCTGAAAAATATGCTGCACTAAACTGCCCTTAAGGAAACTGTGGTATTCAAAATAGAATGTGTTTTATATTTTACTTATTTGTTTGTACAACTGGCCTATGCTACATAAGCCACATTAAAACTTGGAGATTATGTATAGTAACTAGGTATCTCACTGTCTTAGGAGTTCACTAACATTTTCAAACACTCAGAGCTGATGGTGAAGAGAGCTAAATAAGTTGGTGTTTTAACCCGAGACAAATTATTTGCCAATTGTACTTCTGCCTGACTGATAACGGAACTGGGATAGAAAAGAATGAAACATTTATCATTTGAACTCAGCTCAATTTAGTGAGATTTTATTGACACCAGAACTTCTGTGAGATTTGCCAAGGAATGTTAATCACTGTGCTATCTATCGAGAAGGAAGGAATAACTCAATAAAAAGTGCCATTTATTGGAGTGCAGATAAATATAAATGTAGATGAAACCAATGTACTTTGTTTACTCCTCAGGGACTGCACCCTTTCTGAAATTCTGCTCATCCTTGCCAAGTCATAATTTCATTGCATATCTTTCTTTACAAGATATTGAGAAGTGTGCATCCCACTTACTTTTAGACTTCAGTGATGTATATAGCTACCTTGAGTTTGCCACCTTCCATCTGTTTAGCCTCAGGGAAAAGAAATAGGCACCTTTAGGACATGAAACTTTTCATCCATTTTAGATATTTGTGTGGTGATGAAATAAATTATACCCTAGGAAGGCATATTTCTCTTCTCTGATTAACATTGAGAGTATGTACAGTTGATCATATATCTCCTGCCCCAGTCTTGTATTCTAGTCGCAAGCCTGCCTTCTGCCTGCATCACATTTCCTTAGCACCATCACGCTTGGGTACACACACCCATCCATTTCCAGAGTGAAAATGTGTCTATAAGATATTTTTGGTATATCTCACAATAACTAGCATGAAACCACTGATATGTTTTAGGGCCTGTAGCATGATTGTAAGTGAATAGCAAAAATAAAAATAACACACACACAAAACCTGACAAAGAATAGAAAGGTTCATGTTTTGTATTTTTTCTTTTCTTTTGAAACTAGCATATTGAGCAGGTTGGGTTAGTTTCAATCACTTTTGTTTCTCATTCTTTTGGAGAAGTGGACTGTGGCCAGGTTTTCCTATCGCAGGCCATCTGTATTATGTGCTAGGGAGACAAAAGAAAAGATTAAAGATGTTACTGTGTAAAAAGCTTTATATTTTGGGGGAGTAGAGGAGCTGTGGAAGATAGAAAATTATTTCCAGTTGAAGATTGTACTTAAAAATGATTATCATCTTTTGTTAGTTTCAGTTGTCTGGGGAATTTGAGATGAATGATGCCACAAATTGCTGATCAGATATGTCAGAATTAATTTCTGCTTTCCACAATTTTTTATAAAGCTTGCTCTAGTTGAACTTTGGGCTGCTTTCCTTTGGAAATATATTCATAAGTGGCTTGACATGAAGGTGTAACTATGGAAAAATGAAGAATAAATGGTATCTTAGTACTAAAACTATATGTGTTACAACAATAAAATCCCAGTCATCAAAGGAAAAGGCTGACCAATGTGTCAATCTGTCTTTTTCCCAAATGCTCCAGAGTCTTTAAATGCAAATTAACTGCCCAAAGTTGTATTAAGAAGATATTATTCAGGTTGCAATGTCAAGTATTCAAGAGTTTGGAAGTTTCTTGTCCTTACAATGTGAATTAAAGTTTCATGTGCTTATGACACAGTCACTAATTGCATGATCCAGTATGTTTTGTTTCAGTGGGACCTTTGCCACTTTCAGTAGAGGGAAAGGATGTTACTCACTTAGAGAAGAATTATTGTTTAACATATGGCAAAGTACCTATTCAAACTATGAAGACAGAGTTATTACTTTCCTCATGTTTCTCTTCTGCTCGTGACTTTAATATCTGAGGCTATGTGGATCCAAACTTTAGGACAGTTAATTATCTTCTCCACACCCCTTTTGGATACAGGGTGGAATTATCACAAAAGCTTCAAGAGACTGAGGTAAAATATTATATGCCAAATTTTAGGTGCCAGTTTGAGATAACCAGAGTCTAATTTATCACAATATTTGGCCTTGTATATGCTCAAGGTACAAGTCTTGTCTTTAGTGACAGTTATGAATCTTCAGCAGTTATGCAAATCATTTGGTCACTCCTATAATGAAGAATACAGTACTAGTGGCTGCCTGGGAAAAGCTTGGTATAAATGGCTTGCCTTGTGTTACAGAGACAGGGCTAAATTTCTCTGCAAGCTACATAAAATAAAAACATAAGAATGGTCATGCTGGTCAGGACAGAGTTCCTCCTGACCCTATGTCTTGTCTCCAGCAGTGGCCAGTGAAGATGCATGGGTAATAAATATAAACATCTGTAAGTTTTTGACTATGAGAAAGTGTCCAGTGCTCTTTTGCTTTATTCACTATACAAAAATAAGTTAGGCATTTTGTAGCCTCTTTCTGATTTGTCCCTAGAACAGCTTCATTTTCTTCAGTAGAAAAACTGTTGTTAGAGGGATCAGCTTCAATTCCCAGCAACTGAGGGGAACAATAGTATTTAAAGCCCAATTTCATCTCTGTAGTCAGGGCTCATTTTCCACTGCTCTGCAGAGCCTGGCACGTATAATCTGGAATACAGGAACTATGAGGAAACCAAGTATGCTCATGGAGGATGGAGGCTTCTGAGATGCTAGTGCTAAATCTGTCCCTTTTTGCTAAGTATAGGCAAATATAGACTATTTTCTGAATCTCACTATTGGACCATTTTTGTTTCCTTGAGGGCAAAATCACACCCATTATATACCAAGCTCTCTTTTCTGCCAGATTTTAGGTTTCTTAAATGACCAAGACCATAGCTTTCCTGAAACACTGCTTTCAGATACTTCTCCTGTGTTTTCATTCACCAGAACTGCTAACTGTGTTGGCTGAAAATTAGAGGAAACTTATGATGGACACCAATTACACAGAACGAAGCAAAACGGTTAAACTGTGGCAAAGGGCCATTGAACATGGGCTTAAAATGGGAAATTTGGGGCAGGCTTGTTAATAGGCAGTGTCACCAGCTACACAACTGTTAGGAACAGAGCTAACTTTGATGGTGAGTGTCTGTCTTCTGAGTTTGGTTGTTTTGTATTATACTTTTAGGTTCGAGAATTCTGTGACTCCACCATTGCTGTATATCCTAAAAATAAGACATTTGTCTGATCATCCATATAATCATAGCTCTTAAACAGAAAAGCATCACCCATGCCTTGTCCTTTAGAAAACTGAAACACATATGGGCTAGAATGAATCAGTGACTGAGTCAAGATTAGAACTTAGATCAGGTTCTTAAGCTGTCACCTTTTTCCTTACATAGCTACCTCCTTCAGCCGCATCAGTGTGTTAATGTTTTATGTTCAGATGTATATTCCAAAATGCCTCTCTTGGAATATAGACGGCCATCAGTACTATGTCAGATTGTGGTTTGTGAATGCATACCTAGTTAGAGCTCACTGGTTGATTTTGACATATAAAGCACTAAGTTATGTAGGCTCTCCTGACCTGAGACACTACATATTATGTTGCTGCATTACTGGAGATTAACAGGATGTTAAAGAGGACACTGGTTGTTTTTTTATAAGCCTTGATGTAGGAGGTCCTGAAACTGGTGATTTGAATTCTGTGGTACAAGGGCTATCTATGAAGAGCCTTTCTTGAGCATTGTGTATCAATTCCTGCTATGAGCTGGGAGTGAGGGATAGCCAAAAGTACTCTCTACAGCTGTGGTGAGCCAGGGTTGGTATGGATCTTAAGAGGCACAATCTTTCTGGCTACATCTATAGGAGGCAAAGACATGGATCATAGACTGTTCTCTGGCACGGAGTTGAACTGGTGTGTCACAGCTTGTGTGCTTACATCTAAACTCACTGACCTTCTCCCAGAAGCAAGCGGCTGCATCCAGACTGCCTACCATGAATGGTCCTTGGCTGTGCTAACGCCTGAACTGTGCTGGTGTGGTGTCTGGCGGAGTGCAAGCTACCACAGCCCAGGAATCTGCCAAGGAATGCTGCTAGCAGTTAGCAGTATGAATGAATATCTGCCAGTCCTCTGGCCCATGCACTGGTCCTGTTGAGTTTATTAACATAGATACTGCCTCTGTGGCTGGGTCTGTGTCGTGAAATCTGGGCTTTAAGCAGTGCTGCCCCTGTGGTGCCCAGGAGGGCAATGTACCCTGTCCCCATGGTGTGACTCATGCAAAGATGGGGCAGCGAAACTCAGCAGTCTTCCTCACACAGGTCCTGTAGTGACCTCTGTTCTCAGTCATGGATGCTTAAAACTTCACTTCATCGTAAAAGATGGCTGATGTCTAAAGAGGGTGAGCATGCACAGCTCCACGGGGTTTACCTGAACAGGCAGTGCGGCTACCTGCTAACCCTAAAAAATCAAGTCCTGATATTCCTAATTTTAGTTGCTTGAGTTTTAAGCACTTAAGCCATGGTGCCTGGCTGTGAATGAATTCCTAAAACTGAAGGTTCTTCTGAAGATCTCCTTTAAAGGCCTGTATTTCATACCAAGCTGATAATAATGTAACTCCATGGATCTTAGAATAGAACTTTGTTCATCTGCCTTATTGAGTGTGGGCTGCTGGCTGGAGGGGAATGCTTTTTGGTGTTGGGTAACCATTCAGCTTAATGGCTTTTATGAATTTCACTGGTATGTACTGTAATAACATTAATCATGATGAACTCATTTGGCACTAATAGGAATGTCATATGTACTTGTATAAGAATATTCACTGTAGTTCATCATTAATTAACTGGGCTATTATTTTAAAGTGTTACCAGACATGGTATGTAAAAATGGTTTACTTTGCAATCTCCTAGTGTTGAAATCATGTAGGCTTTTTTGCTATGGTTTATGTCAGAGAAAATCACAACAGAAAGAGCAAAGAATCCAAGACTAAGATAATACATTTCAGCTGTATAACCTTTGGAAATATATGAATTAAGGATTTGCCATATAGGCAAAGTCCTATGAATGTAGTGGGCTATCTAGTCTAGTATCCTGTTTTTCAAAATGCCCTGTGCCAGACGTTTTGGATGTAAAAATGAAAGAACACATAGAGAGAATTATATTCTGAAAAACAGAATTTTGGTATATCCCACTATTAATCTTTTGCTGTAAGTCTGAGATTCACATAGTAGTCTTCTATAAGAGTCACTGTCATTATTATTTGAATATCCAAATTAATAATATCAGCTGCTTCTTCTTTATCCATTAATTTGCTGTCATGCTTAAAGAATTACAGAGAAACCACTTCTGATTTGGGAACAGGGGAAAGTAAGAAACAGGTCTGGAAGAAACTCCTGACTGCTTATGTCTTGTCCCCTGATATTCCAGCCATCCTTTCATAGCAGGGTCAAGCTTCATTCTGAAATTAGCCAGGTTTCTTGCTACTGGAAGACTGTTGCAGAACCCACTCTGGTTGCAAACCTCCTTCTACATGCCAAATGTAGTGTATTTGTGGTTAATTATTTCTTGTGCTTAACTTGACTTTCAGGTTAAATAGTACTTCTTCCTCTCAGGGCTTATGCTTCTGATGTATTTATGGAGCAGGCTACTCTCAGTCTTTATTTGCTAGACTAAACAAGCCAAGTCATTTAGTTTCCTCTCATAAGACTGGTTCTTCTTTTCCTGTTAACATCCTAATGCCTCCTCTTTCATCTTTTCTCCAGTCACATGTCATCTGTCAAGATTCAAAACTGTGTTTCTGGGTCAGTGGAATTGCAGACAGTACAGTAATGTTGTCTTGATGCTGCTTCTGACAACAGTATTTATATCTCCCTACCTTTGCATGAAATGCCTCTCCTTCTACATCCTAGGCCTTAATATTGTGATTTAGCATTTCACCCAGATCTTTTTCATCTTAGTCATTTCCGAGCATGGAACCACAACCCTACAGCTTGAACCAAGAGATCCTGTTATACATCTGTAATAGAGATATTCATATTGACTTCTTTAAGTTGTTTTACGTTCATAACCTATGGACTATAAGGCTTTTATATAATGAACAAAGAGAAGCTGCAGCCTCCCAAGGTGATTCAGAATCCCAGCTTTGATAGCTAACCTCTGAAGAGCAATGCCTCTGCTCATGTGTGACTTAAACTTACCATGAACTTTCATCCTCTATCTGCTACTCCTCAGAATCATCTAATAGGAAAATTTGTTTTGGTAAAATCCCCAGTACAGCCACTTGGAATTTTCAGACAGTTTTCAGATAATTAGTGACTATTGAAAATAAAATAGGTCTCAAGACTTATTCTTAAGGATACTCAGTGCAAGCATAAATTGACTGACAACTCTCTTTTTTGTACAATCTGCTATAATCTTCTCTTCAGCCAAACAAGTATCCACCTAAAAATTACTATACTAATCTCTATTATCTCAATTGTAAATAATAATTTCTAGTCTGGCTCTGCTTTTTGTGAAATTCAAACAGATTAGCTCACAAGATTTCGCTTGTATAAAAATTATTTATTTGATTATCAGAAAGAGAGATGAGTTATGTCTGTATTTCAAAAATATCCATATGAATTTTATTTTGTCTTTCAGCTTCTGTTCCATTTATTCTTTTCTTCATAACTCATCACTCTTGTGATGCAGTTTTCAGAGCGGTACCAAGTTGCATGAGAAATCTAACATACTCCATTTATTTAGAAATTCGATAGTTATACTTTTATTATAGCTTTAACCAGTTACTTTGGTGCTGAAATATCCCTCACTGATATTTGTAGTTTCCAGGAACACATTTGCACAATAGCCTTGCATTAAGTACCAAAGTCTTGAAGAGCTATATGACGATATGGAATGAAAGTTCCTCAATAGTGAGTGATGACTTATTCTAATAAAAGAACCTTTTCTCATAGCAGTTTTTCACCACTGTGGATTCTTTAACTGGGAAGAGAATTTCAAGGACATTGTCTGATCACAGTTACAAAAAATCATTCAGGAGGAAAAGATGTCAAGTGATGAAGAGGCCATGGTGTTTTTATCTCAGGGCCCTGTTTTTTTCAACACTTGTATTGAAATGTGTTGCTTATTTTATTTCATTTTTTCACAGGCCTAATTATAAAGACAGAAGAACTGGGTTTAACTTGCCCTTTATTGGAATTAGTAAATTAAAATGAGACATATATATGGAGCATTGCTTTGGAATAGCCATTTTCCTACTCAGACATGTTTCCTGAAATAAAAAGAGAAATAGAGCTCATTTTTCTCATTCCACACTCATTGCTGATTCTAATGAATCAACAAACTTAAGCTAAATGTGAAGGTAAAATTGCCTGGTTAGATTTATGCATAGAGTAAAAAGATTGTTTATCCCTATGAACCGGGTGGCCTTGATATAAACAAAATTCAACAAATGAATATTCTGGGAAGTGAAGTGAAGCAAGACACTTCAACACCCAACTCAAGATGAAGGTGCTCTGTAGGATGCTCCAAAGTTTGTTCCATATCAGAACAAAGGAAAGATGAATTCTCAGTAAGGGTTATTGTATCTGCTGGTCACTCCTCAGCTCTTCTCTGTTTATATCACTAGAGCTTTGACTCACGTATGTCTGCCAGCTTTGACCAGAATTTTATGGCAGAGAGAGAAAAGGATGACTCCTTACCTTAGCCTACTGAACTGAGAATGGTTGCACAGAAGAATGTTTGGAAGCACCGTAGTTATGTCATGCTGCAAAAAAAGGAGAAAGACCTTGGCTGTTGTGAGCTGTGTAAGATCTTTTGCACCCCTAGGGCATGCCAGGTCTTAGTATACAAATACCATGTGGCTGAGCTGGGCTGCTAGATTCTCTTTGGGGTCAATATACTGCAGTCATTTCATCTATACATTCGAAACGTACGGTTAGCCCAAAGATGAACATGCTTCTGAAATAAGATTATAAGCTAAAAGTGCTGTTTCAAAGACAGTATGATATATTGAAGTATAGAAATGATGGTGGAGGTTCAGAATTTGTGACTTGTAAAATGCTTTCAGAGATATATGTTTTCATAGTAGTAAAAGCACTAGGGCCTTGCTTATAGTTTGTCAGTGTTATGATAAGTCAGTCCTGTAAAACTCCATGAAACTCATTAGTGTGCAAGCAGTGCTTGACTTTGAAATAGCAAAATGATGTAAATTATGAGAGACATTTGAAGAATAACTGCTTTAACTGTGATGATGGAAATATTTAGGCTAATTTTAATCCATAGTCAGTGTTTTTTAAAGGGATCTAAAGGGATCGTTCACTAATGTGACACTTTGGAGGAGATGGTCCTAAAATACTTATTGAGTGAAATAAATAGTACAGATGTGGGGACATTATGGGAAAGAGTGCATGTACATGTGTGGAAAAGATGGGATTAGCTACTGTAGTTTCCAGCTATAAGAAGGTCTGAACCTGGTTTGATATATATGCAACTCACCTTGATGACTCATCAAGAAGCAGAGAAGTTGTGGACAGTATCTTCAGAAGTGTCCCCTGTCCAATTTTTGTTTTCCCTGCGAGAGATGCTAACCCTCTAATTAACCTCCTTTTCTGTGATATTGTGTAGTGTTAATTAGTTGACCTCCAATCAATGTAATATGAATGGTTTCATTGTATTATAGCTCTATCTTAAGGAGGAAAAGCTCTCACAATTTATCGGTTCACTGTGGCTTATGGTAGAGACAGGAGGATCCAATCATTCCTTGTGAAATTTTATAAGGAAAAAACATCTTTATGTTCTTCTGTGTTTTCTTTTATGTTTCTATATTGCTTTATCTATATTGTGTTATTGCTTCTTCCATCTTTTTTTTCTCTGCAAAGGAAAATAGCATCTCTACTTCAGGAGTGGTCTAACTTCCCAATCTTACGAGATCTCCATATGGGTGAGTCACAAGACCTGGAGAATCACGGGGAAGGGAAGCTCTTGAGGAGGGTTTCATAGGCAGGGACTGACTGTGATTCCCCTTGGGTTCCAATACTTTGTTGTAGGGTGATATTGGTCAGACCCTGCTGCTGCTGCTGGCTTACTTCGCAGCAAAGGTTTCAGTATGTGTCAGCTTCTGTGCCTGTTTAGCACCACTAAACATGTGCTATAACTCTGCCATGGGAACTACCCAAAACCATGTATCATTCTAGAGTAACTGGCTGGCCACCAAGGGCTGATCGTAAGGATGGAATGACTTCTTTTTAGCGTATACATTTTAATGCAAACTTATCTTTGCATCCTGTGAAAATGTGGACACAGGTCTAGATAAATAAAATACTAGACACTACTACACTATAGTTAATAAATAACAATTGCAATTACCTGTCAATAAAATGACTCAATTGAATCAAAAACAAAGGTACCATTGTGTGAATATCAGTGGGAGAAAGGGAGGTTAGGGATAAAGGAAGAGGATTTTCGTAGGTTCATATATTTTACAGCCAGTAGTAACCATTTTTCTGATCTGAATAGATTAGGCTGTAAGACTCCCACAGAGTGATTCCATCACTGAATGCAGTTGAACTGGATAATCTGTTTCAGGCAGATGTCCAGTCTAGTTATACAGAGTTTGTGTGGTGGCGAGGCCATGATTTTCATTGTTAAGTACAGGCAAAGGCACCCTGTTGTGTGTTTACACCTCCTTTATGGTCTACATATAGCTAGTTACAACCAGCTGTGTGGTTTACAAGAACTGAAACTGCACTTGTGTTGGTGACAGTGCTAGAAATCATCTACTGAAGAATATGACTGAAAGATTACGAGTAACATAGCTCATTTTATAGGTTGACCTTCTGTATCTTTTCGTAGGGATGGGCTTTCCAGACAGTCCTATATTTTTTCCAGACCTTATTTTTTTAAAATATATTTCTTGCCATCTTTATCAAAGTTCTTAGGATGGTCTCACTAGGACCGTATGAGCTTTTCTTCCATGCCTCCCAGTTTATATCTCAAAAGATCACATTAGCTTTCCATTATTTTATTCCCATTGTCAGGAAAAAATATATATCCTCTGCCTTCGGTGCTTTATTAATGTTAAAAAAAGTACAGTCTGCAAAATGAATACCTTCAGCTTGGATTCATTCTACCCAACTTTAGGCACCAGACCAACTTGCCTAGGGGTTCATACTCCTCAGCTCCCTATACAGGCAAGGAACGTGTCTGTCTGTATCCGCTGCTTATAGATGAAAACTAGGCTCCAATTTAGATATCTCATTTTAATGTCTCAAGTTATGCAGGATGAAGCAGGGGATTTGTCCATAATCCTAGTGTCCATAACAAAACAACCTCTCGGGCAGGATGTACTAATCTTTCCTAGAAACTCAGCCATGTCTTGTTTTCCCTGTAAGCTAACGTGATCCACTAGTATATGTACACCTCCTGGTGCATTTGGTGTGGGAAACAAGAAAATAAGGTTTCTTTAAAAAAGAGTTTTTAATAGTTAGCAAAATTTCTTTCCTAAAGCTTGGAAATTTCTTTTTAAGTTCAGCTAGGAAAGACAAGGGGTCAGGGGAAGAGAAATTCACTGAGAAACGTTAGAGTGAAACAGCACTGTAGGAACACATAATAGGTTTTGGATATTTGTACTAAACAAAATCTAACATCACCTAGCAGAATGCTGTAATGAAACTGGTAAAATCAACTGTAAAAATAAAAGAGCAAATGCCAATGTGTTTGTCGTTAAATCTCTTTCAGAGCTATAATCCATTCTTGACTTTTCCTTTGTTATATTTTCCCTTTGTGGATACAAGCCAGAAAAAACAAAGCTGTGCAGGCTGAAAAGGAGGATAACAAATAGTACTTGTGTGTTCTTGGGTGAGATAGATGAGAGGTGGCCGGATAGGGCTTTGTTTGGAAAAGATCCTGCATAGAGGAGCCTGACTTTCACACTCTCGATGTGAAGGTCCCTATTTCTACAGTGATATTTCTTTCATGGAAGCTGAAAGTCACTTAAGCCAATCCTGGGTGGTGGTTCCAGCTATACGGATCACCAGAAATGGCCATGTTTTAATATTTCTTTGCAAACAGTGTGTGACACTTTTTCCTTCTAAAATCTCTTAGAGAAAGGAAAAAAGTAGGAAGCTTGTTCGGTGGTTAAGGCCCTGATTTGAAAGTTGGCATTTCTGCTTCCAAGTTTGGCATACTCTAGGCAGGCAACATGGATTACACTTTTGAGAGTAATAGAGTTATTTTAGAGGTTCCCTTGGAACTTGGGTTCAGGAGTGTCCAGCTCACTTGTGATGTGGAGACAAGGCCCCTGAATTCCCAGACGCAAAGCTTAATATGTTTGGTACTTTAACTTCTCCCATAAAATGAAAAGAACAGCTCCTTGAGAGAGGACTGTAGAGTTCAGGTAGGAACTCATGTTGGCAATAGATGGCCAGATTAAGAATTATGGTTTAGCTATACATATTACATTATCATAGGTAAACAGTATGCAATACTACAACCATCTATAGTGCTAAACAGAATATAGACCTACTTATACCCTCAAGACCTCAGAACTGCTTACAGAGGATTTCTCATTAAAGTGCCACTAGCTGTCCTTCTGAAGATCATAAAAGGTCCAGGAAAAATGTACACTTTCTGGTATAAGACTTATGAGCCCTCTGACATTTCATTTCTCAGAAACTGCAGTATCCAGTGGAGCTGCATAAATTCCTGTATTTCAATTTTCCTTGGGTATGTCTATGCTAGTAAAACAGTGCCAGGAACTTTCCCTGCACACTGGAACTTTATCATTTATAGTGTTGCTCAGAGTAGCCTGTGACATGATTTCAGGCCATGCCAGCCAACACTATCCCAAGCAATTCCCAGGCATTTCAGGAATTAGGACAAGATTATTCCTAGCAAACAGTCTGGTTATAGTCCTCTCGATTTGGAGCGCAGGAGAGTTTGAGAAGGTGGATGTGGGATGTTCCATGCCAGCTGTCCCCTAAGCTAGAAAATGGTACTGGGTAGGTTTAGTGTATTATAGATGTAGCCTGAAAGTCTAAGCTTGCCTGTTCTGCAAGAATCATAAGTGCATTGACCTTTCTGCCACATGAGACATTTTCCGTATTATCCTATTCTATCAGCCCCACAGTTTCTCAAATACTAGTTAAATCTATTATTTCTTTTTTTTTTAATCTGCTGTATATTTTCCTACCCAAGAAGCAAATGTTTGAGCTAACAGATTTTTCTTCCTGGATTGTGTCACAGAATTATATGGACCAGTAATTCACTAATTTTCTGTGGGGCTGTAGCAAAGTCTATTCGGGATCTATTTCCTTAGCTATCTGTGTGGTTAATGTCCTGCATTTCCATGCGAGTCTTCTGTGATGTGAAATCAACAACCAAAGAGGGCCAAATGCAAATAAACAGATTGCCCTTAAAACTTGCAAATGCTGCTGCTCAAGATCACCATCTAGAAACCCAGGAAAAAAATGCAGCTTCTGTGAATGCCTTTTGCAGGCAACGCTTGCCATCACAAAGTGCCATCTGCTATGTAAGATGAAGAAAATTAGACAAAAAAGGGAAATAGGCAACAATTTGGGGGAAAAAAATCAACCCTGTGCATGTAGATAATCACAAAAACTTCTTTGACAATAGCAATAAGCTGCTTTTCCAGCCTTTCACACAAATGGCTGTAACATTAGTATTGTTTTTATGCCTCCCTCCTGCTCCCTTTCTCCCAGAAGGCTGATTTTGCAGCCCCTCAGGAGGACCATCAGGCAGAGCATTTTCTGCCCTTCCAGGGAACTAACTCCTGCCTCCGTTTGTTATCTCCCTCCCCAAAACTTGAGGCAGTATCAGTGGGACAAACCATCCCAGGCAGAGCAGTGACCAGGGAGGACAGGTATCAAATGTACAGATGAGATCATTTCATTTTCCAGTATCCCCAGAAAGTGGCACAGAGCTGCAGACATGTGACAGATTTACATGGACAGTGTTTAGTTCAGTGACAGAAGGACAGCACGAAATGAAAACAGTGCAGGGATGAAACACTGCACTGTTCAAGTTATCACTGTTTTTTCAGGGTGCTTTTAGGACTGTGGCTCATGCAAGCTTGTACTTATTACTGTCTGCTTCACTTTCTCATCACTACTACCACCACATTGGCACTTTTTTTCATTTCTGGTTCTCCCTTCATTGCAGCCCCCATAGCTTTTATTTTCACTGGACATTTTAGTATTTTCATCTTAGCTCAGGCAAGCAGTTTTACTATGTATTTTCATAATGAATTTCTGCTGAAGTCAGTGAGGGATGCAGCCTGCACACAGACAAGGAATGCGCTGCCTCTCTGTTATGATTTTGTTGTTATCAACGCCAATTTGTTAGATCCCCAAACTGACTTGCTTTCACTGCAGTGCTCCCAATTCCCTTGACATGCTTTTGGTTTGAGAAAAGATCCTTATATAGGGGCGCAACTCACAAGCATTTAACAAAAGCACTTCCCTTTTGTTTCTATTGTCATATTTGTTAAAACATACAGTATTGCTTTCCTTTAATAAAGGAATAGACTTTCTCCCCAGTTCCTTTTCAGCAATAGGCTCACAGTGGGAATTGAGATTGAAAATGCAGGTTGAACATGCAGTTTGTGTCATGCAGCTGAACTAAGTTTGATGCACGTGTCCCATCAGACACAGATGTTTATTCTTCCAAAATAGATTGATATTGGATTCATATTTTTCAGAGGTTTTATTTAAACTGTTACTAATAAAGCATCAGTATGATTGGAATAATACAACAGAAAAAAAAAATCTCTCCAAATCTTCAGATGTGCTAGTTGTGCACGTATCTCCTTTGTTAGCAAATGGAAATGTCCACAAGGGGCTATTTTTTGCTTTCAACTCTTTCCCTCTTACTAATCGGCTAAGGTTGAAATGTTCTGGATCAGGATTATTCATCGTGCAATACCTCAAGCTTTATGCCAATGTGACAGATTCTCCTGGCTCATGTATGATCTTCCAGGTGCTCCAGATGGGGAGAGGAACGTGGCTGTATCCCTTGGCGTGGTGTGAGGAGGAACTAACTCATCTGCTGCTTTCTGTGGAGCAGCACAGCGAGCTTACGCACTTAGCTACTAAAAGTGTTAGAGAGTAAATGGAATAATCCAGGTGATCATGTAGGAAACAATTATTATTATTAACCTTTGTGGGGAAAAGCTGCTAGGTAGTGCTGGGGGAATTTTCGATTTGTTGCAGTTGCTGTTGTTGCAATTTGTTGCAATTTGTGGCAGTTGTTGTCATTTGTATTCTGTTCCAGATTTCAAACCTTCTTAGGGTTGGCATGTGCCTTCGCTTGTCGATATTACCGTTCCTAGCATTTTATAATATGCTAGTTATTACTGGACAGACAAGTCTGGGATTTTTGAGGAAAGAGATTGTATAAACTTAAAATAAATGGCAAAGCCATCCTTAGTACTTTTGAACACCATCACTGCCACATTTGAGAGTCAATCAGTATCTACCCTGGATACCCATGTATTATATCTGGGAAGTAGGCAAGTGGCTCTTACAGGTGAGGCTGAGTAAGGCAAAGGGATTTGTCCAGACAGAACAGGACTGCAAGCCTTGGTTCTCTGCATCCCGAGTTACATAATAGCCACAAGACTATTTTTCCACAGATTGGCTGATTGCCAACATTTGCTGTTGGATGCATTTATTTTTCTCTTTGCAAATGAATGAACAGCCCAGTCTTTTTTTGTGTGTGGACCTCTAAAAGAGGAGAAACCAAAAAAAACCGGTCTCCAAACAGTCAGTGAATACTGGAGTAAAGCTAGCTTTTCTCTAGGTTTGTATCTCATGGTGTTTTTGGACAGAAGCTTTCCTTAAGGATGGGGCATTTGTAGAGGGCTTCCCTCAAAATATGCTGGTGTGGATTTCAGCCTTTCTTTAATGTAAAGTGTCTGTAGGGACTCTTCCTTCTCTGTCTGAATGCATATTTTGTGAAACTTTTAGGATTTTAGTGACTATTGCTTATTGGCAGAAGGTTGGAATACAGCGAGATAACCCGATAGCCTCATTTTCTTTGGAAACTGGGATAAAAATCGGTGTGGATTCACGGCTCTGGACTGGGGGTTAAGGAGAAGGAGAACGAATTTGATGAGCAGGGGCAGCAAAACTGCCAGTAAGCACTTCTCATATCTCTCTGAGCATTCAAGCACACACTTCCAGACTTGTTGGGATTTTTTTGTCTAAGCTCTGTTGGCAAAGGGTTAGTTGTTCCTGTCTAGGATTTTTCTCACCTTGCCCCCAAAACCAGCTGGTTTATCTTCATTGACTTGGCTGGCATGAATGGGTCATCTGTTCTCAAGTATGCAGTCTCTCTCTTAGGGTGCTTGCTTTAAGCTTGTATTTAGGGTTAAAGATAAAACTGAGCAATATTCAATCTTTATTTATCACCCTCCTCCTTTTATGCAAAACTGGGGTCCAGTTTTACCTTGTGCTCACACATACGCCTACATTTAAGAGTGCGAATAGTTCTGCTGACTTCAGTCAGCTACTCATATGGTTAATGTTATGCATGTGCCCAGGAGCCTTGCTGATTTGTGGCCTAAGGTCATATCTATTAAAGTGCATAACAAAATGCTAAGACCTCTCCTACTTATCCAAACCCTGTTAATCTAAACTACTTTCATGTCTCTGTTCCATTTGGCTAATCAAGGTTTCAGTAGGGTTACTCTGTAAGGATAAATATCAAAATTGGTTGAAGTCTGCCCTTGACAAAGTACCTCTGGCTCCTGGTGCCTTTAACAAGAGCCCTGTGTGTGTATCTGAGGTTAGAATTTGGCTCTAATGGAAGGTGGATTTTTCAAATCTTCTGTGGAGTGCTTCACAAAATATGGGTTTCAGTTTTTATACCCACACATGATACTATACTAACAGTTACCTCTGGCTGAACGAATCTTGGAATTTCTTGCTATCACATCCAAAAAAATGACACATTGAATTACATATCAGCTGCATATATAAGAAAAGATCATACCATAAGACAACATAGGGTTGTCAAGGTTTGTAAATGCTGCTTGGATTCTCCCTTGTGTCTCAGTTTCAGTTCAGTTTTCTTTTTAGACTGTGTTTTAATGTGTGTTCGTTTGCTTTTTAGTAACCTTGGGGATAAGAGCATCTCTAAATTTCTTGATCCTCTGTTCTCTGCTATGGAAAAAAGGAAAGATGGCCAATTGTTTAAAAAATAGGAACCTTTTTTTCTTGTCGAGGAATGATTTTTCATTGACTAGGGAAGTTTGATACTTGTGGGTCACAGAAAAATACTTTTAACTCTTGAACTATGAGAATACCCTTGGCTAAAAAAAAATGTTCATTCTGCTGTTAAAAAGTGTATTTATATGTGGGACAACACTGAAAAGATGCAGACAGTGAGCAAAATCTTGTACTCATGGTTTAAAAGCATGTCCTCTGTACATTTGGTAGCTGAATATATTTTCAGCAGGCCATATACTGAGATCAGCAGGAGCTGAAACAATGCTAATAGCTAGGCCTCCAATCCTCCAAAGCAGTATGCACATAATTTCTTGCAATGTAAGTTGTTAAGAAGAATGTCTAGGATAAATGGAATAAATTCCTCCCTGGACAGATTTGTCCCTTTGCATGGACTTTGGAAGGGGGCTTGCTGACTGGTTTAGAGTAGGCAGCTAATGTTAAAGGGTTCAAAATTAGCAGGGTGAATCCCAGCCAAGATGACTTGCTCTCTGCTGGAGCTGGTTTCCAAGAGTTGAGTGTCTACAACACCCCAAGGGAAAATAGCCAGGAAGTTATTGCTAATGAAATCAGAGAGCGTTAGTTGTCTGACTGTGCCCTTGCTCCCTTTGAAAGTGCTTAGGTACTCTCTGGGGAACGAGGTAACTATTGTGAGTCTTTGATTAAGGGATCATGCAGCCATGCCCATCTCTGGCATAGCCTAATGGTGTTTTTCCACACAGCACCGGAGGCACCAAACCACTGTAGTGTTACATATGATCCATGGATACAGACAAGTTCCCAAACTGGATGGATGGATGAGTCACTACCCTCCGAAGCTTCAGAGAAACCTCATTTTCTCCACTGAACCTTAACTTTTTCTGGGCCAGGAGCCTAATTTTTGCATCCCACTGTGTGCTCAAAGTGCGTAGTCTGACTACAAGTCTAAAAAGTTATTGAAAATTGTATCTAATATTTTCAAGCAGTCAGACAACATAGGATTACTACCGAGTTCTAATGACTGTTGAGACTCTTAAAAATGGAGATAGTTTAAAAATTGCACATTTTCAGTTTATTTGCCATTAGGTTGCTCTGTTAATTTCTCAGTAAGATAGTATTTTTTTTCTTAATAGGAGTATGCATTAATCTCATGATTTGATCTGATTTCTCAGTAAGAATGTATTTTTCAGATTTGACTTTTTTATGAGTCCAAGGTCTCAAAGGGATTTAAGATCTTAATTTTCAATGGAAACTAAATGTGTAAATGCTTTTGGTAATCTAGGCAAGAATCAATGTTTAGCTCATTTTGTGGCAGGCTCTCTTAATGCCATTACTTGGATCACAAACATTCAGGGAGAATATTTGTTGGTTTTAATAGATGTTTTATATAAGAAGCATTTTTATGGCTGGGAAAATTTTCCTATCTAACAGATTTTGGATTAAAATCAAACAAAACCTAACAATGTGTATTCATCCTTGACACTTAAAGTGCATATTCATCCTTTTTGAGTGAAGGTAGAAATTATTCAATTTTTTAATGGACATATGCCTTTGACTTTGGAAGGAGATTAAGACAATCATTTTATAGATTTATTTTTTGTCTTCAATACTAGCACAACCTTCCTCCCCTTCCAAATTCTTTCTGTCATCATAGCAATTCAGTGCTGCTGATTTAGTGAATCGGATTGAGGGAGACAAGCAATCCAGCATGTTGAATTTGAACTCTGACCTTTCCTTTGCATTGTTGCACAACTTCTTAGTTTTGCTAATCAAAAAGCGTTCACCCTCCCCCTCTTTTCTCAAATGAGCAAAATCTGAAAATGTAGAGGGACAGGGTGGTTTTGGAAATGATCAGGAAAAGACACCTGTACATTTTTCTGGTTTGGCTCTGTGGTAAGCATTTCTTATGGCCTCGAAATCTGATATTATTTTGCATTGTTCTTCAAATATCAAGATATGACTAAATTCCTTAAGATTCCTATTATGCTTAAACACTGGAACATATCCAAGCACATGCCTTTTCATATGCTATCTTCATCAATACTGAGCTCTTGACATACCATTCATGATAAATTGAGGTGGACAAGACATCAAGTGCATTTTAGCTCTACAACAGCTAAATTCACAGAGACTTCCAATGCGGCTGTGTGTGTCATGAGAGACCACAGTACTCTTGCTGGAGCTGTGGTGTGTTTAATACTTGCTAGTATTCTGTTAGGTCATATAATGGGAAAAAGTACAAAAATAACAGACTTGTTAGTCTGCTAATTGCAAGCTCATTAAGTGATATTCTATTTCTGTTTTTTTCCCCATTGCTCTGATTAATGACCATTTAAAACAAATACAAAAATGTCTTCCGTAGAATATAAAAAATGTCCCTCTGCACCTGCAAGAACTTCTACCAGATTTTCTGATGTAAACTTTGCATTTGAATATATAGCTAGACGAATGATAGCACCAGCAGTATGGACAATCCCACTTGATTTATTCACTCAAGTGATATCCAGTTTTTGAGAGGACTGTCAGTGGTGTATTGACTTTGATGTTCCCTGAATTTGGCATTTCTTTTTCCCTGCTTTTTTAACTGCAATTTTTGCATTCTTCTAGGGCAGGCATTGCCTGTGTATTTAGAATATTTCCCTTCCCCGCTCTCTGAGACAGGAACCTGGAAGTTAGTGGAAGGATTCCCATAGGGTTTGAGGACTTGTGGATTAGTCCATGTTGTATGTCACTGTACTCTCTTTGGGTCTCATCTGGAACCTAAGGAAATCAGTAGCATAACTTCATTGGTAATGTTTATTGGTTTATAACACAGTAAGAACCCTCAAAGCTCTTGTTTCAGTGGAAGTAAATCATATTCTTTTGGTGCCTCATGAGTCTGAACTCTTGTGAAGACAGTTTTGTTATGTTTTTGGTTCACACTTGTTTTTAAGAGTGTTGAGGACCTTGATAGGGAGTACTTAATAAGCAGCATTTATTATTATTTTAAATGGACACCTAATGTAAAATAACAGCATTTTATTTTAATCTATTACAGTCACATCAATGTTTCAAAATGGCTGTCTTTCAAAGAGCACCATCCAGGAAAACTGCTGTGCCTTCAGGTTGCTCCACAGCTGGATCATGGTGGCCTGTGAAGAAAATGTAGAACAAATTATTAATTTTTACTTGGAGCTTTTTGCTTCTAGGTTACCAGGTCAAATCCAGATCTCATTACCCTCGGTGACAGCATTTACTACAGTAGTTTGAGATTCAAGAGTTCTTACAAAGGATATCTCACAAAATTCCTCTCCTCCACTCCCCTAGGTATATAGAAGAACATTCTGAGCATTGTCATTAATAATCTTTCTACAGAGTATAGGAAAATGGCACCAACCATCCTGTGTATACAGCTCTGTCATGCACTGATCAGTGGCCTTCCCTGATTATGTGCAAAAAACGCTCCAATTTCACTGAAATCCTGAAGTTCACAGTTCAAAATCTCAGGCATTGCTACTTCAAAATAAAAGCTTTTTGCTCAGAATAAAACTGAAGTCCTTTCCTCCAGAATGGACTCTGTTTTCAAGCAAAAACCAAGACACTTTCCAATTTTGTGTTCAAAAGACATTTAATTATGACACTAAAATGAAATAATAAAGAATTTCACAAAATCCTGGTTTTCAGCAGAGATCAGACTAAGCCCTCCTCTGTGTTGTCAAGTGCTTTACTCCCTGCTGGTGGTCGCTGAGCAGATCATTGCAAGGTCCTCCTTGCAAATCTTGTAGGTTACCCTTCACATAGCTCGTATGTGCACTGCTGAAATATAAGAAGGAAGAACTGGAGGTTGATCTTTGCCATGCAGGGACATTATTACTCTTTGAAATATATTCAGTTTGTGTTGTGGAAAGGCATAAAGCTGAACAGTTGAAAATAATCCTAAAGCAGAGCTCCAGAACTAACCACTGCAACTGCAAAGACACTAACTAGTAGCCTCCTTCCAAATATTCTGTTCAAGCATGTCTGCAGTTTAGCAAGCCATTTACCCCTTGTAACTTTACTATTCCATGAGAAATGACTCACAGATGAAATTCATCAGTTTGCCGTGGAAGGATGCCATTTATGGGCAGAACCTATTTTTTTTTTTCATCTGGGGACAAACTTCCTATTACTTTTGCTATTGTGATTTACTATTATGAGACTGTGATACCCCTAGCTTCTGTAAACCGGTAGAGTTTATTGAGTTCAAGTCATTAGGTCATTTCCTTGAATATTTGTAACTGGATTAAAGCTGTGTCTATGAAGACACAGAGTTATGTCCTCACACCTAACTTTAGGCACCTAGCTTTTTCTATAGCTCATGCTGGGAAATAGGCACCCTGAGAGCAGTGCCTCACCTTACCTAGCTTGGGTACTTACCTCCATTGACTGTAGTTGGTGTCTGGATGAGTAATTGGACAACATGCCCCACTTTTACAGGGTTACAGCAAGAGGAGAGGAATCCCTCATATCTTCCTTGTATTGTGAGCAGAGCACAAATGGATTTATGATGGAAATCACTGAAGCTATATTTTGTAAGTCTGATTCTTCTTTAAATCAGGAGCAATACTATTTCAACATGAGGAGGAGGTTTAATGCACCATCTCTTTCACTATAAGGTTAAATGGTGCTGTTTTCTGGATATCTTTGTCTTTGCCATGGATATGTGCAAGAAACCTTGTGATTAACTAAACTGTTCTTTACAGTTTACTTTTCATTAGAATCCCTTCACCCCCTAGTTACTCATTTTAACCAGCTTCTGTCTACTTTTTCTATAGTTCCCCATGCTATTTATGTTCTAAAGACCCTTTATTAGGATTGTTGCACACAATGTATAAGGCTTTATATCCTTGCTTAACCAAACTGGCCTGTGTTGCCCTTTTCTGTGTTTAGATTATAACCAGGATGAATTTCACTTGTGGTCTTTCCAGCTGTATTCTAAGTAGTCCCCACTTTTCTGCAGTAGATTTCCTATAAGTTAGAAGATTCCAATCCAAATTCCATAGGGTATTTTGCATTCCCTTTAAGTCAGCTTTCCTTTATGTTTCCCTTCTATGAGTCCTAGCTCATATGAATCCTACAAATGCAATGTTATAATTAGAACTGTGTGAACACAGCACTTCCATTTCTCAGAGGTTCCTGCAAACATTTGCTTTGGGTTTCGTCCATATGAGTTCCCATCCTTGATATTTTTTACTTTGAATTTCAGATGTGAACAAACCAAACATCACAGAAGGCAAAAATCAGCTTCAGTGATTTAATTTTATGGATCCCTGAAACAAAACAACAAATTTTGCTTAGTTTGGGGTAAAATCCACAAAGCCTAAATACTCACTTGAATGCTGACTTACCCGTAATGAATCGTCTAGCCCAGAAAACAAGTGCTTCATTTTCATAACAAAGACAGTTGACCTTAAAATGATTTAAGGGGTTCATGGCTAAATTTTTTGGTCTGGAGTAAAGTACCTGGGAGCACCTTCCATCCTTGACAGACTGGGTGAGAGCTCCCCCTCCTGTTTTAATCTATTTTAGGCTGTGGCCTTGGTTATGACCCGCACATCTGGACGGCTGGATTTTCCTAGTATCAGACACATCGCAGTATGCTCATTTTCCAGGTTAAATCCAGGGTAGCCTTGAGTTACCTTCTGTTCACAATAAGGAACTGTTTCACTCTCTCATTTGTGCACAGTTTTTATTTCTGTCTCTGTTTAAAGAGTAGACCCTGTTCAGGGAGATAACTCAAATTGCCTAACACTAGACTATGTAGTCTTTGTTGAAAATGTCTGTCATTATAGAATGGGAACATTTCAAGCCATTTTTCCATTCCATTTAGATACTTATGTTTTTCAACAGAAACAAAAAAAGAGAAATTGGAACTTTTTTCTTCTCTCTTTTTCTCAGTCTCCTTGGAGAAAGAAAGAATTTTAAAAAAGACACATGAAGTGAGGGGAATGAGAATATTTGCACTGAATCACTAAAAAGTGTAACTCAGTTTCTTAAAAGACGGGGGTGTTATTTTACTATGGACCTTCTTTTTAATAATAACTTATGAACAGAAACCCTAACACTCCAAACTTCATTTAGAACATGGTAGTGTCTATTCTACCACAAATCTGCTCCTTCAGACACTGAAATTATGCTCTTTTCTGTGGGGAAACCCAGGCATACAGAAAATGTGGACAGGCCTATGGGTGAAATGCCATCCCTTTGCTTCTGAGTTTGGTGACATTTCTGAGTGACTGCCCAGCTGCCCCATGTAATTTGTGGGCACTACGTATTGCAACTGGAGCTGGGTAGAAAGGCTGGATTGGACTTAAAGCTTCATGCCAGTAAAACCGCATCTCACTTTTGCTGGAAGAGAGTAGTGAAAGGACAGGGGAGTTTTAATTTATCTAGTAAGTATTGTTAACATTCTTTGTGTTAACAACATTAGGAAGCTGTTTTCTTTTTTCTTTTTTTAATTTCATCTTAGAATTCTTCAGTGGGAATGGAGTATTTCATCCAGAGTGAATGGCAAATTGCAAGTCACAACAGTGTAGAAGAAAAGATAGAATTTTCTTTTCCAGATACAGCATTTTCTGGAAGCCATAAAAATGAAATAACAAATTACAGAATGGAGATAATAGCATTTTAGAAAGCCACATTACATTAGAACAGTTGAAGGCAAATTCTTTGCAGCCTCTAATGCCAATTTGTGAATAAAAAGCCAAGAGGATTTTTAAAGATCTGTTTCTTCATTAATTTAACATTTTCTTGTTGGTCTGCAGAGTTGCCACTGTGAATAACTTTAGTCTTTCTCATGGGCTGTCTCATTTGTTTAGCTTCATGAAGTCATGTGGCTTGGTTTTCCTTCCTCAGACAGATTTGAAGATGTGGAGGCAGAATCAGCTGGAGTCCACTGGAGGGCAATCTAGCACCGTCTATCTGACCTCAGCCTGCTCTTCTATATGACCTTTTTTTAAGATTTTTGATCTGAACTCTAATAACAGTTTACATTTCCATGTCCGTATTAGATCTAGGGTTCCATAAAGCAAGGCCAGCACTATATGTTTTTGCTCTCTCAGATATTACATCGTCTATTTATACTGTGTGTTTTTGTAGCCCATGATGTAATATGACAAAATTTCAGCCATGTGCATCACACATGCAAGTCCGAGTGCAGCTGGGTTGTGTAGCACGGCTGAGGTAATGTCAAGAAATTTCATATTATATTTAAAATGACACCTGTAAAAATAATCTTCAATTTGTAATTTAAATACTGTAATACTCAATTATGTGAACTGACAGGAAGTGTCCCAGCGGTTTTGGAAAATAACATTCTTTTATCCATCGAACCTTTGATGCATTTTTGCACAGCCATAATGGAAGTTCAGATCATGACCTTCTACTTCAAGAGAACAAAGTCAAGGAGGAATAAGATCATCTCCTACAGCAAGGTAAAGTTCTCTCTCTACATATATTTTTGCTCTCTTGGAGTTAAATGTTAGCTATGCACGCTTTAGCACTATCCAAGCCAAGGAGAGCTTGAATCTGTAAATCTAGCCTCAGTTCTAATTGTGTGCCTTGCTTATGGCAGCACATGCATGTCATCTCTAAATATATATCCTGTTTTACTCCTACAGAGAGACTTCGAAGGCTTTCCTACAGTCTACATCAGTAGCAATCAGATTATATTAATGTGGGAGTAAGGTTTGTGACTTGGCCATTGAAAAAGCTCAGAAGTCTTCCAGATGCAAGAATCAGCTTTGGAAATCTACTGAACTGTTTCTTAAGTATGTCTCTTTTGCTTTTTTTTTTTTTGGTGGGGGGGGGGTGCGGGGGGGGGGGGGGAACGACAAGACATAGGCTTTGTGCATGTAGATTATGAACATGATAGCCCTGGGATTTCTCCCATTGTAAATTACACCTTCTTCCCTAATTCCATGGCATTTCCCTTATCCAAGAGCTGTTTCTTAATAATACTATCATTCTCATGAGCTTTACTTCCCGCCCCCGCAACTTGTACCTGTTATTGGCTTCTGCAAAATCTAAGAGATTTCTCTTATGTCCATTTCCATGTATTTTCAAAACACTGAATGTGACTTCCAGAGAGTTGTGTTTTGTGCCACTTAAATAAACTTTGTTCTTTCCATTCAACTCTGGTAACCTGATACCACACAATAAATGCTAATAAGTTTCCTGCAGAGTAGTGCTCTTTAGACAGCTTATTTTTCATCCCTCCTTTCATGTTGTGCCCTTATTGATGACTCAGTCCATACCACAAGTGTTCTTAAAGAAGATAAAATGTAAATAAAAGTGAAAGATGCTGGTCAGATAAGGCACTCAGAAGGACACAGGAAATGCTTCCTAAAGAACATTTTTTCTCTCTCCAAAGTTGCCCCTTTTAAGTTGTAGTTACTGGCTGATACTCTTTGTAGGAAGTTAAGGACAAAATGGTGTATTAAATAATTAACAGCAGGAAATTAATGCTCTGGTCTACTGTAAATCAAGGACATATGCCTTTGCTGACTATCTTGGATGTTTGAGATTGGTTTGTTTGGTATTGATAAAATGATTTCCTAGAAATATTAATTATGGGTGAAATTCATTCAAGCTATTGCAGCAACAGAAGGCCTCACCCCTGTGGATATCTGTATGTGGGGAATCAGAGTAAGAAGTGCAGGAGGACGTTGACTGGCATGGAGATACTCTGCCAGAGAAGCAGAGAGTGTAGTAACTGCGTGCCATAGGGCACACACATGATGCTCGGAAGCTGTGGCCCCATTCCCCATCCAGAGGAACAGTCCATAACAGAGGGCACCTGAGGCTTTCGTTGCCCATATCATGTGTCTTCTCCTGCCTTCTCATGTAGCTCCCATGTACAGAGCTTGCTCCCCTTGACACTGATCTGCTGGTAATCCGCGTGCCAGCATCTGTGTGTGCTGATCCCCAGCAGCATTATCTGTGTATTGTGTAAACCAGCCGCTCCGGTGTTGGGATGGGAGGAGGCAGCTGGAGGGGCCACCTGTGCCGTGGGAGATGTGGGTGCAGAATAGGATGGGCTGCCCTCAGGGGCGGAAAGTGGGCTCCTGGGATGCAGAGACAGATGGGGTCCGCAGGAAACACCAGCCACTCCGCCCTGCGGTAAGATTTGCTTGATGTTGGTTCATTATTATATTAGGTTGGCTGTGGTAGTGCCATAGGGCCATGCACTCAGTGAGAAGACAGAGCTCACAGGGAGAACAGTAGACGGTGCTTGCCCTGAAGAGCTTCCTGCATTAATGCTTTAATGCAAAGAACAACACAGCTGGGCCTTTTTTAATGCTCGGTGAGGAAGGGGAGACCATCTCTTGCTGCAGCCTGCTTGCCTCATGCGAAAGACAACAGGAAGGAAGTGCTCTGCTCTTAAAAGTTTCAGTCTCACATTTTGAAAGAGTAGGTCCCTTCAAAGTTCCACCATCATATGCTATCTGCTTGTTACAAATGTGCAGGTGACATTATTGGTGCTTCTGCCTTGTTTCTGTGATCCAAATGTATGTATGTGCCAATTATTTATTTTATTTTTGAACAGACACATTTGGTTGTCTCTCACCCTTCCATGATTCATACATTGAACATCTTCTTGAGATGTCAGTTCTTTGGGTAGGAGACCAATGTGCCTGCACCACACTGCCCTTGTGTATGTTCAGATGTAGAAGTACCATCGTGTCTGTGAGAAAACCCAGGGAGGGCAATTGTCAGCTTCCATGTGGTGCAAATGTGTTTTCTGTTGAATCAGGATAAATCCAATGGCTGATATCATGCAGCTTTCTTGCTGTTTGTAATCCATAACGGAGTACAGAGTAATGTCCCTTGATGTGTACTATTTCCAGAGTGGATGGCCAGGCAGGCTTATGGGTTGCCCTGCTACATATCCCAGATTGTAAACTTTTACCCACACACTCTGTCAAAGTCCTTTTCTACTCAGTGTTTTTAAAATCCTCAGCTGCTTCAGCCATGCAGAACATCAGATTGGAGCTGAGAGGAGCAGACTTCAAGTCTTCCCTCTGCTGTGATCACTTAAAATATAGTTCCTCTTGTCACACTTCAGGTGTGTAGTCCAAGTCAGTTATTTAGATTCTGTCTACATATCTGCACCTGCAAGGGGCACTTTGTCCCCATTGTTCGAGACCCATAGTAGGATGGGTTGGACATGACACTGTTCGATATAGAAGGAGGTTGAATAAAAAACTTAGATTAGATTGCTGACTTTTATAATGCTGAGGTGACACAAACTCCACATTTAAAACCTCAGTGTCTGAGTTCCCTTTTTGTGAACACTGACTAATAATAGAAACTCTGAAAGGATCATTCTACTAGACTAATGGAGCAAAATCTCAATCAGAGCCCTAAAAATGCTTCTTTAATGGAAACAGTAACTGATCGCAGTGGGGTTATTCCTGATTTATGCCAGTGTAAGAGAAGGACTAGTTCTCAGGTTTCCTTTAGCATTCAAGCTAGACAATTTTTCTCAAGGCACATTCATACAATTTGGAGCTGAGTGCTTTACTCATTTGTATGAAGTATACATTTATTTTTAACCAGTAATCGTTAAAAATAAACTTTTCAGCAGTGAGCAGGCTGGGATGGACAGATGACTCACATGTGCTACTGGGAATGGGATGAATCAGCAGCACCGTTTAATTCGTAGCACAGTCCCTGTTCAAGCAGCTGTGTCTGCAGAGACTGGACATGTTCCATCTTTCAGCTCTTTGCAATCTTGTCCCCAGCATGACTGGCTTCTTCAGTTGAAAAACAGAGTGGTGGGGCTGGTTGCACTCTGGAAGTATTTCTAGCACTGTCTGGTATTAACACTTGCTTCTCAGGGCAAACTGACATGGCCCAGCAGAGCTGGGTTAGAGACCCATGCTTAGCTTCAGGGTGAAATGATATGTTGCATGGCACCACATAAAGCTTTGCAGAGCTATTTGGGAGCTGTAAACACATGTGAGTACTGCAGCACTGTTGGGCTAAGTAGCAGGGCTAATCCTTTGGATATAGACTACACTAGTATGGCCATCCCACACGAAGGTCTGGGACTAGCCTGGCTGGCACCAGCTCAGAGATCTTAGCACTGCACAGTGTCAACCTATCTGGCTCCGGGATAAGGCAGATAAAGGTGAAACGGCTCAGCTGCTGGTCTGAGCTGTGTTTGGCGGTGGCTACAAGATCAGATGGTAGGATGCACACGATCTCTGCTAATGCACCTGCACATTGTCTGAAGCTAGCTGTACTTCTGCTTGGCAGTTGTAAACGGAGATTGGCTTTTCACCTCCCAGCATTTCCTGGGCATTTCCAGGAAACAAAACACTCCAAGAAATGGTGTGTCCACAATTACAGAGTTATTATTGAACTATTAAAGTTATATTGAGCCTACAGATATACATATTTATGTCCTTTTAGCCCAACTTCATGTTTTTCAGGCCTTAAAGCTGCAGGTAATGTTTTATATTTCTTATTGAGAGCAGATGTGCCCAGTTCCAATCATACTCTACTGAAGAATGTCAGGGTTACAAGAGGTTGAATGGTGAATGCCTTTCAATCTCCATTATTATTTCCTCTACTCAATTGCCCCAGCAGGGAGACTGCAGTCGTTAATAGAGACCTTCAAAATATTCAAATCAAAACCTTCTTTGCACTCTCTTGGCTGCCTTCTTCCATTCTCGAAAAGCACTCTGGCTACACTGTCACTTCAACCTTCAGTTGGGATCTGAGCTTTTGTCCTAACTCACCAACTGTGGATGCTGGGGAAATAGTAAGCCTACTTATGATGCCATCCAGCTCAGAAGTCAAGCCCTTTTAGGGAGCATGTGACAAGGCAGGCCACAGTGGTAAATCTCACAGAAGCCCTGACTCTCTGTCTGGGCTTTGCCTTGCCTCAGGGCTTGCGTTTGGCCCATGTCCCAGCTTACTGCTTCCATTGACCTCTCTGTCTTTGCGCTGGAGTGGAGAAGGAGCACTCACAGCAGGCTTAAAAGGGAGGTGACATAAACAGTTGTGAGATGGTTTAGAAAGCTGTGTTATTCTGAAATATGGGCCCGGCTATCACCAAATGGAAAGGGAACAGTGCTGGATGGGGAAGGCAACAGGTAAAAGCCCTGTACGTAGGCCCAGCTCAGAAATGCCGTCCTCAGTTTCCCACACTGTGCTCTGAGATGGTTGGAGATGAATTCAGTTCTGTCACAGACACAGTAGAAACATCCGCACTGAAGACCAAAAGAATCCAATACTAGAGCTATGAGACAGGTTCTTCCCTTTCCTTCAGGGGCCTTGGAAGGAGGATTATGGAGGAACATGTGATTAATGCCCTCTCTCTGGGAGGAAGAAAACACAATTGTGCATTCTTTCCTAGTCCCGTCCATCATCTTCAGTGATGCTCATGGGGAAGCTTATTCCTTCACATGAAACATTTGCAGAACTAATTTCCAAAAAAATAGGAGTGGTTTTAAATAAAGCAACATCATTTTGCAATTATCTGAAATGCTTTAATGTTTATTGATTTTCTTATTCAGCCAGGGACATTTTTTCTCTCTCCACAGAGCAACTTTTTAATACAGCTGTTCTTTTTTCCTGTGGGACTTTTTGCACAGAAAATGCTCAGTGGGCAGACTGTCACTATGATCAGAAGGCAACGAATTGGAAGTGTAATTGGGAACATTTAAAGAATATGTGAGATTTGCTACCAGTTCTTGTCTTTTCTCAGTCAGGCCCCTGGTCTTTGCTGAGTGCGGCAAACTCTAAATGTTTCTTCTTTGTATTTCCAGAGTTTCTAACTGAAACAAAAACCAGGCACGGAATGAAGCTCAAAAGCATTTCCAGCTTGGAAAGGAGATGTAAGTAAATGCAATATCCTGGGACAGGAGTTTTCTAGTGTTCAGGAACACTAAAAGTCTTGAAGACAGGCCTGCCAACTGGCTTTAGTGCCTTGGGTGTTAGGGCAGGCCTGTGTATTTTCTCTCCAAATCAGTGGGTTTTAGGGGGCTGTTAGAAAGTACCACTATTCAGAAATGGTGCCAAATCCAAAGCTATCAAATTCAGCACTTGCCACTTCATCCCTACCTCTAAATATTAAACTCCCATACTGTGCTTCTCTTGCCATGCTAGGAGCCATAATGTAAAATTGCTGTGAGCTTATACAGTGCTGACAGGATGGTTAATGTTACACTCAGTTAGAAAACTCAATAGCTTGGGAAGGGTTCTTAAAAAGAGCTGCCCGACCCTTAGTTTATTCAGAAAGAAAACACAAGCCAGCAGATACAGTAAATGAGCAGAAGGGGAATGGTGATATGTATTGGGGCCTCTGTGTTGACTCATTGCAGTCTGAGGCAGGCTAATCATCATTTATAATCTGTTGGTAGCTGATTTATTTAACAGTAATTAGGATAACAACATTATCAATGAGTTCGTCACCTGACACTAGAAAGTTCTGTGATGAGATAAGGTGCTCTGTCCATTTGAGACTGTGCCAATGCCCTGAGTTCAGATGCCAGCTCCTGCCACGGGCTTCCTCTGGGGCTGGGTAGGTCCCTAAGGCTGTTGTTCAAGGAAGAGGTTAAGATGCCTTGACTACTGAAAGGTAGGGTCCCACCTTAAGGCACCGTTTGCTGGTGCAAGCATTTGCGCAGCTGTACACCAAACTGGGATGGGGGAACTAGTGCAAAATCCCTTTCTAACCCCACTCTGAATATCTTCATAGCTATTTCGTAGCTGGATCACCAGTGGAGTTTACCACACACCTTTACAAACCTGAGGAGGTGAGTGGAAATGAGTGGCCTGGGGAAGGGAAAGGCTGGGCTGCTTCTTTTGGCAGTAAGTGTTGGCCTGAAGTGTTCACTGAGCAACACAGTATGTGTGTGCTTGGATCTCCTTTTAGTCTAATAGTGGTGATAGTCCAGCCTCACCTCACAGAAATGAAGTGGTCATGGATATATGATAGAACATGAAGTGCTCAGATGCTGCAGGAACAGGGGCACTCAGCTACATAGAAATATGGGTGTTGAAAGCCAATACCTGCCTTTCAGGGTAAACAAATAGGAAAGCTCTCACCAGAATGCTGTTTTCTTTGATAGATAAAGGACTATTCAGGGAGCAATCTGAGATATTCATTAGGCTCTCACACAAATCTAGGGAGTCATTTCAGTTTGAGCAACACCAAAGAGTAAATATTATAGTTCACTGAAGGGCCTCTGTGAAAAAAGCCAGAGTACAGTTAACTAAAATCTCACAATGAAATATGCAGCTCAGCGTTTAATTAACCTCCTTCTCTGATGCCTCCGGAAAAAACAAAGTAATCTTGCTTCTTCCACCAGGCTTTCAGGCTCCTGTAGTGCAATCATTTCTTCCTATGGTGTGAAGTGCAAAAGACATCACTGATGTCTTTTTTTGCAATAATGTGCAGGGATGGCTAAAATGTCCGTATTCAAGGCATCCTATGTTCCTCCATTAGGGCCAGATTGAGGCTAACCTCTGAACAGGCATTCGAGCAGAATGATACAAAGGATGTGATGTCTGCTTCACCCTGCTTTCCCTTGCAGAGGTCAGGCTGCTGCCCAGTGCCCCCTGCCCAGAGTGGCAGCAGGCGGCTGGGACTCCTGCAGCCTGGGCAGACCTTTCATCCCTTTTCATCTTGGTGATATGCATGCTCGGTGTGGTGTCCTTTATAACCAGGGCACTTGGTCCAGATCTGTAAAATAAAAGCCTTTGCAACAATGAGCTGCATTGCTCAGAATGCCTGGAGTAAGAAGCATTTATTTATTTATTTATTTAAGAAAATGGTTAATTTTTTGCATGGAAAATCTTTGGCTTTTTTCTCACAAGGCTGAGGTGTTTTCCATTTGAAAACACCATTCAGGTGTTGTGTGGGGTTTGTACTTGGGGTGCTTCACACTCCATTTTCCGATGGCATGGGCTGTCTGTGCCATGACTACCTTCTGCATAAGGCATCTGCAGGGTGTGTGGAAGTCTGATGGAGGCATGAGCTTTTTGGGGTGGTACAGGCTCATCAGGTGGTATGGCTGGCAGAGAGCAGTACTGTTCAGGAGTCACGTGAAAATCTTCTTTCTGCTATTAAAGTTTTTAACTGTGGCCTCTGTTTTTTATCTGAAAAACAAACCTCTCCTCTGTCTTTATTTTGGTTTCTTTTTCAGGTAAAGTTTTTTGTTTTGTTTCTAAATCCATTCAAGAGCTATTGAGAAAAATGTCCTATTTTCCAATTAAAAAAGGAAAAATGGAAATTTTTGATCCATTCACCTGAAAAGCCTTTCACTCTGTAGAAGAACTGACATTGAAGGGTGAGAGCTGCCTTTATAGTGTCCCAGGGTATCCCTTTGAGACTCAATTATATGGATCTCTGGAGTTGCAGCCAGGACTCCAAATGTTTACAGAAGATCTACTCTGAGAGAAGGTGATTCAATGTTAGAGCAAAGGCCATCCCCACCAGTGGTGATACCAGAGGAGAACTACTCTGTCTGCAAGAAAATCCTAAATGGGAGTTCCACAAACACATGAATTAATTTGAAGGCAACACCACTGCTCCATTGATCAGTCTCCGTTTCTTTCATGCATTCAGTGTCACAAGTGAGTGTGTTGAAGGATAGATTCCAGTTTTCCCTCTCTAAAGTAAAAGGCCATTTGCCAGCATTGCTTATTGCTACTGCTGGCCTCAGCAGGCCTCAGCAAGGTGAAAGGTCCTTGTTCCCCCGGAGGACTGACACATTATGATGGCTTCATTTGATTAAAAGGGGATGTTGATCATTAGTTATGACCCAAATTTCTTTTTTTTGGCAATCATTCAAAGTGTTCCCAGATGCCCATGAGACTGTTGTTACCTGCAAATAAAACATATCTTTATAACAAGGACATTAATGTTTTAATGAATAATATCAAAATGTGCCATGTGCCTTTCCCAGGCCTTTTTTGCATTTTGATGGATTGAATGATGGAAGGGAAACATATGCTTTCCAGATTTGAATCCAAAGAGCTCACTAATTCAGAGTCCATGTTCCTTCAAGCTGCAGCCAAGCAGAGAATAAATTGCTTAGTATTTGTTATCCACTTGGGATTAATTATTGAGTTTTAGAGGTAAGTAGCTGCACCAGTGAAGGTTACCAGTTTGTTCTTTAACATCTAGTTAGAGCATTGAGGGAACTAGGAGGGGGGAGCTGGCCAAGCACAAATAACTTGGATATTTCTGTCCAAAGTAAACTGGGCAACAATAAAGGAGGTCAAATGTTCAGCTCGTGAAATAATATGCATGTATGCACTTTTGTTGGTGATTAGTTCAATTGTATGAGGAATGGGTACTCCCTTCAGGTTAACATTAAAAAGCATTGACAGAGCAACAGGAAAAGTCTTTGTTTTTTTTATAGTTAGTGCCATAGTTGACCTGGAGCTGGTATGGGCTTGGAAAAAATGAGTATTGTTCCCTGAAGGACTCCCGTCAACCTTGAGCTTAGACTTTTAAGAAAGGAATCTTCCATCTGTCAGACAGGACAGGGTTAGGACACTGGTCCCCAGAGTCCCCTTTGATTATGTGATGATGTTTTAAGGAAATTAGCTGATGACTGCGATAGGGAAAGAATTGGATCTGAGTTTGAAAATTAGGCAGGTTTTTCTTTCATTAAACACACATCTTAGCAGGAAGTTGAAAAGATAAGGTCAAGAGAGTAGGGTTGTGCCAGGGGTGACTGTGGAAAGGTGATGGATTAAAATATAGTCTGATTTAGCTATTTTTAAGATGAAATGAGGCACTTGAAAAATGAGTTAATTAATCATAATGTCATAGCAAAGAGCACTTCCAGTGGTACAAAAAGTAGCTTTTCATATTTGCTGTGGTCACAAGTTGCGAAGCACTATAACCTTTTGCTTTCTTTGGTCCTTCAGAAATTAATGTGGGAAAAGGTGAGATCAACAGGGAGGCCGTGATGGTTTATAAGTTTTCAAACAATCTTTTTGCAGCTGTGTCTGCATTAGCATTTTGGCTTGAAGCAACACTGTGCTTTTGAAGTGACTCCCCAGATTGTCCCACAATTGTCCCTCTGCATCCACAGAGCAGGATTAGCATGCATCAAGTAGATTCATTTTAGGGGAGACTAGACTGAAATCTCTGCTCCAGGTTTGTACCAAACC
Organism: Dromaius novaehollandiae; assembly: GCF_036370855.1. Classification (NCBI taxonomy): domain Eukaryota; kingdom Metazoa; phylum Chordata; class Aves; order Casuariiformes; family Dromaiidae; genus Dromaius; species Dromaius novaehollandiae. The sequence goes on from NC_088100.1 coordinate 11,846,348, forward strand.
AGCTTTCCAGACCCTAAGGGGAACATAGGGATCCAGACCAGTCACTGGTCCTTCATACAGCTTCAGACCACATGTGCAGTAGGGAAGTTTGGTCCATGGAGCCAGACTCGATCTAATCCCAAGTAACCTCATGAACTGCATAAAATACAGATGAAGATGTCTCAACACCAACTGATTTATGCTTTATACTACAAATTTAACTCAGTTCCCTCCCCCTCTCCCTTTTTTACTGCTTGTGACTTGAGGCTTTTGGCAATGACCTTGTGGCTTCCTCTCCAAAGCCAGCTGTGCTCAACTAACAATACTGAAGCCAGTAAGACCTACTTCAGCAATCTAGGAATCAGCCCCTGCTTGGTTTTGGTGGTATCTCATTATAATATAGGTGCTTGTGACTTGTGGAGGCTGAAGTGGAGCAAGGACTGTTCTGTTTAATGCGTAACAATGGTGTGGTGTGATGCTTTGTGCCTTCTTTTAGAGTGCAGTGATACAAGAAACTGTTCATTAACACATATTCCTACTAACTGGCATTCCTTTAACCTTGACTTTTGTGACCTTCTTAATACCTTAGTCCTGATGGGCTTATTATATAGGCTGGTACAGAAAATACCCCATTGCATCCAGCCCACCTCCCCTGCCCCTCTCTTGAATTCAATGTCTGAACATCTGTAAAAGCTGGGCATCAGAGTGGAGGGGTGAAAAGGGCTCCAGGAGCAGCACTGGCTGCGTCACCTTGAGTGGTTCCTGCTCTCAGCCCTGCGTCAGGGTTGCCCAACTGCTCATTCCCATCTCCCCTTCCAGGATAGAGCACACCTGCATCCAGCTTTGGGCACTGAAAGGAGTGGCAGTCAAGGCTCAGTTCTGCTTTTTCAGATGTCAGATGTGATCTGTGCTTGTTTAATCTCTTCCTCATTTCAAGTTGAACTTCTTAGTAGAGACAATAGTTTCAACTGAACTCTGTGAAGGCTCATTTCAAGAATACAAATTCAGCAGCTCTAAGGAGCATGTGTCTTCAGGAAACAAAGTAAGCACAGGCTCATGCTGCCCTGCAAAGAAAAATTCCCAAGTTGTAATCAGAACTTTAATTTCAACCATCACATTTTTTTTTCTTTTGATCAAATTGCAGGTGAACTGCATTTGCTTTCACCACAAAAATGAGGCATATAATAGATCTATTGAAGCCTATTAGCTATTTATTTTCACTATATTTAAAACTTTAAGAAGATTTCCTAGAGGAAATTGCAGACTAAGTCAGCATAAGTGTGGCCATACGCTGAAGTTGGTGAAGGTCTGCTGATCTGATCCAATTAACAGAGAGAAACCCTCACTCACCTCTATGCAGAAAAGTATAATAAACTCCCTTCCTGTTTTACTCTTGCAATTCTAACTCTAGGTTTAATTTTTCTCCCTCACTAGCTGTGTTCTAGAAGGCCTGAAGCTTGCAATCACATCTTTTTTAATACCTTGGTGAAAATAATTGAATTGTCTATTTTAGTTTGCACTTGCCCTTTTCTGCTAGTATTGCTTTGTATGTGATGTGAGATGAATAAGACATTGGACAATAAGCACTGGTCACTTGTGACAACTTGTCAGATGTGGTCTCATTTGCCTACTTTACTTCCTACAGCACTTATGCCCAGAAAAACAATGTGGTTGCTACTAGTGAAAATGTGTTCACAGTCTGTAGGAGTTTGGATAGATGCATCAAGAGCCTTACAAAACACCACTCAACATATCATTTCCTCTGTCGAGGAGCGGAGAAGAGGGTAGTTTTAGATTGTGTTGCTCTTTTGCTCTTTGAAAAGACCCGAATGGTTCTATTGGAAGGAAGGGTTTTCTTTGTTCCAAAGAGGCAGGAAGCTACAGTTTTATGACTATTACACATCACTTATTAGAAAGCTTTTATCTGTTGCGCCAACTGTCAATACTGAAATTATACCAAACTGTCTGGTTTTGTATTTATCAGATATGTAACTCGATTCCCATGGTTATGTTAACAGAGTGGATGTCTTTAAGGATTTATTTAAATTCTATATGTGACAAAGGGGTGCAATATTAGTAACGGACTCTTCCAAAGGAGGGGAGGCCAGAGAAGTTTTGATGTTTCTGAGATCCTGAGTACTGATTGAGAGCTCAAGGGCTAGTCACTTTCTTATTATCATGTCTCCAGATTAGAAGTAATATTTACTCAAGCCAAATAAGTTGCCTCAAGCTTGTAGAAGTGGAAATAATATGAAAATGTCATGCGTGCTACTGACTTTCTCATCATGATGAATGTGGGCACATAATGGAATACAGTCCGATTTTTTGGTGAGCTAGTTTATGTAAATACATGAACTCTTGATCCATCTGGGTTCACTATGGGGAAGAATATGCTGGCTTAAATATCAGCTACATCAGACAGTCTTGCAGTAGTACCTCCTACCCCCTGACTGAGGCACAGTAACAGCACTCATGAAATATGTTACACTAGCTCAGGTGAAGAGTGACATCCACCAAGTTTCCAAAACTTGTCACTTGATTTTGTTCCCATGCCAAAAAAAGAGTACTGAAGCAAGAATTAGGTTTTCTGTCTTGGCTTTATTAAGTGGAAAAGATAAGTCTTTGCTAATAATCTGTTTTTTGAGGAACATTTAGCAGAGAAACTACAGCAGACATGAATGAAAGGCTACAAGTGGGAAGATATATTTCTAATCATTACAGATGAAGTTTAAAGTGTTGTCAAGGAAAAGCAGAGTTGTTTCCAATAGCAGGCTTAAGGGTCATTTAAAATATTTCACAATGATTTTGGGCCTCAGCGACAAAAATAAATCTGTTTTTTGTAGGAGTAAATTTAGTATATCATTTTCGTAGTAAGATTTGCTCTCTGGAAACAGTTGTACCTCACAAGCAGCAGAGATGCTGTATAACTGTAAGGAAGCTGCCGGCAATTAGTCATCAGAAGATGAAAGGTGTGGAAGCTGTTTATTCAAAGAGATAAAGCTCTATTCCCTCTCACAGAGAACAGAGGAGGTCTGGAAAGCCATGGCAGAGCGACTGTGAAGGAGCTCAAACCTGTTTCCAGCTAGTTAAAAAAGATTTCATCACCTTATCCTTTTATAGATTATCCATTTATCCAGTTTTACTAACTCCGGATTTTGCCCGGACTTTTCATAATGAATCTCCTATTGGACTCCTTGTTTATGTATCATTAGTTTAAGAAGCCTGCATTCATGGAGAGCCTGTTTCTTAACAAACTGTACTTTCACACTGTTTGCATATTGCTTAAGTATTCTCCAAACATGGAATAAATGCCATGAGAAGGTTGTCAGCTACAGCCACAAGAGAAGTCCTCATGATCCTTGAACAGCTGACTTACTTACCTTACTGAAAATGCAGATGGTGATTTCGTAGGAACGAAAAGGGAGTGCTTATGCTTAGGCATATAGACTTAGACATTTTCCAAGGGCAGAGTCAGTCATCACACAATGTGATCATAAATAGTACAACAGGGTTGAAAAGCTGAACGACAACGTGAATAAAAAAATACTAGCAAACCCTCATGTTTGCTGTGCTAAAAGAAGTGTTTATAACACAGGCAATTTTTCAAGGTGCAGCTCAGCCTCTGCTTCTGCATCCTCAGAAAAGCATGTAGAGGTGTTAGCAGAAATGCACACCACGTCTGTGCAAGGAATTAGTCATGTGGGGCTCATGTATCCAAACTGGACATCCAAAGTAAGCCTATGTTCAATAGTGTGAACCTGAATAGATGAGTTCTGGGTTCACTTTCCATTTGATTTGTGATGGGATTTCCCCCAGCTCTTGCCTTTGAATAGGAACATAGTGCCTTTCTTACTAGCTTAGCCTTGCAGTCTCTTCAGACCAACATGCTGAGTCTGATGAGCCTCAGGGGCTTCAGGAGGAGGTATATGAAACCCTGCAATTAGCAAAAATAAGGTATTTATCACATGTGACAGTTCCTTAATATCAAATAGCTGGAGATTAATCCCTGACAAATAAGGTTTTATCACCTTAGACATGTGCAGTTTAGCTTTAGATGTTACAACTGTGATTATTTTGGTTAACCTTCTGAGCAACCAAGCTATCTTTCTTGTCCAGTCCAAACTTGCTACATCTTTGTTCTTAATGATGTTAGATAACATGAGTAATGTGTATTGCATCAAAACCCATTGCTTTTTTTCAGTGTTGAGTTGGTCATCTTCTCCATTCCCTTTTTGCTGTAATTATCAGGCAGCAAAAACTTGCTTTTGTGGCCTGTCTACATTGTGGTGGAAAATCTGAACTCTTGTCCCTTAATTCCAGGTAGGATAAAACATTTTCTGACTGGGCATTACAGGTTTACAATACATATTCTGCAGTCAGATCAACAGAACTCCACTGTGAAAAAAGACCATTCTTTGCTTTCATGAGGAACAATTTTCTGCTATATTGCCTGTTTTTATTTACTGCACTTTTCGCTGTTAAATAACAATAATGTATTAAGAAAGTACTTTGGATTTTACAGGGAAAGTGAGCATTAGTCATATTTTCTTCCTCAAAGATAAACAACCTCAGTCACAAAGATGAAATGTGGTTAGTTTCAACTCATTCCACAAGTCATTAGCAAAGGTGATGAAGACAGTAAGGGACCTATACCAGTTTACATCACGTGGAGTGATTTAGTTCATGTCTTTTTTTGCTATTTGTTGGACCATAGTTTGTCCCATTAAAGCAGAATGAATGGCAAATGCTCTACTAAAGTAAGATCATTGTCCTACTTTTAGGTAATAAAGAGCGTGTATTTTTGGGCATTGATTTAATAAGTTCTATCTCTCATTTTTCATGTGCAGTAGGAGTATGATGTATTTTTGGTGGAAAGACTTCTGTGACCACAGTCTTTATTTGTATCATGTCACCTAGGAGGTCTAATTGTGGATTGGCAACCCAGTGTGCTGGATGCTGTAGAAACACACAGCGGTAGAAATGGTCCATGTCTCAGTTTACAGTCTAGGTATTGCACAAGGGATAGTAGGTAGACATAAACAGAAAAGTGGGAGTTTGTGAAAGGCCAGGACAATATTGCCCAGCATGGTGGGCAGTCTGGCACACCAAGGTGGTCCGGGAACTTTTTCGATGCATCAGTCACTAGAGAAAACGTGGGATTGGAAGGTTTTTGAGTAAGGAGTCTTTGACACCGATGCTGGTGGATAGCTAAAAGGGGTCCTATGGGATGCATTATTTAATGCTTGCTGCAGGTTAGCAAGTTAAACAGGTATGATGCTTTCTTTTTCCAGGTTCTGCCCCCTTTCAAAGGCTAAGAAGTTAGCATTGTGCAGAGCCTGTGCAGAGCCATGTGGGTCTCTGTGGGGCTGAAGCTTGTTCTAGAAGATGGTCTATGAGGATGGTCTCTTTCTGTGTTCTCTCAGGGTCCTCTGCTGTTGTTCCTTTCACAAAAAAATAAGTCACTCAGATGCTACTGTATATTTTTCCTTTCTTTAAAGAATCTAACAAAACACTTTTTAAATTCTATTATGCCATTGAATTTGCAATTCAGCTGATATTCTTTGTTCACAGATGAGTGCATTACATGTTGTTGAACCAAATTAAAGTTTATATGAAAAATGCAATTGTATTTTTAAATGCAATTTTGAATTCTTATACTTGCAAATCAAAAGAACAGTGCCGAAACCAGAAATACAACAAAATGTTTGGCAAAGTCTTCACAGAAGCTTAGTTTATTCACTAAAATCTGAAACTGCAGTACAACCTAAATTAAAAAAAATCACCATTTCTGCATTTTTTATTGTTCTACTACTGAAAATTGGCAGTAGTAGTTCACCTTTGTCATTTCTCAGTTTTTAATCTCTTGGGTCTTGTTAATGGATTTTGGTCTAAGCAAAAGGAATCAAAATAGATGTACACTAAGTTACAATAGACATTTCAGCACAGTGATCAGTTGTCTGTTTTGAGGGTAAATCGTACCTACTCTCCTTTCCTTCTCCCCCTCTTTTGGCAGAGGATGCTTGCTATCTGAGTAGCTTGCATTTGTTCTCAGCGCTACTGTTTTGTGCAAGATTGCTGATTTTCATCATGGACCCCATGGTTAGACTACTGCTCGGAGCTAGCTTACTAGACAACAAATGTCACCAGCAGGCCAGTGAGTAAAACTTTCAAGGGTGCAGCAGTACACAGAGTGTTTAAATCCTATTTTTAGACATGTCTCTGGCCCCTGGGAGTTTAGGGCCCTCATATCTGCTCTATAAGTTGAGCTGTCACCACAGCATAAGCAGTTATACCTGCCCTAACAGTACTCAAAGTCAGACAGAGATAGCAACAGTACAAGCCCCGCATGCAGAATGAAGTCCTGGCAGTCAGTAGGGTGCATAAACCAACATCAAACTGTGCTGCAAGCAGGCCTGAGCTGTCGGCACCCTCGTTCCTTGCATGCAAACTGCTTCAGAGGTGTAAGCGTGTGGTCAGCAGTCGCTACTCTGCAGTGCACAAAGCCAAAATCCTTTAATGTCTGCCTCACTGCTGAAAATGTCCCTCGAAGAGACGCCAGCTTGTGTTCAAGACTGCAGTAGAAAATAAAATCAAACACATTCCTCAGCGTTAAGTGTATCCTACAAACTTTCTCTGACCTTCCTTTTTGACCCTCCATGCTCAATTCACTTGAGTGGGACTGCTCTTTGGTCCCATCATATTATCTTCATTATGGGGTTTGGGGTTTTTTTGACATGGTTTTTGCTCATGGGACTCCTCATTTTCCTGACAAGCCATTTCCTCTCAAAAGTGTAAGATTATCTCCTCTGTGTTGAGTTCTGGGTGAGTGGAGTGCAGGTGCCAGGTACTGGGGTCAGAGCTGCGCAGGTACAGGCTTCCAGGATGGCCTCACATCAGTTGCTGTGCACTGTCCATAGCTCTACCCTAAGCCAAACTCTGGGCTCAGATGTGATTAAGAAATGAGAAGGCTTGCTTTTAAATCAGAGCGCCAAGCACTGCTAATGTAAAATGAAAGTAGAAGTGAAAAGAAACAAGCCACGTAAATATGGGAATATAGTTAATTTATTATGGTGGGTCTATAGTTTGGCTCTAACCCCTTATTTGGAAATCAAAACCAGACTGCTGGAACCCCACCTGCCAAAGTCAATCTGTTTCATAATTACCTGTGGGTTGCTATTTTTGTTTACCTTAATAGCACGGTACATACGGCTTCTGCCTTTGTTTATGACCTATTTAAGTGATGCAAATATCTTGAAGAAATTCTGTTTTTAATAGTGCTCCGGTGACTACCTTCTTTCACCTCCCAAAATAGAAGCCAATGGATCAGCCCTCCAGCATCAGCTATATTAGAGGGGGAAAGAAATTTTAGTATGCTGCCAAGCCTGATGTTTATAATGATCTTCAATTTTTAGTTGCTGCAAGTGATTAGAAAACATTGGGGATTTTATTTTCTTTTTCCTTCTACGTAGAGAGCTCATTTCTGTAAGAAAAGGTCCAGCAGTCAGAGGAGTTACTTGTAAAAGCTTAAAATCTGATTATCATTGCTCCTTTCTAGATACTGTAGGGAGGAAGAAGGGGCAAAGAGCTCTTCCTCCTCCCAGGCAATCCTGCAAACAGGAGATGCATGAGGTAGGAGCAAAACTGATTCATATACCAGTAGGAGAAGTACCTTGGTTGGGCCCCCTGCATATATGTGCTCAAAGGTTAGAATTGGCTCCGTCTCCTTCCATTATATACTGTGAATCCCAGGCTGATTTTACCACTTGTTGGAGAGAGAAATTCATTCCTCTCCTGGGTTCAGCTGTGTCTCTCAGCATTTCAGCATGTAAGGAGTAACGTAGTTAGAAATACATTGCTTTGCACAGCACATGGTTGCAGGCGATATTCACATCCTCCTGCTCCCTTTTTTAACTTGAGTATCTTTCACAGCCAACCTGAAGGCAGTGATTTTCACATGTTAAAGAGGCAGTCTGTTGTGCATCATTAACTGAGCAGTGGCCCTGGAGATCTGCAAGGTCACACAAGGCACAAAACTGAGCTTGATGCCCTGTGAAAATCTAATAAAATGAACCCATTTACAGGAGAGGAAAGGGGACTTCTGAGAGGCTTGGGCTACAGGTGTCTTCAGAAAAATCCAGATTATGACAGCTAAAAAGGAGTTTCTGTGCAAGGAACACCGAGAAACTTCTCATCATAGCTGCTTTTGTATCTGTGCTGGATGAGGTAATTACGAGCCTAGCCCAAAACACTTTGCATGCTAAAATAGCTCTTTTCCCTTTGGAAAATCTTACTGAAATGCTACCATCTGTAAACAAAGTAAAATGAACCAAATTGCAGCTCTGAGAAGCTATTATCTTGGATTTGGTCACTTCAGGTCAGTCAAAGACCTATGATATGTCTTGACTAAGGTGATGTAACCATCATTATAGCATCTAAGTGACTTCCAGGTAAAGTAATACTAATAAGCTAATAGCAAAGTTTTATAGAGTCTCTGCCACTTCTCTGTTTTGAGGAGCTGAAACATATTTTCATGAGAGAATCAGAATACTGGAATGATTTCTTTTATCCTTTTTAATAGATGTGTTTTTTGAAGGTGGGCTTTTCATGAGCTTTACTTAACAAAAAACTTAGTAGTTGCTATTTATGAAAATAAGAAGGAGCTGAAGAGCCCTTAACATTTCGTAATAGCAGGACACATCTCTGAGTGGCCAAATTAGGGCTGGGTTTCAGAGTTTGATTTTGGGATTCTACTTTAGAAAACACTGCCTTGACACTTTCAACTACTTTTGAATGAGACACACCCAAAAATAAGTTAAATCTCATGGTACTTTGATAATGTATAAAAAAATCGGTTTCAGCTCAGTGCCTAGCTGAAATGCATTTTTCTAGTAAAGAAACAAAATCACATTTGGAAACTGCACTGCCCATCTCTACACACAGAAAGTAATAGGAATTTCCACCAGCTTGAACTGGAATGAAGGATTCTTTAAACCTGAAGGGAAAACTTTACAGTCTAACATTTTAATGGGTTGTACCAATTCGTGCCTGATGAAATCTGATCATCTTATTCTGTGTTTTAACTTTATAGCTAAACTCCTCTAATTTGGACTTAGGAATCAGCAAGGATATAATCAATTTTATTAGTCTCTCAATTTTAAAAGGATTGTGAAGATTATATTTGAACCTGCAGTTGTAACTGACGATTGACTTCTTTCTTTCCATCTAAAATCAATTTTAAAATGCCATCGTTAATATGTGAAATTTTACAGAGGGATAGTTGAAAACATATGAAACGTAGCACTTGTAGACAACTGGTATCCTTACTTGAAGTCTTATCTGGCAAGCTATCAGAACTGAATATTATAAAATCATATTTTATTTATGAATCTGTTATGAATTGTAACTTGTATAGCCAATCTAATACGAAAAAAAGACCAATTAAAATACAAGATCATTATTTACTGCTAGTGGAAAGATTTATATCGATAAAATGGGAAGAAATATAGAGAAATAAGCATAAATATGCATAATCAACATTCATTAAAAATAAAATCAAATTCCTTCAATCTTAATTATGTTCACTATGTCCCTTACCTCTGGCAGATTTTCCTAGTCTTGGAAGCTGTAAGGATAGAGATTTTCACTTCTTAAAAGAAGTGATAAATCTGAAATCAACAACTGTTAGTATGATTGGTAGTTGCTGGAAGAAAATGCTTTTTGTGCAACATCTTGTCCAAGATTCAATCAGGCTTCAAACCAAAGCATTCCAGTCAGACAGTTCTCATGGATTTTCAGCAGTGAGCAAGATGGGGTGGGTGGGGAAATATTTAGCAGTGTCTCTAAGGCTCTTGAACTTTATTTTCCTTTGCATAGTCAATTTACTGATCCCAGTAATTATGGTTATGATTCTCAGTATACAGCTTCTTTGCTGATATATAGTTCATGCAATGTGTGGCAGAGCACAGCCTGAAAGGGTGAGCTCTGCTATTTCAGCTTGATTACCTGTGTCAAGTCACATGTCAATAAAAGATGAACAAACTCTCCTTAAAATATGGAGGATGAGGGGCCAGGCTCTAAAAAGGTTTAATCATTTTAGCTCCCTTGACCTCAGGGAGTATGGATACATATACAGAAACAAAAGCCAGAGATCAAGAGGAAAGATGGATACTTCGGCTCTCATTATGTTAAAATTAACCTTGGGTGCATTTCTGGAAGATACAGTTTGAGTGCACTGTAATGAAGAAAGAGTAATGAAAGTCCATGAATCTCTGTATGACTGAACTGTGTACCTATGGCCATTTTCCAGGACTTGACATTGAAGCAAATGTAATCAAAATGCATTTTCTTTTCAGCTTATATTTAGTAGTTTGTCCTAATTTGGATATACCCAGTTTGATATTTGATTTTGGGTTGATATTCTAAATGAGAAAAAGCAAACAAAAAGCCCAACCCAGATTAGACAGGATGGTTGATTTCAAGAAGTATTTTTGTCAGTGGGGTACTGATCACTTACACAGGGTCAAGCTTCCCTTCTGCTAACAATCAAGGCTTGGTTTCCACCCTGGACCCTTCATGCCTTTGCTGGCCAGGCAGTATCTGGTTATATGCCCTCTCGTGCACGTGTCACTGTTCTAAAATGACGGCTGCATATTTATGTGGTAAAGCAGAATAATTTACACAGAAATGTGCGTAACAACTGCAGCTCCTACATCCCAGGGAGCAAGAGTCTAGAAACCCCCACAGAAAAGAACCAGACTTGTCAACCTTTATATTTGTCATCATATATCCAGTTTTCCTTAATTCTTTTCTTGCCATTTAATTTATCTACGCATAGGCTAGAAAATAAGTTGTTATTGAGAGCTTTGCAAAAATCATTGCTTTTAGCCATTAGTTTAAAAAAAAATTTCTGCTGAAAAATTGCTCCATAAGACTGAAAAATGATGTTGTACAAGTTTGTGACAATCAAAAGTAAATATTAGCTATTTTTTCTTTTCTTTCCTTTGACCAGTGATTGGATGTTCTGTTTAAATGCCTAAAGTGTCTGAATCCCAGAATTAAAAAAACCCAGCTGTTTAATAAAATAATTAACTTACATTCTTTCATCTTTGACAAGTATTACATTGAAATTGTTTATAGAAAATGGAACAATATGAATATTCAAATATATAACAGCTTATCTTCTAGTAGAAAATTCAGCCCAGCTGAACAAGCTTCATGTGAGAGAAATTGATGTTTGGGAAACTGATTTACATCAGCTAAGGGGCTGCTAATTCTACATATCGATTGTAATAAATTAATGAATCATAGTGTAAAATGAGAGTAATTCAGCTTAAGTGGGGACAACTGTTTCAGGTTTTACATGAAGATTAAACTCTGTCATGTATCTAACCACCTATGAATATTGTCATTGCAACAGTTTCTTACTATTTCTCTGTTAAATGTCTCTGTTTCAAATGCATGAGTTTATATTTGAAAATGTAAAAAGTACAATCATTTATGCATTTTAAGGCTAGCATGTGACTGAATGCCTTGGCAAATCAGAGCTTAGTTATTTTATCTTCTTTATACGTCTTCTAGTTTATTATGCTTGGATCTTGGAGCAATGTTCAACTAACAGGACTTTAGGAAAAAGAATGCATCAAAATAATTGTGAAGACACATATTTATTTCCTTTTTTAACAGGGGAAAAAGTGTACTTTGAAAACTCATGCTTTGAAATATAAGGAGCTCATCTGAAAGATAAAGCACTGCCCATGCCCGGGAGAGCCAAGGAGAGGTGAGAGGCCAGGAATCTCAAAGCACCTTTTGCCAGGGAAGCAAGAGTAGCCCCACGGTGCTGTTCCCATCGTTATCCATGGAGTGATAAGCACTGCTAAGGAAGAGGGAAGCTAAAGGGGAGACTTGACCCCCCCCCCCACTTCGCCTTGCCTCCCAAAAGTCACACTTCTCTGGCTTTACATACAGTACAAATGTTTCATTTAGCCTCTCTTTTGGCTCTATAAAATAAACAAATCTGAACTGAAAAAATGTCAGTTAAATAACTTAGTGCATTTAGTGGGCTTCATATGGGAGACACTGGATTTGTATTGATTTATACTAGCTGATGAGCTGGCATAATATGTTTTCTTTGCAGCTTTTATAAGATAATTAATGAACAATTCAAAATTACAGTGCTATGTATGCTGGTTATGCTTCACAGAGGGAATGTGTTGAGAGAGAGGTTTCTAAGTCTCTTCACTTTGTAAAATTCTGAAATGCATCTTGGAAAATTCCAAATAACCCCAAAACAAAACAACGTCTGGTCAGATTCCCACCTCATTCCAGTATTTCAGATCTGAAAGTTTTCAACATTTTTATGGGTCAAGGCAATTAATATTCCCTCACCTACTCTTCAAGATGACATATGTAGTGTCATTAGCATCAGGCATCATATTCATCTCAGTTGCGGCTTTTCTCTCTCACTTTTCCAGGGCAAGCAATAGTCCATGTGCTGAACTCTATTTGGAATAGTAAAAGTCTTACTTTGTTTAAATGGTTTATTCCCTCTTTCCTAGCAGGATGTATGGAGAATTTTGGGCAGAGCATATCCCTGGCCTTAGGCTGACCCCACTAAGAGATCAGCTATAAGATACTCCTTTATTGCCCTGAGCATGTTTTGATACACCTTTGATCATCCCTGGAGTTCTGTTTTTGCCCCAGAATTCATACTCCGCTTAAATAATTTCTAATGGCAATTTTAATGCAGATCTAATGATCACAAAAGGTTCCAGTTTGACAGATCTGGAGAACAGCAGGCTATGAGCATGGTCCTGTTTCATGAGGGTACAAACCAAGAATTTGATGCCTCTGCAACATCTGCATGCATAGACTTCTCCCTGAGTGGGAGAAATCAGATCTGGAGCCAGAGAGCTTTGAAGTGGGGTAAATATAGCCTTTGGAGGACATTTTCTTGTGTAGGAAAGCCAAAGTTGTCTCTTTTCAACTGGTATCCACAGTTCAAACACCAGTCTTCTCTGCTACATAAATTATTTTACTAGAATGCTTTAATATCCAAGGTTATTTTAAGTGAATCATGCAGCTGACAGAAGGTTTTTCTGCTAAAGTAGTATACAGCTGTAAGGTTGAAGGAAATATTAACACATGATTTTTTGAAGTTCTCCCTTCTGGATTCTTTCTACTGTCCCCCTAAAACTGGGCACACTATTTAAGATGAGACCTTGTCAATTCTGAGAAGGGCTGAATAAGTACTGCGTGTCTTTTATGGAACAGTCCTCTTAGTATAGCCCAGAATGAGAATTGTTTCTTCTGCAAAACACCACGTTTGACTCATCATGCGTTTGTGATCCACAGTAATTCTGAGATCTTTTCTGCTGAACTGTTGCCCAGCCACAAATATTCTCCACTTTGTATCTGTGCATTTCATCTCTTCTCAGTTCAAGTCTATCTCACCTCCCAACAGCCACCCAAAAGCTAAGCATTTTGTTTAGATAGCTCCCTGGGATTCATCTCTTTGCAAAGCAGTGACACAGGTGTTTTTAGAGGTCAATTTACCCCAACTGTCTGAGATGTCAATCTTCAGAGTGCCTGGATTTCGCATGAACTATTGCAGCTTGAATTTCTGTGTTGATTTTGGAACATGTCTTCACTCTCTCAAGATCACATTGAATTCTGAGCATGTAGTTCAAGTGCTTGTCAACCTCTTCACCTCGGTGTCATTCACATATGATATAGAAGTCCTCTTTACAGTAACTAACTGTCTTTAAGCAGTCTCCTTTGTTGATAACTATGCTGAGTAGGGTTTTCAAGTAGCTACATAACATCTTATGGGGTTTTTACCTAAAGTCTACTACTCAAGTTTTTTTATCAAGTTGTGCTGTGTCAATATACCCTGCGGGGTCTATTTTTGCAGTCCCTATATCCATGAGGCTAGCAAACATGTCAGAAGAGGAAATTTGGTGGGTTTTTATTTTTGCAGTCCCTATATCCATGAGGCTAGCAAACATGTCAGAAGAGGAAATTTGGTGGGTTTTATATGATTTCATTTTGATGCACATACTCAATTCTCCTTTTATTACTAAAATTATTTTTTCTATGTATTTATATTATTTTGGGAATGAAAGTTAGGCTCATTGATCTTCTAACTCCTGCTTTTAAAGAAGGGGGAATTGACTCTTGAGATTCATGCAGTTATCCATGAGTTTTCAGAAATAATCACGACTGGTTCAGAGGTTGCTCTATCTGGTTTCTAAGCCATGAACTTGATAACTTGATGGCATGCAACTTATTTTACTTTTTTAAACACATGCTTTTCCTCTTCTGACCTCTCAATTTAAAAAAAATATTCATGCTAAGTATCTGATTAATGGTGACATAATAACAAATTCTTGTGAACAGTGAAACAATTAAGACTTAGATTTATTTGGCCTTCTTTGTGGTTCTCCCTCCTGGTATGTAGTGGACCTATGTCCTCATCTGATTTCTAATGTATAGCTAGATTTTGTTCTTTTTTCCTATATGTCATATTCTTACCATAACCTTTTTAATTTTATCCATTTGTTTTTTGTTCCCATCCTTAGTTGCTTGCCCTGGATCTCAGTTTTTGTAGGAATTGTTTCTGACTTTCAGATCCTTCAGGAGTTCCTAATGGAGCTAGGCTTTTCACATTGTCTTGTTCAGAAAACTCTCACTCTCTTTTATTTATTTTTCAGTTCATTTTCCTCAAAAGATCTTCCACTGCTTTGAGTTCTTTGTATCCCATGATCCTTATTCTATTGCTTAAAGAAAATGCTGTGAATCCTGACTGATCTTGCTTAGTCACGACCTAAAATAACCGCTCCTTATCTATCATCTTCTGCTCCCTGAAGCAACCAGTTGTCCCCAACATACTCTAAATTTACTGAATGGTCTGCATCCTGCCTGTCCCCATCCCAGCTGATATTTAATCAAATAAAGTCACTGATGTCCAGAAGATCTTGCTGTTTGGATGCTTCTGATGTTTGCCATCACAAAGTCTCATTCACATCTTCCTTCTTATTAGATATTTTATAGTACAGTGCTTTGTTTTCACTGAAAAATACAGGAGACAGAAAAATACACATCTGCTTCTTGCCTTCTCCTGAATTTCAGAGCAAACATGTTTGCATGCTGTTTGTGTACAAGGCAGCTTCTCCCCTTTTTAATTCTGCTCTTTCCTAAATAAGCTTCTCTACCAATATCCAAGTCCTGCATTTTAGCATATCATTTCTTATGAGGCCTTTGCAATGTGAATTTATGTTATAAATCTTCAAGGAGTTATTTTAAATGTATTCTTCTCAGGTAATATTTTGAAAACAGAACACTTCTGGGATGAGCCTTTAATTACTTTGGGAACTACTCAATTTGCTGTATATGAAACACAGAGCTGCCAGTTTATCCAGATAGGAGACAGTGTAGGACTGTCTTTTTTTACAAAGTATGATTTTTTTCATCTAACTTTTGCCTGCTCCACTTCTTTCTCTTCCTCTACCCCCTTACATATAGCATGTAATCTGTGCTAGTAGTTTTTTTACATTACTCTAGAGCAAGTTGCTTGGTGCCTATAGCACGAATTAGGGCACTATACCAAGTTTAGATTTTAGTGTAGAATTTTATAAGTATTACAGAAACTCAAGGTTATTTCATTATAAAACTTACTTTTCTGTTTTCATTTCAGTGACATTAGGGGACGTCCCACTGCTAATTTTCCTTCCATAACTTTCATTCTGGATTCTATCCTCATGTCCACTGAATTATTATTACAAGATATAAACTCTTTACACTATACACAGTGTTTAAAAAGAAAAAAACTACAGTGGAATACTATATCCTCTGTAAACCTTTTTTTTTTTTTTTTTTTTTGCCTGTTGCTAAGGGTAGAGGATGCGCGATGCTGAATGTAGAACAGTTGTAAAATAAGTTAGTTTTACATACGCATTTCTGCAGAAATAAATCAGTCACTAGAGAATCATTCTCTTGGAAACCAAACAGTGCGGGTGAGTAAAGAGGTTTGGGAGTAGGGATAATCAGCCATGGCTACATCTGCACAGCAAGGACCAACAACAGTCTATCCCAGAACATTGCATAATACACCAAAAGCCTCCCCCTTAAGCTTGAATCTGTCTTTGTTTGAGTGAAGTCCATATTTAGTTCATTGTTCCCAAACACACAAGTGTTAGTTTATGGGAAAAAAAAAGGTCAGGTTGAGTCCAGCTGACCCCTTTCTTATTTCCCTACATGCTCAACATTGTTTTTTTTGAAAATTTCAGCACTGTTACAAACAACTCATATGTGGAAGAAATCTGGACATAAGCAGATAAGGGATGCAGTGTGATCCTTGCTGCCATTTAATTCTCCGTTGTGCTTCCCATGAGATCAGACTCAAGCTACAATGCCCTACTTAATTAAAGAATTATGAAACACCCGACTGCCTCTCCTCGAATGCTCCCTCTCTCCTCTCGGTTACTCCTGTGAATATTGGTCAGGCAGCAGGGAATAACCGTAGAGAAGCTTTGCCAGTATTTCTGACATTGCAGCTCAGATTTTATTTTCTGCTGTCCTAAACACGTTGTTCACAGATTATTTCTGACTCTCTTGTTCTATTCTTTGTTCCATCTTTGTGCCGTTTTCCAGGATTGTGAAGGGAATGGAGGTTGGAGAGCTTCAGAAAGTAGTACCTTCCTCCTTGTCAGCTGCCACGATTGAGGCCACCTCTTCCTAGCTCTCTTGTCCTGATAGGGTATTTTCAAAGTGAAGGAGGAGGCTGGAGCTGTCCTGTGCTCTTGTAATGGCCAGTTAGGTAGGCCTTCACTTTTAGTCAACTGTTTTGACCGATGTAGAGCAGATGAGAGGGCTGTTTTATTTCTTGCCCAGTTGGAATATTTTTTGCAGGACCAGAGGTGTAGCCTTAAGTCACATGCCCATGTCTCAGTTTCTGTGCTGGATCCAGAGATCTTGTCCTGGGATTTTTACATGTATGCCACAGAGGAGCAATTCCCTATCATACTGAGTATCTTTGACCTCTAGTAAAACCAAGTAACATCAGGCTGTAGATGAGAAATATAGCTGCATTTTTTTATTATGGCCATTATCACTATAGTAAAGAAAGATGAAGAATCCATTGGGATTTTCTTTGTTTAAAAACTGAATGAACAAACAAGAAGTAAATGGTGAATGCAGTGATGACACAGCAGAAAAGTATCTAGCTCTGCAGGTCCATTCAGTATCACTTCTCAACACCAGTGATAGCTTTGATTTCCAGTGGAGGCCACATCCTACATATCTATCTATCTATCTATCTCACCTATATATCAATATATCTATACCTGTATTGATACAGATATATATAGATATGTAGGATTAGGCATCTGCAATAGTATATGGTATCCATTGGATGGAGGCATACATATATATATATGTATTTAAATCATCCTTCCTAAATTAAGAAGATGGGATTGCTTTGTCTTTGGCATCCGGAATGGACATGTCTGAGGCATTCAAACACAACAGAGAACAGAGAAGAAGACCCACTGAAAGCCAGTGGGTTTCTTTAATCTTTTTGTCTTGTACATAAAGCAACATTTTCATGATTTTTCTGCTAAAAATGTTACAAATCATACAAATTATCTGAGACAATTCAAAGGGAGCTACAGAAATTTGAAATTGAGGCTGTCTCATTCAAAACTTTTTATTTGATTAAACTTTATTTTAACTAGAAACTTTGCATTTCTAAAAATAAATGTGACCTAGAAGCTTTTTTTTTTTTTTTTTTTTTTTTTTTTTTTTTTTTGCAAACATACTCTGTCCTTTCTTTGCCAAATCACATATAACAGCTGCAGACTTTATAACATTATATAAATGTTCAGACTGGCTATAAAAGATTAAATGTGAAATTCCAGTGCATAGAAGTGCTAGTAAGAACAGCAAAATTGAATTGACTAAAGGCTGTTCATTTAATCTACCTTTGTTAATTGAAACCTTCATCAGGGAGCAGAAAGAATCTGTTTTCCATGCAAGGTGCTGTAGTGGTGGTAGTAGTTCTGGAGAAAAAGTACAATGCAAGCAGAATTCCCTCTGGAGATATCTGGCTTGAGAAGAAGACAAAACTATAATTTTACTTTAGCTCATGGCTCCCCCTTAAGTAGGCTGGGAGTTAGGGAATTCTGTAAGAAAAGAAAACCTGGAGAACATTTACGGTTTTGTTCCAGCTCAACAATCCCGCTGGACGTAGCTCTGTGCCAACATCATAACAGATAAGACAGCGGGAAGAGAGAGCCAAGAGTGAATAAGCTTGCAGCTTGCGGATACTGCACTAAGGAAGATACATTTTGCAACACGCACTGCTCTGCCCTTTTGCATCTATGCTACATTTAACAGCACATGATCTGTTTTCAAGTTAGTTTCCTTCTGGAAGTCGTTCTTGCGGCCCAGGCTCCAGAGGTGTTAAGTGCCTTGAACTTCCACTGACGTCAGCACGAGCCCAGCTTGCAGCACCCAGGGACAGGGTCTGCTGCCCTCCGTGGTCTTGATCCCAGCTGCTCCATTGACATCTAGACCATTGCAGGAGCCCTTACTTTTCACTCAGCTTACCTGCCTCCTCTCTAAAGGCTCATGCTCTCTGCTTATGGTTGCAAACCATTTTATATCACAACTGCTGAATCTTGAGCCCAGGGGTCCAGCAAATGTATTTATTTGCAGCTCCCATTAGAATCCAGTCTACCACCTGCAACATTTACATGTAATTGTAGGGCTTGCTGGAGTCTCCAGCAAGGGTGGGCCATTGCATGTGGCACCCATGCTGTGCATCTGGTAAAGCAAGGAAATGAAGTCTAATTTTTGTGCTGCCTGCACCATTTGCTGAAGTTACTGAAGGACAACAGTGATTTTGATTGCTTCCTTCATGCCTCACTGCCTGCTCTTCATTCAGCACTGCTGTGTTTCTTGTTTCTAGTCCTTCACTAAGCCCATGCACTTACAGTCCTGTTTTCCTCCATAAAGGAGTCGAGATGGCATTGCTAGCACTTGTTGGGAGGGTGAAAAGCAGTTCCTCCATGAGAACATCCAAATAAGTAGGTATGACACCAAGGGGAGGAACAATCTGCCAGCATCTTTTGGAAAAGTGGAATGTTGGTTGGATAGCTAAGGCCTCCTTTGCATGCCTTTTACATAACAGTCTTGAAGTTTTTGTCTTCAAGTACAATATTTTTTGATGTTGCATTTGAATGCATTTGAATGGACTCCCAGAAAAGGCACAGAGCAGAAGGAGGATGAGAAGGAAGAAGGCATTTCCAGGATGTTCCCTGTATTGGAGAGGAGTCAGTGGAAGGAAGTGTCATCTTGGGCTACAGTTTGTATTCACATTGCCGAGATGCTGCAGAACTGTCAGTTAGAAGGAAAAGGAGCTGACGTGAAACTGAGCCCAGAGGAGTCTAGTTTAGGAGCTCAGGCGTGGATCTCTCTATGCAATCAGCATAGAGGAACTTTTACTCCTTGGAAAAGCCCATTGCTATTTCTTCTTCCTCCTGACTAGTCTTGTTGAGCTACGCTCCACTCTGGAAGGCTGCAAAACCCTCAGCAGCTCGCAGACGGCAAGAACTGTAGCTATTCTGTTTTCTTGGTCCTTGTTTGTGTCTCCCAACTGGTGATTTCAGCTAGGCTCAGTAGTAAAAGTCCTGGAAATTCCATGTCCCTGAATGCCTCCAAGCCTGAACATTGAGCTGGTAGGGGTATAACACGGAAGGTATAATAAGGACTTCCTCGGCAGCCAGCCCTCGCTACAGATGAGGGAAAGGCTGAGAGCTGTTGCCAGAGCAACCTGGAAGAGGACAGCCTTTTCAACTGGTAATTATTCAGCTTTTCCAAGTTAGTGTTATGTTTCTCTTCTTTGGCCTGTTCCCCCAAGAAAGTTCTGTTTGTTTAAAATTGTTGTTTACGAGTGGAGAAGCATTGCTCATTCTCAAGTATCCAGATGGTGCAGTTTAGGTCATGTTGACCAGATGCAGAGATTCCAGGACTAGCAAAGACCTGAGCAGTGAATCCATCTGTTCCAGCCCATAACCTGAATGGGGACTTAGAAGTTTGATTCTGGAAGCAGTTTAATCACATTCACTTGGGGCTGCCTTTGAGCTATTTAGTCTCTCTGTATTGCTTGGGTACAGTACTACACAAGTGGTAGTATGGTGCACCTGGAGCAAAAATAGTTTAAGTCTAGTCAGGATGCATATCTCTTCATGACCCACCTGCCCACTTATGAATCTGGAGTCAGCATGAACAGAACAAGTTGGGTCTACCTACAAGTGCTAGTGCCCCTCATTTCCTAGGTTTCTGGGCAGGGAGCTGGATCTGTTGATTGTCTTTGGCTGGGGCCTTGGATATTGGTTACAGCCCTTCTTTTCTGTCCGGCAGAAGTCTTACAGAAGTCTTAAGATCTCTTCTACATCCTGCTTACCTCCTTCCTTTTCTACCCAGCGTTCAGCACCTTCCTTCATCTCATGTTCTGACTTTTTCCACCTTTCCCTTCAGGTATTTTCTTCTTCTTCTCTCCCTCCTAAATCAGTAAGTTTAGATATTGACAATGCTTACATCTGGACTTCTTCTTTTATAGTTAATGGAGGGAAACTGACATTTTTAGTGCGTGATTCATCATACCTACCTTTAGGTGTTTGCACTAGGATGAGACTAGGATGAGATGCCCTTGAAGTATGTACTTTTGCTCAAATGAATCCCAATGCTACCCTCTAATTCAACCTCCTTTACCGTCCCTGAGACTCTCTCTAGATGTCTACCAATTTTTCTTGTTCTCACACTTACATAACTTACATAACTTTCTCCTGGATCCTCTTTGTTCAAACTCCATCTACACCTTAGACCTTCTCTACAGTCTACCCTTAGCATATTGTTTGTTGTTACTTTTCCATTTACCTCTTCACTTAACTCTTCAAATAACTTGGCTACAACTTCTACACCATAGGCTCCTTTCTAAACACACTCCTGACTAGCCTGACTTAGGAGGTCTGACTGTGCTCCAGAACCTTCCCCTGCCCTCTTCTGCTCTTTAAACACGAAACTCTTTCCTTTGGGGAAGTCTTGACATCTAAACTCCATTTTTTCCTTCATTTTTTTGCTGCCTTTGATAGCCTCTCTTAACACACACTGCTCCTTGTCTTCTCTGACTCTCCTCTTGGTAGCCACCTTCATAGCTGCTTTTTCAGATTTCTGTTCTCCAGTCTCCCCATTTATTTCCTCAGGAGACGTTCTAAAATTCTTACCTTCTTCTTGCTCTTTTCCTTTTACTTTATCCTTTGGAGACATCATTTGACTCCAGAGACATAGCAAGATCCTCTGTCTTCAGGGCTTTCAAAATTTACTCTGTATTGAGGCTCTGTGTCCTGTGATTTGGTCTTTCATCTCATTTCCCTCTACTGTCTTGGTCAGGGAGCTGGCTGCCACCTCAAGCAATACCTGCTGTCTCAAACTTCAGTTTGTTGATACTCAGGGAAACTCACACCCCTTCCTTCTGCTCAGTCCCTTTTTTCCATGCTTTGGCTGAGCATTATTGCTTCTTCCTCCAGAACATTTGTGAAATCTACCCCTCAGTGCATGCTTTAACAGGGCACTCTGTTAATGAAATATATAAGCTGTCATGAAGAAATGTGTCAGCTAACTGATCGTGTAGAAAATATATATGTAAAGATGATGATAGCCAAATGCAGTAACACAAAGCCCATAACTTTTCTATGGTACCTATGGAGTGAAGCAGCTTGTCCAGTGCTGAAATTAATGCACCCAAAAAGACACAATTTATTAATTTAATTACACTTTTAAGAAACAGCCACCAGTTTACAGAGTTAATCTTAGACTGCGCTACTTCTATTGTAGACTTGGATATTGACAGCAGTATTTATACTGAAGGTGCCACTGAAACAACTGATTTTCAGATGGTTTTTGGGAATCCATCATTTTTCAAGGATTTCTTATATGAACTTGTTGACAAAGTTAGCTGCTTTTCTTCACAATCTTCCTCTGCAAAAGCCACATTGAATTTCCTGGGGTGATATACATCACCCACCTCTTCAGTGCAACACACTCATCTCTGCTTAATATTGAAGTCTGTGGCAAGCAATAGACTTGCAAGTTTCTTAAGCAAAAGGGAAAAAATCCATAGTCTGAAGCCCACAGCACATAGGTCTAAAATGGTACTTTTCTACTGCAAAAAAGCAACACAACTTATATTCCTAATTTGCTCAAATCCTGGATAAAGGTAAACTTTTTTACAGTCATTCCTCTTGTCCTTCTTTTTTAGTTATTAACAGTTTTTCATTCTTGTGCTATTGTATCTCTCCAGTGTCATCCAGAAAGCGGTCAAATAACCTGACTGACAATCACAACCAAGCTCAATGATTTTTTGCTTGTTTTAAGAAAGCAGACAATCTATCTCCTTTACTGGCATTCGATGACCAGGTGGGCAGATTTCACAAGGACTCAGATCTCATGTCAGTTTTGAATGTAACATATTTGCATTGTTATTAAAAACATACTCAGATTCTCCAAAAGTAGGGGTGGAAAGGGGAAAAGGCTTTCTCATGACCTTCAGAGGGACCCCAGCGTATTCATACTCCACCACCCTCTGTGGCCTCCAGTTGCACAATATGCTATTGCCCTGCAGCATCGTGGGGTGGAAAACAAAATTCCTGAACCTCTCAGAACATCAAATAAGTTTATGTTCAGGTTCCAAACTTGAACAAAGATTCAAGGAGTTCTTATTTTATCTGAACTTTTTTCACACAGCCTTGAAATAACAATGTTTTCTGTTTTGCTTGAGGAGGAAAAAATTCTCAGCATGTATGTGACTCAGAAGAAAACCTGTTTGTTTTCTGCAATAAGTAAATGATGAATCATTGGTGGT
This sequence comes from Dromaius novaehollandiae, assembly GCF_036370855.1. Taxonomy (NCBI): domain Eukaryota; kingdom Metazoa; phylum Chordata; class Aves; order Casuariiformes; family Dromaiidae; genus Dromaius; species Dromaius novaehollandiae. The sequence goes on from NC_088100.1 coordinate 11,869,245, forward strand.
TTACCACATTTATTTCACTGCACATGAGTTGTGTTGTGCAGTTAAATTTGGTAGCTCTTATTACCTCAATTCTGCAGTAGAGAAGATATCTGTAAAGGAGAAGGCTGACTGAGGTACTAAAGGAGCCAAAGTCAGTGGGTTCATTCTTATGCCATAGAACTGGGCCACTGAATTTGTCTCTTCAGGAAGAACAACTTGCAATTAACAGCACAATCTGACAGCTTCAAGAAAAGTCCAGGCTGGAAGTAAGAGTATATTTCAGAAACTGGAATAAGCTAACATCCCGGTGCTCCTCCCAAAGGGAGAGAAGACTGAGAACAAATATACTGAGAAAGTCTGTACGTTTCAGCACACAGTAATCCACTTGTAATTAGCTAGTCTCAGTGAGGCGCTCTGGCCATTCTTCAGCAAGGCTGTTGCACAAGCCTACCCCCGGATCACCTTAAGCCACCTGTTCCTCCTTCTGGGGTCACACCTGCTGTTAACTCTAGATGCTTCCTCTTCATTTACAAAAAGATCGTTTAAAGCACCAGTATATTGATACATTGTAGGGAACAGGCCTATATTTGCAAAAGATGGACTGGATGACTTCATAGTCACTTTCTATCACAGATTCCTGTCATTTCTTCTCTGTATTTTTCTGTCACTGTTAACCATGCCAGTGCCAAGCTGCATGGTAGAGCAACAGTAGTACAGGCTTGACACTTCTATCATGTTTACCAGAAAATCTCAGAACCCTTTTGTTCCTAAGTAATGAAAAATGAAATAGAAGAGTAATCTGTTCGGAAAAAAAAAAAGTCAGTTGTGTTTTGGTATAGTGGCAGATATTAAAAACTTACAGTAGGCAGGAATCCTGGTGCGCAAATTCTGTGAATGATTCAAATTATACACAGACAACGGACAAATGAATTCAGATGAGCAAAGAATCAAATAACGTTGTGATTCATCCCTTGAAATGAAACTTGGGACTCAGGAAAATGCAATCTGGAACAAAGCCTTAGCTATTTTTTGCACTCTCTACTTCTTTGGTGGCTAATGAGGCCTGAAACACCAAAAGAACAACATTGATAATTCTGATGCTCTATTTACTCTGAAAGGAAGCTTAATCAGAAAAGTTCTTGTAGGCAAACTAGGGTCAGAATCCATGCTGCAGGCTATTTAACCTAATGAAATTTATGATTTTTGGGTTCAGTCATTACTCCAGTAACGAGAATGATCAAACTGATGAAGGATAAACTAAAATATTTTTCAAGTAAACTGATACATGGAAAGTAGATTTTATACTGTTAAAGTAATGATAATAAGGAGGATGAAAATCACTGGTATCTGTCTGCTTAATCATTATGCCATATGCTCATGAACCTTCAGAGTTTGTTTTCTTGCTTCAAAATGTTTTACCTGGATAAATGTATTTAAAGGTTTAAAGTATAAGATTTAGTGCCCTACAAATCTTCACAGCAGCTGACAGCTTCCTTACTGTTCAAAGAGATGAGCTTGGAAGATGGAAAATAAAGGTCTCCTCAGGGAGAGCAGATGGGGTGAGAATGATGAGGGAAGGGGATTTATCACAAGGTGATTTGAGCTGAGATTTAGAGTGAAAATTACCAAACAAGATAGGGACTTAGAGATGTCACTTCTACAAACCAAGACAATCAATAAGGACTTAAGCACCAGGTTCCAGCAACGAAGAAGGGAAACTGATGTCTTGGCTATACAAAAGTCCTCTGGAATTTAACTTGCTTTACCACACATGCAGAAGTAGTTGGTTTGGCTACAGTAGTGTGTGAGGGGCTGGATGGGAGGAAGTAAGGAACCATAATGCTTTGGGAAACCTGAAAGACTAGGAGCACAAGCTCCGTGTCTCAGAAAAACTAATCCAAAGAGAAGTTGAAACACAAAACACTCCTCAGATCACTTTTTGGTCTTTTCTAAGGGCTGTATTTTGGTCTCAGAGAATATTTCCATCCATGCTAGTAATCAAGTAATCACACTTACAATGCTGGCTTCTCTCATGGTTAATCTTCTCCCTTACCCCCACCTCTAGCCCTACACTGAAGTCATTATGTTAAATCTCTGACATCTCAATAACCTCCATAGCAACAGAGCATGGTGTCCTAAACACAGGATTAGACATTCAAGCAGAGACTGTGCAGAAAAGGAAATCAAGTTGTGAGGGCAAAGGCTCTCAGCTAGACACAAGTGAGACACCTGCCTGCCCTGCTCCGGTGAGGGAGGAGTGAAGCCACAGTGGTAAAAGCTAATGAACTGAGAGCCATGTTTGTGATTCAGTTTGTGGCACTCTGGGGAGGTATTGCTGGAGCCCTGTTATCCTTCGCCACTAAAGGCAATTTTTGTCTGGCTTCCTTCTGCCAAATTGCTGCGTATTTTTGCTCTCTGTGCTATCCCTCAGTAGGCTAGGCTTGAACTCTGACAAAAACAGAACCATAGCAAAACAGGGCTATAATGCTTCCTGCACTCAAAGCGCTTCAGCCAAATTCATGGTTAGTTGTAATTTAAGATGGTCATACAGTAATTTAGACCCCCTTGAACTCGCATTCCCTTGTACAGTTAGATTTCCTGAAGATAAAGCCCTGTTGACATGGGAAAGTTTTACCAGTTATATAGACAAAGTTAGGCTGGTGCAACCACACCTTGAAATCTTTGAGTGTGTGGAGACTCCTTTGGGTGTAAAAGTGCCTTTTTTTCAGTTTAGCTTAATCCTTTTCTCAAGCTAGATCAGAAAATTCACACTGATATTGTATTAAAGGGGTGTTCATACTCTCTGGACTTCAGCACCTTTACTGTGTTGGCAGGGTGAGGAGCCCAGATGCCCTAGAAGGTCCCTGGGGAGAGGTGGGTCCTTCCAGAGGGTGACTGGGGGTTTCAAAACTATAAGCCAAACTACTATTGCCTGGTATGCTTTGCATTTATCACCACTACTTACCTACTGAATGACTTTTTGCATTAACTACGCAGCTAGCTTCTGTAGCCTAATCTAAACTGCAAATATGAGGTATATCGAATAGGCAGTCCATCTTACCTAACCTGAACTAGCTAAAAATTAGTATCAGCTTAGTCTTAGCTAGTTGTGGAAGCTCTTTATAGTCACTGAGGTAGAACATTATCCCAGAGGACAATCAGTTCTGTGAGGGTAGATTTTTTTTAGGGAGAGTTGAAAGCACATTCTTAACACAAAGGGCTTTCCCCGTCCAATGTTATGTCTTTTCACAAGGGGGGTAAAACTGCTCAAAGAAAAAAAATCCGCCAGTTTTTTTTCAACGTGGACAAAAATACATATTTTCTTCTGGCTGAACTCTTGGAAATCCTTGATGTCTTTTGGCTAAGAAGCTCTCAAAGAACACTCAGTCAAAGGCAGCTAAAATTCAGTCTGAGACAGCTTGAGTGTTTTAAAGTTTAGTAATGTTATAAGCCACTGAAAACACTTTTATGGTGGGAAAATGCTGGACAGACTTAATGATAGATGGTACTATTGATAATTGATAATGTAAATCCTTGTAGTGGCACAGAAGCGATTCCCATGGATTGTGGCTATTCTTATTGTGCAGATACAGTTCTAATACTTTTGGAATCCCTGAGTTTCTGACATCTGTTATACCTTGTGATAGTCTTAGTAAAATAGTCCTCTCGTTAGTGGTATTTTTGTTGAACCTTGATTTCATGGATTGCTTTCCTTTTCTTGTACTACACAGGCAGCTCAGTGGGACTTTGCAGCTTCATTAGTTTCCTTATCTCAATCAGAAATTAACAAGAGCTCCAGTAAGCCGAACTTAGGCATCTACTTGTTCTTATATTTTGTGAATCCAATGAAGTAGTTCTTCCAAGGTGCTTGTGCAAGCTGCTGTTGTAATCAAAAGAAAAGGACAGGTGACTTCGAAGGTTTCCAGAAGAGAGTCTATCTAAGTGGACAGACTGTTTCCCTCTGCAGCCCTTCAAAGATGCCTGTGTTTCTTCTAACTGTAAAGGGAATTTAAGCACTTAACTCAATGTCACTAGGTACCTAAGATTTAGGTGCCAAGTGAGTGCTTGAACTAAGCTGATACGATTTAGATTTATGGAATCTAACACTGAGTGAATGCACATAGATATATATGTGTGTGTGTGTTTATGTATGCATATGTGCCTTTATCTCCATGTTGACCTGTTCTTGTTGATATCTTTTTACTTATAAATATCACAAGTCTATATAGAAACTTGCCAGGTCATAGTCGTTTTATATTTCTGATTTCCATTTTGAAACAGTTCACAAATTCCATGCCTCCCAGAAGCACTAGCTCTCTTACCTCTCATTAAGTTCACTGATCTGGCCTTACGCTGTCTGATTTACTTTCTTTTTTGGCCATCAGAAATTTACTGCCAAAAAGCAGCACATTTCAAACTGCACAAGTTACAGAAGCAACACTAGATGATTCATGGGTTGAGGTTTAACTTGAGTGCTCAGCAAGAAAACACCATGCACAGATCTTTGTGGTAAGGGCTGCAGATGCAGTATTTTCCTTTTGTGTGCAATTACTTATTGTAAATTGTAGCTTTTAAGTCTTGATTGCATTGTGAAGAGGTGTGTCTCCACCATTGTCCATGTATGGTAAAGATGTACTGTAAAATCCATGCTTTATATTTAAACCCCCCTTTTGCCTGCCAGCGAAAAGAAGCCAAGTAAAATAAAGTTGTGAGTATTTCATAAGGCCAAATGTTTTGTGTGTATCTTTTTCTGAAATTAAACGGCTACCTAAACTGGGTAGCAAATATTAGTTCTAGCCAGCTATGGAAGAAAAGCTAACTTGATTTCTTCTTTTAAGCTCACCACAACACTTTAAATGGTTCCTTCTGTTATTTGGAATGGGAGGGGAAAAAAAAAAAAACTTTTTAAGCTAGCATGTATTTATTCCAAAGCACTAAAAAATCAGAAGTTCTGATAAAATAAAGAGAAACTGTTCAGAAAATGTAAACATGCAGTATATATTTCACATGTTTTTCTGTCAAGACCCCAAACCTGAATCCCTCTGGCTAATTTTGGTAATTAAATATCCCATGACATTCTTCATCTGATAGTGTTAGACTTGTGTATTCTGGCAGAAAGCTAAACGTTGAACTCTTCCTGGTGTAAGAAGACACATCTCAAACTTCATTTTGGTTCCCAGTTTATCTGAGCACTAGTTATGTGCTTCCTCTTAAAGCATATAAATGGACCCATTGAGGCCAATGTGCAGTGATAGTTACATACTAGACAAATGACCAGACCTGACTTTGACTGCAGCTGTGCAACTTGACAGAGTTAATGGTATTGCCGAGATATAGCTGAGGGCAGAATTTGGCCCTGGTCCCATGCTTGTCATAACTTACCATACTAAGCTTAATGTTAAAGGTTTTGTACAAGGAACTTCATGCAGAGCTCTGATGATTAATGGGATCTGGATGCAGAAATTCCTGTGGGCTACAACTGAAAATTCATTCCTCTATTTTGATGGCTGTTCATTTTAATATAGGACTTTGATACCATATTGTGCCGACAACTGTGGAATAGTCTGGCTACTTATATTTATCACTTTGAACTTCTGGAGGCTTGTGAAACCATTATGGAAGCTAGGCATTTTGTACTGTATGAAATTCCTAAGTATGCAGAAGCTTAAAGCTTCTGTTTATTCCTTCCCTTGCATTTGACAAGTCCTGAGAGACCTTGTTTAAGCTTCTGTGGAGAGCATTAATATAATTGAAAGGAAGGTAACAAATAATGATTCTGCTTATATACATACCACTACAGCAGTGGCAGAGAATTAACAACTTTCTCCTTTGGTAACTAATGCAAAAGCGTAACTGTGATCCATTATATAGGGAAAGGTAAAACCCAGTGAGTTCTGTTTCTAGTATTGGATGTTTTACTAAAGAAAGCATGGCATTATCCCGATGGGACATTTGAATCTATTCCAGACGTCATGAGCTGCTAATTTGCTGTCAGAACAACCCCAAAGGCTTTCTTTCAGATTGGCCTGGCAGGAACGAGGGAGCGAGCTGGAAATCTTAATGAGTTGAAGGCCATTTTTAGTTGCCTTTTTTTTTCATGTTTTACTTGAGAAACATTTTTGTTTTTACAGTTGAGGCAAACAATCCTGAAACTGTCCCTCTTCACATGCTATCAGCCCATGTACATTCTCCAGCACAGGACACTTGCTCCATACAAACAAGATGTGAGTTATTACTTAGCCTGCCTTTACGCAGTGGGCCACCTAGAGCCAACAGAGTGATGTTATCAAGAAATTAGCTCCATGCTCCTTGAACTGCATGATTATATTTATAGTCCCTGTGGTGACAGAGGCATGCCTGGGTAGCTAACACCCTGCCTGTGTGAGCCAAGGGAAGGCTGGCAGACTGGGTATGCCATGGTTGCAGCTGCTAGATGGTTGCACTGAGTGTGGCAGAGATGTTGCCTGTGTGTCTCACTCCAGAAGGCTTTTTCTCCTAGAGAACAGGGATCAGGACATTTGAAAGATGGTTCCTTGCAGCCCTTGCATTGGTGGAGCAGCAATAAGGAGAAGGAGGAAGAAGAAGGAATGCATTTTTAGATACAAGCCTCATCTAAATGCCAGTACCAAGCCTGAGAGTGGGCTCACTAGGTGACAGCAAATGCTGATTTGCACTGGTGCAGCTTAGCAGCAGGAAGCTGCTCTGGTGCATTTTGCAAACTATGGGGCTTTTTGTCTGTCTGCGGCATGAAGCTTAGCTGACACAGCTACCAAGCACTGAACGCTCCAGCGCAGACTGGCCTCATGAATCCCCGGTCCAGCCGCTTCTCCTGAATGGAAGGGTCAGGGGAAGTGAATATGTGAAAGGCACATAAGGGTGAAATGGAAAAGGCACTCATCTTCCCGTAAAATTCAGAGCTTGTCAATACCAGACAAGAAGCGAAGTTGCAAAACATGCTGGCAGGAGCACAGCCCAGGTGAAAAATTGAGACAGGACTGCCAGCTGAATTGCACTGTTCACCTTTGTGAGCCATTTCCTGTTCTCACAGGGTGCAGATCTGGACTAGCTCTCCTGACTCCAGTAGAGTACTTCAGGATTTACATCTTCTGAGTGGAGCTGAATTTGGCCCTCTGTTGCGCAGACTGGAGTTATACTATCAGTCCACAAACTCCAGTATTTTTAGCAGCAGTTGTCACATCTAATCAAACACAAAATTTAGCAGGATGAAGTGAGAAAAGTGCATGGTTAAGGGAATTTAAAGCCAAAATTCCAAACATTTTATCCAATCTCTATAGTGACATCTAAGTAAGGAAGTTTATATATGTATATATGTATTGATGAGTTATTACTGGTACTGTTGTGCTGTTGCCAGCCTTCCACTTCTGAAATCTCCAGTAGACACCTGCTATCTTGAGACTAGTTCATTAAAAAATAAATCTCAACACTGATATTCTATATTTAAAGTGAACCATTTCTAATGTTAATTTGAAGACTTGCCATATTCATTTAACAGGAGAACAGAGACAAAATCATGAATGCTCACAACAAACAGCTTAAGAGGAATGTATGGCCTCTAAGATGATCATATAAATTAGCTGACAAAAGAATTAAAAAAAAGGTAACAATAGTAATTCATAAGCAGAACCACATGTACACATACAGAAATAAATTAGGTTCAATAGGCTATTCGTTACTGTCCGTAGGTTACTGATTATTCGTTCATCCTTATCTTTTAATTCCCATATCAAATCTTTTCAGTTCATCAGCTATGGAGATTGGCTGACATATGTTTGCGTAGTCCAATTTGGCATGAAGCAATATCACAGCTGGAGGTATTTCATGGAAAAAATTACCTATCCGGAGTGTATTGTCAGTTATTCAAATGATTAAAGTCAGTAATGTTGAAGAACTGATTCTGGGGAGTCAGTATATTCTTTTTCCTTGTCTTTAAGGAAAAGGCTTGGAACAAAGCAGGAGGTATCAGAGAGGTGAATTAGTTGAGAAGCCTGAATTCGCCGTGGTTATCTTGAAAACAGGAATAATTATAGCCTACTGTACTTGTTAATTTACTGCAAGAATATTTGGAAATTTATCTTTGGAGTCTGTTTTACTGACACGATACTGATATGTCAAGATGAAATTTTACCTCTGTGTTGCAATGAGTGGCATGCCAAATGAGACCATAATCTCATCATATTGGAGTTATTTTGAGAAAAAGCTCAAGTTTTTCAATTTCTAAAGCAGAGAGGCAAACATCTGTGAGAGTAAGACCAGTGTGAGGTTTGAAATGAATAGTTAATTTTCCAAGAGCCAATTGTACTTAGAGACACTCGGGGGGGGGGGGGGGGAGGCAAACTTCAGAGTCGAGTGTGCCTTTTTTCTTGGTGTATTTCAAAGATTTCAGGGTTTCTATGTACTTCGAATACATCTTTCTAAAATGGCTGTATATGTGCAGTTACAGCTTTTCTGTGCATACCACCCCCACCCTTACGTGGTCCCGCTGGTATTTTTAGCTGAAGTTGTACAGACTGACTCACTCCACACATGTTAGAAGGAATCATGCTGATGATTTCAGTGGCTTTTCAAGAAGCTTTGAGGAACCAAATGAATTCTGCCTTTTCTCCATTTCATTTCGTACTGGTGCTTGAATGGCAGAAATGTAGAGCACTATATTCCATTTGGCTGCATGTTTTCTGAGTTTAGATGAAGTGGCTGAGCATGTTTTAACATGTGTGAAAATACCAACTACTTTGCAAACAGGCATTCTCTATGGGAAACAAAAGACCCTTATAGCAAAAGGAAAAGCTTTTACTATAAAATTTTATCCAATAATTCATTTTCTTATCATTTAAATGCCATGGAAAGAATACAAGTTTACTGGGAGGAGTGGTTGGAGAGACTTCCATAGCAATACTTGTTTCCACTGTAAATCTAATGTAGGAGAAAAAAGGGTGGAGGAGGATGGGTGAAACATGGCGCATATGTTATTAGAGCAATGCAGAATCTGAGAAAAATAATTTCCAGTGAGATTTATTTGGCTGTATGTCAGACCGGAGAGTATTTCTCTGCTCAGAAGTGAGCCAGATTGTTGCTTGCTTCAGAAGCAGGAAAGCAGGGGTTGATGAACTGTCCTTGTGACAATTCACCAGGTGACAGAGTAGAAGGAGCCTTCAATCCTCACACCCCTTTCCAACCCCAAGCGACAAGCACGAGCCTCCAGGGTAGCTTTGAACCTTCTCCATGTGAATTCAGTGATTCACGTCACTCAAAATTTTTAGACTGTGCTTTCCCCTCCTTCGCCTGTAATAACCTGGATTTCTCCTATAAAAATATGAAAGCTTTATATGAAGCACGTTTGTGCATGATGTTCCTTCCCACGCATCTCATATCTCCCTTCCTCAGGACACATCACATCGTTACGAACGGCTGATCTGGCTGTCCTCTTCTCCCACCTGAAACTCCAGCTTCTTGTCGCAGTCCCATGGGACAAATCCCCTCCCTGCCTGCTCTTCTCCCCCCTACCTGGATGTCTCATTTTTGGCCCTCTGCAGGGGGCTGGCTTCCCTCTCTCTGACCTCTGTTACCTCTTCTGCTTTCCCAAAACACTCTTCCATGGTTGCTCTGGCTGTTGCCTGCTGTCCTAGATCTGCTGGCACCATCAAATGGCCCAATTGCCATTTTTTCTAATAAGTTTTCCCTAGCTTTAAATATACCTTTGTGAACATGTATCTGTCCTTCTTGATATTCCTTCTAGAGCAGTAGCACTTCGTGTAACTGCTACTTTGCTATGCGAGGAGCTGCCTTTTGAATCCCACCTCACTGGGATCTCTGTGGAGACCCTACTCTTTTCCTGGTCTGCCTTCCTATGGAATCTCTAAAAAGATCATTGTTAATATATTGGGTAATTTATTTTCCTTCCATATTTCAAGTTGTCTTCCCCCCATATATCATTCATAGATGGGTCTGTCAGATCTCTTTGGATGTCCTGTTATCTGAGATCAGTGTTGTACAGCATGGCCTGTAATGCATGAAATCAGAGCAAGCTGTATGCTTAGGCCATGCGGCATGGCTAATCATTCTCAAATGCTATCATCAGTTATCTTGGAGGAGCTAAAAAAAAAAAAAAAAAAAAAAAAAAGACAAGCAGCCTGTGATTGATTTAATCTTTAGAATCAGGAGAGACGTTGCAGTGATTAAAGAGCCATTTCCTGACTACATATTGATATGAGCTGCTTCCAAGTCAAATATGAGGGAGAGTGACAGGCATTCAGTCCTACTCTGATTGGCAGGTCCCAGCCCCATGAATGGTAATCTCTTTCCTGCTCATGTTTAAAGGCGTTCTGGGGTGGTCTGTATTTAATACACGGCCATCTCAAGTAATGGCCCTGGTATTTTCTATTGTAATTGACAAAATTGCGCTCTTTAATTTTCAGCATCCATAAGGACAGGTGGAAAGTTTTATTCAGAAACTGAAGGATTCATGTTGTTTTCCAATAGCTTCCAGAAGCCAGTCACTTTGGGAGCAATTCTGTGTTTCGAGAAATGCCAGACAAAAATGTGTGCTGAAGAATTTATCCAACATTGCCACAGCATGCTGACCCCTTTTTAACATAAATCAGTAAGGCGAGGCATTGCAAGCATGAACAAGAACGGTGTTGAGGGACACTGATCTTTGCAATCTGGAAAGAGCCTCTAGAAGACCCTGTGCAGCACAGTGACTAAAGCACAGAGTGTAGACTCAGGAAAAGGGGGCTGGTCCCAGCATTTCTACTGGGATATTGGATGGTCACGGGTTAGCCATTTCACCCCTCCAAGGATCAAATTTCTCCTTCCGTAAAATGGAGAGCATAATAGTGACCTCCTCCGTAAAGGATTTTGGGATCTTCTTCAAGTTTATGGAAGATATCTTGCAATAAGGTGCCCAAAGTAGCAGGAAACAAGACTCTGATTCAGAGCTCCCTTCCAGTTCTGCATTCCTGAGGATGTAGAAAGGTCTGTATGAACTCAGTGCTTTTATTAAGGATGGCCTGGATTATGAGTTTACAAGAGATAATCATGTAGAAATGGTCTTCCGTTTTTAGATTCTCCTCCCTTCAGAGGCTGCCTCACTGTGCTAACATAGTTTTCCTCATAACCTCCATGTGGCTTTAGGCAGAGACAGAGTAGTTGCAGCTCTGGGAGACTTAGTGCTGAAATCTCTTCAGTTGTAATGGTTCATGCAGTCCTGTGCTTTCCTTAGAAAACACTTCGCTCCTACTCCCATTTCGATATCCCATATCTTTCCCTTCAGAGATTCCAAACCTATTCTAACAAATCACTAAATTTGCAAAAATATTCAGCATACTCAGGGAAAACAGCATTGGAGATTTAGCTTTTCTTTCTCCTGTCTTGTCCAGATCTGATATCAGAGGCAAAATGGAATGTTGCTGTCCGAATCATCTTCTTTTGATTATTTAGATTTTGTTTTATTGCTAACAGCTAATCAATTGAAATAAAAACAAATATTTCTCCAACCTCAAATACAAATAGTTTGCGTGCATTTTCTTTTTTACGAAAGAGAGCTGATAGTTATAATCCCAGGCAAACAAAAGTTTGCTGCAAAGACCTAAAAATGTACAAAGACACGAAAGGGAAAAAGGGTGGGAGATTCAAAAACCAAGGGCTTCAGGGAGTTGTTGTGCTATTTGCAAAGCAAAATTGCCATTTCTGTAAACGATTATTTAATTGTTGATATGAATTTAGCCTGGTGATAAAATTTTTTCCTGGCTCTGACAGACATTCTCTAGTGGAAAGAAATAAATCTGGTGAGTTTGAATTATGCACAATTGGATTGCTGATTTACTCTAACTTCAGCAACAGTTGGATGTCGTTGTACTTTCTGTTATACTTCCATGTATGAAAACGCAGCATGAAAAGGATTAAAACTGATTAAATGTGACATCCCCCAATACAATGCTAACATAAAAGGAAATTCCAAACTATGGGACACACCTCTTAACGTGCTCTCTTGTCTGCAGAGCATGTTCTCACTGACACTGGCAAATGTGCTCTTGTCTCGGAAAAGGTCTTTTGCATCCGGCAAGTAATGAAAGTATGCGACGGACTACAATTTCTGTATGAGCGTTCTGTCTGAGTGTCTAATCTGAAAAATAATCTAGTCAGTAGAGGTAAATAATCAGGGTTACTGTACAGGAAGACATTAATGATGAGCTTTTTTGTAGGTTTCTGTAAAACATATCAGGTTGTAAAATTATTAATAGGCCAAACACAGAAGACCAGCCTTCCATGAAGGGTATGGTGTAGGAACCGTAATGTCTGTATATTTAGGAAGCATCAGGGAAGTACTGAGGGCTTCTGAACTCTGATTCTGTAAACTGGAGTCAAAGGGACTAAATCTTCTATTAGCAGATTACAGGTTTTAAGCAGGAAATACCATTCACATTCAACTGGGAGAAATGGAGCCACAGAAGCATTAGATGGTTTGCCCAGCTCAAAGCTGTGGCAGAAAGAGAGGTTGGGAGCCCATTCCCAGCTTGGCCAGAGTCTGAGGTAGAAATACCTTTGGTTTCAGTACAGTAGGACTTTGCCCTGATTGCACTGTCTTTATTTTCCTCTTCTCAAGCCCAACCATTATGAATTTCTTTCTCATTTTGAAGCAGATGCTGCTCGCCGTATGCAAGAAGATGATGTCTTAAAAAAATTTCAGAGGAAAGTTCAGCCTGTGGCTTGTTACTGCCATTATTTATTTTGAACAAAGTCCAAGATTATAAGGCACATGGACAATCAAGCTATGGATAAAATGATTAGGATAGGGCTGACTCAGACCTGTTTGTCTGGCAAGAACTCGGTAGTGTATATTCCAGAAAGTGAACTCCCTAGGAGTAATTCGCCTTATCAGAGGCTTTTATAATTCTGTATGAGATGATAGTGGATGGAAATAATCCTGCTTGAATCTAAAATGCTATTTTTTTTTTCATTTTTTATATCTCTGGAGGTGAGAACTGTAGTCATAGCTACACAGAAAGCTTATATTTCTATCCTATCTTATATTTCTGTTTGTATTGCTAGGGGAGATGAATCAACAATTCACATTTCTTGAGCTCTGGGAGCCTAGGAAAAATCTGTCACTGCTGTTCTGAATTCCTCTACGTGACAATCTGTGAGAAGATGCAACATTTTGCCTTCTTTAATTAGTTGTCTCTAAGTTCTTTTTAGTCCTGGTCGCTTTGACTTTCTGTGCAGGAGAAGTGATAAACCTAGGTTAAGTTTTCTAAGAATGATCTGAATTTACCTGCAGGAGTTAAACAGATAATATATGTGTAAGTATTAAGCCAGTAAAGAACAGCTCCTTCTTTTAGTATTCATTTTAAGTTGTTAATGGAAGTTGGAGACAGTGTGCAAAAAATAAACAACTATCAAAATAATTTACTTAATTTGTAAATTCTAGCAAAAGATATTTTATGCTGTTAAGTATTTCCTTTAACTATTGAAAAACAATTGCTAAGTTATGAGAAGCAGAGAGGCAAACTGAAAAACCATTTAATGTTGAATAGGCCTGCTTTATTACCTATACTTACTTCTTCTGGGCTGCATTCAGGAATTAAATTATTTGTTTTTTACATAGGCTTTTCTCCACTGTGTTATATCACAGTAAAAAACCACAACACTTTGACTCCAGAAAGATTTAACACTGAGATAGCTATCACAAAGGAAAGCACAATAATAAAGCATTGCATTTATTTAATTTAGTGGTGCATTCAATTTTGCCTTGAGTTTGTCATAAAAAATGCATGCAAGGAGTGTTTTGCCTAAAACTGACTTTTTAAAAGGAAAGTTAAAAATAATCACATGGTGGAAATAGTCTCTATGTTATTACAATGATGAGGACATTTTACCACATTTTGCATGGATGTTTTTATTGAAAGTGCTTTGAAACAATCACATTTTTAATTCTGAGAATAAAATCTCTTCAAATTTACAAAAATCACTTTTCAAAATTGCAGAATACTAAAGAATGTCTCTATTAAGTATTCAGTGTACAAAAAATGTTCAATATTTTAAAAAAAGAATTTCTTATATCTGCATGGAAAAATGAGTCTATCAACTTTCAAAGGGACGCAAATGCAAAATGTGGATTTTTGATGAACATATCTCTGACACTAAGGAGGAAATTAACTTTAACAGTAGAAAAAAACTTTTGTTGATCACGATACACTTGCACTGTATGTAATCACACAGAAAATCAAAGCAAGGCACTTTCTGGTATAAAAGTACTCTAATGTAAAAAAAAAGTGGCAAAGAAGAGCTTAAGCAAGTAAGAGCTCAAGATAGAGAAGTCAACAGTATTTTGAGGCTCCTTCAAGTGTTATTGCTGGACATAATATGGATATTTTTGTGTACTTGAGAATTTGTACTGCTGCCTAAAGGGTTAAAGCCTCTCTCTTACAATAGACCCAGCACATGCTCAAACATGAAATAAATAGGATAGATGGGGAAAGGCTGAGAGAGCTGGGACCGTTTAGCCTGGATCAGCTTGGGAGAATGTTATCAATGTGTATAAATATCTGATAGGGTGAGGAAAGAAGATGGAGCCAGGCTCTTCTCATTGGTGCCCAGTGACAAGATGAGAGGCAATGGGCACAAGCTGAAACACAGGAAATTCCACTTGAACATAAGAAAACACTTTACTGTGAGGGTAGTTGAATGCTGACACAGGTCACCCAGAAAGGTTGTGGGGTCTCCATCCTTGGAGATATTCAAAACCCGACTGGACATGGTCCTGGGCAACTTGCTGAAGCTGATCCTGCATGATGGCCTCCAGAGGCTCCTTCCAACCCTGCCTGTTCTGTGATCTGTGATTCTCTGAAATAGTGGAGAAGCATGTTTCAATGGAAATTTCCTAGAAACTTCTGGCCAAGAAAGAACATGAGCAGAGAAGAACACCAAGGAGGAAACTTACTCACCCTCAAAAATGTGCATCAGACCATCCCCTCAGGGTCCTCCCATGCTCATGCCCCAATTCACAAATAAGTCATTACCAACCTTTGCTTGTCCAAAGATCAGGCTACAAAAGAGACTTTGCCATGGTCACCTCTCTCCCTCTGTTTGATCCTGCACAGTTTGATAATCAGTGTTTTACCTGGTAGCCAACAGTCTTTGACAAACCTTATCATATCTACATCATGGCCCGTAGACTGTTAGTCTTGCACAAATATGAAATTCACCTTTAAGATAGCCAAAGTAACTGCCTGAACCAGGGGCATACAGGCAACACTGTGTTAGGGGTCTTCACATCTATTTGTTCCTTTATTATTTATCCTCTTAATAAACTTAAGCCATTCCCTTTGTCTCCAGTGTTGAAAGTGCCACCATGACTCTTGCTCTTTCCCTCCTTTCCAGTTCTTAACTTGCAAAAAACTGGTTACAAGGTCAGAATAAAAGCAGAAGTTCAGAGGCTTTTCACATTGTTGAAGTGAGACACCACTTAGCTGAAATGAGCTGTAATTTTTCTTCTAGTGTGGCATTGACAAATGGAGATTTAAAACATTAAAAGTGCCCTGTAGCAGGTTATTCAGAATGCAAGTGAGTGCTGATTGACTTGATTTTACTCAGGTTGCATTGTACAGTAAGAGCGCTTCAGGAGAACATTTATCTCTTTGCTGCCACTGTAGGAGCAGTCAATTCAAATAAAGCCTGTGAATGAAGATTGGTCCTAAGCATCAGGGTTTCTTCCAATGCCAACTTTTCTGTGGGAATGTCAAAAAAACCTCTCAATAAAAATGAAAGAGCTAAACAAATATTTAATACCCCATTACTTGTGTTCTTGAGGTTTTCTTCTCCTTGAGCTAGGCAGCTTTCTCTCAAGTAGGTACTGTGACACTTTCTCTTCCTTTCTCCCCTACCCACACTTAGAAAGCCTAAAGGGAAGAGAAAGATTTATTTTACCCAGCTTCAATGTGCTGTTAACAATCTGCAAGGAGGATATAATTATATGCAGTGCTGATGGAAAGAAATACTCAGCTCTTCAAGGGTGAAGTCACCTAATTACCCATGTACCTACTGCAGGACTCACTGCCCTATACTGATTTATCAGTGGGTCTCAAATCTGTGCTGCAAAGACCACCTCTGAGGGGTGAAATGGAGGTTCAGCCTTTCCAACTGTTCCTACTTAGCCCCACGGCCAGGACAGCTAATGAATGCCAAATGTAGTGTTGTGGAATTAGTCTACCAGGATCTCGCTGAAGACTGCCAATTTGTCTCACATAGGCCAGCGAGTAGCCAGATAACAATCTTAGGTAGTAACTTTTGGGTAAAATACTGGCCACATCAAAGGCATTGAGATTTGTAGCCATTGACACGGGGACTGTGATTTCTCCCCTGGCTGCAGATGACTTGTTCAGATCTTAGCTGCCTGTTGATGGATTTAAACTACCTTCTGAGTCACCCAGTTTTTGCCTCTCCTTGCAGGCACTCCCCTCATCTCACTCTGTAGTTTGTCTTCGGCTTTGGTCAACAACCATAAGGTTTATATATGAAAAGCACTAATCTCTTTCCTATCTTTCCCGTTCTCAGTGAAAGCTGTTTTTACTCAAGCCGTTGTTGGTGCTTTGGATGACATTGTGCAGCACCCGGGGAGAGCTGGTGGGGGGAACGCAGCAGGGAGGCTGGGCCATTGCAGAGGTTAAGAAAACAGCTTTCACAGAGCACCCAGCCTGCACCATCCCGTCACCTTCTCTGTCATTTTGTATGCATGTATGTGTGGAATCATATGTGTATGTGGAAGACATTATTTTTTTTCAGATTTTCCTGCTAAGTCTTTTACATGTGCCCTCCAGCAGATGTGTTACAGCACCCTGTAGGGTTTTTTCTTTTAACACAAATTCTGCTCTTGCAAGTTCCTTCACATATAAATTAACACTATCTTAAATAGGAGGCTCTACAAAGTTTAAATTACTCTATCACTTATGAGGAACTACACTGTTAGTGTTACCATTCTCCATTTTATTTCAAAAGTGAGGAAAAACACAATTCAAATGTCTGCAGAGCCAGCCTAATAAAAATGATAGATTAGTTGTCAAACTGCTCCACTCCCACCCAGTCCCTCCTTTCTCCTACCCTTCCTTTTGTTGTTCAAAAAGAAGTCATGCGATAGCTTTCTTGCTGCTGTTGGCTTTTGGAAATAGCCAGCTGATTCTGGTAGCTCGGGGATTACACTATTTTGCTTGCGCTCAATTGGTGATGCTGTGTAAAAGCCTACTTTGCCTTAATAATTTAGCTCTTTATGCTTCACTGGAGTTTACCAGCCCTCCTTGGCTGTGGATCAGATTTTAGTTTAACCTCTGTGTTCTGCCACTCATCTGAACAGCACAAGAGCTCACAAATCAGGAACATGCAGGATGTTCCTGCTAGTATGTGAAGGCAGCTTTGCAGAATGAGCTGGTGCAAGGAAGCCAAGATGGACACCCCACAGGCTGGCACTTTCAACTAGAAGTCAAATTAAGTTCCAGTTGAACATTGCTGTTATTTTACAGGGACCCTCAGAATATAGAAATAATTACCAATACTATAAAAGGAATTGAACTGAACACTTAAAAGAAATGTCAGTGGAGTTAATGGTTCTAATTGTACTGCATATTAAAATTAAGAGGGTCAAGTGTCTGTTTCAAAAGTTACTCAGAACTAGTTAAGTAGGCACGGGAACTTGATTTTCTGTGAGCCTGAAGTGTCAGAACGGACCTGGGCATGGTTTGGGTTGGGCTAACCAGCCCACTTGCACACAGTTTTCAATTCCTGGGAACAGTTTGGGAGTTAGCACAATTTGGATTGGATATGACCACCCTATTTAAAGGGTAAAAGAGTTTAGTAATATAGACACAGGCTGTTCCTGCCAGCTGGCTGCAAGACCAGAGAGTGGTACTGGGCACATTTATTAGTATCGACTTAGCCAGAGACCCAGAGGAATTTTGCCATGAGCTTGAAAGGAATGAGCATTTGGCCAGTGTGCAAGCATCACTTCCAATCTGCAGCTCAGAAAAGCAGTTTACTAAAGGGACTAAGAGCGAGTCTCAGTTTACACAAGGGGCAGAGTTAAGTTTGGACAGGCTGAATGGCTTCAATAGATCACAGATTTCATCTGTGGCAATGGAAGGAAGGGATTCCTAATCATCTTAGCTTCGGGTCTTCATATCAGACTCATTCTACCTTTCACCTTGATGTATAACCTTCAGTTTGGTGGCTGAGCTGCAGTAAGTCCACATAAATCAGGTTGTTCTTCCTCATTTGCATGCCTATGATCCAGCCTGTTCACTGTCTCCACTTTTTAAGCTAAAAATCTTTCTGAATATAAATGTAGGAGAACAACCTTTCCTGGTATTTTTGCCAGATTGTGATTTACCATGTTATGCCATCTGTTTGTATTTTCTTTATGTGCGAACCTGCCGTAAAAATTATCTCAGTGAATTTCAGAAAAACCTACTACTGCTGTTATTTGGTAAGCCAAAGAATTGAGAGAGAGAGATCATCAAAATTAAAATTGTCACCCCTGTAGTTTTTTAAGGTGGCAAGTCTTCTTGTTTTTGAATCTGTGCTGTGTTTTTTACTTTATTTTAAATGTAAAGTAGGCATCAGCAGTCCAGCTTTCTTGACTTCTATTTGCCTCTTTAGCCTCCTCAGTATATAGCTTTCCTACAGGACATTTCTTATCCCAGAAGCCATGATGGTTTGGGAATGATGAGTCAATATCCTTGTCTTTTTTAATTGCCACTCTCTTTATTGGCTTCTGTTTTTAGGGTTGGGTGGGATAACCTACAGCAACTTAAAAGGTGCTGAACATGTATTGATGATGATGCTAATATGGACAAAATTTTAATGCTGCTGGCAGTGACTGTTTTAACAACTTAACTACCCTGGAGAGCAAGATTTGAATTCAAAATAATGTTGAAAAATCAGAAATAAGAAATTACAAGAATAAAAAGGAAGGAAAAAAGGTAATATTTAATTTGAATAAGTGATCTGTAGTAAGGATAGTCAATTGCACAAATAACAAATAGGGAATCATTGAATAAATAGAAAATTTTCAGAAAAAATAGATTTAGGATCTATGAAGACAGTGTTTCACAAGCTGAACATGAGTTAATGTGATGCTGTAAGAACTGTATGCTGGGAAGTCAGCACGAAAGAAGGCTATATTGGAGATGAAGCAATCCAGTCTTTGCCAAGACCCCAGCAGGAACTCTGCCTCCAGTTCAAGAAGGATATGGACCTGTTGGAAAGACCATAAGGAGCAGCAGTGATAATCCTTCAAAGTCTGGAAAATGTGACTTATCAGGTAGGGCTGAATGATCTGGGGCTATCAGAGCAGAGAAGAGATGACCAAGGGGAGAAGTACATATAAGATGTACCTATAAGGAAGAATGGAAAAGTTTGTTTTTTGTGACAATGGTAGACAAAAAAAATAATAAGCTATATGTTACAGAAAAGATCAGGTTAGATACTAGAATTTTTTTTCTGGCTGTGAAGAACAGTGAAAAACTGCAAGAAAAAGGTCACCAACAAGGTTGTTGGGTCTCTGTTACAAGAATTATGAAAAAAACAGATTAGAAAACTGTCTGCCAGAAATGTCCTCAGGGCACAGAAATGTCTAAATGATTCAAAGGTCTCTTCCAGCTCTGTGGTACTATCAACCACAAACATGCCTATTTCTCCCTGTTCTCTGCTGCATGCGTCTGGACGCATAGTATAGGTGAAGTGTCAAAATGTGGGTGGAATGAATCCAGTTCTTCTTTAAGTGCTTGTTTTGCTCCAGACGGGCTACTTGAGAAATGAAGTATTGCTCAATAAGCCAAATAAACCTGGCACGGCTCAGCTGGAAGGAAGTGCAGGGAGTTTGCAGTGATGGACTATAGCTCAATTTGGCCCCAGTGTATAGAGTTAGAAGAAAATTTGAGGTCAAGACTGGCAATTTGTAGTGATGAGGTTTAACATCCTAAGACAATATCTTGATCTCTCAGATGTTGTTGGAAATTTTGCCATGGATTTTTTCCTGATACACAGACTAATTCTAAATGTGATAAATGAATGTGCCAGCAATAAATAACTTCCACTTTATTTTGTGTTAAATTGTACACTTGCCATTGGTAGGTCTGAAATAATGATCTGCAATGCTCTGCATTGAGCAGACTGGAGTTCGATAACATAAGATCATGTGTTTTAACTGACATGCAATGTTTGCTGTAAGAGATATTTTAAATAAGCATGTGGAATTAAAAAGAAATATTCATTTGGGAAAGTTTCTTGCAGAAATAGAGGATATTAATTATATTGAGGACAAACAGCAGAGGTTTTCCTGATGGTGATGCTGGATCCTGATGCATTACAGACATGGTATATTACAGAAAGGTGTTTGCTATCTAAAATGCATCTTCTGATCCTTTCTCAAAATTGATATCTTTGGTTAGACTTCTAGGGCTGACCTTACCTTTACTGACCCACTCCTTGCCCTAAAACTTTGCTGCCTCAGTTTGAGATCAGGTATAAACAAATTGTTCCTCTCATATCCTTGTCACCTTGAACACCACAGGAGTCACATGGACACAGAGGGACCGAGGTGCCCCTGGCCAGAGTAACGGACAAGGTCAGGGCTCGCCAGGCACTAAACTGATGTAGGCCTTTGTGTGTAGCAGATTGTAGTTGCTGTTTTGTGCTGTAATTTTCTTCACATGGTTGCTTGAAATGCAAGGCCTTGCCTTCCTCCTGCTTTCTTCTCCAGTTTCCATGACCAGCTCCCTGGGGAATCTTGCAAGATCTGCCGCACGAAAGCTGGGACAGCTTCTCGCTTGTTCTTCTGAGCCTGAAGTGTCATCTGCCACAATGCAAAGGCTTGCCTGCTTGCCTGCTCTTTGGCCTGCTCCCTACAGAACTGCAGAAATTGTAAGTAGTTATGATAATAAGACTGAAAGGCTTATAAGGGGACTTTCCTTGTACAGA
Organism: Dromaius novaehollandiae; assembly: GCF_036370855.1. Taxonomy (NCBI): domain Eukaryota; kingdom Metazoa; phylum Chordata; class Aves; order Casuariiformes; family Dromaiidae; genus Dromaius; species Dromaius novaehollandiae. The sequence continues at coordinate 11,890,209 of NC_088100.1, forward strand.
AGAAAAGAACGGCAGAGGCTGTTGCTCCAACTGATGATTAATTTATTGATGCAAATTGTCCTTATGTTCAAACCTTCAAATTCGAACATAAGAAAGAAAAATTGCCAGGGAAGAGGTTGGCAGAGGGTGATGAGAGAAAAAAAGCGAGTCCTACTACCAGATAATGAGTAATTTGGAGATTTGCTAAAGGTCGAACATCAAGGGCAGATTTCATTTCTGAACAGTTTGAAGCAACTAAGTAATTCTTATCTTAAGGGCATTGATGTTCACTATACGCTTGTGCATTGAGTGCACATATTCTTATCTTACGGAGAGTTTATTCTGAAAAAATAAGTCAGTGTAACAGTGTAAAAAATCTTTTGCATGCTTAACTCAATAAATAAGAAAATGTTAATGATTAGAGCATGAGACTTAGATTTAATTCTCCATTGTGTTCTACTCATAGCTCTGCCATCTGTTTGATGACTAGGGCAAATTTTATCAGTTTGCCTCAGTTTCCCAATCTATAAGATGCACAGGTCTTTCAGCTCTGTTGATGAAAAGTGCCACTTAATAGATTAGTACGATTATTCTTATTTAGTTTCCTCAACAGCAATGTTTGAAGTATCTTGTCAACAATAATTTGACCAGTGTCATTATTATCATTTTCAGTATGCCCTGGAAATGTCCCTGATTTGTTTTTGCAGTGCTAACTTTCCTTTTAGAGAGGTTAGCATTAAATTCTCTTCAGCTATGTGTGTTTTATAGGGCATAGCATGTTTAGATCAGGGAACTGCAGATAACACAAATTAAGAGTGTAAACTAGTTTTAAGTCCCCGTCGCCTTTCTCCTCCAAGTCAACCCCAAAAGATTTCATCGCAAACAGAGAAATATGGAGAAATTGGATGTGCTTTTCTCTTTATATTGGAAGATAAAATTTTATGCACATTTGTAAAGGCACTTAGTTCTTCATAGGAGACCTGCATTAATGTTTAACACAAAGTGTTGCTAATTAACTTTCCCTTGTCACTTAACTCTCAAGTTGTTCTTTTTTAACCACATTCCTGCAATATATCTATGACATATAAGCTCTGGAAGAAGATACAATTTCCGGGCCTAAATCATCACATCTCAGCTCCTTTTCAAAGTTTAGGTGAAGCTGAGTTTGTCAGTGGGGTTTCAGAAATTTTGCTGGCAACAGTGATGGATATAAAACTGTATTTTATAACCAGTCCTAGATGGACAATTTCTCACTGGAAATGGGAGACGTACTCCCAGAGAACGCAGTGTCTTTGGTATTTTGAACCATGAAGTGATGCCCTGAGCCTGAGTGCTTGAGGCCATAGCAGAAGTCAGAGCAGTACTGGCTCTGAGCGAGGGTACATTTACGTATACTGAGGACCACGCTGCTCCTCACATGGTTTGCAAACAAGGAGAATGCTTCAAAACTATTTGCCCTACTCTGCCACATTCAGGAATAGAGAACTGACACCTTTCATACTTATAGTCCTTCCAAGTCTAAAGCTTGTAACCCATGGTGAGTACTGCATTTAAATTTGCCTTGAGAGTTTTGTTATTTAAAATGTTTTATCCATTTCAGACTACTCAGCAGTGGCATGCTGTTTTGAGGAAACAAAATAAAACAATTAATATCAAACATAGATAAACAGGACTGTTAATAGAAGATGCATGAAGAAATTTTTACCTACCACTCAGCACCTGTGGAATCTCTCCTGAAATTCTGTGGCCAGTTTGGGTCACTTTTAAGAAAGATAAGGGCTTGTATAGAAAAAGCCCTGGGGATAATAATAAAGTGAGTGGAGGTTTGGAAGCACATATGACTGAAAAACTGTCTTAATATAGAGAAGAGATGCCTCAGAGGACACATGAAAATAGATTTCAGATACATAAAAGATTGTTACAAAGAATAAAGGGATAAGTTCTTTTCCATGTCATTGGGGATTGTACAAAGAATAATGGGACTAAGTCAAAGCAAATGAGTTTTAAATTAAATATAAAGAAAAATGTGTTACCTACAAAGAGATTAAACCCTGGGACAGATTTCCTGGGAAGGCTGAAGGGTTGCCAGAACTGGTCTTTAAAAACAATTAGAAAACCATCTATTTAGCATGACAGAGGTAGAATTGAATCTGCAGTGGGGTGGGAGGTGGACTAGATGGACCTCTGGAGGTTTCTTACAGACTGATTTGCTGTGGTTAGTAGTAAAGCACACATAAATAGCCTTACATTTTATTCTTCTGAGAGAGAGGTCTCACTCTGCCCTGGCTGGATACCTCTGCTTTAGGGCAAACACTACCCAGTCAGTCCTGAAGAATATTCTTTTGTCATGTAATTTTAACTGTTACTCCTAGCTTTACTTTTCATTAGATCATTGCTGCACTCAGATTGCTTGTTCATGTGAGGTGGCCACTTCTTGCCTTTGTTTTTCTCCCTTCCGCTCCTGTGCCCAGCAGCCTGAGTTTCCCTTTCCCCGTCGCTATTACTCAACCTGCTGCTTTGACCGGCTCCTCTCAGAGTGCAAGTGCAAGACACTTTCCATGTCCATCAGCTTGTTGACCTTGGAACCTCTAAATTGTCTAAACGGAGTTTGCAACACAGATCTGGATTTTAACCACCTGACAAATCAAGTGCTGAGAGCTACTGAAGGAAGAGACCCCTTCTTCCCCTGCAATTTACCAAAGTCACTGCTGTCGAAAATGAGGAAGATGGATTCTGCTCCCTGGCCAAAACTTCTGCTTAATAGCTTAGCCTGTTGGGAAGCCAAGATCCACAACTTTTTCTGGCTTCCAGATTACTGATTAAGGTGGCCCCTAGTAAGTGTTCAGTGCTAAAAAAACTAAATGATGACTTCCTTTACCAATAAAGGGCCTCTGCTCTGTAGAACTTGCAGATCTGCCATAATGTAAACATCCTTCCATCATAACAGAAACAGATGTCTTTCTATTAGTTATGTTGCTATGTTTGCAGGTGCCAAAAGCATCACACATGCTGTTTATTCTCTGCTTGAAAGAGCGATGGGCAAACCTTAGGCAGTTTGGTGAAAATTCTGTTATGACTGGACAGGACCTGAACTTCCATGACCTAAGGAAATCAGTAGAAAAGAGCTGTAGAAATCTATACCTTTTGATTTGGAACTGTCAAAATCTAGGGCAATCACAGGCTTGCTTTTCTGCTCTCGATTACTTATCTAGGCTGTAGGAAGCCAGCCCACTGGAGGGAAATTTTGAACGCTACATTACCCACCGTGTTCATGAAAGAGTAGACTCAGGGATCCAGATCCAGTGTTTCTGTTCTAATCCATTTCTAAAAATCAAGAATTAAGCTTTTTTTAAGAAATGAGATTTTTTGCACAGCCTGGGAGACAAATTATCCTTCTATGTGTTCTATCCTGTCTATGTGTTAAGCATGTCTAAAGAATATGTGAAGCAGAGGCCGAAAGGTAATTTTTACCTCCTCAGAAGCCATAGATGTCTTATTCTGGATGAATAAAGGGTGGTCAGGGGTTTGTAAGTATAAAAGACACATCAAATCTTTGTGGAATCATTCCTAGTAAACCACTGGAGATAGATAGATTTTGGGGAGACAAACTGGAGTTAATTCTGACTGTGTCAGAATTATTAGTCTCACTCTTTACTGACAAATTTTTTGGAGAATATATACTGAAAATGGTCAAAATGATCGTAAATTTTAGTTCCCTCTAGATTTATCTGTCATTGAGGATCTGGGAGGAAATGCAATAAAGACTTCTCCTATGAATGGGTCATAGGATATTTAAGACTGTCTTCCACAGCTAGTGTCTCATGCCTCTGCAGTGGAATGATATCCCAGGAGTTCTGTAAATAGTATGATGATATTTCTTGTGGCTCTCCTGGAGTATCTTCTATATGATGCCACTTTCACTGCCCAGGATCATGGCTCTGCCTCATATCATGAGGTGAAGAAATGAAACAGAGGAGATTCAGTACCTTTTCTTCTTCAAAATATTTTATTCAAGCTCCTGACAAAGTCTCAGGTTGTGCCCAACATCATCAATGGACCTCAGTGAAAACCTGTAGTCTTCTGAATATGCCCAAAGCTGGTTTATTCATTTTTGAACCATATTATAAATGTTAGCACTATATCAAAGCTGACTCCCACTTAGATCCTAGTAAGATCTAGATCCAAATGTCCATATCTCAGTTTTTATCTATTTAAGAAACATCCCGCTTTGGTTAAAAATCAGGGGACCAGTAATTTATATTCTTGTGCTGTATTTTTTAATAATGTCATTCTTAGTGATTAGATATTGTAGTAATAGGACTGTTACAATATAGAGAAATGTAATTCTTAGACTTCTGGAAATACTTAATCTCTTTGTATTGCTGATACTGCTATTCTGTGCTGATGCCACATTAGAAAAACTGAAAATAAATGTGTACCTGGAATCAATACACTGTGCCTCCTAACAGCTTACCAAAAGAAAGCTGCAAAATAATTCACTTTGTAATTGGTTTGTTCTGACATTATTTTTGTGTGACTTTGGCTGATGCTGTAAGAGATGGCATCTAAAGAGCTAGGCTTTCATATGAGACAAAGCCAAATGTTATGAGTTAATTAGTACCAAAATGTGAATGAAAGAGAGTCCACTCAGCCACGTTAGGCTGAGTGAATGAAAGAAAGAGATTTATCATTTTGAAAGTTGCTAATTGTGCCTGTTTCTCTGTTTGGAGAAGGGAGTCTGTAGGTCTGGGCCAGTTGCCCTTGGGGACCTATCTATTAACTCACTGTCACCTTCTCTTGAGATACCATCATCTTGCAATGCTGAGCAATAAAATTTGTAATTGTAGGTCTTTTGAAGCCCATGGCTAAAGGACGCTAACACAGTTTGTTTACACTCAAGGAGTTCACAAGAAAAACTTAAGTAATTAGATGAGTATAATGGTTAGGTATCAAGAATAAGCTGTGCCAAATATAAACTGATATTTCAACCAGATTTCTGTTTAACTTTGCTTTCTACTAGAAAAAATGTAGTATTATAATGTTGTGTGTGTATACATATATATATGTACATATATATACACATATATATACATATAGGAAACTATTCTCCTAAAAATCATCAGCTCACCCTGGAACGAATTATCATTTTAATTGCAGCTACACTACTTTATATGATTTTATTTCTATGAGATATTTACTCTTGAGCACAGCTAGCAATAGAGACACAGAGAGGTGATCATTTATGGCATTGAAGGCTGTCTGGCTAAATGCAATCCTTGTTTTAGGGAGTTTTTTTTGGCTTGCTCATACTTTGTTTCCAGAATGTACATATAGGCTCCGATTCAAGGAAGTTATTTCTGTCCAAGTATAAATATGCATGTGTCTTCAATGGCTCAGCACACATGCATCATACTTGGGGTTCACTTTGTTTGCTCTCCAAAGTGATGTCATGACAGACTTAGGTGCATCAGTTAATATGTGAGCATGAAGTAGCTTTGCATGGCTAAAAAGCTTTCTTTGCATTTATTAAGGTTTAATCTATAGATATGTCCCAGCTTTGCTTCCTTGAGGTATGCTGGATCTGATTGGGTCAAATCTCTGCAGTGCACTGCCTTGCCTTTCTGCTTCCAGATTTAGCCAGATCAGGACCATCTCCAAGTGCTTTATCTTATTTATAACACATACTGCTAAAGCAGCACAGTACTATCTTGGGTGTTTCTCTGGAGCGAAAAAATTGAGTAATGACTAGCCAGAATGGTGATGCTTGCTGGCTTTGGGACAGTAATTCACCACATATGAACTTGTCCAGGTTATCCAGATTTGTACAAGGCATAGCCCACTGGCTACATCTGTATTAGTAAATTCAGCTCTGCTAGGGCCTATTATATGGCTCTGAGGTTCAGTGACCCAGTTTGTCCATGTCCATACAATTAAACTCTCTCATCTTTCAAAGCAGGCGAGTTTCATCCAAATTCCCTCTTGGTCATGTGCTGGGCCAACTACTCAGTGATGCCTGGGAATTGTTTGGGAATATATTGGTTGGCACAGGCCAAAAATTGTATCTTCTAAGTGAAGTAATTATATAGGCAATCAAGCTCCAGTGCCTGTGATCCTTACCATGTACTAGTACAGATGAAACCATTGTATCTGTATCAGTTATAGGAGCTCCAGAGAAAGCACAACACTGGGTGCTGAGGAGTTGCAGTGGTGGTACTGCACACATCACAGTTGAGGAGGCTATCTGACAGTGGTGAGGACCATGTGTAAAAGAGGTGATAGCAGTTATGCTACTGGCCTTTCTTTCCTGTTGTGATCTTCATCCCTGAGAGCTAAAATATGGATGTACAGGGTGTGAGGACTCTGAAAGCTGGGCAGAAGTGGAGAGCTCCCACAAACTGGAGTCTGCTCTGATGCCAGACTTAGGGAAGAACCCTGGAGAAGGTCACAGGACTGGACTCCGTAAAGCTGTGCTGTCTTCTGGTGTCCTCTAGAAGGATGAGCATTCGATAGTGAACATGATGGTTTCCAGAGTAAGCCATTCAACTATATTCACCATCAGGGCCAGAGTTTTATTCCATGTGACAGTTTCAAAAACAATTTGGTTCTGTTTTTCTTTTAGCTTATAGGATAATTCCATAACATCATGCATAAATATACATAATTTAACCCTCTGACATGAACATTAACTTGGATGTTGTTTAATGAAGCAGAGCTAATGTGTCACTCACTTTTTTTCTTTATATTAGTCTTTACACCCTTGAGACCAATACGCTTCCTTCAAGAATTTGCCCTTGCCCCATTGGGATGCCTGTTACTTCCAAACAGTGATATTGATGAAATGGCTTCTGATACCTAATGACTTTTCTAATAAGGAAAAGACGTCTTTGAAATATTGAGTTTAATGGCAGGTGAATAGATGGAGCTACCAGTTGGTTTTGGTCTGACAGCAGTATTTATGGGCAGTACCGGACAAAAGTTAAGCCGGCAATTTTATGCCCATCTCCTTGGTCAGATGTGTGGTGGGACCAGACGTTCTTATTTTCTTCCTGCATCATCTGAAACAGAATGAAACATTAAACACAGACACTGAACCCACTGGAAATTGCAGACTCTGTCTTCTAAAGCCCTGGAGGATGTCTAGAATTAAAGAACCACTGAGTCCTGCTATGCTGATTGCTATGATATTGCTTGGCTGCCAGCACCTAGGTGGCACTTCCCCTGAATATGGTACCACCCATCAACACCACAGAACTTATTCGCTGTCAGCTGGCACTCGTAGATTTATGCGATGCATAGATGAACAAAACACATTTTTCTGAAAGCAGACACTTGAAATGGATTGTCTGTGCTAGATGCAAGCCTTTGTTTTGTTTTTTATTACTTTTTTCCTTCCACAAATGTGTGTGACCACTCTTAAAAAAAGCCTTTAAAAAAAAATAGAAAACAATTTCGTCATTCATGTTTCTGTTTTAGTTTAACATATTTGATGTTCCTATTAGTTCCACTTGGAGAGAGAAAAACGCTTTCATTCTGCATTAGTTGATTGTTTCCATCAGTTTCCCTTCCCCCTCCTCCCCATTTTTCACACCTCCTACTGTGTACGAACTCCTGCTGCACCATTTATTTTTGCAATGTGTAAACTGTTACTTCCTCCAACAAATCAGATCTGCTTAGGGTGAAATTAAAGATCTGAAGAGGTGACCGTCCTGCTGATTTTGACATTTTAAGATTTTAGTGCTATGCAAGAAGCAGCTGCCCTTTTCTGCCTATAGATATTTATTAAATCTCCAAAGGACTTATGAAACCAGAAATGAATTATTTTGGCATAAAAAGAAAAAGAGAGGAGTCTATTCCAGGAAGTATACACTGCATTTCTTGTGAGATGAGAGCTGGCAAGTAACAGGGTGAGAAATAATTAGCCTCTTTGGTGCCTCCAAGCCATGGGCAGGAGTGCCTGGAACTTAGATTTTAGTACCAAGGTTAAAAGTCACAGTACAGACTGATTTAAAACTGACAGATTTGTGTTCCTAAGTCAGAAATTGAAGTGTGGCCTCCTTATACAGATATGGGGCCCCATTCTGCAAATCTCTACTCATGTGAGTTATTCATACATCACAGAGTAGATCCATCAGCCTCAATGAGAAGGAATTTGCGGGTGCTCAGGGATTTGTAGGACTGAGTTTGTGCATTGTGTGCTAAAAAAGAAGGGATGATGCTACACCGCAGTCTGGTGTATCAGCAGTGAACAGGTTGTGATTTCTAGGATAGGAGCCAAAATGGATGTCCAGAGGGTGATCCAGTGCAACATGGCCGTCTTAGGATGGGACAAACTGTGCCACTGGCTCTCTGGATGTGCCACTCACTGTAAAAGCACCCAAGGCTGCCAGGTTGGAGAAGCTGTAGAAGGCTAAAGATGTGAATCCTGTCCCTATGAGATGCTCTTGGCTGGCACAGGAAGAGCAGAAAGAAAGATCTTTCCACAGGGATAACCATATGTCAAAGCAGGCTTTCATCCAAACTGTTTTGCCCTTTTTGGGCAAAAATGTTCGTAATTATTTCTACAACTACTGGCCACTAAAAGAAAAAGAATCATTCTCTTGGCAGATAGACCTCGGGCCAAACACACACTGTAATTATTGAAAGGTTATCCTCGTCCTGCTTCTCCCTTAGCACACTGCAGATTCTTCCAGCTGCATTTCTTTTCTCAGCCCACTCTGTATCTCTGCAGAGGGACCACTTCTAGGAAAGCAACCTGATCTGCTCTGAAGGGGGTGGACGACAAGACTGCCAGCAAGTAAAACAGCAGAAGACTCCCAGTCCAAGGTCTGAGCCCCAAATACTCACTCAATTGTTAGCTTCTCATGCCAATACTCTAGTTGCAGGACCATTCCTACCCTTTATTCAAAGCTGTTCACCCTGTCTTCACTGCAATGGGTATAAAGAGCATTGCCTACAGCTTAGCCTCACTGGATGACATAAATGTAAAAACAATTGGACTCATTTGTAGGGGTCAGTTCAATGCTCTATTGCATCTTTAAATTTATTATACTTTTTTGTACCAGTCTTTCTTATCACTGTGGTAACTGCACATCTTCTAGTTGTGTATTAAATGACATGATTAACATCTGTTGCATGTCGTTTGTCCTGTTTTGCATCCTCTTCCAAAATGATAGAATTAAATCTGTCTAGTTGAGTGTTCTGTTTTTTCTTTCAAAAGCACATGAAATGTAGGAGGGGACAGAGTGAAGAACTACAGCCTGCACTCAGGGGAGGAGAGGTGACAGCAGTGATGGCCTTTAATCCCTGTGGGAGTTTGTTTTGCCTTGAGAAAGTTCATAGCCACACTTTACTTTTGTGCTATAAAACAGCCACACTAGGGAGATGCACAAAAGAGGAAAAAAGAAAAATCCTAAACCTGCCTAGTTAGACATTCTTTATGGGTATGGCTGTGAAGCAGTGGGATGCTTGATTTCAGCTTATGTCAGCACAAGCAGCCCAGACCACAACCAAATCTAGCCTGAAATGCTGATAGACTCCCAGCACATAGCCCAAATTCAGCGGCTGGCAGCTGGATGCCCAGGAAAGCTAGCTGACGCCAGGTCAGGTAGCTCTATGTGAGCTGTAACCCCTCTTTGGACCGCGGGGTTACTTCACCTGTAGATTGGCTGGGCCCAGGTCGCTGCCCCTTTTGGATGCCATGACCAAGGCGGCAAGCTTGAATACATCCGAACTAGCAACCTGTTCTCCAAATGTGGGGCCATGGGTGTGATCTGCACGCATCCACACTGTTAAACCTCCTTCTCCTTCAACACAGGATGGCTGCACACAACCTGCCTGCAGGGAATGGTTCTTGGTCTGTTTTAACATCCGAGTAATGCCAGGGGATTGGTTCTGTTTAATCTACTAGTGTGGACATACCCTACAAGAACACAGTGCAGTGAATGGAAACCTCTCTTTTCCCTAGTCCCCTTGATTTTTCTCCTCATTTGACAGAGGCACCTCTGTAACTTTATACACAAGCTGCTGTTGCTGACCTCTGAGGTAGCTCTTGCATGAATGAGTTTACTCAACTTGTTTTGATGTTGTCAGGATTAAGGCGTTAAAATGTTATGGGCCTTCTTCTTAAACTGCTTAAGGCTTTCCAGGAAAATAGCAAAGGTGAAGCAAAGTGCTATATTAAAATCTCTTGTGAGAAAGGAAGACACCCTTTCTTTACTCAGCTCTGAGCTGGATTTGCCTTTTTAACTCAATGATGCTCTAAGTTCAGCATGCTGCTTTCAAGCAAGAGGTGCTTTCGACACTGTCTTGTTCAGGTTGCGACCGGGGTACGTGTGCTTTCCTGCAAAGAGAACAATTATACGCTCCCAAACACACAGAAGCATCAAAATTCACAGCATGCTTTTTACAAGGGTAATAAAGTTTTATATGCATATACAGAAGAAACAGTTTGCAGCAAAATACTTAATATACCCGATTATCCCCCAAAATAAATGGATGGGAAAGAAACTAGCTGAATTTGGCTCAGGCTTAATTATTTTACATTTGAACCTCTCCATTCGTAGCAGTAAAGTCCCATTCTACCACCTATTTCATGGTACTTGGTCTGGACCCTTGTAACTGCACCCTTACCATTTAGGAGACTGCCCAATGTCAGTGTGAAGAATATGGGAAAGGCTTGACATCAATTACAACATTACACACAACATAAAATTTAATGGCTTGAATCAGCCTTTCATTTCTATTTAAAGCAACTGTGTATGGCTTTTTTAAGATCCTAAAAATTAATCAGCTTCTAGAAGGTCTAAATTTTTCAACAGCACAGAATCTTACCCTGAGGTTTTTAAAACGTTATTTCAGTTCTGTTGTATAACTGGAGGGAAGTTTTGACAGGTAAATGTATTTTTTTAAAGTAAAAAAGAAATTGATCTCCTGGGTAAATAAAACTCTATGGGGCAAATTAAAAGAAATAAAGTAGATCAGATTCTCCGCTGACTTGCACTCTTTGCAACTCCTTTGAGAGGACGTAAGCCAAGGCAATGAGGCTGCTGGGGTGAAACTTGGTGAAGAATTTGGCCCACAGCTTTTTATGTTTGCTCTTAAATAAATGGGAATCACATTGAGGACCTGGGTGGCTTGGTGATAAAGTGCTGGTTTTCCACCTTTGTGGCTTGAATCAAAATTTACGTGGAGGCCTCAGCTTTGTCTCTCACCGACATGGGATCATCTCGTAAAACACCGGTTTCTGCTTAGGGGAGGCCCAGGCGAGGCAAGAGCAGAGCCCGAATTACCTCTCGCCTCCCGTAAGGGTGGTCCCTGCAGGTCAGCGCGGAGGTCGCTCGAAGGGCAGCACAAGGAAGCCCGCTTGTCCCGCAGCTACAAATTCTGGGCTGTGGATAAATAAAAGGCTCAGTTTCTAATTTTTTAACTAAATAATCAGATAAAGCTTGAAAAAAGAGACCCTGAAACTGTGCAGAAAGAAAAAAAAGAGACCTCAGGAGATCTGTACACATGTTTTTTCTCAATGCACTGGAGTATAATTAAAAAGCTACTTTGGTGCAGAGTGAAACAGTTTCACACAAACCTAGACCATCCCACCTTTAATAAGGGGTTGGCAGGGAGAAATATATAATGATTACATTATGAATGTATCACTGATTTTTATTTACTGTACATAAAATTTTCTACTGTCTGCCAGGAGTAGCTTTAGTTTGGACTGGATGGGCAAGGATGTTTAGTGAGTTTTATTTCACACTGTATGAACACCGGTGCTGGTTTTTTGGATATATTTTTTTCCAGCTGAAGTCTAAATGTAACCACGACCTAGGTCACGAATGTTTCCAGGAGGGGCTGTGAAATTTTCCATAGAATCTGATCTTTTCATTGTTAATTCCCCATTTAAAATGTTTCTGGTTTTAAATATAGAGTTTTGCCTTATTAGCACTGGAAATCACACATTGCATTTATTGACCATATGGATATAGATAGCAGTGGACTTTGGCTTGGAAAGTTCGGGACATCTCAGCAAGTCTTGGACGATTCATGCAAAGGCTAGCTGTAATTGCATGAACTTCACTGGCTGCTTTTCTCCCCCAAAAGCTAGGCATCTTCTCTTCTTCCCATCCCAATCATTGTGGGGAGACAGTTTGGTACTGGATCACAGCATTCCTCTTTCTAAGAGCTGACCTGAACGAAACAATCTAGTCTCCTTGTGATCGGGTAGGTGGATTCAGGGATCATTCTCCAAAGTGTCCAGCACTACCTACTGTTGCACCCAAGGAAAACGGTGAGGAATAACTCAACTTCCATTAGATCTCAGGAAAAAGGCATACTTTTTTCTTTCTGCAATGTTTTTAAAATACAACCTGATTCCTGATACAAAAGCCAGCAGTAAGCCCACACCTGCTGAAAATGAAGACTGGAGTCAGCTCTAATGTCCATGTTGTGACCTGACATGTAGTAGGAATGAAATTCTCCCACAGAAAATAAACATCAAAAAGAGAAACTATGCCTGAACTTTGAGGGATCAATACAACCCAGATTAAAAGCCAAGTGTTGGCCATAATGTTGTTCAGAAATTCTGCTAGCTGGTCTTTTATCTGGTACAAGTCTGGGATGTAGTAAAAGTGCATGTGCAACTACCCATTTTATAAAGTATATGATCTCCTAAGAATTTATTCTTAGAAAACAAAAATCTCATTATGTCAGTGGTTTAAAAGCCCCCAAATATTGGTGTATTTGAACAGTCAAGAAATATTTAAATAAAGCATTAGCTCCTGTTGGACAGTGAGGTTTTCAAACCACAGCATATATACGTTTAACAGCCCCCCAAAATTCAGTCACACGGAGCATAAAAAACCCTAATCAATGCCATTTTTGCCTAAAAAGAAAAAGACTATGTTTCCCATCATAAAGTGTTATGGTGTTTACACAAAAGCTGCAGCTAACCTCATAAAACTCTATTGATTTCCCAGTGGGGTCCTCAGAGGACACTTGGCTGTGCTAGATGACACACTGATTTCTAGCACCAAAATAACACTGGTTTCTTTTTGGAGACTGGATGCGTAAGGTTACTCTTATCAGGTGGGCCTTCTTACAAGCTCAGACTGAATTCCTTATTCAAAGAGAGAGCTGCCTCTCAAAAACTTCACCTCCAGTGGTCTTTCTATAAATACAGAAAAAAACACTGGAAATAAATCACCAAGACTGGAAACTTATGTTATTTTGCTCTGGGTTTTCTTTGGTAGTAAGGGAGATTTTTTCCTTTAAAAGGAGTGCCTCTGGTAGAGCATTAGTCAATAGCTACAATAAATAGTGCCATGCTAAGAACAGCTAAAGAAGATCAGCAGGGAAAAAAAAAAGAAAAAAGAAGAAAATTAGCAGAAGGAAAATAAAAAAGGGAAAAATAAAATTAACAGAAAATCTCCCTCTGACTTAAATTAACTTTAAATGAAGCATATACTGAGAATTTGTATCCGTAAAAAGTTTTTTTACATCAGGCAATTAAGCAGGTTTTTCTCCAAAGACAACAGATCTATCGTATTTTCAGAGACATGTCAAAGGATTTTTATACAACAGTCAACATTAAATGTTTGATTTTTTCACAGGGTGAGTAAAATGGAATGATGTGAATAAATAATAAAAATATGACCAAATTCTCTTTTGCAACTTAAAATGCTATATAAGATTTAAAGTCTTATAAAACCTGAAGTCTTCTGGTAAAAAATCATTGTCTTAAAGAGGGGTGAAAAAAGGAAAAAATTAATATTTTCTTTCTGTTCTTGAATCTTAAGCTCCAGTATGTTAAATGAACTGAGCAAATTAAATCCTTTCTAGGTAGGCTGTCACACCAACTCCAAGTAGATTTTGTTGCCAGAAGAACTTACTCCCCCACTCCTATTAAACACTTAAAAAACATTTAATAATAGTGTCTAAATGATAAAAGAACAGATCCTGCTCTTTTGAGCTAGCAGGAGCTGGGGGATGCCTCCTAAGGGGTTTAGTCCCCCAAGATCAGAGATTGCAAGATCAGATGCATTGAGAGTCAAGACGTCATGTCACAGGTCTTAATTTTAAGGCTACTCATTGCAAAGAGACTGGATCAGCTAGTTCTGAATTACAGAGAAAACTTGGAATGAAAAATGGGGAGATAAAACATGCTTGTTGAGAAATCCTCATCTTTAACTAATAAAGGCTTTTAATGTGCACTTTTCTTCCCTCTCTTGCTCAATTAAAAATATGTTAATACGACATTAAGTTCGAGATTTAAACCCACAAGAGTCAGGAAATTCAGAATTAAGGCTCCCTTGGTAACCTTAATTCTGTTCCCATTGTGCATATTATATTTTATGATAGGGTCTTTCACTGCGTGATCACATAACAGTGGGGCAGCGTGACATGCAAAAGGGGTATTGAATAAATGTGTGGTTTGTTGTGGAGGTTAAAGAAATGTCAGTGTTCCTAAGCAGTCCTGCAAAAATGTAACAACTGCAGTTTTTATAAAATTATTGTTTTATTATTAAAAAAAAGTCACTTTGAGTATACTGCTGTACACAAACACTTTATTCTTAACGTTAGTATGTGCAACATAAAATAAGAGATTTTTCTTTTGTTTCTCCACAGACTTTTCTCAGGCACTTCTGAGGAGGATCTTCAGGGTCTGGGTATTTGTATGTTTGGAATTGCTGCTTTTCTTTTTTATCTTTGGAAACTGTATGGGTCGTATCAAGCTCTGGGAAGATGCTGGGCTACTGTTCTGGATGATGAACAATTTTGTTTCCCATTGAAAATGTTCTGGGGAACTTTTTCTTATAAAAATAAAAATGCTCAGAAAGGCTGGAAAATGTTCCCCAAATCTATTTAATATACTAAAAGTAGAGTGTGAGTCTCGACAACATTTGAGTTTGGGGAGATGTTTTTCCGAAGGGTTCTCCTTGTTTCTGGGAACAGTTTTTGATTTAGAGACATAAAGCTAAAGTGGAGGCAAAGATCTGAGATATTCCTCTTCAAGCCTCCTGATTGCACAGGCGCTAAAACACTGATTTCTCTTTGGACATTGTCTCATAGAAGTGCATATTCTGTAGGTCCAAGGTAAATCTATATAATTTTAAACAACCACCCAAGGTGTACACAGATACGTCCATAGCTCCAAAGGCTCTTACAGTCCTCAAGCAGGAAATCTTAGTTGTATTTATATTTTCTTCCATGGCAACTAATGTGTATTAAGGGCATGTCAACAGGTTTCTTTTGGAGGGGCATCACTCCATGGAGCTGAAGAACTTTTAAGAAGGGCCAAAAGTACCCTGGGGTGTGATAGGAAGAAAAGGGAAGTTTTCCCTGCTACATATGTGTCCTGGCAAGTTCCCTGTGCAATGTGCCTGTGCCAGGATCAAAAGGAAGGGAACACATTCAGAAGGATGACCTGAGAGGCAAAAGACATCCCTGGTATCTTGGCTGATGTGTTACAGCCCATGGCAGAGATGGGTGAAATGTTTCAAAACAGACTTCACGTTTTTCTGCATAAAGTACTCTTTTCGGCCAGGAACTTAGTCAGCTCTACCCTTTGGCATGAGTACTTGCAGTTTTTCTTTATATTTTGACTCATTATTTTGTTTTAGCCTCTTTATAAGCTTGCTTAATTTATTGTACAGGGTTAAGGCGGTGAAATTTAATGACCTGTGACAAACACAAGGTCAGTTTAGATGATATATAGATCTCATCTGGCCCTAAACTTTTTGAATTGATCAGCTTTGGGAGCAGTTGTTAGCTAGTTGCCTAGCAAAAACATGTAACTTGCAATGAAATCTTAAGTGCTCAGTTAATAAGTCTCAAACTGTCAAAGATCCTTATACAGTCAATGAAAAGACTCAGGTGCCTTTGAAATGTAGTGACCTAATCCGATGGTCAGAGTCTTCTCTGCAGGGTGCAAGGATGCAGGAATCTGAAGATGAGCATTTTGGCCCATTTAGGCCTTACACATGTAAGAACTCCTTGCCATGACTTTTCTCTTCCTACCCCATATGAAAGCCAGGGATATTAAGCATGTTGGTTAGGCTGAAATTTCTGCATAACTAGAGGCTTACAACTAATATTTTAAAATAAAATATCAGCTGTGCTAGATACTTGCAACTTGTATTGAAGCTGATGTGGTGATGGCCGTTCAGTGTTTCTTAAAAGCAGTCCTATGTTGACCAGCAATCTAAATATACAGTAAAGAGCCAAAAGTCTGGCTTTTCATTTCTCATCTTCAAACATGTTTTAATATCTCATGTTTATTAAACTCTGTGGGAATTAGTAACCTGAATAAAATATGTCCCTGAGTTGGGGGTTTAGGCCTTGATTTTCTTATTTGTAACATGACAGTGACAGAAATAGTGACTTATTCTGCCTGGAGGAGGGAGGAGAGAGGAATAGCCTTATTGACAGCTCTTTGGAAAGAGGGGCTGAGATTCCTCTCAGCCAGCAAAAAGCATGTTTAGCATGTCATTTGTGAAAGTTAGGAGCTGAACCAAGGAACAAGCTAAGGGGGTTTGTAACAGAGATGCCCTTAACATACAAGTAACCTGCATGTAAGAAACTGCAGACTGGTGAAAGCGTCTTTGGCTACCAACGTGCCAGACTGCAGTTATTACTGCGACGTGCTCTGCTACGGCCATGCTGCCTCACATTCACTTATTCTTCCTCTTTTGGCTGAATTCCTCACTTCGCAACTGGACATTCAGGACTCGAGGTGAGCTGGTTTGTTGCAGGACAAGACTGCTCATTTTTCATGAATCAAATTTGCAAACAGCCGATGCTGGGAGAGACTAGCAACGCATGTTTTCCCTCCTGGCTAAGAGCAGCATCTTAGCAGCGAGGCTGAAGGAGGGACCCAAGCGTGGCAGGACGGCAAGGAAAAGTGGTGCCACTTTCACAGCACCGCAGGCACCATTCAGGGCGCCAGCCCCTGTCCACTGGTGGGAATCCGGGAAGGGATATTTTTCCCTGTAGCTTCAAGTAAGCCAGTTAATCTCTGGATGCTCCTACTATAGAATGAAGGTAATATATTCTTTTTCCCTCAGCCTTTTATGTATTGTCTTCACCCTTTATTCACTGAGTCCCTTGCAGCAAGCACTGCCCCTTGCTATGTTTAACGGCAGCACTTGTAAATAATTATTAATGGCGACTCTTAAGAGGTAAAACTAAACGCTGCAAACTCTGAGGGCAGACCCATGCTATCCAATACCACGAGGGTTTTAAAAGCTACTCCTTCTGGATGCTAAAGACATAATTAGTAACGCGTTTTCTGCCTCTGACATTAAGTACCACCTCAGATGAGAAGCGTAATGACGCTTTGTCGGCACAGACGTAACAAGGTTGGATTCAAAATGGCGGCATTCCCGCGCCAAGCGAGGGAGGTTCGGAGAGATTTATAGACAGCGGCGGAGATTTCCTCACATGGCTGCCCTTTTCCTTCCAACCTCTTAAAGTCTCTGGCGATCTTAAAACCGCACACAGCTTGACATTTGAAATGTATCCTTTTTTGCTTCCTTAAAGTAATAAGAGCTTTCTTACTCTTGGAGTTTCCACACACACACACACAAAAGAAGAAAAAGAAAAAAAAAAAAAGCCTAGTGGAGGATAGGGACTAGCTCCCATTACTCATTCAGCAGCAGTGCTTCGCCAGGTTCGTTTTACTGGCATGGCTTCTGTTTTGGAGTGTGATTTTTAATTACTGCAAACAATCTTGTCTCTCTCAAGCTGGTGCTAAGGCTCCTGAGCGGTGTGAATTTTAGCAGTGGGCAGTTTTGGGGCACCGCAGGGACTTGCCCAGGATGTAGCTCCCTCAATCTGTGTGACCGGGCGGATACGAAGCTGTAGAAAAGTGAGGTCAAGCCATCCCAAGTAATGGTCAGTTTTCTTCTTTTGTTTGTGTTTAGGCTTTTCTTGTCAAACGTAAGGAAATGCATACATTTATAAAACGTATACTGTATGAATCTAGGTATGATGTATAAATCTATGTATAATGTATAAATTACATTAAATAACTTTGCAGCAGTAAAGGGACCTGATGGGACCCTTTCTCACCTATTAGCTATTTTTGTGCGACCCCCCCACATCCTTGTTGTAAGTCTATAAGCCATTTGGAGTCACTCGTGTCGATATCCTTCGGTTCTTCCCTCTTAGAGTGAGGTCTCATTAGATCGTGTTGATCTACTGGTTTCCAAATGAAATCCCCCCTCTCCCTCGCCCTCCTCTGGGTGTCCTGCTTTCCTTGCATTGTCTCCAGTGCTCATCCTACCCATGGCGAGCTGCTGTAGCCCCATAAACTGGTAGAAAACTACCTAAAGAAAAGGTGATTATTTCTGCTGGTTGGTGAGCTGAAGTGGCCAGGTGAGTGCAAGAGCTGGAGCCCTGGAAGGGGCTAGACAACGTGGAGAAGAGTGGGAGTAGAAGGCCCTGTTGTGAAGGCAGCAAATGGTAGAACTGGCAAAAGTTACCTTTAGGTACAAAAAGTTTCCTCAGATATTCGGTGCTTAGATAGTCATGGCTTTAAAATGCCAACGCTGGAGTGCGAACTGGCTCCAGAAATTAAACTGAGTGAATAATAAGAATTATTTTTGAGTGGGATCTGTTCCCTGATCTGATTCACCAAGTGATTGCACAAACCCAAATTTAATTTACTGGCACTGGTTAGAACATTGTCTAAGCTAAGCAATGCAATACAGCTAAATTAACTGAGATGAATGTCATGATGAGCAGTACATGCATTTTTTGCCTGTTGACATAAATCTGAAACAAGAAAAGTAAAATGTTGAAAATTGAAAGTATCAATATTTTTGATTGTCAAGCAAAAAGAGAGGTTTTATCCACAGGAATTACAATAGTCTAATATGAGCTTGATTTCAAATGGCGTAACTTAATTTGAAATGTCTGTTCTTTATAGAAAGCATTTTGAAGTGTGTTAAATCTTCAGGAAAAATGAGGAAAGAACATGGACACTCCTTTCATACCAGCAAATTTTCTTGTCTTTCACATCTTTCCTGTGTGATTTTTCAGCAAACTCTTTCCTTTCCCTTGGGTTCTTATTTGAAGCAGGAGGTTTATCTTTTGTCCCACTTTTTTCATGAGGCCGTTAGTTCAAGTCTATGTTTAGAATGGCAGAATTCATAGCTTAATCAGGTCTGTAGTAATGGTACTATTAATATTATGGAATAATATTAATTATTTTTTCATTCTATAATTAATAAAAAACACAATGATATTTCTAGGTCACAAGCTGATTGTGAAAAAATGGAATTTGTTTTCTCTTCTGACTCTGTAACCAATATATGTGATACTCTGAGAAAGCAGCTTTTGTTCATTTCCCCCATCTGTAAAATGGACATACAGATAATTTGTAATTTGCGTTAAAATTTTTGAAAGAAAAGTACTGAAATAGTTATGAACAGTTTGCTAGGCCACTACGGAAAGGGAGACCATGCAGGGTCACAGGGGAGTGATGATTAGATTTCATTTTTTTAGCTGCTGTGTTCATATTTACTTATTAAATATGCCACCTGTAGGCAGTAGGAATTGTTTATTTTTTACAGATGTGCTCCTATTGGATGTTGTGTAGGGGTCAAGTTAATTTCCTCAAATATCTTACTGTGTCAGACATCTTTTCTTTTGAATGGTGTTTTCTTTTTCTTTAAGTATGGGGCCCTTTATGCTGAGTCAGTAGCTCGTACACTTGCAGTTAAATATGAACCGAAACTGTGGATTCAGTGAGTCACCAATTTACCCTTTTGCCATCTGGGAAGTCATGCAAAGGGGAGACGGAGGTCATTCTTGTTACAGGAGTTTGGACACTTTGTCACGTTATTATGATGGGTGCTAAAAGTCACTTCTGGTTTCAGACAAAATATATATGGTGAGATTTCTTTGACGTTAAAACAATGGTGGTTTTAACATCAGTACACGACAGCTTTATGTCTTTCTCTTTTTATGTGGCCTGATCTCACTCTGTCCATTTAATTCTTGCATCTCTGGAACTTTTCACCTAGAGATACTAACAGGAAATACTTACAACTGGAGGCGGGACCCTGCTCTTGATTTTACTAAGTGTGCTTGTGTTTAAGCAGTGTGCATTGAGCAGAACCTGCTTGCAGGGCTCGATGCTCTGGTCCTGCCTCTCCTGCGTGGCCAGATGCTGGGAGAAGCACAGGCAGCCACCAAAACTGCCCCCATTGCACTACAGAGCGTAACTGCAGCTTGAGGGCTCATATAGCCTCTGTGGGTCCCTAGGGTGCCCTGCTTTGCTGGGGACACCAGGATGCTCTGGGTTGCCTCTGCAAACAAGGCAAGTTTGCAGGTCTGCCATGTCAGCCCTTTGCACTTCTGCTGTCCCATCTTGCTCCAGAGAAATGCACAGGTGGTCATGCCAAAAGATCGTCTGTGGTACTGGAGAAAGGTGTTGGAATTGGCTACTGGTCATGTCCTGAATAATGAAAGGGGTTTCACACTGAAATATTACAGATGTCATTAGCCTGTGTAGTAAGAAGAAGCTCTGGAGAGAGAAACAGCTGGAGTTGAAGGTTTTACCTCAAAGCAATTCTGGTCTGGTTTTTGGAATGAAAGTCTATTAGTGCTGCAGCACATGGGGTACCATTGTGGAGGGCAATTTCTAGGTTAGTTTCATTCCAGAGAACTTTAGTTCACCTTCTCTGAGGCTGCTCTGCAATGGGAACAAAAGTGCTGTAAGTGGGGATGGTCAGGAGACTTCAAAAGCCCATTTCTAATGCAAATGAAACAGCAATATAGCCATACTCTTTGATTGTTTTCATACTATTATGAACTCCCATTCCGGTTTCATGGAACTTTTTTTTTTTTTTTTTAGTTTTATTAGCTGTTCTATGATTTCTATAATTTGCTCAAAAATATCACCAGCATTCAGATTTGCAGCATAATAATCATAGTTTTCTGAAGTTCTTATTTCATCTTCTTTTAGTTCCAGTAATGGTTCCTGGAAATAAAACCTCAGAATTCTTTAGGATAATTGCTCACAGTGACAAAAGAGAAGAAAAAGTGGTTAAATCTCTCTTCTACAGATGTGGAAACTGAAGCAGCTGCTGAAGGCAGCTTACTCAGTGTGGAGAAGGGACCTGGGGCACAATGTGGGGCCGGACTCAGCAACTTGCTTGCTGGTGCGGTGCTCAGGCCACATGCCTTGGCCTCAGGCAGGATGCATCAGACATGTAGCGGTCCAAGGCTAAAGTAGCCACTGTTCCCTTTCTGAGGCTGGAGAGACATAGACACTTCCAAAGGACAACAGGGCTCATCCCAAGGAAGGTATCTGAGGCAGACAAGATGAATTGTCTCCAGAGGCAAGGCTTTCACTCAGTTTACCAAAAGGGTGCTTAGGGTGATTGACTGGACTGGTTTATATTTGGAAAACTAGCTTTGGTATGTCTACAGTTAAATGAGAAAAGCCTAGCCCTCTGGACTGCAGACTGCCTGCAAATCTTCACCAAGCAGGTAGATAGATATACCAGTGCCTGTTCTGTGAGGCCATAGTGCCCTTCCCTCCTGCAGAGAAATAATGAAAAGCCTGAGGTAATGTCATCTTAAGGGAAATGTTCTGTAAGGTTAAAAATAAAATGGGGAAAGAAAACAACAAAAGCATCTGTTGATTGTCTCTGCTCTCCATCCTGCCTGGCAGCCCCCTTTACAGTCTGCCTTATGGTCCTGCCAGTCAGGAAACAGGAGTTAAAGATCTGTCAATCACAGATAGCAAATAAACGCTATCCCATTCCGTGAGCCTTTTCTTGTGCAAGGTGACTTTGTAGTCATCAAAGCCGTTTCCAGCTGTTTCTATCTTTTGCTGGACACTGAATGTGGCTGATGAGCATTTGAAACACCATTCAGTCCACGGCTGGCGTGATGTTGGCTGCAAAATGAGGGGCTTTTAGGGCTGCTGCTGGAGAGGGTGAGAGGGGAGCAACGCACAACACAATCACGCAGGGTTATCCTGTTTGTTAGAGCCTGCTTGTCTCCCATCCTGCATCCCTGCCAGCGCCCCTCAGGGAGGGTCACTCGGAGGATTGCAGCCTCTGCTCTGGTTTTGAAGCTTTCCCACCGGGAGGAAGTGGGTGGGCTGGGATTTATACACTACCCGAGACTGAAAGATGTTAAACTCTTGTCTTCCTGGACAGTGGAGCCATAATACTGCCAGTGGGGGGTTGGCGGGGTGTGATGGGAGAAGACAACACTGTGTCAGACCAAAATCCAGGTAAGGAAGAGGAGGTCTTCCTGTGAGAGAGCAGCGGCAAATTATGGTCCTGCGCACTTTTAAGGCTGGCTCCTTTGAGGCTGACATTTTTGGAGAAGAGTAACTTAAAAGTATTCTTCCACAGACTGCAAGGAAGTGGATTTCAGAAACGGGCATTTCACCTTCAAGTTCATTTCCTCTCAGTCTAGTAGACCTTAACTTCCCTGATCTTCTGAGCTGACCTTTGGCTTCTCCTAAATGACAGTTTGAGGGTCTCTTGTCTCTCTAACTCTCCTTGAGTATTCCTTTTTTTTTTTTTTTTTTAACCACTTCATTCAGGGTTGTGTTCATTTTGAGGACTAGGGAGGACCGATGATGTTCTTCAGTACATTAGTGAGTATACCTTTGGCTTTCCCTCCAAGACATCCACCTGTGAAACAAATAAAACAGTCAGTGGAGAAGAAAATACTGATTTAAGGCAGCTATGTTGCAAATTAAACTGGCTTGAGCTCTCCTATGGTTTGGTTGGAGTCCTTGACACTTGGTTATTCAGCCACAGTTTTAGAGAGCCCTAGAGGTGGTTCAAAGATGGGACCCTGATCCCTGTGGGTTCCCATAAGATTTTTGATCACTTAGATATACTAGTGCTTTTTTACCAATACCTATTTTTGTACCATATAGTAACTGCTCAGCCACTAGTATTTTCCATCTTTGCGAAGCTGTAGGTGAATGGATTCCTATTAACAAAAGGCCTGAATCATCTTTCACTAGTTTTAACTGTGGCTAGGGGAGAATCAGGCTAGTTTCAGTTTCAGGATTTCTCTGGTGCTAAAGCATTGTGAAGACAACAGGATTTTATCTGGGAGAACTGTAATCCTTTTTATCGTGCAGTCCCCTTTTGCCAGAGAAAAAATTTTGAATTCTCTAAGTCCTCAGTCTTTCAAAGCCCAAAGCCTCACACTTGCATTTGAGGTGATAAGGAAAGTTTCACAGTCCAAGTACTGAAAACATTAAATCTACCTCTTCTCACCCTCTTCTACCAAAGGTCACTTCAGTGCTTCTGTCCGTTAAGCAAGTGATGAGAAAGGACTCAAGCATGCAAGAATGGCTATGTTGGATCAGACTACAGGCCCGTTTGGCCTTGTATCCTGCCTCTGACTAAGGCCAAGGGAAGAGTCTGGAGCCAAAGAAGGCTGTACAGAGATATTTCCATCTTCTCTCTCCTCCCAGCCAGCCCCCAAGCTTCCAGCACTCTGGGATTTCCTGAGCACAAGGCAACATCTTGGTGGGCCCTAGGTTTAATTCAAGTACAAAGCCTTTCTAAAATTATTATTTTTGTTTGCACTGGTGAAGACCATAGGCAGCCTATTCACAGTGATAGGTGCTATGCCAGCATCTGACAGAAGGGCCCTTTCTACCCCACCAAGACAGCACTGACAGTGGGCTTACAATGATGGTATGGAAAACAGATTACACAGATTAAAGCAGAGGAATGAAGAACAGGGCAAGAGTGAGACATTACTAGTCTCAGCACATCAAGCACCTGCGTATTTCCAGTTCTTTGCAGATATCATGGTAGAGGAAAGTTCAGCAGAAGAACTTGAGGGATGCTTCTTGCTAAGGAAAGGCAGTGAAAGAGCTAACTGTCCCCTCATCATCTTCTTTTTATGATTAAATCTTTTTAGTCATCTTCTTGTTTTAGATACTTCCAAACATTGCTCCTGAGTGTGAAGAAGCAGTAGGGAGCAAAAGTATAAGGTACTTGTGTGACAACTGACAACATGGGTGCTGAGAGAGATGAGCAATGCAGAGGGGAAAAACTTGAAGATAGAATAAAGAAAGGGATTAGAGCAGGGAAGTAAAGAAAAAAGAGAGAAAAGTGGTGTGGTAAAAGTGACAGATGGGAGTAATGACTTTCCAAGGGACATTATGAGTTGATATGAATGGAAATGATGCTTTTGCCCAAATCCAGAGAAAAAAATCACTGCAGTCTTTATCCTGCAAAAGTGTTCCAGCTTAACTGTTCTGTGTTCAGTTTGTTGTGAGAAAGGGTAGTAAGAGATACCGGTCACTAACTGCCAGTGATCTATTGTAAATCACTGGGATCAGCAAGCGGCTATGATGAGTGCCAGGCAGTAATTCCAGTGCTGCAGAGCTGCGATTCCTGAAGTGCTGAGTGTGGAAGAACTTAGCAAAAATCAAGTTTCTACCTACAGGTTTCAGGTTTTTTGCTTTAACTGTCCAATAAAGACTATAAAGTACATAGGTACCGTACCCATCTTTTCCTGATCTGCTAAACTCTTCTTGTGCTGTTTTTTAATATAAATCTGTCAAATTTTTATTTGCGTGGCCATTAATCTTTAAACAGAATCCCAGGCTGTTGGAGTGGAAAGAAGTGAAAAAGAAAGCCTTCGTGAAAGATAATAGTCTATATTATTTTCTCTCACACTAGAGTTCATATTATTTTATTTGTCTTTTAGCATCAGCCTCAGCACTAAATAATTATACTTTTTTACATTTTCAGTGATTATAACGAACAAGGTGCAACTGAAAAATAAGCATTAGTGTAGCAATCCTGCCAATTTCCTTCCATTCCCATCCCTCTCATAATTTGTTCCTTTACGTTGGTTCCAATAGCCACTCTCCCTGGTAGCAGAAATACTGTAACATTGATGTCTGTCGGCTTCTCTTTTTTTTCTCCTCTCCCCTTCAAGTATATAGCTTACTGCTCTTCTCCAAATGGCAAAAGCTCTGAGGAACAGCCCCTTGCTTAACATGTCAAAATGTGAGTTCTGGCTGGCGATTGCTTTGGTTTCATTCCCTGGAGATCTGACGGTGCCAGAAATCAAAGCATAATTTTGCAGATGTTGAGATCCTGTAAGCCCCCTAGGTTGCAAAGCTAAGCCATAAAGCCAGCTGGCACTGTGTATGTGTGCTAAGAATGTAAAAGTATACATTTTTAGTTTTCAACCAACAATGACCGACCGCTGGTAACTTCAACAAACTGAAGCATTACTAGCTTTATTTTTGGAGAGTAAGTGGCTCTATGCATTCCCCTGAGCTCTTCTTCTGTTCTAGTGCTGCTGTTTTAAAGATGCTGTTCAGAAGTATAGAAGTTTCTTTGGTGCCTTTCCAGCATATCTGCTGTTCTTTAAAGAGATACCGCACTCTGACAGCGCCTTCAGTTCACGGCAGAAAATTTAGAAGTTATTTCAGTGAACCTTAACCTTGTTGATTACAAACTATTTTACCTTTCTTCTAAAGGAAATGCATTTGAGGGGGCAGAAAGAAAAGCCCAACATCTAAATTAAAACCAAAAGATGAGGGAACAGCTAACAGGCTTTTTGCCATATATTCTTATCTGCAGACACTTGACAGCCAAAGTGTATGTAGGAGCTTAGACAGATACAGCACAATTCTGTTCTGTGCAGTAATGGGAAAATTAAAAAATATATATTTAAATTTCTGAAGGGTTTGAATGACAGACAGTAGCCTCAGATTCTTTCATTTGGTATTTTCCTTTCATGTACTTGTTTGAGTTCTTTGGTTTGGTATAACATGTCTTTCCTGAATCATGAGAATGGAGATAGTTGGTTAAAGCAAAGATGCTGGTGAGATGTTTTCTGAGAGGTTTGCAGATAGGTCTGCACAGAGCAGGGTGGGAAATTTTTTCCTCCTTTCTCCGAGCTTTCTTAGAACTCAGAAATGGTTTTTATTTCCCACCAGGACAAAACAATGGCCTTTTTCTGCATGTGAAACATATTCAGGGGAGAGACCGCCCCTTTGCAGAAAGGTTTATGGTCACTCAGGATTTGATCGAGTCAGCTTCAAACTGGAAAAATAAAATGCATCCCCAGATAACCAGCAGGCTGAGTCAGGACTTCATCAACAGTGTGTGAACAATGCGGCAGGCACTCATGTCCGATGTCCAGCCAGGACATTCCTCTGACTGCAACATTACTTCAGGTTTTCTTTTTCCAGCTTCGATCAGAAATTCCAGGACCTGAGAAACCTTTCCCAAAGCAAATTGCACCAGAACTGCTACATTCTCATGAACAGTTTAGATTTCAATGAAGTGATATTTTCCAATGAAGAAAAGGTTTAATTGAAAAATTCCTGACAAGCTCTAATCCCATTAACTTCACTGTGGTTGCATATATGCTAATGAGAGCCGTGTGTGTGAGACTGTTGCTAAATTTGCAAAACACAATACCCAGGACATGCATATTATATGCAGTTTGACACAGGCACATATGGTTTATATTCTGTATTCTAAAACAATATTATGAACATTTTATAAGGTTGCAAAAGTGAGTATTGTAAATTCAAGAAATGCAAAAGTTATTGAGGCATACACTTTGGACTCTCTCTCTGGTGTAATTGGCCAAATACACCTTCCACTTCCTCTTCACTCCCCATTTGTTCCTCATATATTACTCCTCCCTTTCTCCTCAGTGTCTTTCCTCTCTCCCTAGCCTTCCTTATTCACAAGTAGCACCTCCCAGACCATCTGTCTATCGAAACATGGCTCTATCATGTCCCTGGACGCCATTGTGAGCTTGTGTTATGCTGCCTTCTCTTGTCTTTCTGTCCTGTCTAGTCAGACTGCAAGTTCTGCAGTGGAAAAGATATCCGCTGTGTGGAGTATGGACAGTGATTTCCACATTGCTGCATTGTTCATGGTCAGTTTTTCAGGTACTTCTGTAGCAAACAGAGTTCAGCAATGACTGTCTCTCCAAACGTGTGTGTTACGACATGCATTTGCATTTAGTTAAGCCACTGCTAGAAAAGAGACTACTTTTTTTTGATGAGAGATGCTAGTTCTCCTTGCATACCTAAATTATTTCCATTTTCCTAAAATGATGCATCTTGCTTTATGCGTAAGTGGTTACACTTTTGCTAAGGTACGTGACTGATCCAATTTGAGTCTCGCTGTCCCAGGCCTAGGCAGGCCTTCTTCTTTGCTGCTGGGAAACTCCAGTGAAATTATCTGGGCTCTGTTCAAGCGCAAGGACTGCTTATCTTTGTGAGACTTGTGAGGCTGAAGGCTGAAGAGAAAGCTGATTAGGAGGGATCCCCAAAGGGAAGGAACACCTCACTACCTTCAGCCAAGTTTATGTCTAGTCTAAGGCAGGCATCTATACTCTGTCATTAACCAGTGGAGAAGGGTGGCTGAGATGAATTCCCCTTCAGTGACATTTATCTTAATCATCTATCTTTGAGGGGATAAATTGTCTTCCGACGGGATTTTATTTCTATAATCAAGGGATTTTAGCCACCTTGCTTAGATCCTATTTTTAGATAGTAAAAGTATGATGAAATTAATCCTACATTTTGTTTCAATTTGGTTAATATACCAGCTAACTCCAGAGCTGCTGTACTGAGTCCTGGTGCTTTTGGGGTGGGTATCTTGTGCTCCCACTTGCAGGAGGACAGGGATGTCAGCAAGAGGAGCAAGTGCACTGTGTGTGTCCTGCAGCAGAGGACCTGGTCTAAACTGCAAGTGATGCACCGCAGCAGTGCTGGCAGACACACATTAATATCAAGTGGACCTAAAATGAAATGTTTTTTTTCAGCTTGACAAGCTGAAATATTTAGAATCCAGTTGACTTGACCCCAAAGGATGTATTTTGCTTACATTTTCCCTATGGAAAGTTGGAGCATTTCTGGAAAAAAAAAAAAAAAAAAGACATTTTCCCACAGAAAACAGTTTTTCGCTGGAAAAAAACCCCCAAACATTTTGATGGAACATTTCCAACCAGCTGTAATTATAGTGCGTAAATAAAAGGGGCCAAATTGTTGTTGTAAGGGTATTCCTAAATGTAGTCTATCCATAATCTCTGAGTGCTAGTCTTTGTAGCATCATAACTTTTGAAAGTTATGAAATCTTTGTCACATTCATAACTTCTTAAATCCCCACGTAAGTAGATTGTGTTGTATTCTATGTACACTGACCTGTGCTAAATTAAAGGGCAAACCCGTGGTATGGGTAGTCACCTATTAGACATTTGGCAAAGACAACAAACTCAAGCTCATATCTGAAGCTGTTACTATATCTGATTCCAGGTCCCTGAAGGGTTCAGTTTTATATCACTAGCAAGTTGAAAGAAGATGCAAATGATAATTCCTAAAGTATGAAAAAGGACTTAGCTGTTTTTAGATGAGCGGCAATCCAGTTTTCTTGGAAATAGGTACCTTGTGGGGAGAAGGGAGGGTTGTTGCTCTCCTCCACCAACCCCCACTGGAAGTAACTAGCTTATTGCATTTTACACCCAGGTGTTTGCCATAGAATCTGACACATAACCGTGCCCTGGAAAACTATAAAACAATATAATTTATAGAAATAAACTGAGTGAGAATCATTATTTTTTATTGGTACCACTTAATGTGCAGAAAAAGCATACTTTCCAAAAATATGGAATAAACGTTCTGTTAGCCTTATTGGGTCCAAATGTTAGGGTTTAAATTATTTTACTATGCAAACTTTCTTTCATATCTTGGCAGTAGTGATTTCCATTTTTATTCCTTTGGTATCCATAATCTTATTAGAATCAAAAACATATGCTTTGAGATCATTGGACAGATCCTTTCTCCCACCCTGCCCCCTTCTCTCCACATTAAAAAATGCCCCGAAAAGACTGACACTCTAGTATTCAGAATAACAGGAATGGTATAGGAGAAAATGATGCAGACTATTGAGGCTGAACGGGAAAACAGTTTGAGAAGTGCAGTTTGGTTTTCATGCTTTTGATTTGCAAGTCATTAAAGGTGCAGAAGTCTCCAAGCCTCCTGCTGGCTGCCATTCGGAATCCCGCTCTCTCCCCTATAACAGGAGACGCTTGCACCAGCATCACGGATTTACAATATGAAAAAGAGTACAGAGGGATTTGAGCTTTATAACACTTCTGGGGATGCAACACTTGCTGCAACCCATACATCTAGATGTCAGGGAATCGTATCTGTGGGGCTGAAATGTTAGCTCATTGCTATGGATTTATGAATATCCCCTTTTTTTTATTAGTAGAGCAATGACAAATCTCTTAACATGCAAGCCCAACAGTTCAGGGAAATGTATTGCACATTTCACCTGGTTGCTTTTTAGCCATGGGATACTCAACAGATAACAAGGAGTTAGTGGCCTTTACTCAGATATTTTCATGGTAGCAGGTAGAATTTTTTCTAGCTTCTCTTTAAAAAAGCACTTAAATTTACATTAACTTAGTGCTCTTGAGAAGTGCTGGCTATTAGGTGTAGAGGCCTAACAAAATACTCCCTTTTGTCTTCTGAAGCAGTCACCATATCCTTTTATTCATCTGAGGCATATTCTATATGAAAGTAGCTTTTATTATTCTGATGTCCAAAGCTGGAGTGAATGTTGAGATTCCTATCAGTAACATGATGATAAGATGAATTAAACTGATTGCAACTACTCCTGAAGCTTCACAAAAGTGTAGATCAAAAGCTATACTTAAAAAGAAATGCAAACATACAAACTACATAGATTCACTATAAAAGTGCCTGAGTCCCCTCAATTCTACTTGGTAGTAATGTCATGCAACATGTTTAACAGTAAGTATAACTCAAACTCTGAATTTCTTAAAGGAGGTATGTTTTACTGAATTGCAGCTCATCAACTAATGGTGCTTGGAAATATCACTGGCGATCAATGAGCTGATGCTATAATTTTGGAAAGGAAAATTTTTAGTCACTGTTTTAGGAGGACAACAAAACTCAGCCAAAACCAAGGAGTTGCAGCTTGTGCTTTTTTAAAGACAGTATCCATTCTCTCATTGCAAGACACGCAGACCTGCTCCATGATTTGAATTCTGCTTTCAGCTGGATGAAGAATCCCCACTAGTTTCATATAGGACGATAAACATCTACTGAATGTGGAGGATTTTCAGGACTTCCAGTCACTTCTCCTGACACAGCCCAGCTTAGAGCTGGGTAGCTGAGAGGTGACAAGCACTCAGTTCCTTTGCCGTTTGATCCACAGTGTTATCCAGGCATCTTTCAATATAATTCACGTTGTATGTTATGATTCTGGTGCTTTGGGGAACTAGCCAAGAGTCAAATCTGTCCCTTTAAAGATGGCACTGAACTGTGTAGTTTTATTTGATGCATCATTTATTTTGCTTGGCCCAGTACCAAAAGTTGTGAGATAGTATTATGCTTCAAACTTGTTATGTATACATAAAAAAGTACTTATTTGAGCATGACACAAAATGCACAATTTAATCCACTTCTAAAATGGATTCAACCTACTGTGGAAGAGATGTTTTTAATCCAGAAAGACACCTCCAAGATCAGAAGGGGAACTGTAGAGCTTCCTTTGGCTAATGAACTGAAGTATCAAAAGAGAGCAGAGTTGCCCTAAGCACCCTTTACAGCTAACAGTGGGACATAAGTGCCTCAGCCTGGGGTCATATCACTTAGTTTTACACACCTGAAGTTGGAGTGGTGGCACACGCTTCCTCTGTGGAAAAGCCTGGCACCTCCAGAAAGTGGAGGTTCCTCTTTATGTCAGGACTGGCTATATCAAGAACCTGGGATGACTGATTCCTAAATGTTACCTAATTTGTAGGCCACGTTATTCATGTTATGTGCTGATTAAACTAAGGGAGAACAATTGTGGTTTGCTTGAACTTGTCATGAACTAAGGCAGTTTGTCAAATTGACGGTTATGACTGAACTATGAGCTCAAGTCAAATTTCTCAAAACGTGTACCTAAGACCCCCAAATCCACATTTAGTCACCAAAATAAAAGCAATGTAATAGGTATGTAAAGAAAAGCACATTTATTTTAGGGGGTACTAAAGCAGCTCATATACACATAATTTTTAGGCACCTGAACTTGAACACAAATATCTTTATTTTGTGGTATTTTTTGTTAAACAGTGACTTGAAGGCTAGTTAACTGAACATACTTTCTGCATGATGGAGAAATGATCTGAGCTATAAATAGGAAACTGTTGAAGATAATTAACAGTGATTTTTTTCTCTTCCAGAAAACATCCGTAAAAATAACAAAATTTAAACAAAAATATTTTGCTGAAAAGGAGTAACTTTTCCCAGAAGACATGAGGACTGTTTTTCATTAGTATGAACCATGGGAAATACTGCAGCTTCATTGGTGAAGGCCTGACATACGATTTCTATCAAAGACACATTTCATTTACCCCAGGCTTATTCAGCACTACTCTTATACAATGTTCCCTACCAGCTGTTGTTGCTGCTGTTTGCTAGTAATTGATTGCTTTGTTCCTGGCCTGAGAAATAGTGTCATTTAGTGCTTAAGCTTCTAATGGGCTACCAGTTTCTTCCTTTACCAAACACTAATTGTGCCAAAGAATATGGAGCGTCCCCCAACAAAACTTGGGATGCAAGTAAAGTTTTGAGTTTTGTTGCTTAATTTCACCCTTCCCCACATAAATTACACTGCAGTAAGTATTCCTGACCTTCTAAAATAACACTAATTTGGTAAAGTATCTGCTTCCTTTTGTATTGGCCACATGTTCTATTTTTATCTCAGCAATGAATCCAAGAAGTCAAATTACCCATTACTAATGGTCATGTGGCTGCAGTAGCTAGGAGTCCAGAAAATGCAGAGAAAGTGCCTGAAAATGTCTTTGGGAACATATAAGAAAAGCAGAACTGTGTGCACTTTGCAGCAAATGATTAGATGAAGTAATCTAGATACATATTTTTTTTGAAAGCTCTTTAAAGACTAGCATTCATGGCCATTTTCTGTATGGATTTTCGTTCTGGCTCTGCTTAGTTCATCTGAGTTGAGATTACGTTACACGGTTATGTCACTCAGACTTCAATAGCACTGCTTGCATGGGTAAATGTGCACCAGCATGTGTCAAGACCATGAAAAAAGACCAGCTATGATTCTTCTTTGGTAGACAGATTTTTTTTTTTCTGCTCACTGAAATGGGCAGGAGTTGGCCTTGAAGATTCATTGATACATGCTATGAAAGTGATGAATTCAAGCACAAAAGTGAGAGCAATGGTTTAATGTAGAGTCAGTTCTTTTTTCTTGTAGAGATTCTTTTTTTTTCTTTTTTTTTTTTTTCCTGGTAGCTGTATTTTGTATGGGGGAATGGGCATATGTATGTTCATTTATACTCAATCAGTGGCTATAGATGTGCTCTGTATGTGGTTGCCCAGCAGTCCCATTGTCAGTGCTACCTCCCTCTTTCTCACGATTTCCTCCATATCAGCATTTTGGTAACTTCTGGATAAATTTCACGGTATATGCTCTCCCTAAGGGGTTAGAAATTTATGATTTAGTCAGCTATGTTAGTGCCTCCAGTAAAAGAGTAAGAGTAATCTTCATTAGAATATAAACATCACATAGGAAAGAAGCCACCACAAGTTTTCTCAAAGCTGTATGCATTCAAATGGTTTGGGAAAATGCAATACAATATACTATACAACATAAAAATACTTTGGAATTTGCTTAAAGACAG
The DNA here is from genome assembly GCF_036370855.1 of Dromaius novaehollandiae. Lineage (NCBI taxonomy): Eukaryota > Metazoa > Chordata > Aves > Casuariiformes > Dromaiidae > Dromaius > Dromaius novaehollandiae. Next base: position 11,922,888 of record NC_088100.1, read on the forward strand.
TAATTCTATAATTAGATTGCATTTCTGTTATTGAAGTAAAGGGAGCTAACTATGCTTTTAACATTTAATAGTTTTTATTCTAGACAGTATATCAATTAAGAGTAAAATAATTGGAGAGCTGAAAACCAGCATTCATTAGTCCTGACAAATATGAGTACTAAACAATACATTGTTAAGAGCACAAGTTGTTTTAAAAAGTTATAGGCATAAGATCTGGACCTAAATAGGTAGGGGAAAAAAAAGAAAGAAAACCATTTTGTTCTTCAGGGGTTCTAACCACAAGAATTTAATAAAGATTATTTCCCCTTCATGTGTGTCCAAAGACAAAGGTGAAGAGAATTTTTAAATCACAGTGAGAAGAATTTACACAGGATGTTGTCCTGTCTTGAAATACTAATTCCAGAACTTAAACCTCTCCGCAAAGAGAAGAATCAGTCCACTGATTTGTAATCAGATGCTGATCAGGGGGAGTTTTAGCTGCCTAATGAATAAATATCAAACCAGAATATTCTTCTGAAAGGCGTAGCTGAGGATAGGATTTGGCATTATGGGTACTGGTGTTATGGGTCTGCTCATGGAGTGTCATAACCCCTCAGTGATTCTTGTGCAGGACTCATCAGACAGCGTTGAAATAAGGTAGGAATAAAATAAAGAGTTTATAGTCAAGGAAATCGTGATAAAAATGTCCAAAGAACACAGTGCAGGTGCAATATGTGCTTAAAAAGTGCAATCTGGAGTGGCTGAAAGATAAAAGAGGGAGGAAAACTGCAAAAAATATCTTGTCAATTTTTCTCCTATTCTTCTCGAAGCTTTTCTTGAATTAAAGGGTAAATAACGTTTCTGAATTCTAGACATTTCTACAGTGTTGATCCCTTAAAAATATTGATATGAGGACATTCAAAATGCATAGTGTTTAAAGAAGACTCTGTCCAACCCTGTAGTCTTTTTACTGAACTAGATTCACAAGAGGGTCAAATTTCCTATTAACTTTTCCACGAAGTGCATTTCGCCACTAGGTGGAGGTGCCTCATTTTAGCTCCCACGCTAAAGGCCACCGCAGGATCCCTCAGACTCCACCTTTGCCTCCTGCTCCTGCCTGGAACACGTTTTCTTTTAGAAGTATGTATTTTGAGCCCCTTTACTAAAAGTGTTTCATAATATTACAATAATAAAGGAAAAAATGTGTAATAATGATAAAAATAGTGACTTCATTCTTTTTGGAGTGAGCAGTATTTAGTGATGTCCCATTTTTGGGAGCTCATAGCCAAATGAACATGAGTTGCTGACTGTAGGGTACTGTACAGAAGTAGCCAGAGGTTATAAACCTAAGGACTTTCTTCAAAAACAAAAGTATGGGGAAAGATCACTGAAGCTGGAAAGGAAAAAAACATACTAGATCATTCAATAGATCGCCCAGAAGCTGCACAAGAATTTCCTGCAGTCCTTTACAGTCAAAGCCCATGTTAGTATCAAATTTGTGGTCTAGGATTTTTTTGCACACATCACTTTTCCTGTTGTCCATTCTTAGTTTCTGTCTATTCTGGTTTACATACAGAGTCTGTCTTTATTTCTAACAAATTAATTCTTATTAAACCGAAACATTCTGCCTTGACCTAATCTGCAGGCAAATGTTTTTGGGAAGTTGAGTTGAAAATGCTTTTCTTTAGTTATAAATGTGAAACAGTACTCTCTTCACAGTTGCTACAACAATAAAATTTGTACTTAAAGCCTGGCTTATGCCTGTCCCATTGAGTGCTCAAGTTTAAGCCAAGTTTTAAGTAGATTGGTTCAGTAGCTTTAGAGGTCTGAGTGCCTAAAATTCATGAATATTTCTTCAACTAGAACAACCTAAACAAATTCTGTTTGGACATTCAGGACATTCCAGAGCTTGTTATGACCTCTGAATTGGTGACAGACCAGAACGTTTTATCTGTATGACAGCAAAGTTTAACAACTTTGGTCAGGGATCTGGACCTCTGTGCAAAGCAGATACATACCTAAAGGAAAAGATACTCCTTCCACATCAAATCACAGTCTGCAAAATACCCACTAAATATTTATCGCTTTGAATATTTACAATTACTGTGAGATTCTTGTAATAATAAAAACATCCGCAGATGTAAAGGTGAACGAATAAATCTGTGAATAATACATTTTCCTCTCTGCAAGATAAGCTCCCCCCAGCTCTTTTCTATTTTCTTTTTTTTCATCTTAGCCATGACCCATGTTCTTTGTTTTCTTAAACACAGAACAAGAGAATTTAATGTGCACAGAAATGTAATCTCAAGAACACACTCAAGAAAATCCCTAAATTAAGCATGACTATATGAAATGAATCTGAAATGTACTTAAAAATATGAGTTTACCTAGTCTAGAGTACAATACAGTACAATTTCAGAGAGTAAAGGACAGAAAAGAACATTGGCTATTCTAAGCTGATATGTATACCTTGTTCTCAGATAGTCATATACTGAGTGCAGAGAGTTAAGTTAGACTAAGGTATTTTGGTCCTCAAGAGGAGTGACATGGCAGTTAAGGGCACTGAGAGGTAAAGGTGCGTTGTCTGTGTGGAGATCCAGTGAAGTTGCACCCTCCTTATGGGAAAAGCTAGAGAGATAAATTGCTGAAAATATTCATGATTATTTGTGCAGCTCCCTAAACTTTAAAGAGGTTGAAAGTCACAGACGATCTCACCCTGTGCAACTCACTGTCTCTGCTTTTTTTGCTAGGAGGGAGGAAAGAGCACCCTGTTCCATTCCTCTGCAGTCCTCTGCTCCCTTTCCACGTGCATTCCTAGCACTAAGAGCCCAGGAAAACCCAAGAAGATCCCAAGGTTTATTAGTTTAGATTCAACTCACTGATGTTTTGATTTATTAGTAATGAGGACCCCTTTATATCCTGTGTTAGCCTTTTAGGACTCTGTCCTCCCAGTGTCTTGGATTATATTGAGACCACAGCATCCTTCCTGCCATTCAAGTAAAATCCTCTACAAAGCTCCCCAATGACCTTATTTATCCCTTAATAAACAGGCTATAACATCTATTCTTAACTATAGCTGTGTTCTCAAGGCAGGAATTCCTGTGAGTAATGGATGACAGCAGATTTGGGGTAATACTAAACTACACAGAACTAACATGAATATTATATAATGTTTAGATTTCGTAAGCATCTTTATGGGAGGGTATGACCAACCAGATCCATGTCCCCATTCATGGCAACTGTTTTTTATTTAAATTCCTCACTCCTCCTTGCACTTGAGAGAGTTTTTTTTCTTTTTGTAAATCATTACTCTACAGCCTGATATAAAACTAATACTTGAAATTAAATCACCAAATAGAATATTCTTAGGCTTCTCAGTGCTTTTCCAAAGCTGATGAAATGTTTTCTCCCAGGCACTATGGTTTAACTGAACCACCATTTTGCATTTTGGTTTGTATGTCCTGTAAGATGCAGAAATAAGTGACAACATTTTCAAAGATTAATTTGTTTGACTTGAATGAATCTGTCTCCATATTCCCCTTATTGAATTGCATCAGGACTTCATCAACAAGACTCAGAGTACCTCCCTTCTGCCTACTCCACAAGATATCTTTTCCATCTGCGAGCTCCTGTACTGAATGATCATGTCACCTTTAATCTTTGATAAACTGATTGAGGTGGTCTGCGCTTCAGTATGTCTGAAAAATTCATTTAAGATGGAGAATTTCCTGAAGAAGCTCTCTTGACCTGGTCTACCCATCACATCTCCATCCTCTCCTCATTCAAGTCTTTCCTTAGAAGGCCTGTTAAGCCTAGTCCATATGTGTCTATCCTTCACAAGCACAAAATCACAGCTTGGTCCTATACTTTCTTCAGAGCAGCTCTGTGGGATTGGCTTATTTGAGGCCACCTCAGAAACTTTCTGTTACCATGCAGATGCCCTGTATTATTCTGCCTTCACTTACTCAGCTACCTATGGCCTATCTCTTTTTGGCACCTCTGAAGAGATTTAGTGTCTTGTTCTCTCATTCCAAGAACTGACAAGCTGCTTTAAAACCTTTCCTTCTCCACTCATTGACAAGTAGCCTAGTCTGTACAGAAGAAAGAGCCAGATTATCCTGGTCATGATAATTCAGAAAAGTTTTCTTTATTGTGGCATCCCAGAAAAGTCTTGATCTGGATCTGCAGTCAAATCTCTCCAAGTTCCTAATACTTTCCTTTTGTTCCTTTTTCTTTTCAGTAACCAGTACAATTTTCACATTTTCTTTTGGGGTTTTATAAAACAAGATAAACAAATGTCTGTCAGGGCTGGTTTAGGTAGAACTGATCTCACCTTGAGGGAAGGGACTGGAGTAAAAGATCTCTTGATCATCAGCAGACCCCTGCTGCCTCATATTCTGTCAGTCAATGATTTATTATCTTGAGGATTTTTCACTAATATTGATTTCTAGCTCTCCTCTGAAAAATTTATTAAAAAGTAATAGGGACTAAGGAAAGAGGTGCATTAAAGAGGAGTTTAGTCAATAGGTTCCCCAATTTCTTGCAGCTGTCAGCCAGCTATGTTATAGGTGATCATCTTTTCTTTGTAACCCTCTTATGCCTCATTCATGTGACATGGAAACAATTACATGAAAATGCAGATGTAGATTCCAGTAATCTCTTTGGAATAGATAAATAGACTTTGAAATAATTTACAAATGATGCACAAAATCTGTGGGCCATCTGCTCACTGTTGGGGAAGAAAAACATGTTTCTCCCAACAGGCTTTTTATATACAGAATTGCTCTTTTCACACAGCAAGGAGGGAAACGATAGATAGCCAGCAATCTGGAATGCAACTCACTCACACATGCTCAGAGCCCTGCACTGTGATCACTTCTTGTGAAAGCAATTAGGGCAAGAACTGTGTGTATATTAAGAAACCTCTTTTTCTTCCACCACATGTGCAACCAGGACTAGGACCACTCACAGCCAGACCTGCCTGTGCTTTCTGCTTCTCAGGCAGCAAATGAATGGAGGTGAATGTAAGAAGATGGGAGAAGGACAGGTGGGGTTATAGCAACAGACCATAGGCAGTACTACCTGTGCTGCAGTATCTGCACCTAGCAAGGCTCTGTCAAGTTTGAGCACAATTTCTTAAAGTCTTCTCCCAGTAGCTTGTGGATCTCTGCCTATGCAAGTCACAGAAGGGGCTTTCCCTAAAAGTCCTTTATATGAGGTGCCTAATGTAAGAATCTGCTTTAATTTGGAAGTAGAAATGAGCTTTTCTATGTGTTGCCCTTGTATTAGCTGATTCAACAGTTAAAATTCCTTTGAATTAGTGACATGTAGACTGCATTCTAAGAATAATGTTTTAGAGGTCTTTTGTGTGATTCTTAATCATGTAGGTCACATAAATATTACTAGTGTTTGCACAAGCCAAGTCACAGCATTCTTGGTGGCAGAATTGTCAGCCTCAACTCTGCTGATCTAGAGGATAGTCCTCTACTGTGAGTCGTAGTCTGCACGTGGCCATATCAGCACTTCAGATTTTCTTGACAACCCCATCTGTGTCTGCTGGCAACGCTTGCTAGTTTTGACCAGAGTGGAAACAATTCAGTATGATTCTGAGGCGATTAAAAGCTGGTTGCCAAACAGCAAGATTCTCAGCAAGAAAGTGGCTCGCCGCAGCTGACAGTCACATTCTTTCTGCTAGGGAGAACCCACTGAAATTCCTGGTGTGAGAAAGATGAATTAAAGGGTTGTCAGGATTTGATGTGAGCTACAGGGGGTGAAAGGGATCTTGGTACAGTGGGGCGTCAGGTGAGCTATCAACACATGCCACCATTCTGGCTGAAGTGTCTTCACAGTGAATGTGAGACAGGCCTGGGCATGGCAGGCATATGGGTTGTATACTCCCTGATATGATGCATGGTCTTCACATGGTGTTGCACATCAATCAACCAAATAGGAAACAAGGGGGCCCAGAGTGAAGTCCAATATCCTGCTAATTTGTAGCACAGGTCAAGGGTAGAGTCCTGAAGAGCGAGGGTGCAAAACACCCAGGTAGATCCAAAATACTTAGCTAGTAAATCATGCTAGCCCACTAGATTTTTACAGGTCTTAATTTTGGCAGCCAATTTTATGAGATGTCACAGGATGTCAGTGTCCTACTAGGAATGAAGTCAAGATCGTCTGAGTGTGGCACATTTCCTCCATTGCAATGTTAATCTCCTGAATTCCATAAGCTTTTTGAGCTTGAAAAACACACAAATGATTTTGAAGCATTCAGCTTCATATACCAATGTGGGCAGTAATAAAACATGACTAATCATATCAAAATTGGGAATGTTCTAATGGTAGCAAATGACCTGAAACTGAGTGCTAAAACAGATCTCATCGGAGATGACAGACTTTTAGAAAGACTGATGATATAAAAGTTCAAAAGAATTGGCTGTATTTTGGAACTTTAAGATAAGTTTCTCAGCTGGGACCCTGAGGAATCAGCCTTCCTGTTATATTTTCTCTGAGCCCTTGGGCTACGCTTTCTATTCACACAAATTTAAATGATTACTTACATGACCAAATTTGGAAGAAAATCCTGAAAATCCCAGTCTCTGTCCAATGCAGGAACATCTTCCAATTTGCCAAATCACATACTACTGTGGAAAATCCCAATGAGTTCAATCTCATTTAAATAAATGCTTATCAGTGTGAACTAGTATTATATGAGCAAAACTAACGCTGTTTAGACTCATGCTTGTTTATGATATGAAGGGATAGATTTTGTCCCACTCTGGCCATCAAGTATTAACTCTGTGAAAGATCTTAGTCCAACTGGTCGTAATGCTGGTGTGATAGGGTACTGCCCCAAGGTGTTCTTACCGTGGCACACTGTTATTTCAAAGGCTCAAAAATAAGAGCTGTTTAGATCACTTGCAAATTTGGATGGGGAATCTGTAGTACAGCAGTGTTGCCACACAGCATTCCCACATAAGGTTTTTGTTACCCATTGTCTGTTCAAAGTGCTAGACACTGGCTGTGTGACTCCTATAAAACTTTCTTTTGTAATTTATTTATCTAGGAAACCACAGTTTACACTCAATGTCTGGTTTCCAGTGAAGTCTTGCTTTTATTTCCAGCTGAACTTGCTAAGGTACAAAGAGGTCAAACAACTAGCAAAAGGTCACTTTGTGATATTAGCCAATGGCTCAGGCCAAATCACAACCCAACACCTTCTGGCTAGTTGGTAAATTTTTTTTTTTTTTTTTTTTTTTTTTTTTTTTTACTTTGCTGCTCTTCTACTCTCCTGTTTAAATTGTGTATTTAATGGAAGTTACAATGCAAAAGCCCCACGCGTTGCTTCAGAGAAGTACTTCGTGGCCATATTTGAGGAAAAACTGAGAGGACAGATCTCAACAAGACCATTTTGTAGATGCTGACTGCACCCCAGATGTGGGTATATTCTAGTGTATATTCCACAGTTGTGGTGCCCCAGTTATTTAGACTCAGAGGCCTAACTGATCTCACTTCATTTCCTCCCCTGCCTCTACACAGTGTACTTTCAAGAGGAACGCAGTGGAAATGAGGAGAAGAAGCACAAGTCATTCTCATCTTGGCATGGAGCTGGTACACTTGCAGTACAGTGACAATGTATTTGGAAGCAACACTGGCTTGCTTCCTATAAAGGCAAGATCTTCATACAACCTATTTCATTCAAAAGTACTAAATTTTGATCCTCATGGGAATCTGAAAGGATGTGCCTATTCCACCACTACCTCTTGCTTCACCAATTCTGAAATAAAATAAAAAGTCTCCCTTACAATAGGAAGGTCTGTACTTTGATTGACTTACTGGGATGAAACTGTGACAGAACAACAGGACCAAAGGTAAAAAGGCAAGGGTTAGAGAGGAACAAGGTCAAAGAAAAGCAATGTGATAAGCTCTAGTAGTTAGGCAACAGTTGAAAGGAAGAAGAGTAACATACCTTTAACTATGACATTATCGAATCATTCACTTAATTCTATTCCCGAAAAAGAAACCAAATTTTCTAATTAGATAAACAGCAGCAGTCAAAAGAGAACTGGCAGCATAAAGAACAGAAGGAAAATGAGGAGGATGCTTCTTGCCTTACTAGAAAGGTTCAATTCAAGAATTGGCTGCTTTCATCCTAGGCTGTAACTGACCATTTCCATTGCTGTGCATTGTGTGGGAGAACTGATCAGTGTGGGAGGACTTTGGTGAGTGAAGTTTAGATAGCACAGAAAAGCCTTATGGATGCATGAAGACCTTAGAGCCTGGCAGTGGAACAATATGCCCTGGACTGAAGAGATGAGAAAACAGAAGCAGCAAAATAAAAGGAAAAAGTAAGTTTTATTTGATTGTCAGGAACAGAAAATTCCTTAACCAAACTGCTCAATCTTCTGCAAGTGATTGTCAACAAACTGTTCCTCTTTATGAACTTGATTTCTCAGAGAGGAAAATAAAGCCACTTTAGAAGTGTTGTAAATTTTCTGGGAGACACTTAAATGTTTTTCCTTGCCCCCATACCAAGAGCTATATCACATTTGTGGTTACACAGTATACAGTGCTGATAATTCCAGAGGATCAAAAATCACAAACCTGATTTGAGTAACTTTGACATGAATTCCAAAAATGATAAGTTTAATTTGTTTTATTTCTTTAAAAATTAGTATGTTGAATTGTTTGGTCTGTCTTTAAGTTTTAGGATTCTTCCCATCTGTTTTCAGTCCCAGAATACCTGGTTCCCTAGAGTCTGGCCCTAGATCACAAATCCTCCAAATGTTTAGGATGAGGTGATTCAGTACCCTGTTCCCAGAGCTCTCCTATCATTTCTAGCCTCATCAGTCCTGTCCTTATCCATTTATCTTTTAATCATGCACAAATCTCCACTTCCCCCTCCAAAGACATATATTGTTAGTTCTTTCCCTACTTTTTTAAGGTCATTTTTGTTCATCCTGGATCTCCTGAAGATAGACATCTTCCCCTACCATACCCACCTCTCCATTCAAAGTAAGGATGTCCATCTTAGGAGTCCTCCATTCTTTCTTCTGTTGTAGCAGAAGAAGGGCTGGTGGAGGGACAAAAGAGCCAGAAGTCTAAGGACAAAGAAGTTGCTCCCTGAGAAGTTGGGGTCTTCCTGCTCTCTCCTCTCTGCTATAAGAACAACATTCACTCCTCAGTGGAGCAGGAGAGAAGCTGACTTTCCCCCATTAGATCCTCTTCCCTGGTGCAGGAAGAGCAGCATATGATAAACAGTGAGGGCAAGCTGCTCTGCTGTGCTGGCAATGGCTTTAGCTGCAACTGAAATACTCTGGCTCAAAAATCATAATGGTCGCTTCCCGGTGTACAACAAGTTATGAATCCTGTGTCTGCAGAGTGCGCTGATAAACCGTATCACCAACCATCTACATTTGCAACAGAGAGCCTTGGCGAGAAATTAGATCCTATTTTTCTGCTCTTATCACATGATCCATACCACCTGTCAGAGGTCAGTATTGTTTCACAGCGGGGGTATAGCCATGCTACTGTTTTTAGGTAGAGTTCACCACATAATAATTAACCTGAAGCTGCAGAATGTGTTAGGTCATAGGAATATCTATGCTGGGACCCAAGGCCCATCTTGCTGCTGTCCTGTGCCTGACAGCTGCCAATACCAGCTGTTTCCTGTTGCAGATCTACAGCATCACTGAACATTACAAAATGTTTTTAGCAGGGATGGGAAGTGTCCAAAGGAAGCAGACAGGATGAAAGGCAAAAGAGTTCACTCTGGTTGCTGGCACCGTAAAAAGAACTGGGAGTAATTTAGAAGAGAAATACAGAAATGGTTAAAAATTTCAAATAAGATGTTGCTGCTTCTTACTGTGTTCCTGTCACCTCCATAAACTGTATTTCTTTATTCAGATACTTGAAACAATTTCTTTTTATCTTCCTGGTAAGGTGAATTAATGGTAATGATTTCTAGCACTTGAAGCAATTCTTGGGGTATTTCCAAGATACAGCAGTATTTTCAGTATATACATATACATATATATGAAAATATATGTGTGTGTGTGTGTGTACGCATGTGTGCATGCATTTCCACACTGTTACATATCCTTTTTCTGACTTATTTGCATATTTATATGCATATAACTTTAATATGTGCACATCTGTACATTTCAGTGATGGTTGAAATTTTGTGAAAAGCAATATTTAGTTAGAAATTTAGCTCTAGGTTTGGAGTGAAGTCCTGTGGTCTTTCCTCTTGCAAATTGTCCCAGTGACTCTGTTGCAACTTATAAAGACAAAATCATCTTGCAACTGAGCTGCTAGGGAAGTGGTAGTTATTATCATCCATTCACAATGAAAAAAATGAAGAAGGAAGTAGATCTGATTTATCAAAGAACACTCAATATACCTGTAGCAGACTATAAAGTCATCTCTTCAAATGCAAACTCTGGAAAATAGGACCTGTATTTTTTTTATGTTGCTTTGGTAATACAAAATGCCACGAGATCCTGAACTAAAATTTCAATACTGTATAATAATACTAATAATTATAATGAGAAATAAAACTAAAAAAGCTTGACCCCCTGCTCCTATTATTCTTTGTAAATATATTACAATGTTAATTTTCCTAAGGTATACACCAGAAGTTAGGATCTGTTATCACTATTGTATTTTAAAAAATATTGTGGCAGTTAGGACTATGCAGTAAATTGATTCATTTTAAGAGGAACAAACCCACTTCAGACATCCTATTTGATGCATAAAGAAAGAAACTGTTTGTCAGGTTATAAATGTTTTTGTTTTTAAACGTTCAATGTGGAGGAAGGAAGGTTTTGTGATTGATGTAAAGACTGAACTGGGAGTTGGAAGACCTGGGTTCAATTTGCAGATCTTCACAGACTTCCTGTGTCACCTTGAATAAGCCGTTTACATTTCCCTGTTCTCCTCTTTCCTCCCATTAAAAAAGGAATAATTATATCTACCAACATCACAGGAGGTTCATGAGAACTAACTTAAGAGGGGAATAACCTTTCGGAGAGTTCTGGCTCTCAGAACTTACTCTATAACCTCATGTTCTCAATATGCTCAGAGCATTAGACTTCAGAGCACTTTGGAGAGCCTCTCTTATCTCCTCTGCATATGAAGAATTATATTAGATAAAGCTGGATGGAAGTGATTTTGTTAGTTGGTACTGTACATCTGGGAAGGTTGGTTTCTATCATCTTTACATTGCTGCTGTTCTGAGCTGGGCTCATACTTGTGAATGTTAGTTCACATTTAACAGGTTGTCTAGGTTACTCATAGCATCTGCAGCAAATAAAATAATTAAAGAAATGAAAAAAATAAATCAGTAATAGCTGCATAGGGAACTGAAACTCTTAGAGGGGTCTTGCAGAGTTTCATACACTTGAACATATTCTTCTTATGTGTTATTAAAAGTTTGTAATAGAAAGGATCTGCTGGTCAACAATTTTTCTTTTTTGTTAACAGATCTTAACTTTCTTTTTTGATTTGTAGACCTTCAATATCGACCAGGAGGCACTCACAAACAGTGTATAATTTGTGAATATTGGTGCATGTATATATTTACAGCTGTGAGCGTGGATTTGCATGTGTAATATATAGGCATAAAGTTCCCTCTGAGTGCATGAACTTGTGTATGAAAGTGGGAATAATAATTTTTGTATTGCAGCTGTGGCTGTTTTCAACATCAAAGCGAAATGAAAACAGTAAAAGTAAAAGAAAAGAAGGAAAAAAAAAGAAACATAAACCAAAACTATTATTAGAGAAGAACAAAGGAACTGATCCTACAGACAATTTTTCAACAGCTGGCAAGGTTCATCAGCTATTTTTACTGGTCTAGTGCTGGTCCTGTTAACTCTGTCATTTTCTCTGTTTGTTTTGTGTATTTTTTTTGTGCATGAATATCACTTATGGTTGGATTGATTTCAATTATGCAGGTGTATGTGTTAAATAAAACCATACTGATGTCAAGGAAGTGCAAAAATCAGCACCTTCAACAGTTCTGTAGGGACTTGTTGCCTTGATCTGCCAGGCAGGTGGCCTTTAGATAATATACAGTTAACAACTGTTCCAGCATTTCAATTAGTCTCACTGGATTTTGTCATGCTGTAAAGCAGCACTCCAAATAAGTACCTTCGGTCCCTTTTTTTAGTGAGCTATGAGATGCACAAGGCTGCCAGTCATTGGTATCCAGAAATTATACTGGTTTTCAAACAGTCAAAAACCCAACTTCAGAATAGCAGGACTTAATAAAATTGGGAAACTCCTTGTTTATTTTCATTCATGTTTTCTATCTTGCAGCTCTGGTCTAGAAACTGAAATCTATTTATCTGATAAGAGGAAAGCTGAGATCCTTGCTTAATTGTATGACCCCAGGAGCTGAAGCTTAATAGAAAAGAAACAGCAAACTGTCATAAGACTCAAGATGCAAATTATGAAAGTTGGAAATGCTGAAGCCACATCCTCTCCTACTTCTGAATCTTGGATTGACTAAAAGAGATGGGCTTTCAGCATCCTGCAGAAGCTGTGCGTTTATCCAGAAGTTTCCTCCATAAACGATTCCTGCTGAAGCAGCTTCTCTTCCTTTTATGGGGCTGATGAAAGTATTGCAACCAGTAGCAAAGATTCTTCACTACCAATAATGTTGTTCCAGAAATAGATTTGGTGAGGCAAAACTGAGAGACTATTTTTAAGAGTGTACTTATTAAAGAAGCTTAGCTGCCTGAGAAATGGGATATGCTTACCAGAGGGTAATAATTTGCACTTAAGGCTTTGGAACAAATTTGACTAAAGCAGAGTAGCACTCATAGATAGGCTGTAGATGGGAACAATAAAAACTGTTCTTTTTTCTCTTCTGGGAATATTTTCTGACATCTAACGAGGACACTAATTCACTGAAAGCCAAAACTGGAGAAACAGCCGAAAATCAAATCAATACGAGATTGTTTGCCCCATCTGTGACATTACGATTACTTTGTCACAAGCATATAATTATTATCTCCAATTTGGCCAGATTCAGAATTGCTTCTTTGGGCATCTGCTTCTGGCACTGCTATGTCTATAAAGCTTTATCTGGACACAGGAGGGGAATGCAGATGTATATCCTTATAAGGTCCCTGGGAGGAGCAACCACCTCCATCAAGGAATTCCTTATTCCTGAATGTTGAGTAGGAGCTATCTAAAACTGGCCAATAGGATAAACCAAGTTCAGGGGCTTGGAGTTAGCATCTTCTTTTGAACTCCAGGTCCTAATGCCTGGATGCCGGTTAGGCATCTTCGTCTGCTTTGGTGTGGAGCAGGCAGAGAACTTTATCAAGGAAATTCTGACATCTGTATAGTTGCTCAGGAAGTGAGGACCTGGCCTCAGTCTCCTTCCTAGTGAGAGGGATTCAAATACACAGTTGCCTTTCTCTGACAGACTTATCCTAATCAATAGCAATTAAGAAAGCTGGCTGTGTAGGTGAAGATAACCCACTGCCTTCCTCTTTCCTGGGAGCTGGGCCACTGTGCAGTTAAGAGTGCAATAGTCATGGGAACAGTAGGAGCCTCTCAGGGTAAAAATGCTACCAGACTTGAGTTTTCCACCTGCTTAGTACGTGATTTTACCAATCCTCATTTTGTAAATGGCTGCCTCCTTCAGTCCTGGTGAAAGCCACCAGGATGGCAGTGTTCTGTGTGGAAAGCAATGTCCATGCATATTCACCAAGTGCTGCTTGAGCATCATAAATCAAGCCTTTCCCAGGGGCAAAGGTATAGATAGGTGGTTCCTTGCCTTGTGTATGGTTTGCTTTGACCTCAGATTGGTCCAGTGATTGGCATGGTTTAGGGAACTAGCAACAACCTAAGTGGCCCATAGTCCTTTCCCCAGGAGCTGAAATGGAGTCATAACTTAGGGCTACCTTTAATTTGTATGAACTGAGCACTTTCAAAAGAACTTTGTTAGATTTTGATCATGACCATTCTTGGGGTGAGTACATTTAGCTTTGGAATTACTTGATAACATGTGAAATAATATTTACATTGGCATGCTATGAGAGGAAAACATGAGTATTTCAAACTGTTCCACATGTTTACTTTTTAAATCCTCCTAAGCCAGCTAATTTTTACACTGAGTCTGTACATTCATTACCTGGTATCACACACTCAAAGAAAATGTCTATGGACTGGACCTAAGAGGTCATCACGCCGATTTCCCTACACATACAGAATCATTCCCTACAGAAATATTTGTTCTTTAGAGTTTTGTTTTGCCTTGTTTGAAGTAACTGATCAATGGTTCTACCATGAGTTCCCTTGGGGAAATGTTCCACTGGCTAGTAGACCTCATCATTAAGAACATGACCCTGCTATTTAGACTATTCTTTTCCTGCATAATTTTGTCCTGTATCGTTTTTTTTTTGATTTACAATGATATCTGAATCTTCATGTAAAGGGAAAAAAATCCATCTAAAGCATCATCAAAATGTTGAGGAGGACTAGAAATTATGCTATCACTAGAGGAAATGTGAACCTTCATAGCTGGGGCTTGGTGAATCCAGGGGCTTGATTTGGTTGCCCACCAATAAGCACCTTGTGTCATTTTAAGCTCAGTATGGTATCTTGCCTTGCTTCCTGCTGCTGGTCCAGAAGGGCCTATGTCAGAGCTGCCAGCCTTACAAGGATGTCTCTGAGGTTGTCTTAAATGGCATTTGGTACTTGTGTTTAGGCAGCTGAGCTGTACCAGGAGTCTCCATTTTATGGACCTACGTCCTATAAGACAACTACATTAAGACTAAATCTTAAGTCTTATGAATAGTCTTAATGCAGATGAAGACTTCAAGCTTAAAGCTGGGCCTGAGGTCAGCCTCCTTCTGACGAGATGACTTGTGACTCTTCTTACGTAGTTTCTACAAGGGAAAGCTTCTTTACTATGTGTGTAGCTTTCAGAGCAAGATACCTAAATGAGAGCTATTACAGTCACCTGAGCATGGGCTTCTCTGTATTGGATGCCCCTTTTGGTGTGATTCAGTGGCCTAAACATAACATCTCTTACTACATGAGCTGAATCTCTTTGGCAAAATCCAGCTGCCTACACATACATGTCTAGTGTTATCCGAAATGCCTTGGTATATTCAGACTAGCCACACAGGCTGTTATATCTATAACACAGGACCTGCAAAGGAACCCATGTGCTTCTGGAGTGGCTAGTGGAGGTAGGTGGAGCACTTTAGGGCATCTAAAATGGTGCTACATACCTATGTTTAGACAATTGAAGCTCACCCTGAATTTCAGAAGCATAAATGTACAGATGACCCACAGTTTTTCAAGAATTTTATTTATTCAAATAATTTAGCACACAAAGTCATTTTTGGTGTGTTTAATGCCTTTAACTTTCCACAATGATACATTAAGTGAGCTCTAGTTTATAATCAGACTGGTAGAGGTAAAAAAAGAAAGTAGGGTGCTCTCTTGATACCTAATTCCAATATTTCTGTGCCTAAAACTGATGGCCAAAGCAGGAAGATACCAGATAAATGATTACATTGGGCCAGGGGTATCTGAGATATTCACATTGCCATTTAGCTTGACATCAAGCTGGAGTACCTGATTGGACATGGCTTCGTCTGCCTTCTGGCTGTACAGTGAACTAAAGCAATTAAACAACTAAGCATGGGTGCTCTCAGTATCACCTGAGCTGGAAGCCTAAAATCAACAGTGGGCGACTATCACCTACTGAAAGCAGTTGTAAAATACAGTTCTGGAACTTTGTTATTTGGATGCTTATTTTTGAAAACTGGGCTTCCTCTGTGGAGGCCATTGCACAATATGGCAGTGACGAGTCCCAAGACATGGACTGAGACAGACACTTCATTGTCAATAACTGAGAAGCAGCACAACTGTGTACTCAGAAAGTAAAGTGTTTGTAAGGATGAGAAATTTTTTTCCTGCTTATTGTTCGACTTTTAGTTGACCCTAATTCAGTAAAACTAATTCCATATGAATATTTTTTGTGGTGTGTCTTACAACTAATTTTGTTTCTAGAAGGTCCAAACAAAATTATTTTTCTTGGATTTCTTAATTGGAATTAGTTTGTGAACATTAGAATACATTCACCTTCTGCATGCCTTAATGTTTGAGATGGAAAATGCCAAATTTGTTCTGTTTTGCTTCATTATTAGGAGTTGCATAAGGCTTTTCTTCTCTACCATAATTGGATGTGAGAGCTCTTTCAGAAAAGCTTCGTGTTTCCCTAGCATTAATAAATGTGGAAAAAATCATGTAGGTAAAATTTCAGACATAAAGTAATGTTTATTTGCATGAAAAGAATAAGTAAATTCAGGAAGAACAAGTGAAAGCTGTTGTTTACTGATTTTAAGTGAGGAATATAGCGCTTATGAAGGGAAAAAATCCAGTAAGCTCGCATTGGTTTGCATATGAAAAGAATGCTATTGATTTACTTATTTTAAGGCAATGTTTTGCAAATATTAATGGTTTATAATATAATATTTCAGAACTTGTAACCACAAACTCAACTTTGCAGTTAGTCATGTAATAATAGCTCTGAAATTAGAAGTAGAAATAAAATCCATTTGAAAACACAGACACTGGAATCTTGCTGTCAACCCTAAGACGTAAGGAGCTACCTCTAGTGTAGTATGTATGTGCCCTGTGCTTTACACTGAGACTTGCAAGGCAGAGTATGTCTGCATTGCTGTTGACCCTGAGTATTACAAATCATGAGCTGCATCCTCTCAAAATCATAAGATTAAAAAAATCATAAATCTGGAGTTCATTTGATTTACCTTCTGTCATCAGAGCTGTTAGCTTTGAAGTCTTCAGGAGTTTCTTCAGGCTTGATATGTCCTTTTCGAAAAGAAAAATCTAAGGTTTGCAGTTAATCCTGAACAATAAAGTACTTTAAGAAAAAAAAAAAAAAAATGAACACATGCCCTTCTATTAGCAGTCCCTTATGAAAATCCCTTATGAAAACTACAAGGGCTCAAGCTGCTGTTTAGGCACTGATTATTCCCCAGCCACATTCATTCGTTTAACAATGCATATTTGTATTTGCCATCTAACTCAGATGGGAAAATACTCCAGAACATGTTGCAGTGCTCTCCCTCATGTTCTGAACTAATGCACTGTGCCTATTTTCATGTTTTTGCATTTCCTGCAAACATTATTGGTTGATATTCCTCTCAGTCAGTTGTTGTTTCAGCACAGTGAAAAAGCAAACTATCTTTACTTGCCCATTCCAGTTAGGAATAGGCTGTTCTCTTCAAATTTGGTTGACATTGCAGCTCATGACTTCCATATTCCATTACAAGTGTCATAGTCTTGTTTATCTCTTTTAATCACCTGTATTTGCATCCTTGATAATCATGTCTGGCTGATATGTGCATATCAGCAAATGCAGCAGTTTGCTTTGGGTCAATTAAATGTGGCCTTAAAATTGCCAGATGGGTAAACGCAGCTCTTTCCTCACAGTGCACAAAGGCATTTATCCAAGCCGGAAAAGGATCCAGCCACACCCTGCAGAGCTAAGGCTGCACATGCATGCAGAACTACTTGTGTGGATGGAACTGCACCTAATTTCGTCCCGCAGGCCCGGGGAACGAGCATTGGGGTATACCCACTGTGGCTCTCATGGCAATAACAAGCGGAGCTTCCAACCTGGCAGCTTGTCGCAGCCTGACCTCCAAGTGCTCACAAGAGGAGTTATTGGGGATTAGCTTCCAGGGTTAGGCCATGAAAATTGGTCCCAGTCTTACTTCTCTTAGCCTGAACATAACCCACTCCTGGCCACGTACTTACATGAAGGTTTTGAGGAAGAGAGGTGATATGAAGTATGGGTGCATTCGAAAAGTATCAATGGCAAGAGTGTACATATGTGTAGATATCTCCAGGCTTTTCCCCTCTGAGCTGTCATTCTGCAGAAGAGAAGCTCAGAAAGTCATTCTTTTTGTCTAAGTGGTGTAAACTGGTGTCTTTTCAAAACAATATTCACCAGGGTAAGGGAGAGCAAGTGTCCTTTCTTAATTAAAAAAGCTTTTTCTCCTTCTTGTAAGGGCAATTTTCACAGAAGCCCTCTGCTGTGAGGTTTGTAACTCTTGTCACTGTTCTCCTTATCCTGTTTTCAAAAGCAGAGATTAGAAATACTTTTTATATTTATCAAGTGTTGCTGCCCAAAACTAATGAGTGAACACCAGCTAGCTGATATTGTGAGTACTGAAACACAAACGGATGCATTTTTACCCCCCAAATTCTTCAAAGTATACTTTCTTCCTCCCAAAATGTGCAAAATTACTGCATATATATTTATATTATATATATCACAGAATCGCAGAGTCATATAAATAGTTGGGGTTGGAAGGCACCTTTGGAGATCATCTGATCCAACCCCTGTGCTCGAGCAGAGTTACCTAAACCAGGTTCCCCGGGACCAGGTTTTGAATATCTATACTATCGTACATATGATATGTAAAATATACTATATTTTCCATGGTAGAACATGATGTATAATATATAAACATATATCAGTTTTATACCTTATTTCTAGGTGGTAACTAGTCACTTCTACTTGAAAATTTGTATGAACATAATTATAAAAAGAGGAAGTGGCAAAGACAAGAATTATTTATCAGAGAGATCCTTCTGTCATGATAGTGTCATGATACTGCTCTGAATGTTGAAGAATACTTTGTATCATTCTGCATACATTAAAGTGTAAGTTAAGCTCTTAAAATATATATTTTCACTGTATCCTGCTACAATACTTTTCCTGAACACAAGAATGGCCGCATTTTTCCTATGTCTAAATGTCTAAGTTCAGCACCTTTTTATACATGTGATAAATAAACCGCACGTGCATCTTATATTCTTTAAAATGGACTAAAGTTTTCTCTCTTCTGCTTATATTTGTAAAAAGGGGTTAACTTTATGTACTAACTCAGGTTAATGGAACTAGATCAAGAGCTGCATTGGGTCAATGGTACTGGAACGTGCATGGGATCCACTCCTGCTCCTTCTGAACCGGTGGGAACAAAAACCAGGCTCGTAGTGTAGAAAGCTTGTATTGAACTTTGGTTCACTAGAGGGTATGGAAAGAATATAGTTTCTTCTTAAAATGATTTATTTAAATTGGTAGACTAGAATTATACTTAAAACCAAGTGTCTAAATGCACCTGTTTAAGTCAGCTTCTTGTTCTCTCAGGTATTTAGGCATTGAATTTTCCCCATTAGCAGCATGATTGACACTGTGGTCCTTACAATAACACATGATTATAACTCTGAAAATAGCAATTACATAAAATGGAAACCAGATGTTGCATGGAATTTGACTCTCTTGGTTTCTCAATGAAGTAGATGAATTTGTAAAGCAGAAAACCACAATCATTATTCAGATGGATTGTACATGAATTAATGGCATAATATCTAAATCATATACGCTTGAAAATAATGATTAACTTCAGCTATCAAGATAAGCTAATGGAAAACAGATTTTTTTTAGAAAAAAAATCAAGGACATACTCCTTTCAATATATTTTATCTTTATGGTAATAACAAAACCAGACCTGTTTTAACATTTCTTTATCCCTCAATATCAAGGATATATGTTAAAAATAAACTCTTCACAACTTTTAACCTCAAGGAGTGACCTGAAGAGTGATTTTTGTTGTTTCTTGTTGAAGGCATGAGATTTTACCTTTGTAGGTTGGAATAAATTTGATCAAACCACCTGTGTTTAATAACAGAGAGTACTTAGTGAACTAGTTTTAGCAACGGTTCGGCTTTGCATCCATACAGGATGCTAGCCTCATGGTAATGATAGGTCTGTGCAGCCCCATTCACAACACAGATGCACAAACAAGCAAACACACCCTTTGGCAGATCAGCAGAACAGCACACTGCTTTGCAGAACCTTAATGCATTTGTAACTCCAAATATCACACACAGCTCTCAACCCTCAGTTAGCAGCATCATAAGTGGTTAAATTTATGAAAGCCTTGGCACATCATTTTCACTATCATGTATTCTCAATGACATCATCATTGTAAAATTAGGAACTTTCTTTCTCTCTTTCCTGCAGATGTGGAAGTTTGAAATTGCATTCCATGGTCCTGTGCCACATTTCATCAGCGTTTTTCCTTTGCTTTCTCCAAAGACTGGCCACATGTGGTGTGTAGATTGCTGGTGCTGTTTGGGATCTCATATCAAATACTGCTACCTAATCCCAGGCGGGCCTTGGCGGGCCCACACCTGCAGCTGATTGAATCCTCCCGGAGTACAAAGGCCTGATTTACAGCATCAAGGATACAGGGCCTGGTTGCAGCTGGGCTCCAGCAGGAAAAGGAAGTTGTTCATCATCTTGTGTGCATTTCATTAACAATAGTGTACCCGATACGTAGCTTATACAATAATTTCAAATCACTGACAGAGAGCATTATGGTATTTGGCATTAGGAGGAAAAATACTTCAGGATGGGCAAATTAAATGTGAGCGTGAGGTTTTCATGTGACCCAGTGTAGTTCCACAAGCTGATTTACACTGGGAGGGCTAATCTTGAAATATTTTGTTTCTTTTACTTTATCCCATTTCTTTCCCTTTGTCTGGTGAGCAGACTGATACAGCACAGTGAGCCTCAGTGTACAAGCACGAGGGTAAGCTGCTTCAAGTTACACCCCTTTTCAAAAGAAAGGGCCCCCAAAAAAGTGTCAAAGAAAGGGGTGATCATAGCTACAAACTTATTGTCATCTTAAAAACAGGAATGTCATGGTTCATAAGTGAGCCTTGAGACAAATTTTGCCCCAGTCTTGCTGGGGGCACAGAGGGGTTCATACCTTCAGATTTTCAGATGCCTACAGTTGCATTAATTAGCTGTATAGCCATGGGAATGGGCACAGTTAGGGTGCAGTTCTTCAAGTCTGGATGTCCCACCATAAGTAACTACAGTCCTGTGAATTCAGAAGAAGTTGCAGGTATTTGTTTCTTTTCAGGAGGCATCTTGCACTCCTGGCTCTGATCGGGAACTCTTCTGTCCATTCAATGACTTAGCTCATCTGTAATTAATGACTCTTTGCAAAGTTGTATTCTTTGTGAACTTGTGTCTTTCATGCGTTCAGCTCTCATTCCTCTTTTTGGGGGCTGACCTACAGAAATAATATGTATTTCAAAAATTATTTTGTGAACATAAGGTTGTTTTCTTCAACTTCCCTTACTCAGACTTGTCTTCCATGCAGGACTCACAGAAATCACTGTTGTATAATTGAGCATTTCACATTCAGAAGACACACACTGTGGTTGAACAGTTTCTAAACTGAACTCAGAGTCTTTTTTCAGAAACAATTAAGTAGTTTCCTAGCTAAATGGTACTATTTACACTTAAAAGTCATTGAACTTCTGCAATTGCAATGTCAAATATAATTTAGATTTGAAGGCATTGAGCTGTGGCATTTATAAAAATGCATACAGTATCCTTCCAAACTGAGCACAGCTTTAATGCTGCCAGGGCAGATAACACTAAGAAAACAGCAGAACTCTCTTATTTGCTTTGTTATCAGGGAATTTAAAAAGATATATTGAAATCTATAAAGAAAAGAAAACCTTATTGAGTTTAGTTGCTACATAATCATAAATACAATTTAAAAAGGGTAAGATTTGCAGTCAGGCAGTCTCTTAGATTTCACCAGTTTTACCCATAATGTATCATGGTCTAACAGTGTTCTTGCTGAAAAGGTAACTAAAGTACAGAATGATTTTTTTCTCAAAAAAAGACACTAATTTTTCTATAACCAACCATTTCAGTAACGTGCAACATGAAGTATTTTCCTCAGCAAAGAATTCTCTCTAATTTGTAAATCCAGTTGCTGACTGCAGTTCTTTAATGAAGAAAAAGGTTTAAACAATACAATGTAAAATGTCCATGGAAAGAAAGTAATTTCACCATCTCATATTCTGTGAATATACCTTATATTTGGCAATTGTGTGAATAGTATCACACTGATTTGTGTAGTTTTCTGAAAAATTATTTGGAAAGCATGTAAGAAGTTACCCACAAGACTACATTGCAAGGATAGTTTTAGAGGCCTAAATCATGGGGAAAACTCAGCTGTGTCTGTTGGTCTGTGGTGAGATTCCCCTTGGCTTCGGTTGCTTACAACTTCTGAAATTACCAACTAAATGGCGTTCTTAAAGGACATATAGCAACAATACTAGAGGCAGTGATGGTCTGTGCATTTCTCTGAGGTGGGTGTGCTGACTACATCCAAATTTCCTTGAGCAACCCATGCTGAGCATCACTTTGAGACTCAGGTTCATCTCAGAGTTAGGCCAAATTTGCCTCTGCTTGATTTCCCTTAGCTTCCTCAGGTTTTTTTTGTATCATTGCTTGTATTGTCCATTTACCATCCCCAGACTTGTAGTTTCTAACTTGCAGTACGACCTGTCATAGAGCCTTCAAATAGCCTCCTATTTGCTTTTTCTCACCTAGTGCTTACTCTACCATTACTTTTCTTATGTAATTAAATCAGTCCTGTTTGTTACTTTTTTCCTCTAGCATCAAATGTGTTTGCGGTGTGCGTGTGGGGGACAGGGTTCCTTCACCAAGGGTTGGAAGTCAACAGACACTCAAGAAGGAACTGGCACCTCAGTACATAAACTCCTAGTGAAACTGAGACATCTTGTTTCTTCACCTTGTAAGCACCTGAAACAGCCCTTAAAGCCTCAGTCTATCCAAAAATACCTTTTATTCCCTATTCCTATAATCATTTACCTGCCTACCCTGCTAAATGCTCAAACTATTTGGCTCTCCAGGCCACCGAGAATGACTAACACCAGCTTTGTAAATTTGCAAAAGACTCAATTTCTCTGTGCTCTCTCCCATACCTTTTTGCTCATGACCAAGATTTTGAAAACATCACGTGAAAATGATAGGAAACAGGAGGACTGAAGAGATCTGTCCTAGGCTGGATATCCTCATTTCACTATGTGATGAGTAAAGGAGATGTTATCTTACATTTCGGAATTCCAGAAATATGAATCTAATTGAGGGCTGGAACAAATCCACTGAAGTTGCCTGTAAAAATAATTTCCCTTGAATAGTTATCCATATAGTATTGCTGCTTATACAGTTGTAAAAAACATTTAGCACTTTATAATCCAATCGCTGCTCCTATGCGGGCCTGGGAACATATTCTGCTCAGAAAGTTTTGAAATGCCTAGAAGGGTAACAACTTTTACAAAGTGTTCCTCCTGGAAATCACCTGGAAAACTTCCAGGATGGCATTCCAGATGTTATAGTTTTAGCAGTCACAGAAATGCACTGCACTGCATTTCCAGATCCTATACACAGTATAATGATTGCATGTGGTAGCACCTTCACTTTAATCCAAGAAAACTGATACTGAATTGCTCATCATTTGATATGTGAAGTGAGATATTCTAAAACTCTCAGCCATTGCTGGCCTACCTCTGCTCACAGGGGAGCCAAAGGTAAGACCTGAGTTGACTTTACAGCCAACAGAGTTAGACCAATACTGAAAACCTTTGGCAATTCCATACACACTTTCAGATTGCTCATACACTGTAAACAATTCAAAGTGTGTGTGTAGGAGAAAGGCACTGTAACTTCTCTTTGAATAGGGTTCCTTTACTAAAGGTATTCAATGAACTGCCTTTTGATATATTTGGCAAAATCATTATCTTTTGCACTTCAGTAGTGCCAAAATTTTATCTGGCACTGTGCACACAATACAATGACTTTAAATAGTACAGAAATGACTCTGAAACCTACTGAACAGCCATTAAAAAAAAAAAAAAAAACCCACATTTCAGAATGCACCAATATGTTCTGCTCTAACTCTTTTCAGCTTTTAATGCCATTCCATGAGTAATGTCACTGGGGTTTGAGCCATCTATCAAACAGACTGTTAGGCTGTTATTTTGGTGTACAACAATACAAATAACATCAAGCCCAAAGCCTGGACAAAGTATGGACTTATCTCTGGACCCATGGCAAATTCAGGGGTCACATAAAACTTAAAATATTATATTTGGAAATAGTTGGCTGGCTGTTTTTTAATAAAGCATCTAGGAATCTAATACAGGATCAGGAGTCTATTGTGCTAGCTATGGCATAAAATACGCTTTTAAAAAAAGCAGTGTCGCTTCCAAGAAATGACTACAGAAGTGAAAAATAAGAGACAATGACTAGAATCAAACAGTCTGAACAAGACTGTACACAGAATCTCAGTGTTGTGTCAAAAATTTTAAAGTGTGACTTTGCTGGCTCTTTACTGAGAAGTAAATTTCACCCCAAATATTCAGAAATGGTACATATGCACTGATCTGATGGTTCTTTTATGGGATCTGAGTCTAAAAGAGACATGGCACAAGGATGCAGTTGGATCATGCACTCTAAGTAAGTGGCCTCAAGTACAAGAAACCATGGTAAGCAGATGCTTTGTGTTACAAGACTACTTCATTTAGTGTTAGTCTGGAGGTCACCTCATTCTTGCCTCCCATGGCACTTCTTTAAACAACAGTAATCTGAGGAAAACTTTTGGTTAACCAAACCTCTTGATTGTAGGTTATTGTCATTTTATTGCTAATACATTATTCGCTTTCCTGATACTGCCTGCTGTCTCTTTTTAGTGCCCCCTCAAGCAAGACAGATATTTCTTTTAAGTTGTTCAGCATAGACAAGTTTCCTAAGGTTTATTTTTTCCAGAAAAAGAGAGTCATTGGAAACTGCTGAGTATGCTGGGGAAGATTTTGAGAAGAGAAGGCCTCTTCCATTTATTTATTTATTATTTTTAAAATATGATCTCTTGACGATGCTAACATGTGAGGATCTTTCCATCCCCTGTAGAGAAGCTACACTTTACTTTGGAGATAGTGCCTCCTGAGAACAGTTTCTATATGTAGTTTTTCTCGTTTTGAACATTTCTCCAGAGGTTCATCTTGCCTCCTTTCATTTCAGTTCACAAATCATCATTTTTCCAGCCAAAGGCTCCTCTATTTGGTAAGTAGCAGAGCAGAACTTTATTCACATGTTGTCACCACTGGTTTCCAAAATAGCCTATTCAAGTGGGTTGGCAAATTTCAGCTAAAATGTGTGTAGAACTGAAAACAATATCTGGCTTCTTAAGTTACCAGACTTAATTGTGCCAATATATGCTTTCATTTCTTATTGCTGTTCCACAACTTTTTCAAACATAAACAAAACAGAGTTCCAAAATATTAGAACTTTCCAGCTTTGAGAAAGTTGTTTTCTTCCTCAAATCGGGTAAGGGATTTTCTAGCTGTCAAAGAATGGAAAAAGTGTTCACAAATATTTTTTCTACCCAACTGCCTTTTAATGCTTATTCCATATTGCATTTGTGCCCACCATGCAGTTGATGCATGTTGGATCATACAGTAGAGGGTATCTGTCTATTCCTAATCAGCTCCATGCAGTGTCTACATTGGCATAACCATCTGCCATCTCAAAACTATGCTTAGAGTTAAGCATTCGCAGGCTGGTAGTTGGGTGCCCTCTTCACTCATTTGACCATGCTATATCTATGTATGCTAATTAAAAACAGATAATATTATAGAACAGAGATTATCTTGAAGAATTTAGAGCATTAGATTTTTAACCCTATCAAGTGGGCTGTGCTTGAGTGTCATTCTGGTAACTACCTGCTCTATGCTGTGTGCTCTCGGGCTTCCAACATGTCATTAGAGATGTGCATATGAATATACTCACACAGGTTTTTTTCATATTTCATAAACTAGATTTCATAAAACCAGGTAGAACCCTCTCCAGGAATGAGGATGGCAGAGGACAGCTGCAGTTTAAATTTCATTGTGCAGTGGGAAAAAAAAAAAAAAAAAAAAAGAATGAGAACAACATAAAGGTGAGTCCAGGAAATTCCTTAGTCCAGTGTTAGGTAGGTGATTTGGAATTAATTTGATTTCTTTTCATGACCAAGATTTGGTGCGATGTTGCTAGCTTTTCCCTGTGAATGCTAATCTCTTGCAGTGATGCTACAGAAGAGTAAAATAAAATCCCATTACCCATGCAAAACTTGATCTATTTTAATGATCCGAGCAAGTAGGGGCATGGTTCTCAGGTTAAGGAAAGCTCTAATTAAAACAGCTGCTCTGCCCTATTTGCTTCAGTTTCCTAACTGCTCGGATTCTTCATTACTACAGTTGTTTGGAGAATTTTTGAGGCTTGAATTACGAGGGTGTGGATTAGAAGCTGACTACCCTAACTGCAACATCTGTAAGCTCTTAATTTCTGCTACAGCAGGTGTCAAATTTTCCCTAGATAACTGTCCTGCTGTTGTTCTGGTTACATGTAGCCTTGTCAACAAGCTGTTTGTCAGCTGGTTCTCTCATGTTTCCTTTCCTTCATGACCATTGATGAAGCCAACAACTGGAGAGCATCTAGGGTGGAATTCTCTTTAGTTCTATACTGCTTGATTTAAAATATAATAAGACAGGTCTGAGAGTAAGCAATGGCATATGAATATTTGGGAGTGATACTGTCTTTTATGACACTATATTTTTTCAAGGAGTTGTAAATTTTAGTACATTGGATCTAACTTGACTTCCTACTTAGCATAAGCCATAGGAATTCCCTGGATGTCTGAGGACACATTCCCTGGCTATGTTTCACTAAAAAGGCCAGTATGACGAACACATTTCCAGTGATGCAGAATCCACTGCAGCCTGCAGTGTGTTGTTTCTTTAGTTAATCCTCACTGTAATTTCATGCCTGAGTTGTATTGCTCCAGTTTCCAGCTGTTGTAAGACATTTTATCTGCTAATATAGTATTCCCTTGCTTTACACTATTCACTCTCTCTTTTTATAGATTGCAATAAAAACATTTCTTAGCTTTTATCTCCTTGTTATGCTAATCACAGCTAAATCCTTGTGACTTGTGAGAGACATGCTGTCCAGTCCTTTAAAAGTTCTTGTGACAATTCTCTGAACCATCCTCAAATATCTCCATGTATTTTTGAGCATGTTTTGTTAATGACTAGCTTTGAGACTTTCTTGAGACATACCATGGAACAAAAAGTCCTGATGAGAGGCTAAATATGTTACCCCAGCCAGGTTCAGTGCCACACTGATAGGTGTGTGCTTAGCTAACAAGGAATCGGTTCCAATGCCTGTTGAAATCAGCAGCCAAGCTCCCATCAATTTCTCTGGGCTCTAGAAAAGGCCTGTGTTTTTAGGACTCTACAGATTTTTTAAAAACAAATGTGCTTTGTGAGATTTTGTTTCTGATGTGAACCTGTATTCAGTCCCAAGTGACTTCTTCATATTTTGCATGTCTTCTCACTTTCAGACTACTTCTCATTTTGAATATCAATTCTAAATAATAAATAGATGAAAGATGATTAGTACATTTCAAATGAAGCCATCACTTTTTGCTGGATTTTCCCATCAGATGTGAAAATTTCAGTTTCCAGTATTTCCACTCAATTTTTCTGATTAATGATTGATTATTAAGTATTACTTAATGATTAAATATTTTCACAGTTGTTCTGATTAACTCTGCTTGAATCTCAGCCTGAATTGCCAAAACCTTGTCTCAAGCTTTGGGTTTCCTAATGTCATGGGAGTTTCTGCTTGTTTTTAAGAATAGTGGCAAAAAGTCTCCTTATACCTTATTTGGACTGCATGGAAAAAGAAACTGAATGTGTAAATGAGCACTAAAAATTGGATATGATTGTGGCCAGCTAGGTAGAAACTAAGAAAGGCTCACCTGTAAGGGTGAATAGGCTTCTCTGCTTCCTGCACATAGGCATAATTCTGGTCGAGCCCTTCACTGTGCACGGAGAGCCTTTTTGGTGCTGGGTGCAGAGGACTGTGTGCCCACTCTGTCCAGGATCCCAAAAGAGCGGAGAAGCTGATCTAGAAGCTGCAGAGCTGCGTCAGTGTAACACTATGCCTGGGGTGGGAAATCCCGAGGGAGGGCATGCTAACCCAGGTTACTGCTGCCGCTCGGCTCCCAAATCGCCTCTGGCGGAGGGCAGTCACCTTCAGAAGAAGCTGATATCATTTTGAACTTCCTGCAGCTGACTGTTCAGACAAACTCTCACTGTCTGCATGCTCCAAAACCTGTTGAAATCAATGGCCAGACTCCCACTGGTTTCCCTGGGCTTTGAAATAAGCGTTTTGGGCTTTTATGATTTGGAACAGTCCCATGTCTTTTTGCACTCCAAAGTTTCTGATTCAGTATGTTCAGTTTGTATTTATTTCTGTATGTTTCCATTCTTCTGAAGGGAGCAGAGGATGGATTATGAGCTGGACTATGTCCTTACTATGTGGCAGTCAGTGTGTGTGCCATAGATTGCATACTGCTGCTGGAATAAAAGAAAAATAGGTTTATGGGGAACTTAATGGCTATAAGAATAATGTAAGTCCAAAAAGTGCCAAGAAAATTCAAGAATCTGATTCCAGGGACCTATATTAACTGAATATGAAATCTCACTTTGAAAACACTTTGATACCTTTAACAAATAATTTTCTTTCTTTCCCTGTATTTGCCTGGAACAACTAATTTATTTGCTCCTATTGCTTAGCCCTTTCACAACCCTGAGTCAAAAGAAACTTAGCAATCACGTAACTGCTGGAAGAAGCAGTTGATATTTCTTAAATAGGTTCTCTATAAAAATATTCCTCAGTGAAGATCCACTTGTTCACTCAAAACTCGAAGAAGCAAAGCAAGAAGTCTGTGCGCAGGTATGCGTGCCCATCTATTGGACTTTTCTACACCCTGGAGTCAAATGATGGCAGTTATAATGTCAGTATTGACCTCATATGTTTTATCTGAGGATGCCCTCTGGCTTTTCCTAATTCACTGAAGATCACACAATGTGCTCTCCTTTCACAACAAATATCTGTAGTAACACAAGATTTCTGTTACCCTCACAAGACACTTTTTCTTTAACATCCCTTTTAAGGCAGATAAGAAAATCTATGAAAAAAAATCAGAAAAGCAGAAAAAAAGACTTGATAAATGGGAACTACATCTTATTTCTATGATGAATTGCCTCCAACAACCTGGTTAATAGGGTCATTCAGTGCATATTTCCATGATTAACTCAATTTTCATTTTAGCTTTGCAGTTCACCTTTAAATATTTAGCTTGGTTCCTGTGGACAAATGTTGATGTTGGCTCTCTCGTCAGACTGATGAAAATGTTACACAGATGTCCTTTGGTGATCCAGCACCACTAAAAGGCCAGCAAATTACTAAATGATGAACTGTCTCCATCATTCTTCTGGCTGGTGGCTTTCACTTAAGACCCTTTACTACTCATTCTGTTTTCTTGTCTGATGTTCCTGTTCTTCCTAAGTAATGCAGTAATTTCTGTGTGAACATTCTGTTTTCTGGACAAAACTGGCTGTATTACAGTCTTCCAGAATACAGACTGTGTTTTACTGGTTACTGATTAGGACTCCTGACAACATCCTACCTTTTCTTTAGAGATACATTATCTGAAATGTTAAAGGTTCAGTAGTTCTACTGGTAGCTCATAAAGAGCCCATCCTTTAACAGAAGAGGTCTGTATTAACAAAAAAAAGTAGTGGCTCAGCCTCACATGCCATTTCAGGAAACATAATTTAGTCTACACAGAAATGCTGTCTCACAGGTCTTTTATCTGTTTATTTCCAGAAAATTATGTGAAATCTTCTTTTTTCCCACCAGTTTCCACAGATGCCGTGGTAAGAAAGAAAATGTTGTCTCTAGTCCCTGGTCATCTGGGGGATGATCTGTTGTGTTCATTGTTTCTAGAGTTCCACTGCCTTCAAGGATGTTCAAACTGCAAGGCTGGGAATTAATGAGCAAGGGAGCAGTATTCACACTAATTTAGATGCCTGAAGTTAGGAAGTTGATTTCCTCAGCTCCCTTCCTATACGGCTAACAGAGATAGGTAAACTACTCATAGGGCTATTTGAAGCAGGAACCTCATTTAGGAGAACAGCCAGGATCTGAATTGAGTTCCTAGGTATCTCATGCCATTCAAGGTACTCTAGGGCATCTTTGTGGAACTTCCATTTGCTGCCTAGAAAACTGAGTCTCCAGTAGGTGCTGTGTCACGTCTGGCAGTCCCATGTAGATGTATCAAATTCCCTAGGGCACCTATATTCGGGCAACTGAATGGAGCCTTGACTGTTTGTCTTTGCTCAGTAAGTTGTTTCCAGCCTTAGCCTATCATCACATTCTTGCCTTATTTGTAAGGAATATTGCTGTCCATCAAGGGGAGGCTGGAATTTAGATCATAACTGCGTTCAAATACTTCACCCATTACATCTCTAGCACACATCCAGCTGCAGAATGCTTGGAAGAAGTAACCTTTCTATTAGCACTCACTATACAAGCACTGAAGCTACTTTATTGGAAGGATAGAGACTGAAGCATTTGCGGATAGAGCACTTCTACGTAGTTCTCTCTGAAGCCTGTTTGCTCTTATATTCTTTATTGAGAACAGGCAAGGGGGAATCGGGAGCCCTATCTGCTCAACACTTTCTTATTACCTAAAGATCACCTTTCCTTTTGACCGTTCCTTCAAAATACTTAACTTTCATTGGCAGTGTGCCCTCTCATTCTCTAAAACAAAATTCCCTTTGTCCTCTAAACTCTCCTTTCATCTTTTGGTTCATCTGGTGATCAAGCTACACCTTACTGCACTGAGATAGTTGAACCTGGCCCCTACAAAGCCACTCGGTATCAATAAAGTTCTTGTGATACGCTTCAGACACAGAGAGCGCTAAATATATTTTTTTATTTCTTTAATCAGTTAGTCCAACTCAATATTCATTCTTGTCTATAAAGGTGAGAAATAACTTTCTCCACCAGTCTGGGTTCTTTACATCATAACTGTGCAATGCATGAGAACACTTTTCAAGGAGTTCACTTTTGTCTACTATGAACTATTTTTAAAAATTCTTTATGAAACAAAGTCTTCCATGTCTTGAGCACAGCATTTAGCCAAAAATGCAATGACATCACTTCACTTAGCAGAGTCTTTGGCTAGAAAGGGTGGATAGCAGACACCACAGTGAAATGTTTGGTGAATGAATGATACTTTTTTTTCAGCACCTACAGTTTCTTCAGTACCTTTGGCTGTGTTTTGTATGCTATTTTCTAATGTCTTTCGGACAACTTCTGAAATCTAGACTGTTATTTCCATTCTTTAGAACTGGTCCCCTAGTTTTGGTGAGTGGTTTCATTCCATTATTGGATCTAACATTTTGGGCATATCTACATTACACAACAGAGCACTGCACTTGAGACATGTCAGATTGCTGTAAATGAGCTAGTATGTCCTCATGGAATAGCGTGGTGCCACATGAGGGAGCAGCTCCGATCTAAGAAGCACAGCAGCCCGGAGGTATGGCTATGCAATCCCCGAGCAGATCCCTGCTGACACAGCTATGCCATGTGGTTCTGAGGATGGCTTGTTCAGGGCTAGTTTGATTATCTGTTCCTCAGTCTGTACTGTGTGGTTATAGAAATATTGAACTTCATGGTAAATCAAGGGAACTTAGGCTGTTTCTTAGTTAATTGTGTTGTGTTTTGTTTTGTTTTGTTTTCACATGCTGATTGAAAGTTGACCTTGTGTTGATTAATTGATGCAAACAAACCATAATTACCATTGCTCCAGAGGCTAACTTTCACTGCTGGCAAAATGAGGTTTTACTTCATTCACTTCAGTGGACTTGAGCCTGCTTATGTCAACACTGACTTTGGCCTCAGAGAATGAAAACAATAGAGTCATACAGAGGAGAGTGCTCTTTTTCTATCAGTGTATTAAACAAAGGATAATATTAAGTTTGGATAGTGGATAAAGTTAAGCTATGCTAATACTTATAATCAACTACCACTCTGTTGAAATTAGAAATCACACATTCTTGAGGTTTCTAGCTATTTTTCCTGCCAAGAACATGTAGTGCTTCTACCAATTGCATAGTAAAAATGAGAGACAGACTTTCTTGCACTAAAGCAGTCAGCAGTTACTGTAAGTTCACCTTTAAATCATGGACACCTTGGTTATTGATCATTAAAAATACACAGAGGATGGAGAGATGCTGTTTGATAAAAAGTGATGAAAGTGATGAAAGCATTGAGAAATAGCAACTGAACAGTGTTCCTCTGTGGTGTCAAAAACCTCCTCACCAAAAGTAACTCAGGGAAGTGAGTAAGCCTCTTTGTCTTCCTCTCTCTTTCTCCCTGTTTGCCATTACTTAGAGGAAATTTGCCTGCTCCCTGTGAAACTGTCACTGTGTGAAACTGAAAGTTTTCCATGGGAGCTGGCCTGCAGAGGTGCAGGGGTGCACCTTGGGGCCATTTGTGGGGTTTGGTGGAAGAATGGTCCCTGGGGCATCGTCTACACTAGAAGAATAGAGGTTCAGGTTAGACACTGGGAAAATACTTTTTTCAGCAGGAGTGCAGCACTAGAACAGGCACCCCGAAAAGTGGTGGGAGCTCCATCCTTAAGAGATTTTCAACACTGTGGCTAAACAAAGCCACAGCTGACCTGATCTAGTGACAGAAGTCATTCTTCAGGAGGTTTGACAGGATGATACAGCCAGAGGTCCCTTCCAACCAAAATTTTTGTGAGTTTACTGAGTCCAGCCCTCAATATAGACCCATTATATTGGTACGATTTAGCCTGGGTATTTTGCAGAATAAAGTTCACCAGGGAAAATACCTTCATATGTAGTGCAGCACACCTTCATGGGTGATCATACCAAAGTATGATCTTTTTGTTATGATGCTGAAAAAACACCATTACAGGAATGTGCAAGGTCCAGGAATAAGATTTGTATTGAGAACTTAGATTTTTCCATGATTATATAAGAACTTATGAAAAGATTATTCCTGTACCTCTTCTTCCTCCATTTCCTCTCCTTGCAGTGTGGTAGGAATAGGCCACATTTTATGATTTGGGTATCATATTTTTGCTGGCTCTTCATGGGAGAGGAGATTTTGTACAGTTTCTATCTTACTTTCAGGTACACTATGTCAATGCTTGAAACTTATCTGGGACTTAAAGACTCTTCTGTACAAACCATTGGTCTCAAAGTACTTGTAAATTTTTTCGACCTATGTAGGCAATGTGGACCATCATTCCTTTTAGTACTGAGAACAGACCTCAGACTCAGCCCTGACAGAAAATTTCTGAGAGGCAGAGTGTCCCTGTATTATAACAAATTATGCAGAAGTGAACATTTGCTCTATTTTAATCTAAAAAGACTGTTAGCTTTCAGAACTAAAGCACACATCTGACCTTCTAACTGGGAAGTGCTAGCTTATGTGTTTGGCCAAATAATTTTTTTCACTCCACCTAGGGCTACAAGATCTTTATATTGTGTATATTTTTTCCACTTAGCGTAATTAATAACAACTTACTTCTAGGCAGTTTCATTTGCCCTAAAGGATGTAAACAGCTTTATTAACTTATTATTAAGAAATAATGGGCTCTCCATAATTACAGTGGCCATCACCTTCCATTCCAAGGCTTTATTTTTACTACTTTATAACTTTCACTTGAGGGTGGGGAAACTTGGCCCGATAATGGCTGTTTTTACTCTGAGGGCAAAGGAGAATTCTTCTGTGGAGTTTGATGAAAAGCCACCAAACTGCACCTGAGTTACAAGCCATTAAAAATCACCCATATTTCAAAATTGGGAATTTGGCTTGAGCTTTAGGTTTGACACCTTTCTTCTTATGAAAAGTGTCATTCAATCTTTAATGATGAACGGTCAAACTCTGGACTTCGCACTTTACGTCCCATGTGAAAAGTGGTACCTCTTGTAACATATTGCACCTTGATTTAGAGGTAACATAGTGCCTTGAGCTGTGGCTGCAGCTTCCATTCACACCATTGTAAATCCTGAGGGGAAGACTGACGTGTGGCTATGAAGGTATTTCAGTGAAAAATTACTTAACTACATCACCAGCACTCCTCTTAACACAAAGTATTTATCCAGTGCTTATAATAGCTGTCTGAATTATTATTCCCTTTTGTTTCCTGTCCTATTGGTATCTTGTCTCATTTTTTGACTCATTAGAAGGTAACTGATTTACTGATTAGTGTTCCCAAAAGGTTTATTAGTTTATTTTTTTATAGGTTTGTAAGGTTTCCATGAAATCCTAGATCCCACTGGAGATTTCCATTTCCTCAGTTAGAATAAGGCAAAATGCAGAACTGATCTAGAACTTGGCATGAACAATAGAGCAGAGACCTCTATATTTCTCTAGGGGAGAGATAAGAACAGCTGGTGAAGCTAAGCAGCCATCAATGAATAGGAACATTCTCCAATAATATGTTTGTTCTAAGAGATTTCTGCCCCTTTACTCTGTTTTTCCTAGCCCTTCTTCCTCAGACACTCCCTGAGATATCTCCATGTGGATGTCTGTATGTGCCCTAGAAATTTGCATCCCCATTATAGTCAATGAAGGTTTAACTCAAAGAATTCCCAGATAAATACTTGCCTAGTTAAGTGTAAGAAATTCATTTACAGTTAGATTATAATTTTCTAGGATCTGCTGATGGGGGAAAGGAAGATATCTCTATTGTGGAACCATAGAAAAATTCAGGTCAGAGGTGACATCTGGAGATCATGTGGTCCAACCTCCTTTTGAAAGAAGGACCTTGGATTAGGTTACCCAGAGAGAAACCAATTTTTGAGTATTTTCAGAAAAGGAGACTCCAACACTGGTCTGGGCAGCCTTTTCCAATGTTTAGTTGTTCTCATGAAGAAGATTTTTTTTCTCCTATATCCAGTAGAATTTCCCCTCAAGCAACTTGTGCTTTTTGCATTGTGTCTTGTCACGGTGCATCTTTCTGAAGACAGTACTTCCATCTTCTCTAAAACTATCTTTTACACATTAGAAGGCTGTGATTAGATTGCCTTCAACCTTCTCCTCTCTGGGCTGAGCAAACCTAATTCCTTCAACTTTTCTTCATATGTGAAATTCTCCAGTCCTCTAATCATCTTGGTGGACCTCCCATGGACCTTCTCCAGTTTTTCAATGTCTATTACACTGTGGGGACCAAAACTGGACACAGTATTTGAGATGTAGTCTAACAAGTGCTGAGCAGGGTTTAATAATCACATCCCTTGATCTGCAGGCTATAGACTTGTGGGTGCAGGGCAGGATGTTGTTAGCCTTCCCTGCTACCTAGGTGTGCTGTTGGGCTATACTTAGCTTGCTGCCCACCGCAACCCCAAGGCCTTCTAAGCAGAGTTGCTCCTCAGCAAGTTGGACCCTAGCCTGTGCAGCTGCTTGGGATTATTCCATACCAGGTGCAGGACTTTGCATTTATCTTTCTTAAACCTCAAACAGTTCTTGTTTGCCCAATCTTTCAGCCAGCTGAGACCTTTCTGTATGGTGGCTCTTCCTTTTGGTGCATTTGCCTCTCCTTCCAATTGTCTACAGGCATGGTAAGGGAACTTTCAGTCCTGTCATCCACACTGTTCAGGTAGATACTGAGTAGATTTGAACTCACTATCTACCCCTGAGAAACTCCACTTACAACTGGCTGCCAGCTCAACTTTGAGCCATTAACAATCACTCACTGAACTTAGTATTTTAGCCAGTTTTCCATTTGACTTAGGGTCCACTTTCCCAATCCATATCTTACCAGCTGGTCAACAATGATGTTGTGGGAGACTGTTGAAAGTCTTGCTAAAATCAAGGTAGATAACATCCATAGCTCTGTACCCGTTCACTGAGCAAATTGTTTCATCATAGAAGGCAAATATATTGGTTCAGTATGAATTATTCCTGGTAAACCCATGCTGTCTTTTCTCAGTTATGTCTTTTATGCCCTTCATATGCCTAGAAATAGCTTCCATGAGGACCTTTTCCATTATTTTCTCAGGGACTGAAGTGAGGCTTACTTGGTTGTAGTTTCCTAAATCTTCTTTTTTTTCCATTCTTGTAGAAGGGATAATATTTGCACTTTTCTAGTCATCTGAGACTTCCTCTGATCTTCATGAGCTTTCAAAAATGGTAGAATGTCTTTGCCATAAAGTCAAACAGCACTTTTAGTACGCTTGGATGCATCCTATCAGGTCCTAAACACTTGTATATGTCCAACTTGTACAGACAGTCCCTAACTTGACCCTCCCTACTCATGGTTCACCATTTGCTGTGTTGTTCCTTTTAGGCATAGAGACTTGAGAGATGACCTTATCTGTAACTAAAACAAAGAAGTTTTATCTGTATGGGGCTTATTACAAGTAGGTCTTAGCCTCTAGAGGTTATTGCAATGCAAATAATAGCAATTGCAATGATTGCGCTAAGTCTGTCAAACAAAATCAAATTGCTATGCCTTAATAAGTCACTGAAGGGAAAAGTAATTTTGCTTAACTTTTGGTGTCTGCAATGTGTATGTCTACATTTGAGCTAGTCATTCTCAGCTCCTTTTATTGTCAATTGTCAATTAGATAGTTTCAGAGCGATTCACCTGACTTATTTTGGACATCTACTATAGGACGAGATGATTTGTGCCTTGGACTGACTATATTAACTAGATCTCTACTGACTACGGTGACTGCTCAGACACAGATGTCTACATTGTCAGATGAATCCCCAGATTTGTCCACTCTTAGCTTGTAGCAAGTGTGAGGTAAAATTATTACTCTAGCATCGGAGAAAAAGGATGAAAAATCTGACTATGATGACATGGTGTAGCTCAGCTTGTGCCCAGAAACTGAATAGGTCACATTAACCCTATCATACACCAGAGTTTCCAACGACTTACTTATCTCCCTGTGAAGCGATGTTGAAATCAGCTGGACAGTGGTAGGACTATTTAATAAGGCAGTAAACTAAACAGTTAACACGAACAAGTTTAAAATGCAGAAGAGAATAAATGGAAAGTTATTTAGCTTCTGGAGCCAAATAAACCTCTTGGGCTTCTTCTGAAAATTTTTAAAGAGAGCAGTGGGTCGCATACTAGTAGCAACATAATGCTTCCCAACCAGCACACCTACTGTTTAGCATGACACTGGAAAAAAATCAGCACATTTAGCCTCAGCTGTGGCAGCTGCAGAACAGATGGAGGCTAGTGTTGCTTGACTCCTCCTCCACTTCTAATTAACCTGTACAAAGGGAAAGGCAGTCATAAGATCTTAAGTGAAAAACCCTATGTCTTCGCTAAGGCTTTTTTTATGTGAGAGTAGTGAAAAACAGGGAAAGCTCTATATCTTATCAGGTACAACTCTTGCCTTTCAACACAGAGGCCACACTTTGAGTTTAAAGGAGCTGCTTACATTAATTCAGTAGGTCTCACCTCAAAACCTAATGTACTGTGGCCTAAATTGATGGATGACTTAATTCACAGTCCTCTTGGCAGCTGACAGTCTCATATTCAAGAGCAACCTCAGTTGTAAAAAAGCCTAAGTCCACCTATAGATGGACAGAGGAAGAAGGGGCTGCAAAATCTGTGCTGATCTACATTGTAAGTACTGAACTGTGGAAGCTGTCAGTCAGCGTGGAATCTGGCCTTAGACCTCCTGCCCATGGGATGTTCTGTACAGATATGTGTGTGCTACCTATGCATCTATTTATATGTATGTATATATAAGCATGCATATATATGTATCCTAAGTGCTTGCAGTAAAACAGTAAGTTTAGAGCAGAAAAATGTTTCCAGAATTTCTGTGCAATAGAGGTAGAGCTGACTAAATGTTTAACTTTTGTATGTGATGAATGATAGCCATTTGGACTACCATAAATTTTAATACCCATGAATGGAGGTGGATTCTCATCTAATCCTTTGTTTGCTTTTTATGAGTTTATTTATTGTTTGTTCTGAGATAGAGACATTTGAGAATGGGAACACATAATGAAATACACTGGGTGATTCAAAAGTATAGTCTCAGGTCTGAAGAATTTATAATCTATTCAGACAAAAGAAAAGCAGAGTTTGGAAATGGGGATACAGAAAACAAGCAAAAGGAACTGCTTGCAAATATCATACCTTTATGTAATACCTTTTGAGCACTAAGGTATGGCATGCTGTTGCCATATCTCTAAAAAAAGAAAGTGTGTGTAAATCATGTGATTTAATCTTGTGTCATGATGAAATTTTGGCAGATGCTTGGTCAGATGCTTATTTAAAATCAAATTCAAAAAAAATGTGTTTTTAAAATAAATGTAAAAGTTAAAAATATACATCCAGATTAATAATTACAGACAATGTCAGAGGAAAAAAGAATGCTTACCAGGTGTTGACCCAGCCAGTTTTTCAACATACTTTATGTTATTGCCCAATGCAATAACATTAGACAGCTACATCACTGTACCACTTCAGAGGTGTAGGTATTCATCAGAGAGTCGTTAAATGTTGCATTTTCTCAGTGTCACACAATTGCAGAAACAGTCTTGCTGGATATTTGTGCTGATCCACTGAGAAATGTGTCACTGTTGAAAGGCCCCATAATGTCCTGTACTTCAGGAGTGAAGCATGCAGAGGACCACAAATTCACCTACGTTAGCTGGTGGACAATGGGCAGCATTTCTTTTTTCTTCTAAAAGAAAAACACTGCCCAAGTTACTTCTGAGATTCTTAAGAAGGCTCATTTCTTGCACAGTCTGTGCTATGAGGATACTGTTCTCTTCCTAAACATTCCCTGTTTTAACTCTGTCACTCAAATTCTTTCCCCCCTACCCAAAAATGCCATTGCTGACTTCAGCTCCTCTTTAAATCTCCCTGATAATTCTCCCTTTACTTGAATCTCCTAACAGATCAGTCTCCCCTGTGTGATCTTTTCTTCCTTCACTTCAAAGTGGACCCAGATTGTTGTCACAGCCTGGTTGTCACCATATACATGCTCTCACTGCCTAGATTACAGGAGGACATCTTTTGCTTTTTGCACCTCCTTTTGGGGCTTCAGCTTGTCAAGCTATCTAAATGTATACTCAACTAACTTCAGTCAAAGGGACTGACCTATTCAGATGCTTAAAGCAAACGTGTATTAAACACCTTGGTGGATCAAAGCTCTACGGATCTCTTTCAATCTTGGAGCAGCTCCCTGATGTTCTACAAGCTGCTACTTATTGCCAATGTTGTTATTACTATTATTATGCAAAACATAATAGTCCAAGTCATAGACTATCATTCTGTGGCATTTTATATGACAGGAAATGAAAAGAATTCAGTTAGCTTGTACAGGGTAGAAACTCTTTCCTACCAGAATTAGGTTAGGTAATTTGTCTGCATCTGGATTTTCTTGCAAGAAACTAGCCTATGTAACCCAGCAGCTAGCAATGCAGAACAACGCTATTACGGCCCAGAGAAAAGCTATGAGTGCGTCCCCTCTGGGGAAGTTTTGCAATCAGTTGTGATAGGAGAAGCAGCTTACCCACCGTAGTTGCTAGAAATTAGCTCTTTTTGTTCATTTTGTGGCAGTTAGGAAATGCAGAATAATAGTATATTCAAAAGCTGAATTTTGCAGGGCTTGCAGTCCTTCCCCTCAGGAGTGGCACTGCAGTGGGACTAGAACCGTGCTGGTTTTAGAGGGACACCACTCCTGGATCAAGTGTTCCACTTCTTTTAAAAGGGGTTTCCATGTCAAATCGCCGACATTTTAAAAACCATTTTTACACAGTTACATCAGCACTCCTACAACTTCTTACTTATTAAATATAGTTCCCAGTGCGACTCCTTGGCTTAAATACAACAGGTACTTTTATGAAACCTGGTTTGAGTTTTTAGTGCAGCTGTGCAAAACTTTTGTAATGAAACCCAAAACCCGCCCAGGCTTGAGTTTCATTACAAACCTGAAAAGCACATCAGGTTTCCTAAAAGGTTCGTCAAAGTTCACAACTCTAAAGATTTGAGGCTGGATGAAGCAAGTCTATGCTGAGTTATGGTTTCAGGTGCAAGCCAGGGAAAATGCAGTGGTTTGACCCCCAACCAGATAAAACCCAGTGGTTTAGGTTAAAAGGGAATAAGTCCGTGCAAAGGGAAAACAGGAGATGAGTTTCATAAGCTCTTGTGAACCAGTGTAATCAGGTTTTAAGCTTCAAACCTGTGTAGGTGAATGCATCACCAATAATTATGAGTCCATACTTTGGATTTCTCTTACTTATTTGTATCTGTTTAATATTTTCTGTATTGAAATTAACTCTGTTTCTATAGTTCCTAATCAGTTAAATAAAAGGGGAGCACAAATACATAAAAATTTCTCTAATCTAATAGAGAAGCCACTCTGCAGGTGAATTCTGCAGGTACTCTGACAACTGACTAGGTGTCTCATCTTGAATAGTGGAGTGAACATTTTTGGCCCTGTGTTTCCATGTCTGAGAAATGCTCTAAAATAAAGCACTTTAAGCACATCCGTTCAATGCAATTGAACAGTGTGTGGAGATTCCCATAATACCTCACAGCTGGAGTGTCTACGGGGCACGATGCATTGACATTGCCAAATATTAGCCACTTCCCCAAAGTGATACAAGAGAATCAGTGAGGCACACTGAGAGCACCATAATGAGGGCACATGTGGCTCCTTGACAGAAACTATTATGCTGAGCACAAATCTGTGACAATTTAATCATGCCATTTCTCATTACAGTGCTAGCTCGCTCAGAGCTAGCTTGTGTACTTCCACACTGTTCTCCCCTGGGGATGTGAGAAAAGCAGGTCATCATGCAATAAGACACATAAGAGATATAAAAATATGAATACCACTATCTCAGACTTATTAATAATTGTTCC
The DNA here is from genome assembly GCF_036370855.1 of Dromaius novaehollandiae. Taxonomy (NCBI): domain Eukaryota; kingdom Metazoa; phylum Chordata; class Aves; order Casuariiformes; family Dromaiidae; genus Dromaius; species Dromaius novaehollandiae. The sequence goes on from NC_088100.1 coordinate 11,963,603, forward strand.
TATTCTTGCTTTGGACTTCTTCCCCTTTCATCTTTCATTTGGTACATCCATCAAGTGTCCAATGAGGATATGTATCAGGAATGCCATTCCATACTTTGGTCCCACAGTTCCTAGGAGGGAACTTGCACATTTTTGTGGAATTTTACAGCTTCTGGTTTTAAAAAGTGGCTTAGGTTTTGAAAAGACTGAGTCTCACTGAAAGCTTATGGTTTCTTAATCACTTACAAATCAATAAAATTTCCTCAAAATATGAAACTTTGAAGTATTTGTGGGTGGAACCACGGCTTTAGAGACTAAGTAAATTAATATAATGACTTTTGGTTCAGGTCCATGAGTATTTTTATTTAATTGTGAAGAGATTGGTGCCAATGCTTATGTCTGTAGAGCCAGGGTATCAGTGCAGCCTCAAATTCTTTTCTCTCTATTAATTAACTTGTTTAGTGGAAAAAAAGAGCCTTTTTTTCTCTCTCTTCTCCAAAAATTATCTAAGAAAAAGTCAGTGCCAAAAAATCATAAATCTGTCAAAATTCACAGAATTTACAAGCTCATCTTTGTAGCCTGCGAACCAAGTGGGATTAACCTTTACAGATTTAACCAATTTAAGTGACATTCATTCCGTAGTCAAGTGTCATTGTGTGTGTCCTGAAAATTTTAAATATGGCTTTGTAAATATCACTAGTCCACTAGCTTGGAAGGAGACTGAAGATAAAAGGATGTTGTCCAGTTCTCTAACTAGTCCAATGTGCCAGAAGTACATCCCAAAGATTGGGCAAGGGGGTCCTGGGTACATCTGGAGGGTCTGGTAATTCACATCCTTATTCAACTCTCACCTTTCTTAGAGTTCAAGCTACTCTTGCCAAATTAATGGTGAGGAGAACAGGCCTGTGTAGGCTTGGAGGGGTGAAGGGAGATTGCATGAGCTGCTGAACTCTTCCCTCAAGGATGACATCTTTAAAGTGTATGTGATTTATTCTACCTCCTTTTAGCCTGTGAGAACTTTAAGACATGGGGCCTGTTGTGAGTAAGAGTAAGGTGTTTTTGTTTGTGACTGAGACTGGTGATGAGGAATGTCTACCACAGTCTTTTACATTACAGGTAGCAAGTGACCATACATTGGGTTCCCTCAGATATATGAAGCAAATTAACTATTAAGTACAACTGTACATTTTAAACTCAATTTCTTAACTGGTTTTAAGACCATATTGTATTATTACATAAATCAGAAATATTACCCTAATTCTCACAGCCACCAACAAGGAAGCACAGATAACTGCAAGTAAGGCGTGCATTGATTTGTAGATCCCATGTTCTCCCAAAGAGAGACCCAAATCCACATGATGCCCATAGCGTTGGATGCTGCATTTGACTTTCTGCTTCTGCTGAAAGATATACAAAATGACATGCAGACAGACAGCTCCCAACTGGTCACCCATCTGAGGAGAGTCTGTGTTTGGCCTAATTTACAATCAAGAACTGGGAATGGCTGTTTGAGATGATAGAATATGAATAATTGGAGACAAGACCCAAATGTCTCATTTACCTCCAGACCATTCATCCTTAAGGGGATTATAAAATACAGGGTCTGTAGATTTTAAAGTATATTTTGGTTATGATTTCGGAGAGCTGTGATTGCCATGTAGTGAGCTGTTAGTCCCTGAGACACACAGATCTTTCCGCTTCTTGATGGTAAGTGGTTGTCCCTGAGGTAAGATGAGGAATCTCTTCAACCTGTTCAAGAGTTTAGCCACAGTAACAGAGACAATTTGCATGAAAAATTATAAAGAAAATGAATCTGCATTACATTGATTAAACCTGTAATTTTAAACCCATTTCAGCATTACATTCTTAAACTGTGAACATACAAACTTTTGCTGATGGTGATTTTGGAAATATAATGGGAATGAATTGTAATTGTAGTTATACTGATGGAATTAGAATAAGCTTTAAAATAGTCTAAATAAACTGTGCAGCAAGTGGGTATCTTAGAAGTAAGAAGCATTTAATTTTATGACTGAAACATATACTTTTGTTCTTACTATGAAACAATGTCAGCTGCGTGCAGATTCTGAAGCTGCATAGCACATGAAGGTGTTCATTTCTTTCTTTATGCTACATAGATATCAATGGAAGGTATCCACTTCTGTATTATTGCTTTGAATTAATAGGGACCACAGCTCCAGCCAGGAACTGGTGAAAGTCTTTCATCTATTTCCTGTCATCTCTTGTGAAATAGAAGAGAATTTTTAATCTGTTTTATTCTCACTTGCCCCCTTAATCGCTTCTCATACAACCTTAATCGCTTCTCGTACAGCCTTCTTGTGCCCAAAGAAGATGAGAATTCAAAGAAGCCTGAAAGAAAATCAGCGGAATGTGGATAGAAGCAGAGAAACCACAATCATTTCATCTAGCCCCAATCCAAAATGACCCTTTGCAATTCTGGCATCAGTGGAGTGATGAATCAGCATCTTCTTATGACAGCGCAGTCCTGACGGAGTGGTTCCTTCTCACGTTTCCCTCTGAGCAGTACAGCTGAGGGTATGCAGAGGTCAGGCTGGAGCCTTGGCCCTTGGTTTTATTGTGTGAATCATAGGAGAATACTCCAATCAGAAATAACTCAGTGAAAGGCATAACTTAACTTGCTTAATTATATTGACTCTTATATAGGCCATGAGTAAATAAATACCCTGCATACGAGGAAATATGTTTATTGAATAAAGCTTAGCTGAACTGCAGTTTGGTGCATTTAATACATCTAGAGTACATTTTTAATACTTTCATATGGCCAAATAATACTTCCACATTTATTTTTCCCCTTATTATTTAATCTACTGTACAGTGAACATACGACAATGGCTCATTGATTTATTGTGAGTGTAGCAATAGGTTTATAACTGCATGAATCATGCAGATTGCTCAATTCACCACACGCCTTAATAAAAGTTTCACTTTAATAAAACAGAGCTAAGGCAAATATGTCCAGAGCCTGGTCTGACATTCCTTATACATTACCCTGCCTCAGGAAATTATTACTATATATTTTACAGCAGCTACAGTAGGTTGGGTATCAGGATTAGAACATAGTAACTACTGTGACATTTAGCAGAACTCCTGTGTAAACCATTAACCCTCACAGGGTGGACTGGAGCAGATATATTTCAGGACAGTGGTTTTTGTCCTTTGTGATTGGTGGACGCACCCAGAAAATTTGGTCTAAAGGTATGATTCCCGACTTACTGAGTTTAAGCCCCTAGCTTTTCATTCTTACCTTACACAGATGCTTTTGAAGTAGTTCATGGACCTCACAGGGGTCTATAGGTCATAAGCTGAAAACCACTGTTCCAGGACAGCTTCTGTCATCTGGCTGCACAGAGATAAATGTGGCAACTCTCTGTTTAATTGTAATAGCCACACTTTTAAGACGTATAATAATTTCAGTAGTTACAGGTACTTCACACTGTTATCTCAAAGTGATTATGACATTTAAATCGCACCAAGATCTAGTAAAATGGATCAAAATCTTTTCCAGGTGAAGTGGTAGGAAGTATGAATTCCTATACCCAAACTTGCTCTTTTCTTGTGGGAAAAGGCTAGTTTTTAGGCTATTATGAGAGAGAGAGAAAAAAAAAAAACCTGTAGAAGGACTGATCTCTGGACATTTCCTTCAATCTAATAGAACTGGTCTCATAAAATTTCAGACACAGATGGTGAAACTCTTGTGACAGTATTTTAGAATGTTTCTAATTTGAATCAGCACTTAATTTAAACCTCAGCTGGAGCTAAGCTGTCCTCTCTCCTCTTTAGACCAATGAGTAAACGTATACTTCTTCACTCTGCCCAGCTTCCACCAGTAATTTCACTTCCCTCCTGCCTGTTCTTTAATTAGTAGAGCTCAGAACGTTAAGCATAAAGCGATTCATAGCACAAAATTTTTAATATAAGTAATTTGAGTGGGATTTTGAAAGTACTCATTGTTGGTCTGACTAATGAACTCAGTAAGAAGAGAACAGCAGCAGTGCTAACTGATCACAAAACCTTGATTATCTGTGTGCACATTGTGAAGCTCTCTGTTTGTAATAGGCTGAAGACTTGTGCTGTCCTTGACAGCAATAACAAAGTTATGATGTGAGATGTAATAGTTTGGCAATTTATTTTATTTGTATTGTTTTTAACATTTTCAGTAAAAAAATATGAAATTAATAATTCATTTGACTTGCCCTAACTGTGTCTGCAGCATTAAAATTTGCTTTTCTTGCTGTTTCTCACAATAAGGGGATATATTTGCCTGTGTTTCTTCATTTTGAACATTGTTGTGTAAAGGTGACATGTTTACAAACAAAATGAAGGAAAAATCACAGGCTTAACTGTTCTTAGTGAAACTCCCACTAGAAAGAAAAAATGAAAAAGAATTGGGAACAGTCAGTGAATTTAATAAAAACCAGCTCTGGTATTACTGTCTTCCAATACAATGAAAAACTTTTCTATTACAAGGTTGTCAGTACTGTGAAGTGTTTTTGTATAAACCTCAGGCATGCAGATAAACCCAAGTAAACTAGAGCCAAGATTTGAAATTGTTGCTTGAAATGTGTCCTCAAAACTATCTTTCTTGTCAGGGGAACTCTCTGTCATCTGGAATTATGGACTTCAAGGCACCCCAGCCATAAAAGGAGTGGAGAAGGTGTGAGGGCTTCACTATTATTCTTTTGTAGTTCAGCATCTGAATTACTCCTGCCATGCTAGGTCCCAGTTTTGGTCACATTGATAATAATTTTAGACATGTTCCTTCAGGTTCTAAGTGCAAAATGGCTGAAAGTCCACCTGGTTCCAGTTCACTGTAGCCTGCTTTGCTTAGTAATTCTCAAGTCTCTCTCCCTTTCTGCCTTTCTTCCCTTGGCTTTTGATTGAATGCCCTTTAACTGATCAGGAATGACTTCTGTAACTGTCCTGAAATCTAACCACAAAGTGCATGTGGTGTATGCATATAAACCTAGCTGTAAAAATAAATATGCTGCTTGGCAGAAGAATATTTTGCACATTAATGCAATAAAATTAGTGTTCTTTTTAAAAAATCTCATGTAATGCCTGAAATATATCAGCCAGAAAAGAAAATTGTATACTAAGAGATGGTTTATGAAGCGTAGTGGAAATATATTATGCAATTTAATTTGGAGAGTCCTGCATGGAGCTCATTAGGTTTGCTTTTGGTTAGCAGCAGAGATGGACTGTAGCAGGGTCATTCAATCTGCTTGTTTTGCTTGGTTGTGTGGATGCATCCCCTACAGTCCCATTACAGTGGCAGACTTGCAAAGCCAGGCAGTGCCGTCATTATTACATCAGGCTTGGATGCTGTGGTTTCACAAAGATGTTTTTTTCTCCAAGTGACACTGTGAAAAAGACAAATCTTCACCCTCTCCACCACTTTCTAAAATAAGCAGGAATTAACTTTTATCTACAGAGGCTGTTAGAAAAACTCCCTGGATGTAAGCGACACATTCTTTTAGGCTTCTTTTATTTGAACAACTCTCATGAATATTAAATAGATTCAATTTTAAAATGTCATTCAGGAAAAGTCTTATTGTCCAGAGTAATTCCTGAGAAATATACTGCTCTCATATTATATCGAATCTATAGTGCTTTTCATAAGGATAATTAAAACACTAAGTGTTGAATAAGGATTGAATCCTACCGTTATTTGAAAGCCCTATTGACTTCAGTGACAGAAAATGTTGTTTCTAAGTGGAGAAGAAATATAAATTGAAATTATTGTCTATTTTATATTTGTCACATTTAAAAACAGTGTAGCATTGGCTATATTTGCACTGCAAGAGTGAGAAACTAATGAGCAGAAAGAACATTTTCTACAATTAAAGAAAACATGCATTGGTATTGTCTTGAGTATGGCACATACAATACTTTTTCAATGATCTGCAATCTGTTAAAAATCAGTGGACCTTCACCGACAGAAAAACCAACAGGTCACTAGTAGCCTTCATCTGTGGCTTCCAAAGCATTTTAAAATGCATGAATGGAAGATGCCAACACATCTGGGAGATGGTTATGCAGTTCATTTGCTTAGCAGATTAGTAGAGCTGGCAACCCTAACTGCTCCATAATTAATTTTTAGGTGTCTTTCTCCTGCAGCAAAACTCCCCAGCCTGAGTTAAGTGCGATGTTCCCTGTGGGCTCAGTTAGACATGCAGGAAGGGCAGTTGTGAGGGTCTGCATGATAGGTATCTGCGTGCATGAATGTCAGACTTACTCAACAGCAAATGCTGAAGGGCAGCATTTTTAAATTCTGCCCTTTTTTAGAGGCACATAGCTAATATTCCTTCAGGGAGGCTCATTAGCCGGCTTCAAGCTGTTCAGCCATTGCCAGCAGTGGGGGTGACAGATTAGCCTGCCCGCAGATCTAGTGTGATAGTCGAGCAGCTGCTGATGAAGCAGGGAATGGGGTGTCAGGGGCTCCTCTGTCAGAGTTGGTTTAAGCCCATGAATCATTCTGCTAAGAAGACAGTCTTACCCTACTGGACTGTAGGTAAACTGGGACTGAAGGTAGTTTCTTTGGCTCCTGTAAAGGCCATGTTGCTATGCAGAAGGGAGTATGAGATCTATACGAAGAAAGATGCAGGAAACTTGACTACTCCGCTGGGGACATTAGGGGGAATTTACCTTCCAGCCCTACTTCCAACAGTGCAATTATGTGTAATTATGTGTAATTACGCACATTGTGCAATGTCTCTTTCACTCAAAAAATGTCCAGGAACAAGAAATAAAATCCAGCTTATCCCTCAGCCACGTAGCCTTTGGCAACTTTAGCCACTAGGCCTTTGGGTTGTGCTCTGTTTTGTCCTGCCTCTCTTTATGGGGTCATGGATGTCCGTTCACTGCTGCCCCATCATTTGACATGAGCAGGTGGGATGTTATGGGGCTTAGCCAGGACCTGGTGTCTCCCACATCCTGAGCGACTGCTCTAGTTGGTGGGATACTGCATAGCAAGGGTGGAGGAAAAACCTCTGTCTGCAATTATGTTTAGGAGAAGGTGGCTGTATTGTGTTTGATGTGGAGCTCAAGCCAATCGTTATGCAAATGAGGCATGCTCTGGGCTTGTGTGTCAACGCTGTATTTTACTGATCAGTCAGAGGTATACGGGAGAGGTGTACCAAGACGGCTGCATGGTGGACACAGAGACAGAGCATTAAAAGTCTAGAAATCGGTCAATGAAACATTACATGAGTTTAGATCCTTGCAGAAATAGCAGTACAGGAGGTGTTTTTTTGGATCAAAATGTTGGGCCTTAATTCTGCAAATCTGCTTTAGTTTTGCTTTAGACTCTTGCGTTTTTACCTAGATGTAGCCTCACCAACTCGTTCAAAACTACCTAAGAAGCCAAAGGGCCAGCAAGGTGTTGAACATGCATCTTACAAGAAATGACTCAAAGCTCTCAGGAACCCTCCTCTTACCCCCTTCCCTGATGGTAAATGAGAAAGCTGAAGCACTACAAAAGAAGCTTTTGTTGGACAGCGTCTTACACAGACCACATTAAGGATATTGGGATCTCTACCAGTAACTGTCTTTCTGTTAAATGTCTCTACTCTACCAGTAACCCTTTTTCTGCTAAAATAGCTGTTGGTGATGGATCAGGGTTGAATTTCTATGCTTTGCAACATTTGCTTCTCAGGCAGATAATATATTTCCATGGAAATACAGACCGTTTCTCATTGCACATTTCAAAGAGAGAGCATGGCATTATGCCATGTTATGGCTGTTAGCATCACTATATCATCCCTCCAGAATGGTCTGCTCTGCTACCACTCTCCAAAGGATCTCTTTCAGGGCATGACACTGTGAAACTAGAGAAATGATGTTTGACAACAATAAGGGTTGATGGCAAGATAAGTCAAACAGCGAAGATCGTAGGCTCCCTTTCAAAAGCTGTTCTCTGTCCCATCACTGCTGTCATTGGTTAGATTTGTTGGTCCCACCTACCAGTCTGCACAAATGAGATTAAAATACAGGATTGATACAGGAGCACAGCACACACTGTGTGTTGTGTGTAAAATATCCCTCAGAGTGATCTTAGCGGTACAGATAGCCATGTAAAATGAAGTGAAATAAGTGTTCCTTTGTGAATAGAGGCCCTCTGCCCAGCCTTTGCATCACACTGCTTAGCCTGGCCTACAGCCTATATAAAGATACATAGATTATAAAGAAAACACTCCTTTCAGAATGTGATGTGAAAACTTGTAAAACATCGCCTTTGTCCACACAACATGTATTCATTCTGGAATGTCAAATAAACACAGGGACTTTCTGAATATCCTCCCTCTAGTCTGGCATTTTGGGGTCCAAACATAAAACTGATGCATTGCTAAGGAGGGCTAAAAATGTAAAATCTGTAAGAAGTAAAACATCTTAAGCAGAGACTCTAAATTCTTTTCAACACAAAAGTCCAGGCATCAAAGTGTGGCCTCCTCAGCATGGGTAGAGAGTTGGGGGAATGTGAGGCCTTGATGTCTCTCTGAGCATTGTCCAAGGAAATTTAACTCAACAAGATGGCTCGACTATTATGTGAGCTTTGAAAGGTATAGTCCTATTAGCTCCTCTGCTGCCAAGTGAAACAAATTTAGGATAGTAGAAGTAGCCCGAAAATCTGTTTGGAAAGGCAGCCTATTTTGATAAAATGTATAAGGATTTTTTTTTTTTTTTTTTTTTTTTTTTACATTTTCCTGGAGGAAAGGCTATTTTGCCTGATGAAATTCTGAGGAATGTCATTCCTTCCTCATCTTCTATCATATGCACTTCCTGGGATCCTTTGTTTTCAATTCTTTCCAGTTGGGTAACAAGTTGAAAATGTGGAAGAATGCTTTTCACACTTTGTTACTGGTCCCCATTCAACAAAAGCTGTAAAACAGGAATAAAGCAGGGAAAAATAACTTAAAACAACTTTTTCTTTTTTAAAATGGAAATTCTCCAAAATTTTCTGTTCCTTCCAAACATATTTATTTTAAAAACCCAGAAAATGAAAATGACATTTCCAAATGTACCTTATTTTCTACTAAAAACACTGTTAAAATAATAATAATCACCAGCTGTAATGAGCATCATTCCTAGTTTCTTCTTGAAAAAGTGCTCTGAATTTTTTTTCATTTGCAGCTTCTAGACTACCCTTTTTAAAAAAGCACTTATTGCTACAGCTCAATACAATACTAATCATAAACAATTAATACAATATTAATCATAAACAGCATGATGTGATTTTCAGTAGATTTTTTTCTCTTCAATTTTCTTTCTTTCTTTTTTTTTTTGAATGCGAGGCTTTCCTTTAGATTTTCCCAGTCAGACAAATTAAGGGCAAACAATGCCACCAAAGAGGCAAAACATAGCTGCTTTCAGCTACTGTATGGATTGTGACTTAAGTCCTAAAACTAAATAATGCTACTATTCATGATTAAATACTTGTTTGCTTTCAGATGACCTTGGCTTCTATTAACTATTTTAGTAACTTCTTTTAAAGAACTTGCTGAAGAAGACAGTGTAAAGGAATCTCCCCTGAATGTAGTGTTTCTGTTTTTCACTTTTGCATTCCTCTAGATGCTTCCTGTGTGCACAATCTATCTTTGGGAAGCTCAGAGTAAAGCCTGGGATATGTCATCAGCAGGGGAAAAAACGAACTGAGTAGCATTTGTCAAGTATCTGCTATGATTACATTATCATATGTTTCTTACAAGATGTTCTGCTAAGGAAGGCCCACTTGCAAGGCCTCTTCCTTCTCTCCCATCCCTCCACCCTCACTGCATCAGAAAAAAAAATTTTCTAGCTTCCGTTGATCCACATAATGCTTAATGTCATTTTAACGCATGGCACAGAGCTGGCACCCTCAGGTTGTGAAAATTATGTTCTGGTATGTGATGTGAGGAAGAGAACAAGTGAAAGATACTGCCTGGATTTGGCAAAGATGTCAAGAAAGGGAATGGGAGTTGGAAAAGCTGTTAGCAAACATAGATTGGTAAGAGTGTCAAACAAAGACTGAATGGGCAGGACTCAAGGGGAAAACTGAAAGTTTTGTGGAGAATATATGAGGTGACCAGCTGTGTTTGAAAGCATCTCTATCAACCATTTCAAGTTTGTTCTTCTCTTATTTCAGCTTCTCGTTGACTCGTCATTTGTTACTCTGGTGGTTTGCCTCTCTAGTGGCTTTTTCCTGTGCAAATGACATTCCAAGGCTTAAATGGCACTTCCAAGGCAAGTGCCCAGGTGCTTCCTCTCTCCTACCTTTGAATAACATCCCCTGAAAGCCAGGGAGCAGATAGGATACCTCATCATTTTCCCGGAGTCCAGGTTAGTGTTTTCTTTTGCATTCAGTCTTGTGGCATCCATCCATGCTTGGGGAGGCTAACACTGTCTGACTGTTTTCTCTTACTGCTGGTGCAGCTTTCAGAGCCTGGGACTCTGCAAACTGTTTTTATGGTGTTCAGTTTATTTCCTTTACCCCTGGCTTTCAGAAAACCTTCCATTTTTCTTCTACCTCATACCTCTCCCTGCTGACTCCTCTGGCTATATGTGGGATCTAATCTCCCTCTGTAATTTCCTGCTCCCTCTCACCCCCTACTCTCAGCTTGACAACACCACTACTTCCCCCTACCCCTCACTGGGTAATATTTACTATGACTTAAGCACTGTCTCCTATTTTCTCACCTGACTTGGCGTCCTATTCAGATTCCATAAATAAGTGTGATTATGAAACATCTTGGACGGGTACTCCGTTGGCACAGGTGTCCAAACATTCTGTTCTTTCATGGTACCGTATCAGCTGTTTAGATCTCGCAGAATGGAATAGGGGGCCCAAGCTGTCCATATGCTTTTACTTTCTTTGTTTTGGTCCGTAGGCAATGATTTTCAGATTGCAAATCCTCTGAGATGCATACTCAGGGAAACTATGTTTCACAGGTCAGGCCTTGCTATTTGTGGCCATCAAGGGGTAGAAGATGTATGATAGCAAAGGCAACTGCAAAAATAGCTCTCCAAAATGTCACAAGGAATTGAATGCAACTTTTTGTTTCTGTGTTACAAAAAAAATCTTTAAAAGCCCCTTGAACAATAGTGGGCATCACAGGAAAGACTTTACTTTATAGCACAATCTTTTGCAAATAATTTTAATCCAAACCACGAGGCTTATTAAGAACAGGGAACAATGAAAGACTTACATCAGGAAACAAAGGAAAAAAACAGGTGAAAATCCAAGTCCTCTCATTTCAGATTGGTATAACTTAGTTTTGGTTAGAGATGGGCTCAGCAGTGGGCTCAGTCGTATCCTTGACTTCAGCTGACTCAGTTCTCTTACAGTTGTGGCAACACTAGAGCTCCCATGATGGTTTAAATCTGTGTTCAAGCTAGGCCAAGCCCCCATCTCCAACAGAGGCTGATACCAAATGCTTTAGAGGAATGCTTAAGAAGTGAGGGGACAGTTAGCTAAATTAAAGCCACTTGCCTTGGCTACATCAACACAAGTTTTTTCCTATTCCCTGCCTGATGGTTGACATGTCAACTGGGATGTGTTGGCTCACAAGTCATCACTGTCTCTGTTTTTTAACCATTTCTGCTTCCTCAGAAGTCAATGAGAACATAAAGAAAAAATGTTGACAGTTTACTTATGTACTGTTAGATTTTTTTTCATGCTTTATATACGAGTTTCTTTGCTCTTATATTAGAAGAGCACAAACCAACAAACTGACTAATGCTATCTACAGCATGCATTATTTTGCAGGATCTCAAATAAGGCTCAAAGACAGGCTACTGAAGCTGTTAATTGGGTACCTCAGCCTTTTCACTCTTAGAAGTGTTTGATATTGAAGATTAAATGATCAGTTTTTATTTTTTTCCCATAATTGTCATACAGGCAATTTTTCAGTCCCCAAAGCTACTCTATCTTCTATATTTTTAAAGTCTCTCAGGGAGGTGGACAACACTTCTGGGAAGCTTGAAGAGGGGAAAGAGTGAATAGACTAGTCTATATAAGCAGGTTTGCAAATGTTGCTTGCGAAGGTCAGTTGATTGAGGTAAGTTCAGTGAGGGAGAGAGGGAAACTTCTGACGTGAAGATTTGTTCTGTGCCTCATTTTGTGTGATCACAAAGGCATAAGATGAGGGCCCACCTTGTTTCTCCCAGATCATTTATCCTTCCGTGGTTGAGCACTGTGGGATGAGCAGTCTCCTTGCTGCCCTTCTATTCAATAGGGTCAAGTCTGGGCTGCTGCTTTAGGCTTTTAAGGGGTTGGGGAAGACACAAGGAGCTTCTCTACTTATCCTCTTAACAGAGAGGATAAGGTTATCTTTTTGAAATGCAGTTTCTGGCCTTTTTATATATACCATGGCTCAGAGGGAGCAATCGGGGAAGGAGGAATAGCTCTAGCTGTCTTTGCTGGGGAATTATTTTTGCTGCACTATTAGGAGGTAGCAGGATGAATGCTTTGTGCTGCTCTAGGGAGGGAATGATTACTGCTTGGAGAAAAAATTCCTAGGCTAACAGCACCCTGAAAGTAAAGCAATTATGTCTGTTTGAAAGACATAATTGTCTCTTGGATGTACTCAAACTGTGGGCTTTAGGCACAATATGTGAAAATAGTTTTTATTCTAGTGTTGGGTTGAATCTGGTAGTGGTACTATTTATTTATAGTTAGGCAACAGGCCTCACTATATCCCAGTTTTTCCCTCAAGAATTTCTCTCTTTAAGATTCAGCTCCAAGAATCTTGTGATATTATCAAAATATTCTAGATTAGGATGTTCTGGAGCCTGAGATCTCTTTTTATGTGACAATGTTTTGCCTGGCAGAATGGCTCTGGGAGGTGATCCTAATTTAAGTGGTTAGAGAGGTATCCTGGAAAGAAAAGCATGATAGTCATCATTAATCCTGTGGGTAGTTTCAAAGAACAAGGCTCTGAGACCAGTCATCTTACATCCCCTTATGTGTGCCGCCTGTGATATTCTGACGGCCAAGAGTGAATGACATAGAAGATGGAACTTGTGTTGACTTTTAACAGTTTTGAAATGATTTATGTAGTGATAAAAATGATAAAATTTCACCTGTAACTTCAGTGATATCTTTTTCAGCATTTTTACCTATACTGAACTGCCATGTAAAATGAAAACTGAAAACAGCTGTTGAGGATAGTGGGGGGGCAACTGATATGTCCACACAAGGCTACAAAACCTTGCCGTTAGTCATTTATTGTTTTCATGAATAGCCTTATTAGACAAATGATCCAATGCTGATTGAAGTCAACAAGAGGACTTGGTCTGAAGTGGGCTACCCATCCAAAAACATCAATATAATCAAACCCAATTTGTGTATGAGTAATGAATTCATATGACTAATCCAAATCTTTTGTAGAAATATATCAAAGCTAGAGAAATATGCAACAAAATTGCTTCTTACTTTGTTTCTCTGAGGGGAGAGTAAAATCTGGAGCAGGATCAGCTTCAGGATCTAAGCATCTACAAGGTAGGAGTCTGTATGTGAGCTGAGTATCTAAGATCCCACTGCAATCAGCAGGGACATAGGGTTTAATTCAGATGCTCACAGAACAGCGAATGTCTTTTGTGATACCTGAGGCATCTGAGATATCTGATTGAAGATAACACATGACTACAGCAGACCTATGTTCTTCTGGAGTTGCTGGAGACCAAATGAGATAATTTGGGGGACCTCAGGGGCATTAGATACATATGGACAAGCAAATTAAACCCTATTCAGTATAGCTTAAGGAATACTGAGAGTGATTCATCTCACCCTAATAGAGCCTCAGCTGATCAGCTGAAAAGCTGTAGATTGGTGTTAATAAAATTGCAGTCTTTGCTTTATTGCAAGACAGTAGCTATCTAGATGGACTCTGTTTAGAGTGCCTTACTGCTCAGCCAATTTGTTCAGCTACTCATGATCTAGGAGTAAGTCCCATGTGCAGTTTAAGTGTTTCCTTTAAAATAGAGTCCCATCTCACAAATACCATCATTTCAAAGGAACCTAACATGCTCTTGTCCTGCGTTCGTTAGACTGAGATGGAAGATTGGCAGTCACCTGATAAGCTCTTTAAAAGACTATATAAACACTGAAAAGGAGGGTCAGAGCACTTCCCCTGGCAATATTAGGGGTTTAAAGACACATCAGGACTAAAATAAAAATTGAAGAGAGTGGGTTGGAGTCTCTTGTGTCCTCATCCCTAACACCCATTCCAGCCTTCAAGGAACCATTGCTCAATTCCATTTATTGCTCAAGCAATAAAAAGGCAAGGTGTTAGCAAAAAACAACAGCAAAAGAACCCAAACTTTCTACTGCCTTCTCTTGTTCTGTGCAAAAGACAGAACATTAGTTCACAATCTTGAATATCTGTCGCCACATCATCTGTCTTGCTTGAATATCAAGACACAGTTGGGTAATAAATGCCCTATAACTGAAAGAGAGGGAATACCCCATGTACCAAACTGTCATAGAATTTTCTGCTTCATGCAACATTTTATTATGTTAAGTTACTCTATATAGTTTTCACCAGAGGTTGTTTATTTAACCTCTGCCTCATGCTATATTTGTCAACTCAGTTACATATTCCATGAATTCTGTTTTAGCCAAAGAACATTAAAAGTGGTATAAATCAAAATTTTATTTTCCCCTTTTTCTAATACTTAATTACCTGTTTTCTTTTTTCACCTTTCCCCCAAGTTCCTTTATTTGGGTCTCACATGTAGTTTAGCTGATGAAGAAGGCTGGCTCCAAATCCATTTCATGGTTCCTTTGGGACATGCCAAGACCAGCTATTTAAACCATATTTTCTCAGGATAAGCAACACAAGGTTAATTTTCATGGTTGTCCTTTGCTTGGATGTGATATGTGCTTTTCAGTGCCAGCCAATCAAATACATGAACACTAGACCAGCAGCAGCAGTACAATGACATTTCCACAGTTTCATCAGGGAAAAAATTAAAATGCCCTACCAAGACTTTTGGGAGAAGTCAGATCAACTCTAACACTGTAATTGTGGTAGGCTGAGGTTCAAACCTGGGTGAAACACTTCAAACCTATAGTAAAGCTAAAGCAGTGACTTCATGCAAAATACAGCAAAACCATGGAGTTTGTTACCACACAGATTCATTCCACAAACAGTTCAATGGCTTTTAGAAAGGAACTAATAGCACTGGCTACATTACTGCTGAAGAAGAATTAAATCTGAGGTTTTGACTGACTTCTTTCAGCATGTTTTGCAAGAGTATGGGTGTTATACATATGGTACTAATTCCCTTACACCATTAAATTAGATACTGTACTTCCCATGAGCAAACTAAACCCATCCCTCTGCCAGCTCCAACATACAATTACACTTCAGGCACAAACCCCATTCCAGAACAATGAAAGTCTCTGTAGCAAAGCCATTTTTGGATTAGATGCTCAAAGAGTTTCAGGTAGGAGAAGGCAGTTTTATAGCCTTTCGTTGCCTGTTGTGCTAGACCACTCTGTCTTTTCTGATATCTAGCTGTGATATCTCCAATGGCTATGGGTCATAATGGCTTTGATGAAGAGGAGGTGCCTGAACTTCAAGCAGTGCTGCACTTAATGAGACCACTTCTACATTACCAGGGTAACTGCTTGCAAGCTGTTTTGAGGCTTTGTCCCAAACGGAAGGACCTGAAAGCATTTTATTTTTAATAAAAATCTACAGCCAATCCAGATGGACGTGGTCTGTGATCATTAGAGAAATCTCAGGTACAGGGCTGTAACAGTTTGCAGAATGATTTATGTCTTGCCCTGTAATCTGCCTGTGACAGTGACTGTGAGCAGTGCTCAGGGAAGCTGCCAGGTAAAGTGAACTTTCTCTTTTGTTCCAGCATCCTGCCATCAGCAGGTTCGGGACGTCCTGAAACAGTTTGCCTTTGGCCCATCATTTATAATAGCATTCTCCAGACTCCCATGATTTGTCTATCTGCCTTTTCAGCTAATCTGTGCTTTTTAGCCTCCAAAATTTTCTGTGGAGATGAACAACAGTGCAATTTTGTTCTCTGGAAAAATAAACTGATAGTGTGTGTTTGCTAAACCTTCTATGTGATAGTTTTACAAAGTGCTCCTTTGTGCTTGTTTTGTGAGTGCAATAATTTCCTATTCACTTCTCTGCAGCATTTTGATTATCAGTCCTGATTCTCCCCTCCCTGCCTTAGTCACCATCTTTTGAAGCTGAAAATGATGTAGTGTTCTTGTTAACTCAAAATGTATCAGCCAGGTGAAGACATGAATATTACTTTTTAAAATACAATGAGAACTGTCATTGCCATTCCTGTGGTCATCCATGTTCCTCAAGGTAGCTCTGGAGTAAACCCAGGTAACTTTAGACTTACCTTCTCTGCAGTGCCAAGGTAAAAATTTTGATGCTGACCCTGCACTGACTCCTATTCACAGACAAGGCTCTGTGGTTTGTATTGAAAGATACTTTAAACCTGAGATAGCTGAATGTGTGGTTTGAATGTTGACTGGAATTCATGTAATTCTGTGAAGATATAGGTATCATCTGGGCTGTTAATACAATCACCTTATATTTTATTTCCTGGCTGCTGTCACTTAAGACCACACTACTCTGAGATGAGCAATTGCATGTGGATATTTTGAACTAGTTGGCCAGTAAAGAAACTCTTAGATAACACCTTTAAAATAAGATTATTTTGTTTATTTTCTGCTTTTCTCTACCTTCAGTATTGCAATATACCAAGTAGTATTGTGATTTCTATCACTGAAAAGCCAGAACAAGAAAAATATATCGGTGCTATAACACTCATGTTTGTGATCATTTCTCTTAATTAAGATATCGAAAACTTTATGGCGTGAATTCAATCAGAAGAATTCCAAGCCTGGAGGACATGCTCAATTAGGTAAATGAAATGGCAGCGGAAAGCTAGACCAAATGATCACATACGGGGGATGCAAAAGGAATCACAGTCCAGTGCTTTCTGTGCATGCATATTTATGAATCTGAGAAAAAATACACTCCACTGAAACAACTAAGTGTGCTGATTCCAATGGTGGAATATATCTCATCTATCAAAGATGACATCGTTCCAAGGCTGTTCAGTGACCAGCTATTTTTGCCTCAAAAATACCACACATGTTTCATAGCAAATCAATTTCTACACTCAGGCAAGGCCAAGATAACTGTAAATATCACACTTCCAGGATAATTCTGGTGCCGCAGAATTGCTATTATCATTGCACAGAAATAATTCCAAAGGAAAATGATGATACTAATGCAGAGCATAGCAGCAAGGCATGCGAATGACATCTTAACATGTGGCCTCAATTCTCTCTTGATTTAAATCAAGCTTGTGAGGCTCTTCCTGCAAATGCAGACACCCCTGAGAAGTATATCATGATGATGATCAGCTGAAAACAACCAACATATCATGCAGTAAAGCTAAAATATGTTATTTTTTAGTCTGTGTATATGAGAAAGAAAGATACAGGTTATTCTTCTTACTGTGAAGCATGCTTATGTATGCCTGAGAAGTTATTAGAATTTCAATGCATAATGAGATATGAAATAAAGATGGATCAAATGCCTGATGAAGACTTGGTAATAGTGCATACCAGTGTATTCTGAATTTGGCCAGTGCATGAAATTTGCAAATGCCTGATGATTCACAACTTTCAAAGCACTATGTAAAACACAGGGACTGCTCCTAAAGGTTGCCTCTAAACATGAAGCTGCCAGCTGCTGAGGAACTCCACAGAAAGCCATCAGTATGTGAGAAGTTCCCTCTCCGTGTACATTAAAACATACCCAGGAGAATCTGTACTTTTTTCCTGAAAAGTAATAGCTTAGAGAACCAAACATAAAAGTTAGTTTGTGTCATAAGTTTATTTTTTCCAACAGAAAATTTCATACAGATCCTTTTCCAGGGAGCAAGATGGGGTATTCGGGCCTTACTAACACTTGTGAAACAGCACTGTTTTGCAGCCAGAGGCTAGGAAACACAGACATATTATTTATTCTGCGATTGTAGCCAGTGTGAATTTTGTTAAGAAAGCCAGCATAAGAGGCCATTAATAATCACTCACACCCTCAAAAGCATAGGACTGACATCTGTGAGTTAAAGGGGAAGGTACTTGGTTGCGGTTGGCTTCCTTTCCAGATTTTTAGAGATTACACAATTCTTAGCGCGTGTCATAAATCAGCTGAAAAATATATTGGCAAAATGGAGAATCCCAGATGAAATTATCACAGTCCAAGGCCCCCAGTTTGATGAGGAAGAATACACAGGATTTATGGACGTGCATAACTTTTGTCACGTTACAGTGAGGCTGCCTTATCCTCTCGGATGAATGGAGAGGCTGAGGGAAACGTGCGATCTGCAAAGCACATTCTGAAACACGCCAGCATAAGCTGTTCTGCTGCAGAGCAACTCCCATGCACAACCCAGACCTTCAGCCCAGCTCCACTGACGTCAATCCCTGCAGAGATGTCGAAGGACGAGATGGCAAGAGCTAGACAGTGGCAACCTGACTCATAAAAGTTACCTTGATTGTCACTTTGACAGAAAGGAAAACTTTTCTTATTTTGAAACAATAGCTGAGAGAGTTTATAGATACTTCTATTGCATGAAAACAGCCTGCTTGCTGCTATGATCTCAAGCATTTCCAAGCTGCAGTTCAGTGTTCAGATAAGGCGAAATGTGAACTGTACATATCCCTTGTAGCATGAGACTGCATAGAAGGATTCATTTTTCCAATCACACTGTCGCCTAGAGCCAGGAGTTCCTCTGGGGTTGCACTGTTCACTCCATTGTTTGTGCTGAGCTTTTACTGGCTTTAATCAGAGTTTCGTGATTATAACTAACAAGATAATTAGGTTCCTAAGTACACAGGCCTTAAGAGACAAAACTGGTAACCAGGTGGGATTCATCTGACCTGATCTCTGCTGTAAGGCATCTAGTCTCAGTCCTGGCTATTATTTCTCTGTAGTCAGTGGAAACAAAGGCACTTCTGAAAAGTTAGCTCATTTATCTTAGGAACTTGTTTTAGGATAGGATCAGTCCTCTTGTGGGGACATCTCTGTCTCTATACTGACTACAAAGTAAACCTGGATGACTGGCTTAGACACGATGCCTACGTTTTAGACAGCTAAAGAACACTGTCTATCTTCACCCATGCAGGAGAATGTTTCTGCAGATTTCCCATGACTTTCTATGTGTTGATGACAAGTCATTTTCTTTAGTGCTATGACCAAAGCCAGAAAGGTGATCAGACAAGCCTGAGAATTTTAGACACTTAAATGTAAGTGAAATAATAGACATAACTGTACTAATGCCTTACTTGTTATTACTTGCCTACTTACTTAAACTTACCTGTTTACTACCATAGAAAATAACATACAAAAATCCCAAGGTATGCTACTATGTTTTCTGCCAGCATTCAAAATTCACGGGAGTTCTGTTAAACTGTGAATTAAATTCATATCTTATAGAGGTATAGTAGGTACAAACCGGTAAATGTTGTAGCAGTGGAAACGGAATGAAAAAATACTCTGTGGGCTGCAAAGTATATATATGATGAAGTGTTCACAGTGAAAGCATCTGTTACTAACTGAGATATATTTGGAGAGCTCTGACTTTTGCTTCTAGAAGTTTGCCTTTGGATTTTTATTCAATTTATGCATCATTCAAACCAATTATGATGGTTTATTTCTACTCTGCTAAGTTCTCTTGAAACTGGATATTTTTGTCATTAGTTTCAATATGCTTTTTCACAGGAATTTCACATTGGTTCCTAAGGAACTAGTGTGGCCTAAAATGGAGGCAATGATTGATTTGAGAAATATCTAGAAAGAAGTGGTAATGAACTGTGAGTAGTTTGAATTTCTCTCTGATGGTGCTTTAAGCCCAGTACCATCATAAGTGAATTTTATGGGACATATTCTAGGTACTTAGTATAGATGGGGCAATTGCTAAAGAGAAGGTGGCATGGCCTCATGCCAACAAAATTAGATACCTAAACTTGTTTTACAGGCATTGGAGACAGGTTCCTCTGAAGGAGATTTTAAATACCTAAGAAAAAATTCCACTCGTTTAATTTAATACTATAGAGTGCCTAAATTAAACAATCTGAATGTATGCTTAGGTGTAAGAATATATATACCTAATCAGTCAAACTTGCACAGAGAATCTGTACCAGAGGCAGGAAATGAATTTGGATTTCGTGACCCTTCATTTAGGGTCTTAACCAAACCCCTTTTTCCTTGTCAACAAATTATGTTAATGCCATTATTTCAATACTAATAATTTAAGGCTGTATCAGGAAGTCAGTCTTTTCTAATAAATATACGATTTTAACCTCAATCTCACCTTTAGACTAAAACCACAGTGGTTCTAAACTGTCTGTCAGGAGCCAATAAACTGTTTTAAAAATCTGTAAAACTATCCAGGGGCACAGTGGAAGTCACATAGTTCTATTAAATTTATTTTGTATGTGGTGATCAAAATTTATTTTTTTCTCAAATATAATATACATTTTCTCACCCTGACATACAAAAAAATTATTATTTTGTTATATAGCAAGATACAGTACTGGATCAGAGTTCTTTTTTTTTTTTTTTCCATTTCTATGCTTCTAAAAAGTCCTAGTGCTGATCTTTGCTGAAATACTATACTGTTGTATCCTAAGATGTATGGGGTGTTGAACCCAGCCTTCCTGTGTCCTGCACCTGGCAGGTGGTTTGAAATGGTAATCTGCCACCAAACTAAGAAGTCTGCTCATTAGAGCAAGCTGTACAACTGCCTCAAGCTTACCAAGTGCAAATAGATCAATTAATCAGGCATTTCTGATAGAAAATCAAGGTAAAATTAGAAAGTATGTGGGTAAAACAACTAGACTCCTCTATCTTTCTTTATTATGGATTAATTACAAAAGTTGAATGGAAATACCTATTTTTTCTCTCTTTTTATCTTTTTTGTTAGATTACTTAGCACAGTTTCAGGATAGAATGTGAGCCTCCCTTGCAATAAAATTAACCCATAGATTTTGAAACATGACCATTATGGCAATGCAATATGGCAAAACCCAAAGCATCCAGTCACCCAGTAGCCTTTGCCTCAGGCCAATGATTTCTATTTGCGCTTTAACATATAATTTTAGAAACTGACTCAAATTTGATCGAAGCTTTAAAGTATTAAAGAGCTTGTCATAACTTTAGATAAGCTATCCTAGTGTTTAATTGTCCTTACTGTTAAAAAAATCCCACATTTTGTATTTTGAATCACTTGATCTTGGTGTGGGTTTTTTTTTTTTTTTTCTTCAGATTGAGGAAGCCCTTCCCATTAAGCTGTTGAGCCATGTCTTTCCTCATCAGATATGGTTGCTATGCTTGTAAGAATTTATTTTGGAAGACTTAGACCTGACTTAAATGGTTCAGACTCTCATGACATCTTATAAAGTATAAAGGCGACATGGCTCGCCTTTGGCCCCAGAGGAGGTGACCACTGTCTTTCAGGACTGTGAATAGAAAGAGTAACAGGGTACTCAGCACTTTTGAAACAGAAATTTATATTTAGGGGTATAAATTTTAACCTATGCCTTCTTTCTTTTTTAAATCTTGATCTGATCCTCCAGTGTGATCAGGATGACAGAGTCTTTGGGGACATCAAATTCTTTAAGCTCTTCACAGATGGAAAGCTTTTTCTGCAGGGATCTTTTTCCAGAAAGGAATTACAAGAAGGTTAAGATGAAATGCAAGACAAAGTTATGTTATAGGTTTCCTATGGGGGAAAAAGAGCAGAAGGGAACAAGAAATGGTCAAGGTAGCTTTCTAAAGGAGTCTTCAAACAAATGTATGTAAATGTTAGTTCTCCCCCAAAACTCACTTAATAATTGGTTAAATCTTTATGCAAAAATGGTAATGAGCAGCAACAAAGCTTATACTTTGTGGGAATGTATTTCTTCAGAATTATCAGAGAAAACCAGAGAAAAGGAAGAAGGTGAGTAAAGAGGGAGAGACGGTTGATTCCACTACAATAGAAAACTCTTTTTACCTGAAAAATACATGTCCAGCTAAAAAATAAAACATCCCAAATACTTTGAAGATTAAGGGGTTTCAAACCATTACTGACTAGCTGTGACATTTGGATCAAAAACTCAGTGGATGTTCCAAATAACCCATAATTCCGAAGTGGTTAGCTCTCGCTTTTTTATTATTTTTTCTTCTTAAAATATTAAAATAAAAATACACAGATTGGTTAATTAAAATTAATGCAAATCTTGTAAAAATAACTGATGATAAAGAAAATGAAAGGAAATACTTTAGGAACATTAACATACATAGAACAGTGGGAAAAGGCCAATATAGGCAGAATAGCAGGACAAAAAATCTTGGCAGAGTGATCTACAGGAATGTGTGGAAGTGGCAGAAACCCCATTGCTCATATCATTTAAATCCAGTTTGGACAAAGCACTAGAAACTGTGTTGTTGGGAACGGTTTTATATTAGCTTGAGAACTGATTGGATGACTTAATAGATCTTTTCAGTATCTGATTTCTATTAGTCTAGGATTCCCAGCAGTCTTTTGCTTCCAAAACCTCTTCAGTATTTGGATTCCTTTCCTCACTATTGACTAATAACAGCACTTTTACCAGTGGCCATTAACACAACTTTAGTTTTTCTTAAGAAAATAATAAATTGGCATGTGATTAAAGGTTTCTGCTTAGCATTCCTCTTAAAAAGGGTAAAGTAAAAATGTCTGCAAGTGTAGCTGAGATGTTATTGAAAGTTCCACCTGAGTTAATGCTACTTGAGTTTAACAAAAATCCTCCTGCTCTGCAAAGTGAGGAAACCAAAGAGATCAGAAGTCTGAGATGAATGACATACAAAGATTTTTTTTTCCTAAAATATCTTTGGGGTTTAAATAGGTCCTGACCAAAGTTTGTTGCTGTATGACAACTGCTTGGCTTATTTTCTGTGTAAGGGGTTCCTTGCTTTTTGTAGATGACCTTCGCTTGAGCTAGTTGGCAGCGCTTCTTTCTGTATTTTGTTCAGCTCTTCTTATGCATGGATTGCTGCTGTTGCCCACCCAAAATTTAGCTCAATGAACATGGTTATGACTGAGCCTATTTCTTTAGGCTCTATGACTCTACTGCTTTGTGTTTGTGTGTTCTCAATGAGATGGGCATTACTCATTGGGAACCATCATACTATATGAAATGAACAGAGCCCAGGTTCATCCTGGTTAACTTCAGGTTCTCAGCAGAGTACCAAAGTAGAGTGCAGCCATCTTAATGCATTTCATTTTTAAATGCCCACCCAATTTCATGGATGTGCTGGAAGGCTTCGAACTGCAAATTGCTGGAGGCTGAGAGCGAGCATGAAAGAAATTATCACTGCATGCCAGTCCGCCCTACTCTTACAACCTTTCATAGACAATTGCTCTTGGTCACTGTTAGATGGCACCACTAGGGCAGATAAAATTTTGGCCTGCCTAATAACGTTTTTTACTGTTTTGTATGGTCTACGGAGAGAGTGTACTTGCTGGATGGAGCTCAGGTTCTCTGGTTTAAGATCTGGTGGGAAAATGCTTTCCCAAGTATTAAAATCTCAAAAACATGTGATTAAATTCAGTAATTCAGTCAGAGAACATCAAAAGTTTGAATGGGTTCTTATTTTATTGAAACAAATTCTTGCAATCCCACCACAATTGTACAAATAAAACTATGGTTGCTTCTACAAAACAGTACAGATATGTCATTGGAAATCACTTCTGTGGAATCAGGACTATCTTCTGATAATTTATATTTAGTTTTAATCCTAGAATACTGGAATGATTCAAGTTGCAAGGGGCCTTGGAGGGTCTCTAGTGCAACCTCCTGCTCACAGCAGGGTCAGCTATGGACTCAGATCAGGTTGCTCAGGACTTTCTCCTGTTGGGTCTTAGACACCTCTGAGACTGGAGATTGCACAGCCTCTCTGGACAACCTGTTCCAAGGCTTGGCTGTCCCCATGGTGGAAAAAAAAATGTGTAAAATGTATACAAATATATTAAAAAAAAAAAGTATAAAAACCTATGTATATTTAATTTGCATATCAGCAAGGTGGATCCCCCTATTTTACCACCTGACACTATCAGCTTCCCTGATGGGTGAATGAATTCTGTCTATGTTAAAATGTTTCCAAAGCTGCTGATTTCAGCATCTTCTTTAGCTTTCTATTATGGGAAATGGTTATAGATTCAAAACTCAGCCTGCAAATAAATGAAACTGGGTGGATCATCCAGTGTTAGCTGTCTCCTGTAGTCTAAATCAGTCATTAAGATTCCTTCTGCAATGACAGTTGAGAAATAAGCATTTCCAGGGTGACATCTAATCTCACTCACCTTGGTTGTTTGTAATAGACAAAAAAGGAAAAAAAATCCCTTGATTCACACACTGAATTACTAGAAATTTCTAGAAAGATTTGCACAACCCACAAGAAATGGGAAAAATCACCTTTTGGAAGTGTCTCTTTCTATTGATTTCTGAGGGAGCCTAGATTCTTAATTACACAAGATTTCTAACTCTTAGACGGCCAAAATTAGAGATCAGTATTTTCACCCAACCTTTTTTAAAATACATTGCACTCAAAAAAGCAACAAGAAAAACAAATGAGGAAAACCACAAGAGAGGAAGATATGGGATGGTAATGCCACTCTTTGTTACTTCCTCATGCACTGTATTTTTATGGTGTGGTGGCACCTGAGCTAAATAGAGTCATGAAATAACAGACCATATTTAATTTGAATGGGGATTGGGAAGAGATAAGCCTGCACACATTTAAATTCTGATTAAGACTCAGATTTTTCTCAAAACTCATTTCTGTATGGAAGCCATCTTTTGTAAGGTATAAATTGAGTACCCGTGAATGTATGAGTAAAGACCAATAAATAAAATAAAATGAAGATTTCACTTGAAGATGAAGATCCAGTATAAGATATTGGATGGGCATTTACGTTGGAGAAATGGAAAGAAACAACATTATGACAATTTTGTCCAAAAAGGCAAGTTTAATTTAAAAACATTTATAGGGAAATGGGAGAAAGTAAAATGTATTTAAAGTCCTTTTTATTCTATATCAGTCAAACCAAATGAAAAAGACCTTTTTTGGGGGGGGAGGGTTGCTGGAATACCATTTTTATAGTATTTTAAACTTTTGGTTTAATTTACCAAATAACCTTGAGTCAGTTAAAAAAAATCTGCAGTGTTCAATAGGCCTCAAAATACCTCACTTCCTAATTGTGGTCTAGTTATTGGATATTAAACAATCATATAAATCCTCCAACTATAGGGAATTAGGGAAAAACTTTAACTGTAGGAAAGTATTTTTTTCCTCTCTCCCCAAACCACCTGCTACAGCGTTTAGGAAACCAAAGTAGAACTTGCAGATGGGTTAATGCCCTGTCCTTCATAGTTCCCTGTATATAATCCTGTCAAAGTAAGTAGCCTCTATGCTGTAATCAGGGCAGAACCTTTGTGATTTAGTAATTCTATTACACTTATCTGTGTCAGGTTTTAAAAGCTGGAAATTGATGTTAAGGTAGCAGACTATAGGTTGTACATTATAGGAGCACAAGAGGATAGCCAGGCATAAATTATTGACTTCTTCAGCAGGACGGTGATATGTGCACTGATCACAAAATGCATCTGAGGGAGGATAATTGTTACACTGCTGTCAAATGCCCTACTAACAGCTTGAGAACATGTAGAAATGAACAAAAGCACCGCTGTAAAAAGCAGAATAATGAATCTAGATTTATGACTCTGCTATCCCTCAGTGCTCCTCTGTATGTTCTATTCTCATTTGCTTGCAGGGTCAGATGCAGTATAAATAAGTAGGTAAGATGCTTCCCATTTAAATCTGGCAGTGGACAAATAAATAAATAAATAGGAAGAAAACCTGAAATACACATAAATATAATGAAGCTGACCAGCAGGAACAAAAGGATGCATCGCTAGCATGTCCCCATAAAAGGGAAATTGTATGACAGGATGTCATGTCTATTTTTTTTCCCCCAGGATCAAGGACACCACCAATGAATAATATGAACTTTAGAAAAAAAATCACACAAATCTATGGACAACATGGTTACATCTGAACTGGCAAAGTAAATAGTGGCAGGGCCTGTTTTCTGGCCCTAATGCCAACTGCAATGGCCTGGCTGCTTCTGCACTTGTAAACTGTCCTACCCTCCAAAACTGGGCGATTACCTCCTGCTACTAAATGAGGTGGCTTTGCTCTCACTCCTATGCCATGCCCGGAAATCATCTGGGAGAGTGTTAAGTGGCCCCGAGCATGCAAGTGACCATTCAAAAAATTTAACTGGACTAAGTTTCAGTGTCTTTAGTAACAAAGATGTAGCTTGTGAGTGCAAACCCATGCTGCTAACCCGTGCTGAAATCCAGACCACGAGCTCACAGCCCTGCGGTAGTTGTGCCAGGCACCTATGAGCATCATTCCTGTTCTTGCAGTCACTGCTCCTCGTTCTCGGTAGAAACGCTGCAAGAAGAGGAGCATCATTCGTTGCTTTGTTCCCTAGCCTTTGACTTAATTTGTCTGCAAGCTGAGTGAGATCTTCTCACATAGGCATAGCGTGTAGACATTTCTGTCTGACACCATTTACACTTGGTAGGGAGAAATAGGTCATTTGGCTTGCTGGTCTAGCCTCTTTAAGAAGTCTATTTAGGATAAGGTCAGTCACACCCAGGAAGCACCTATTTTTCCCCAGGGGAGTCTCCAGAGTTAAGGTCAGATGCAGAAGTCTGTATTTTAAGCACATCTGTTTGGGCAGATCAGATTGCCCTTTCCTGCTTTGTCAATTTTCACCCTTTTACATCAGTAATTCTTGAACTTCATTGCTGTAACTAAGAGAACACACAAGATTTCAACCAGTGTATAAAAAAAGCTGAGAGACAGTTAACAGCTAAGAAGCTGTGTTTATCTACCCAGCCTTGTCAGAGCTGTCTGTGCATGTTAAACTTGCAGCATTGCCAATGTGAACTATAGCTTTATGGGAGAATATATATTTTGTCTGCCCTTTTACACTGGTTCATCCAAACTTTATCTATAACTCTGTTACATAGATTTGGAGGTGGAAAAACAAACGTCTACCATCTGCTCTACGTTATTTATGATGATTTCTCCAATTAGGTCCAATTAACTTGCTGTCAATGATTAAATGTAATGGGTAATAATAACTTGACTTCGTCATTACCAGAAGTATTATTAGCTCATTGATTGCAATAATTTCAAAAATTACCCATCAGAATAAAATATGTTTAGCACCTGGTTTGTCTGTTTAGGAACATCTGCTATAAATGTGTGAGATATGTGGAATTTAATGTCTCTTGATGTGAAAGGGAAGCATATAATCCTTACTTTAAGAGTCCGTGCTGGCACAAATTTATCGTTAGACAATGCGAGGATCAAATAAAAATCGGTCTAAAATTTACTGCTAGACTCGCAGAACTGTCAAAACAGGAATGGACCTATCATATATTTACCAGCCTGAATTTTCACGTCCAGCAAGCAGTGAGTTCTGTTCAAATGAACTGAATTTATGTGCCTGTGTCCTACTGTAACTTGTGCTCATAGATGAATTAAGAGTAGTTGTGTACATTGCTGGATAACCAGCCTATCTTTAGCAGACTGCTCACTGCTTGCCAAAGATAGCTGCTTCTCTCCAAATCCCCTGGCCTAGTTCATCTGACCTTTCTTGGAGTCTTGTATAAAAGCCTTACAATGGTGGGCTACAGTTTGGGTTTTAAACTTTTGTCTCGTCTCCCTAACCACAGGATGCAGCAAAGGGAAGCAAAATCTTAATTTCCCTCTCTGTCTCCCAAAGGCAATTGTTTTCTCTCACTGTGTTTCTGCTTGGATCCCTGGTTCCATGCAAACAAGCTTTTATTTGTCCATGCCGAACTACGTTTGCCATCTCCTAAGTTTGCCATGTGTTTTCGGTCAAGTGTTGTCTTACTGTCATGCAGTTCTGGTTTCCCTGTACCCATATGGAAATGCTGTGGAATAAGTGCTGTCTGGAACAGCTCATGACAGACTCTCTTCAGACAGCTAATGATTCCCCAGTCTTGAAGTGTGCCAGTTAGTTCCCCTTCCTGCAAACAATCTTTTCCTTGAGCATCATGAATTAAAGGACCTATTTCTGCTCTGATTTACATCCTTCAGTGGGGCTGAGGGGGTGTTTACAAGAGCAAACTTCGGCCTTAGTTATAATTATAATGTTGTTAATGCCCCCTCAGAAATGTTCAAAATCAATATTTTACAAGCACACAAGCACCTAAAAAACAAATCTCAGTTTATGATTCCTGAAAACTGAAAAATTTGGAGAAAAACTAGTAAAATGTCTGGCTGTTATTTATACATTGAGTGTCTGCTTATTGGCTTGCCAGATCTGAGAAACATTAATTCTGGTGGTGTATTTCTGTGATTACAAGTGTTTGAGCCACCCTTTTTTAAACCTAACTCAGTCTTGGAAAAACAAGCAAGTCTTTGGCTGGTCTCGCCCCTTTTCTGACATTTCATTGACCGTTTTCCCCCATTTTGACATCTGGAATGTAAATTAAGGGTTTTTTTAACTTAAAAAATTGTGTTTTATCAAATTTTAATTATTTGGCTATTTAACAAAATGCAGATTGGTAAGGTAATGCTTATTTGCTGTGATTATTCCATTGGATATTTGGCACAAAGTCTTCAGGAAATTTAGTAGTCTAGCTTTCAAACCTCTGATCTTTTTCCATTGGTCGTTTCTAAGAAATATTGAACGACCAGAAGCTAAACAGCTTCGTGCATATTATTTGACAGCTTGCTTTAATGCAAAAATGTAAAACTTTCCCAACCCAAGTCCTGCTTAGTCTCTGTCTCCAAAGCACTGCGTTCTGGAGAGGGTAGTAGGCATGATCTTCCCTATCAGGTAGGTCAGGAAATCAGTAGATCAGGAAATCAACTCATTGGACTCCCAAGGCTTTCCAGCTCAGCAGTCCTTGCTTTCCAGTATTTTGCCCAGCCTGTCACAAGCTTGAAATGTTCCGTCAGATTTTCACTTGGAGCTCTGTTGATTTGCATGAGGTGAGGAAGAAGCCCTATATATATTTTAAATTTGCAAAAAAACATTGCTAGGTTGGGTCTGCTGCTGTGTATTCTTCCCTTTTAAAAGGAAGCAGCTTTTTAAAAGTACCTTGTCTTGAAAATCATGCTACACAAGGAGGGAAGAAGCTTATCCCACAGATATGCTCTTTATTCTCATCCTCCACAGTCACTGTTTGATTACTGCTCCTGAACCAGAACAAATTCAGCTGTCTCAGAGGTCAAATCATACACTGAACTAGATAAAACTGGGATGGGTTGGGTTTTTTTTGGAACAACAGAGAGGTGATCAGAAGGACAAACTTCAGCCTACAGTGCTTCAGCTTTGTGGGTCTGCTTTATATATTTTTATAGATCCGATACTGGTGTAAAACAGAAATAAAACTATTTCAGAGAGCTGATCGCTCGGGTGAAAATGGAAAATGTGAGGATAATCAAGCTCCTTTTGACTCGCTGATGTTTATCTACTAACAACATAAGCCTTAGTTACGATTTCTGCATTTTTGTTATATTATATTCAGAAGCTGATCAGAACAGTCTGTCTAAATTATTGTCTAAATTTTGGATTAAACATTTTACTGTTGGTGAAAAATGCCCTGTCTGTGCATGGTGTTTTGGGGATTTGGGGATTTGTCTGCTTGCTTCATTTTGATCAAAAATTCCTCCCAAACTGTATTTGAGACAATCACAATATTTTACTTGGATTTGCTGCCACAGTGCTGATTTTGGTTCAGTCAAACAGGAGTTAAGGTCCAAGCCCTGCAATGCCACAGATCAGAGGGGTACATCCTGGAGGATCTGATAATGTATCACCTCTTACTGAGGCTGGATCCCATCCTACCCTTCAGGAGACCCAACTTAGTCAGGGAACCTGAACTTTCCCTAAAAAGAAGAGCAAAGGGCTCCAGGACTACAAATTCTCTGAAGCACCACAGCAGAATTCTTACAAGCAGAAAATACTTTCATTTTTTTCATTAAAAGTTGGATTTTCAATTATTCTTTTCTGTGGGGAAAATGGGAATTCCAACCAGCTCTGGTCATGCCAAAACAAATCTCTTCTGTTTAGTGAGAAAAATACCTTGCCCTGTCTGCCTTACATAAGCCTAAAAGCCTGTTCCAGTGACTGACTAAGCTCATTGTGAAGGGTGTTTTCCTCAGCATCTTTTTCTTCAGATGTCTAAATTGAAGTGTCTACACCTGAAGCTGAATCCCACCTGCACTGTCCTCAGGGAGCCAGGAGAAAAGGTCTGCATCTCAGATTCATCACACCTAACTTTGGGCACTGATACGAGGTGCCTAGTCACCCTAAGTAGATATGTCCAGAGAAAAATTATTTACAGCTAAAATCTCTGGCAGTGCATTTGTCTTTCATATTACTAGAGCAGCTACTTTCCCCTTAGCAGAGTGAAGATGATGTGACTGTGTTTCTAATGCAGATATCTCTGCTGCCTAAAGCAAGGTGGACAGATTTGGACCAGAGTACAGGAATCTGTTTTACATTGTGCAGTATATTGCAGCCCAGATTTTTAGATGTTACAAAACGGTGTAATGCAGCTGAAGTCAAAGCAGCTGTATTAATTTATTTCGGCTGAATTTCTGACTTTGTCTCTGAACGTTGCTTAAGATATGTTGGTCTCCTGTTTTCAATATTCCATGCAAGTTCTTAATTGAAATTAATGTCTTATTGAAAAGACTGCACAGTAATTGAAAAAAAAAAGGGGGTTAGTTTTCAGAAAATATTATTTTTTTGCCTGAGGTTTTTTATAAAATAGAGATAAGCACACTTTTTTTTGTTTAAAGCAACCATGATGTCCTTAAAAAGACACCAGCTGTGTAGGCCAATAAATAACAAAACTAGTTTAGGGATAGTGAATGTAAATTAGTACTTAGGGGCAAGTAACCAATTTGGAGAGTTGTATTAGGCCCTCTGCACTGTTGAATAGATGAAAAACATGGGGAGTATATGCAAAAATATTAATAATACCAACACAGCAAACAGCAGCATTTTGGGAGACAGAACTTTCATTAAAAAGCTATGATAAAAATACATGCAGTTTGTATTCCTGGAAGGATAAACACAGAAAATGGATGCTACAGGAAGCATCTCATACAGCAAACAAAACAATCTTTCTTCATTAGCAGTCATAATGTATCTGTTTGAAAAGCCTGCTTTAAAACAATCTTTAGGCCTAAATTTCTTCTCCTTTAAATGCTCATCCTGTTTCACTGCAGTATATGGAACGACTGTCCAGATACTTACCATCGGGAGATTTGGGCCTGGTGAAGTCCTGTTTCCCAGGATGTCAGTTGTTGCACTTAGGAGTAACGCTGGAGTAAGTAATGAAGAGCGAGATGTTGTCCTGTAGGGAACGAACCTATTCCTAAAATCTGCTGGAAAGACTAGGGCGTGCCAAGTGGATAGGCTGCTGACGTAGCTGTGCTAGGAAGGTTTCTCCCATTAATAACCAGTAACTGTGTCATGGGCGGTTCAGATCCTCCCTGGGATATCAAGTCACTGTCTGAGAATCAGCACAAGGAGTCAGACCTGTGTTGGGTTTTCTTCTGCCCAGTCCCAGCTAACATGTCACTATTTCAGCAACAACATTCTTCATGATGGCACAGCAGTAAGAGATCAAATACATCCAAAGACACATTCATACCCAAGTCTAGCCAAAAGATTTATGACCTGATACAATTAGATGTATAGGACTTCAGATTGACAGCAAATGAGGGCTCCTTCTGTGCCTAATATGCCACATATATATCCCTCTGAATAAGAATATTTTGCACTTCTATAGACCTTCACCTTTTAGGCTTCCAAAAGAATTCACAACCTTAATACTTTTAACCTCATAAAACCTACTGGTTTTATTATCTCTGTTTAACAGGAGGGAAAACTGAAACACAGAGACTTTAAAAGAACGTACTCACTAACACAGGGCATCTCTAACAGAGCTAGGAATAGACCCCCAGGTCTCTTGACTTTTTATCCTCAAAATCATCCACAGACTTTAAGCTAGAGAGCCCTAATGCTTTTATATACTGCTAACTGCCCCCCGCCCAAATCCCTTGCATGATTATTGATTATTACTTTGAAGACTTCATATTTAAGGGTCCCTGTCCTTACTGAAATGCCACTGTACTCAATACAAGGACACAGATAGGATTTTTTTTTTTTTTTTGTCAAAGATATTATCACCTAATTCCAAGAAAGCTTTAGATGGAGAAAATCAAAATGGCATATAAAGTAAGATTCTATGGCCATATTCATTTGGAATTGCTCACCCAAATTAGTTTATATTTAAAAAATAAGTAAATGTCATGTATGAATAACCCCAGATTTACTCCCTTAAGATTCACTTAACACTTGAATGCTCATTTTTAATAGCTTTCCTTTGATAATATATTACATCTGTGTTACACATAAGAAAGGACCTCAAAGTGACCTCTCTTGTTCTGCTTGAAACCCCTTTCTAAATCAAAAAGTTCCCAACCTTTCTTTCATATTCTTAAACTCCATTTCTATCCAGCATTCTTTTGGGCCTACTGCCTCATGACTTATTTTATACATTCAACTGAGTGTTGCTATGCGCAGCCATTAAGTTCCCTTTCTCTTATCATGGGGGTGGTGTCTTCAAGCAGCTCCAGCAGATCATGTCTATTATTTATTTATTACTGGCATTTATAGTTAGTTAAACACAACCTGCCTGATTCCACACTGCTTGTACTTAACCAAACCACTTTCCCAGGTGTTCTTCCTACTGCATAGTGTAAAGTTTCCAAGATTTCCCTTCAACAGATGTTAAACTCACTGGTCTCTTGTTTCCTGGTCTTTAATCTCTTGACCCTTTTTAAACTAATGGAGTTGTATTTGCCACTTCCTAATCCTCAGGAATCTCCTCCTCATTTTTAAGAATGTCAGTTAATTTCATGCCTTTTACTAATGTTTGTGAAATCATGTAATTTGGACCTGAGGCTTTATCTGCCATAAGTGCACTCAATTTTTCTTTTTCTAATAACAAATTTTGGTTTTAACTATACACTCTCTTCCTTTTGTCTCTGGAAAATGGATCCACTGTGCAGTCAGAGCATTGTTCCACCTTCTTCTTCAAGACAAAAAGAGAATAACTGTTTAACAGTTCTTTTTATTCCCATATGCCTCAAATGTTAAGCTTTACTTGCACAGAGGAAAATGTGGCTGCAGAAAGAAAGGCAGTTCCCATGGATTTTGTTATCCTCTGCGGGACCTGAGCATTTCCAGCATTACTCTAGAAATGTGGAGTCCTATCAAAAAAACATGAGTCTGATTAAAAGTCATGAGATAGCCAACAGTTAAGAACTGTTGAGTAATGCATGGAATAAATGGTCTTGCTACTTCTCTTGGGTTCCCTTTCTTCCCATCTAGTCTTAGTGAGGGAACCACTTACTGTTCATAAACCAGACCAAGTGCTCTGTGGAACAGAAACCCACATCTGTAGAAGTGTAATGTGTTGGTATATTTTCTTTGATAATTGAAACTTTTTCTAGGCCACCCTCATCTTCAGATAATTATAGAGAATATCTCTAAACATTTTGAGACTGTTTTTCAGAGATCATCCGAATGGAAGTTAAAAAATATATGCCAACAATTCCAAGCAGCATAGTTTGACTTTTTATTGAGAGGCATGGAACATTTTTCCAGTGATGATTTCCTCTTGGTACTTTAAGATCTCTTTCCCTAGTTGCAAGGCATTTTTGACCTTATTCCTTGGAATTCTATCTCCTCATAAGTGATATATTAGGAGACTGTTAGTCCTAAGAGTTAAATCTGCAGAAGTGGTGCATATCCCACATGATATGGATAATACTATCTTTTAGCTTCAGCTGCTAGATTTGCAATACCGATAAAATCCAACTCTATAAAAGGCAATCCATTCTGTTTCTGAAGGCTCCGTCCATGTGATATTTCAGCAGAGCTGGTTTGGACCCATTACATGTTTTGGATAATACAGAAATTTAAAAATTAAGAACTAAATTTTGCACATATGTGTGGGTGTTTCATAGGCTCTAAGTTGGGAAACAGTTATTTTTTATCTAAAATCAAAACTATATTGAAATTTTCCTCATGATAAACTTTTCCAGTGTCATTATGAGCAAAAAGTCCTGAAGTCTAAGTTTAATTGGAAACACTTATTATCCAGCATTACTAAGCAAGGGAAATCTAAAACGCATATAAATTCAGGAAGTGTTGATGGGCTCTACTCAGTTTAAAACTCCCACAAAAGTGAAGGGCTTTAAATTTAATATAGATCATTAAATTCTTTGCTTTCAAGTCCTGACTCTCACAGCAGAAGTTAGTGGCATTGTATGTGTAAAAATAAGTTACAAGTTCTATTGTTAGTCTTAGAAGCACAGTGGTTTCAACCTGCAAGGTATTTTTTGCATTGAAGAAGAACATTAGAAAGCAGGAAAGTGCAGCAGAAAATCAAAGGGCACATTTAATATAGGCTTTGTTTAGACTATCTGTCAAATTTCTACAATGATAAAAGACCCTTCAATATTTCTGATATGCATACTGTATACTTGTTAGACTGAAAAAAATATCATGGAATCACAGAGCAGTTGGACTTGGAAGGGACGTCTGGAGATCATCTGGTCCAACTCCCCTGCTTAAGCAGGATCAGCTAGAGCAGGTTGACCAGGCTCATGTCCAGCTGGGTTTTGAATACCTCCAAAGATGGAGACTCCACAACCTCTCTGGGCAACCGGTTCCAGTGTTCAGCCACCCTCTCAGTGAAAAACTGTTTTCTTGTGTTCCAGTGGGATTTCCAGGGCAAACTTCTGTGAGAGGGCTATAAACTCAAGAAATCTAAAAGAAAGATCCACAGTCTCAAGACTTTTCAGTCCAAAGGCTTGTAGTGGTAACAGAAAGCAGATACTATCAAGCATATGTTAGCACCGTAATATTTTACCAAGTGGGCATGAAAGTCATTTGGAAAACATAGGACAGGGAACTGGAGGAATCGTAGTATGTGTTGTCTGAGGATTTGTTTCGAGATGGGTTTGCTTTGGGTTCATGAATGAAATAAGGAAGTGTGGGAAGAAAAGTTACACTGTAAAAGCAGTAGGAGGAAAGAAGGAAACAAAAAGATATAAATGAAAAGGCTAAAGTGTGGAGGCAAATGTGAAATCATGACCAGCAGAAAAATGCAAGAGGGAAGGTGAAGACATGGATAAGCTTTCCACAAAAATCTTATCTAAACTAACTAATATATTGGAATTTAATATTGTCTCACACACAATGCAAAATGTCCAAAAATTTATATAACTACATCTCAGATTTCTTTAAAATATTATTTCTGTGAACTGCTACCTCATTGTACGTATCTTTACTCAAAAGCAGAAGATCTAGGTTACAATACCTACAAACAATGCCTACTGGAATTAGCTTCCAATATTGCCATGAGTTTTCCTTTTTTGTGACTACAAAAATGACAGAAACTAATGCAACATCTTAAGATATCATCTTGACCAGTTCTGTAGTCTGTACATGGCCATTCCATGATTTTT
Organism: Dromaius novaehollandiae; assembly: GCF_036370855.1. Taxonomy (NCBI): domain Eukaryota; kingdom Metazoa; phylum Chordata; class Aves; order Casuariiformes; family Dromaiidae; genus Dromaius; species Dromaius novaehollandiae. The sequence goes on from NC_088100.1 coordinate 11,999,287, forward strand.
TTTTTTTTTATAACATTATCAGAGTTCCTAACTCAAGTCTGGATGAGTACAATTAACCTTGGATTTTGCAGTTATAGATAATATTGCTGGAATAAATAGTTCTTTATTGTTTCTGTTAGCATTATTCCACTCTTTTAATTAGTATTTGGGTAATTATTACACTGGAATTATCACAGATTTGATTTATCTAAATACAAATGTGTCAGAAGAAAATGTCCAAATGGTTTAAATGACTTGACATTGAAATTCCATTTTCAGAAGGGATTTAGGCACTGAAAGATAGTAATAGATTAAGTCTTAAGTGTAATAAATCATTTTTGAAAGTGGAATGTAAATTCCTAAGTCGTTTTAGCACTTTTGAATGCTTACCCCTTTATATAGCTACATAGATTCCAGAGTCTGGAAGCTGTTTTCCCATCACCTTTTGCCATTTATTTTATCCTGAAAATACTGTAAAATTTTCTTGGTGCTTTAGCCATATGCTAAGACACCCATCTTTTTATGTAACATTATTTTGTGCTGGTGTTTCCTGTCACCCTTCCTCTTCCCTTTATTTCCTTATTTCTTGTCACTTCTCTGAACCCCAGAGAGCATCCGGATTTAACTAAGTCTCTCTGACTCCCCACAGAACACATTCCTCTGTCAGCACATGTGCTTTTCATTCACCAATATTGTTATGCATTCAGCTTTTTTTCCCTCTCTTTTTACTGCCACTACCTTGTTGGCATTGTAAAAGAGAATACCTTTAATGGACCCTGAACCACTGTCATTACATGCTCCAGACAGCAACCCAGGGTGCAACTGGCACCTCACCATAAGTAGGAAATGAGAAATTCTGGGCTGTAATGAGTGCTATTGAAATTTTTTACAGCAGCTTAAAATAGGCTATTTAGCTCAGGTGTTTCAGTAATGGACACATGGAAAATGCAATGCTTGAGGCCCTCAAGCTTTTTCATCTCTCTCCCCACCTCAGGATGTGAACCGATGCAATTCTCATGAAAGTCCCAGTAGCCCTGGCAAGATATAATTGCAAGTGCATGTTATATAGCTACTTACCTTCTCATATATCTTTGGGGGCTGCTTGATTCTAGGTTTTTCCTTGGTGCTCAGCACAGTGGGTTCTTTGGTACTGTCTTCTCTGAGGCAAGTATCCTTTTCTTTCAAGCATTTTCAACCAATCTTTTAAAAGTGCTTTAATATTTTTTTCTATTTTTCCCTATTAAAAAGAAGGAAACCTTTTCTTTGTGAACATTTTCACTTTTTAGAAATGACGCTCTACCCATCCTTTGGATTCTGCAGCCATATCACCTTTTGCAGCACAGCTGTGAAGCCTGTAGGGGAATGTGAGGAGAGAGCTAGTCTGGGCCCCTCTGACTTCAGCAAAGCTAGGATTTCACCCCATGTGCCCTGAAACTGGAGGTCATGGTCAATGTCTGCAATATGAGACTGGGATGAAGTCACTAATCTAATCATGACAGAAGCCTGTGCTGGAATTCATGTCTTCAGAGTGACAGATGCAAAACAAACCAGCTCTGGGCGGCCTAATAAACCAATTAAATTCATCACAGTGGCTTCCCTGTTCTCTCAGATTTTCGTATTCATCCAAACGGTGATCTCAGGAAGAGCCAGTAAAGATGCCAATTGCTTTCTCATTTAAAACTACTAGGATTTTCACTTTGTTCAATGAGATTGAACTTAGATTGCAAGATTTTTAGTACAACACATCTCTAATGATATATTTATAAACCTTTCAGCTATAACGAACCTAAGCAATAAGGGCCCTACTTCTGAGACCTTTAGGATCAGGAAAAATATTCATTGTGACCACAAAAATGAGAATTGCTTTAGCACTTAGAAAATTGCTAAAACCTGTTCCATAATTTAAAGACATCCAAGGAAAGAACCATCACTTTTCTTACTTGGATTTGATGTTACTCTCCTGTCACCACTTATCAGTCTGGAGCTGCTTGTGTATGGCAGGAGGCTGTGGACAGTCACTTGCAGAATAAGATTTTTTTACCCTAAACATTTCTAAACATAAAAAGGAAAAAATGCAAACAGTTTTGAACCTGTTGCTTGCATGATCTTCCTCCCACTCCTACTTCTCTTATGGAGGAGAATGAGGTATTAATGAATAATGAATTAATGAATGTTGTTTCAAGTGCTGGTGGAATGTACCCAGTGATGCTAGTGTAGGAAAGCAAAAAGAACAGCAGATTCTCTGCTGTCATTGATGCACAGTCTGGGGCATTAGCTGTAAAAAAGCATGGGAGAAAAATTTTAGGTTTTTCTTTCATGCTCATTTTGGAAAAAAAACCCAACCGAACTGGTGTATATTTAAAGACGGTTCTCCTGCAGAAAGCTCTAGCATAAATTCTTTGCGGTATCAAAAAATGACTAACTTTGGCACGTTTTCAGAATACACCAGGGTTACAAGCACTATGGTGATGAATGTCATAGAAATGCTTACAAATAAACAAAACAAATAAACGGACAGGTACTGGAATTCCCATCTCCTGATGTTGGGAAAATCAAGCCTTCTGGGAACTCTTTGTGACGTATAGAAGACTATCTATGAATTTACGTAGTTCCATTGTGATCCTGTTTCAGTCTTTTAGTTAAGAATATGATAGTGACACCAAGAAAAAATGTATGTGTTTTTCTTCTAATAGAGCAAAGCATAGTCATCCAATTAAAGCACTTCATAATGTACGTGGGGCCTGCAATTTCTGGAAATATTTATTATTACTTAATGTCAACAATTGTGTCTTTAAATATAAAAGCACATTTTTTTGTCCTGAGAAAGCAGATTTGTTTTAAGACCACTGAAATGCACAAACGATGAAGAGGAGAAGAAGCGATATCTCCACTGGACTTCTTATTTTCGACATCTGGTTGTGGTCCGTTGGGAGAAATGTAAGTAACAGTTTACCACATGGATTACAAATGTGCTGAATTGCAAGAATGAATATTAAATGAAAATATCCATAGCACCTGCAGCTTGTCCGGGAGAATTCCCCTTGTGTGTTGTGGGTGGGTTTTCTGAAAAACCTCTAGTGAGATGCAAACTGCAACTGCAGCTGCTTGTAGTAGCAGCTCGTATAGTGTTACTGAAGAGTTTGCAGATTCTATTCCATTCAATGAATCAACATTGATCAGGGCTGCCAACACGCTAAAAAAAGAAAGGAAGGGAGCAGGAGGATTGTAGGGGAAGGATTATGATCATTAGGATTACCCCTTTGGGTTTTAGATGATCAGGAAAATTTTAAAAATAGTGTTAAAAAGAAAGAAAAGTCAAGTGAAACACATGATGAAATATAAAGCTGATCTGATGTATCTGGGAGAGAAGCAATGTTTACTCTGTCAAAAGGTCAGGCCTGCTTTTCTCACAATAGAAACCCCGCAATTGTGTGTTTTGCTGACTTCACATACATTCTGTATATACTGAGCACTGTACACATGTGACACTTGGCTAGATTTCAGATGCTGTGCTAAGGGGGATTAAACTGTGGAAGATGTTTCTCCCTTAGTATTACCTTTTTTTTTTTTATTTTAGAGAGACTGAGCTAACTCTACATGCACATGCCTTGAAAACAGAGTGGCTTATTAGGAAGCACCGGACTCCCCATTTTGATTTTACCCTCTAGAGAAATGGTGAAGAACAGATTCTGCGTACTCTATTTCTTGTTATCTGGTCTCTCTGAAGAGCACTTGCATGTTTAGGCATAGTGAAGTAGAAATCAAAGGCAGATCAATGCTGGCAGCACACGAAGGGAAATATTACTGGTTTTTCCCTTGGGTTTTATAATGTCAAGATAATAAAAAATATTAACAGCAAGTGGTACTTAATTTTTTTTTCTGTAAGAAAATAAAATTTTTAGCTTTGAGAGTCTGCCAACTTATTCTGTTCTGGAATTTGTGTAGGATCTTGCTATTATTACCAAAAAAAAAAAAAAAAAAAAAAAAAAAAAAAGAAAGAAAGAAAGAAAGAAAGAATGAATGAATGAAACACATCTCTTTGTATGTTTTTGATAGTGTCCAAGGAAACTCCAAGTTGTACAGGAATTAGAAAAGGTTTACATGGCAAACATTTGTTACCCAGAGGCATCCTGGCTGAGTGACTACCCCTAAATGATAAGTTTCCTCTGGAAGTGAAATCTGCACCACTGGTTCTGGCATGTTGTAAGAACATTTGGAGCATTGGAAGCCCATTGTTTTGAACTACCTATATGTTGTTCCAGGTTTTGCAATCCTAGATTTTATGTCCCTGTAAATTACAGGGATATAAAATGATGCTGACATATTCTGGATGCTGGAAAGTACCAGCTCAGTGGTGGAGAGCCTTGCTGGGCTCTTGTCACTGTGCCCTGCTTTTGCATATGTGAATATTAAGGTCTTCATCCTGAAGAGGGGGAGTGAGTGAATCAGAAGAGGGAGCTCTAACTGTGCTAATGAGGCCAGAGGGGAGCTTGTATGGGAGCAGACCCAAAGTAGGAAGAAAAGAGAAACCCCTTTCTCTCTTTTTATGGAAGAGAAGTTGTGTTTCATTGTGCCTCTCCATGAGTCTGTGTTCACATCCTACTTTAATACCTCTCAACATACTCTCTGGCAACCTACCATGCTGTGCTTCTCATTGCCTTCCTCACTCCTCCTCCCCTCCCAGGAATATCCCAGGCATCTGACCAGCAAAGGCTACAGTTCTCCAGAAATCTCTGATGAGGAGATCTGACCGGTTTTGTGTGTAACATTTTCAGGAGTTCAGCTTATAAACCTGAGAGGTCATATCAAGTTATATGTGGGGACTTCTACGTAATGGACTTTGGACATGGTGCGAAACTTCGGACAACATCTTTAAAGGTACTGCAAATGTTTCCAAATAAGGGAAAAATGTTGCCTGACCCTTACAGGAGAGTGAAATGTGGAAGAAAAGGGAATCTCCTCTCCTGTGTGGCTCTTGGTAGGCATTATTCCTTCTCTATCCCTCTTCTTCCCCCAGGATGACTAAAAAAGTTCAGCAGACTGGACCACTAAGACGTTAAGTCTTGCTTTGAGTCCAGCTGACCTGGCCTAAATGCTGCTGTTGAGAATGGAGAAAACCACACGCAGGAACAAGTGCTTTTGTCTGGAAGCTTTGGGAGACATTTGGTATGTGGTCCTTGGGGAAGGGCCACTGCAAGCCATCCCAACCCTGTTAGATGTCATGTTGGGAAGGGACTGGAGGGACACAGAGAGCACTGTGTCCTGAGAAGCACTGCCAAGTCGACAGTACGCTTGTGCATTCTGTGTTTCACAAGTCACTTATGTAACATTTTACAGGGGAGATTACTTTCTGGAGGTTCAAATAAACTGCAAATAAAAATAAACTGCAAACTGAAAATAAACTGTGGGCTAGACACAGTTTAAGAAACCAAGAAACTTAATATGCTTGCATCGATAAGTTCTGCTGTACAAAGGCACCTGGGTTTTGCCCAAGAGGTCTTCATTAAAGTGAAAGAAAGTTTGTGTTTTAAAACACATGCTGTCTGTGAATTTCATGGTTTTCTCCATCCTACTTAAATTTTTTTCTAAAGAAATGGCAAGTAGTATCTTTTTGCTACTGATAAGCATATCATTAGAAATGGAATCAATCATTGTGTTTAGGCAGCTGTGAGTCGTACAAAAGTTAATAAGAACTTTGACTAATCACTACAGGAGATGTTTCATCTTTCTCTGAGGGAAAAATGTTGCTCTGGCTCTACATCTCCTTTCAGCATGCACAGACATAAAGTTGGCAAAGCACATGGAGGATTCAACTGCTCTGCAGGGATGTATGCAAATTCTCTGGCCAGGAGAGAAGTGGCTAGGGGTCTTTCATATGACATTGACTGTGAGTTGCACCGGGCAAATATAGATCTTAATTGACAAGAAAGGCCTAATATGAAAAAGTTAGAAAAGCAACTAACACAAGAATATTTTATGACCACTGAGCTTTATTCAAACTGTTTCTAAAGCCTCCAGAGTTGGGAGCTGTTGTCTCACTTCTGGTTATATAAAGAGCATCAGTACTACTACAGTGATTCAGTGCTCTGGTATGCAGACCAGATGAGCGCACAGTCAGCCATTCAGGACAAGGAGGACCAAAGGAGTGAAGAGATGTTTGAGAAAGTGCTTTGAAATCAGCCTCTGCCTGCAACATCCAGCTCTGCTTAAGGTAGATACCTACAAGAAGAGAGAAGAAAAGGAGCAAAGGCACCAACTTTCTTTTTTCATGCTAGGCTAGTGGATGATGCACATCCCATTATAAGAGGAGATCAGCATGTGGGCTTTCCTACCTGTGATGTGGTTTAAGTCTCCATCTCCCACCTATGCCTCAAAAAACAAACTGAAAAAAATCCTGCCGTACAGTCATATGTGTATGCCACACGCCTGACTGCTCTTTGACCTGGGTCAAAGTAGCTATGAAACTGAGAGGCCAGAGAGAGAAAAAAGCAACAGAAAGCCTACCTGCATAGCCAGATGATAAGGACACCTTCCAGAAAATGGCATGCTTGTGCCTCTACTCTTCGTATAATCTGAAGCTTCCCACTAAATGTATACAAAAAGTGTCCAAAGAATGGGCTTAAGTGTCTTCCTGCCTATCTCTCTGTGCAGTAATGGTTGGGTGTTTTTGCTTTCACCCATCTTTCTAGAACAACATGCCTCTGTGTACAGACCCAAAAAGAGATGCTAATGACAGATGGTTCAGTGTTGACCAGAGGCACCTTTAGGGTCAGGTGTGGCCCTCTGTGGTGGACTCCTGCTCAGCTCTCCAGAGAACTCTCAGGTTGGGCTTCCAGCGTGAAACTCAAAGATTTTTTAAAAATTTAGTTCAGATAATAAATAGGGCAGACCAGCATCTTTTTTTTTTCTTTCTTCTTCTTCTTCTTTTTTTTTTTTTTACTGATCACTCCAGCAGACACCTTTTTCTTTTCTGTTCCACCTTATGTGGACACCTGCATATGAATGTGTGGCAGAGCTCATGGGGTTGCATATAATGAGCAGGGTAATTGGAAGATTAGCAATTGCTCTTTTGGGTTGTTTTTTAATATTTTATCGTGAGTTTCCTGGAAGTGTGCAGCTGAGATCTATATTACCATAATGCTTGCATGTGTGACTTTAATGGACAGAAATTGAGGAACCTATCTTTCTTGTTAGTGAAAACTCTAATTACTCATTATTCCCTGCTCCCTACTTCTAGCACGTTCCTTGGAGCCTGCTGGAGAGCTGCATAGAGGTGTTTCTTTTACTAGGGTTATTATAGAGACACCTGTTAGGATTGATATAGTTAAGGCTGCATCAACATTTCCATTGATTTGGTTTATGACCCAGCTGTAAAAACTCCTTTTAGTCTGAGACTTGATGAATGACGACTGAAGCAAAGAGTGCAGGGAAAATAATGATTGTAACTAACTAGAGGGCAACATCAAGTTAGAGGAATCAGACATAAGGAGGTTTCAGAAGCTCGTTTTACATATTTATTATGTGAAAAATATGTCTTTCCACAATGAAAGTTTGGAAGTTTCTTAGACTGTTTAGTGGCCTAGAGGCTTTGAGTACACTAAAAAAAATTATAATTAAATCAAATGATGTCAAGTGGAGAAATGGTTCCTGTGTACATTTGCTAATTATTTTCCTTTGGGGAACTAACTGATGTTTTAGCAGAGAGTTAAGAAAAGAGTCTAATTTAAACTTTTCTATTTTGACCTTTCTATCTTGGCCAGATAGGATAATTATCTGAGACTTACTGAGGAAGGTGAAAGTAGTATCACCAATCTTTTCTCCTCTGTGACATGGGTAAGTAGTATGGAAAACTTAAACCGTCTGACCTAGTGGATATTACATGATGGCACAGACGTATTGCACATACTGTACAGAGAAAATCCACAGGAACAAGTGACCCATATGAAACAAAAATTTTGTAAGGCGACTGATATGCACTAAATAATTTGTCTCACCTCGCCCTCCTCCCAGAGTCCAAAACCACAAAATGCAACCACATGTTTGGGTAATGTTCTAGCAAAGGTGAAAAGAGGACTGTTAGAGGAGAATAGATCTGTTTTTAAACTCAAGAGAGTCAACAGTTATAGCAGTAACAGATGCACTTCTGCGAGTGGTCCTAGTGAGGGCCATGTGTCCAATCCCTTACAGGCTGGGAGCAGTTCTAACCCCAGAATAAGGTCTAGGCTACAGCAAAAAAGACAATGGTGCCCCAAGGATGGGAAATTACAGAGAACTTCATCTAAATATCTGAGATAATCCAAGTCCCTTAGAAAGCAAGGAATGATGCATGTGTGTAACTACTGATACTGAACTTGAGCTCATTCATTGCACCTGACTTGGGGTGTGCACTGTTAATTCCATTACACTATATTGTAACTTAATATTTACACACGGAAATATTTGAGTGAGTGGCTTCAGCCTGGGTGACTTATGCTATGCTCATCAGGGCAGTCAATCTCCTGGAGGGTTCCAGTTTTGCTTAACTCCTGTGGGTTTGCTAAATGTGATATAAATAATGGGGCTGGCATCACTTTCAGCAACAAGAAGAAAAGACTGATTTTTATAGTAAAAAATATCCATTTTTGAAGACAATATTGTCTAAGCTAAAATGTAAGGGTCTCAAAGGATGTGGAAGTTTCAGAAAATGTGAGATCTGATCCAGAGTTCACTGAAGTCATGGAAAAATTCTCCACCTGCATTGGTGGATATTGAATGAGCCACTTGGATCAACAGAAATAGAAGAGCCAGAAACAAGTTATCATGATGGGTCAGAAAGATGGAAACAGCACTCAGAAAAATATGGAAGCGTTGTATATGCGATACAAAACTTAAGCTTTTATTTTAATGGCTGGCATTTTATCTCTTAGACCTCTTGGTTAAAGGCCAGGGTCAAATTATTTAATATCCATTATGAGTTTTAGGCTTGTTTTTTTGATCATTACTCACTTTCAGTAGCACATGTTCATCTGGTGTTCTTTACAGAGATACTGTGGCCAAGTTCTTGGTGCCATATTCCATATTGGACCCCAGTAGAGAATTTACTTCAATAGTCTGTCCATAGAAGAAGGTAGATTTGATTTAGCAGATCTTTACTAATTTCAAATGATGAGCAGGATTACATTGCACACATTAATTCTAACTAAGTTTTAGGTGAAATAAGTGGTTCTATATGCCAAAGAGCCATCTATAGTGCATGAAAATTTTCTTGCAAAGATGACTATGTCATTGCTTATATTGAGCTCAAATTAATCAGAGACTGAGCTGGACACTGAAGAAAGAGTTTTTCTAGGAGACAGTACAGTCTGAATGTGAATTACAGCAGATGGCTCAGTTTTGCAGTGGTAGTCTTCACAGTTCAGATTTTAAATGACATTTTGATAGTTGATTTGCAATCCTGGGGAAATAGCTGTCTAAATGTACTTAAGAATCTAGGTCTCTGTATCCAGTTGGGAGAATTTTGAACAAAGTCTCAACATCTCCACCTACTATTTTACAACTTTAGCAAGGGCAGAGTTCGATTCTATGTCATGGGAGTGTTCCTTGAACATATGTTGTCACACTTTTGGGTAAAGGATGCTACCAACAGTCTTCTGAGGAAAAGCTGATGGATAAGAAGGGACAGTATGCAAGAATATACAGAAAATTGCATGCTCCTGCCTGCCAGGGACCAGTCTAAATGAGGTGAGGAAAGAAGTGCAACAACAAGTGGGTTCTGGTAGAGAATAAATGCCTAAGCCCTCCTGTTCTTTCTGACAAATCATCTACTTCAGAAGCAGGTCACAAAACCTCTTTTGTTAAGTTTATAAGCCAGCTGTGAAAAGTCTGATTAAACCAGACTGAGAAGCCTTAAAAAAGCAGGATGTTTTTATGCATCTTTGAATATAAAGGAGACATCCTGAATTCTTCCTTCTAGTGAGCCAGTCACATTCCACCTTACTTGGATAGGAACAGTGGACAGTCATATGAAAAATAATGGGCATTACCTTATTTTAAATGTTATTCAGGAAAAAATAATTTCCTTAGCACACAATGTACTTTTTCTCAAGTGTATGTTAATGCTGTGTTCAAATATTTTGAGATCATTAATTTCAATTTACTATTTAAAATGGTACTCAATGTCAGTAATGCATTTTACTTCATCTTTGCTTTCTGAAACCAATTTATAATAGCCTTTACATTTTAAACTTTACATCTGAAACTAGTTTTAGTAGGAAGCTCATATTCAACATTTATCAGCTGTCTGCAATCTGTTCTTATCTGTTTATACAAGAAAAATATTCTTTCCATTTCTGTGTTTGAGGTCAGAATGGACTTAAGAGTTTAAAGAAATGAAGAGAAGTAGCATTTGAAAATAGGAGATTAAACCAGTTCCTAGCATAGGACTTCTAAGATATAACATATTCTACTGAACCTTTCAATATCAGATATTTCTCATAGTCCACCTTTCATCAAATTTCAACTTTTCAGTAATACTTACAATTTCCTGAAGAATGAAGAAAAGGGTGGTTGAATTGGGTTAACATAATTTTGTTTGATGAAATCGAAGTCTGAAGTCAGATATTTGAGAACTAATGTATAATACTAAATGAGATCCTTTCCCATTTCTTCTAGTTTGCCATGATGTGTTCTCAGATAAGAGTTATGTTTATGACCAGAGAATCTGTCATCAATTCTTTGATATAACTTAACTTTCAGTGAATAGATGAATGAGGTAATAAACTTCAGCATACGAAAAATCAGATCGTTTTAAATTGCATCCCAAAAAGCTCATAGCATGTTGTGTGAGAAATATAAGCAGTATTCAGTTGCTGAGTATTTTTTTTCCATCATTGTAATGACTGCCACCCTTCCAGAATGAAAAACTGCAAATGGGCAACCTTTACCTAGTATGCCGAGTGACTTTTAATAACTGGAAAACATTTTATTCCAGCTTTAGGGTACAGAGATAATCAGTCTTTGAGATCAAATTATGACAAAGTCAAATCATGGCCAGGGTTATTTTTTGTATTATGTAGGTAGTCAGACACAAAAAATCATTCTTATTTTGCATTATATTTTGGAAGGAAGAGTTAGCATTGCTATTTAGTTAGAATGATAATATTATTTGCAGCAAATGCTCATTCATTATCAAAGTGGCACCTGTTTGATTGTAGTAAGCTTTTTACATTTATTACTGTTTCTAAGGAAGTTTATAGGTGTCTCAAAAATAATCAGTTATAACAATCAACAGATTATTCCCCTATTAGTTTTTCAATAGTGACAGTCAGGAAAAAAATATTTACATTGTTAGATACACTAATGGCCAGATAGAAAAACACACAACTTGTTTTCTTAGTTGTAAAGGGAGATATGAGACTACATAATTTCAGGTAATGGTTAGTCTAGGAGAACAAATCAATGTAATATGCTATTAGAATGAAGTAATCTACATGGATTGTTACATGAAATACTACAGTACGTATTTCCTGCTACTGCAATAGTCTTCTTGTTTTCTGATTCTTCCGTTTTCTTGGGCAAAATAATTCCAGTGTTTTGCTTTAGGAGCTATGCCAGAATTACTTCTATGATCTTTTCTGTTCACATGCTGATAAACTAAAGTAAAAATTCTGCTATCTTTATTGGCCCTTGAAATGTCATTCCAAAACTCATTCCATAAAGTTATAAGCTTCTTTTTTGGGGGGGGGTGGGGAGGGGGTTTGAAAAGGGAAAGCTGTTTTGACACTTTATCACCACATTCACCGTAAGAGTCATGGTTCATACACAGATGTAATTTGATCAACTAAAATTATATAGATAGTACTTTAGATCATGATACCTAAGGGAACAAATCAGACACCTAAACAAAGGTTTTTGAAGTTACATGTGTCCTAGTGCCCTGCCTGTCCTCCAGCTGCTGTTGCAGAAGGGTGTGCCTCTCCTATAGGTCCTGCATCCTGTCATATATGGGTGTCTTGGACTCCTCAGGTGTCTAAAATGCCTCAGTTGCTCCTTCTACCTGCTTTACTTATATACTGGTGTTAATAGTCCTGAGGTGTTATGTTTGGTGTTATCTGTATATATGGAAACAAGTAATCTTTCGATACCAAAAGGTTACGTAGATACGGCAAAGTAATCTAATATGGTAATCTCAAGAGACGTCAAGTCCCTCTGTTGGAGTGTGTATTATTCACAACACTTCTCTTGGTCAGTGTCCAGCCCAGCTTCTGAGGGCTTTTTCTACATTCTCTGAAAATCTCACCCAGTCATTGTCCTAAGACCACAGAGAAGCATTTTTGTTTTCAGCACAGTGACACAGCTCTGAAATGCTCCTTTTTACAGTCACCTCATTAACGCAGTACAATGGCAGAGTCAGAGAAGCTGGAGTCCTAGGCTGCTGGAGCCTGAATAAGGAATTTCAGAGAGCTTCCTGGTAACACATCTGCTCAAAACTCCCAGGCCTTGACAGAAAAAGCTGATTTTTGCTACCATGTTCTGAAGCCCTAATATACACACAATATTCATTGACCTTTGCAATAAAACATACCAGTGCTCATATGTGGCAAACACTTGCTGTTTAGCTGTTAATGAATCTTTCCAGAAGTTTTCCTCTTTGTACACCATTTCCCAACCTGGATTACAAGTGCAAAGTCAGAGGCCAGGGGGAATATATTTTACAGGCAAGTTTCAGATGTGAAACCATATCCGTGATTTTAATTGCAGGTGTTCATGCCTAGGACTACACAAAAGAAGCACCATTTATTAAGTATTTGTAGCCAGTTTTCATGAAAGATAGCAATTTTTACACGCTGATTGCTTTCCACCCTAGTTTAAGATAGCACATACATAGCTTAGTGCTGCATTGCAAAAGTTTGATTGACTCAGCTTTCCCTCACTCCTGCATCAGATAAATGAAATTATTCCTTAAACCAGGAATTGGGTAGTCACTCTAGGCCAAACACCTGATTGATAGAAAATCTAGGGTTCTTCTGCTGCTAAGCACTGGCTTAACACCTCAGGTATCCCTGCCCCTAACCAATCAGGGTACAGGCAAGGCTAAAGAGCTATGTCTGCACCAGGACACCAAGTGAATAAGGTCTACAGGGATGGGATTCACTTCACCTAAATTTAAATATTTGCAATGTAAACATATGCTCAACCAACCATCACTTCATACTCTTTGGAGAAAAACACACTTCTGGACTATGATTCATTTGATCAGCTTTAGACACCTACTTTGAGTTTGATCCTTGCTATTCAATACAAAGAAAATCTAGACAACTAGTTCAGGTACCAACACAACCATTGTAGACTCTTCTAGGGCAGGATTCAGCTCCAAACTGATGAAAATTTTAGGGGTCTTCAGATAGCTGTCTACACCTGAGCCCTCACCATAGTCCATGGGGATCTCTGGCTCCATTCAGTTACATAAAAGATAGGCGCCATTTGAGCTATCCATTGACTTGGCCTCCACTCCTCCACATGCTGATCCAGAAAGGTACAAGTATCCCAAAGGTCCCATGTCATCTCCATCAGCCCCATGCAGATATCTCAGATACCCTCCACCATGTCAAAAGGCAGTACATGCCTGTTGTGGTGCCATCCAAATTGAACTCCAATGCTTGTTCAGCCAAATGGCTCTCAAGACTCCTTTGAGTGTAATGGGAGCCTAGAAACTTAGTGCACTTAGTCACACACCTACAGGTAGTCTCCTAGATCTGCATATTTTATCCTGTAGCTGAATGACATCCTAGGCTTTGAATGGATGCCAGACGTTCTCGATAGCTTCCCTCTGCTTCTTTAAATAATATTTACTGTGAGGGATGCTTACAGGGGTTCTGCTTCCTTTTTTTGTTAATCTTTTTGAGAGTGTTTCTGTGCAACAGCTTTTGTCCAAAAGAGAGAGGAGGACCACAAGCCATAAGCTTGCTTTCCTTTTCTTTAGATGTGGCTTTTATTGGGGTTAGTGCATCATTTGCTAAATATTTGGCAGGACTCCCTGGGGGTGGAGAAATCTGTGCCAACAGCAGTCTTATCCTTCATGAGCTGTGTGCAGCTAATGATACTGAACTGTAATGGTGGGGGAGGCTCTGGGTTTACTATTCTTTCCACAGTAGATGTAACATGTGGAGATTTTACTAGGGTAATAGATGGTTTTAGCTGCACCCAGGTGTTCCAGGCACTTGGAGGTGCCCATGGGATTCTTTAAGAGGTTACTCTCCTGAAGGAAGGCCTGAGGAAAAACAGTTTGTGAAACTCTGGGCTAAAGTAGATATATCTGGAGTACCTTGCACAAAGCACACAACATCTGGGCTGTTCAGTGTTGAGGCTCTGACTGCTTGTGACTGGAGTGAGAGAAAGACAGAAGTTCTGCCTCTGCAAAGAAGTCTCTTCTCATGTTTGGTTTTCATTTGCAATTCAGATTAATGTTACAGTCTTACATACCATGTCCAGCCATGTTAAAAGCCCTGGGTTGTAGTCACTTTGCCTTTTCTACAATTAACCAAGGCATATGTTAAAATTAGATGGCGTGAACCCCAAACAAATCACTTCTCCATTGTGAGTAGCAAAAATGTTGGTTTTTAAAATAAATAAAGACCAGCATCCACTTGCAATTTCTGAATTTTTTAAAAATGGGTGACATATAGAAAAAAAACTGGTTTGCTCACTGGTATAATGTGTCCATGATACAGATCCCCTTTAAAGCTCAGGAAGACCTCTCTCAGCTTCGAGTTTAGTCACTTTTTAAAAAGAATTTCCCAGAATTTGAATTCTAGACTCCAAGTCTCTAGTGATCCCTTTCTCATTCCTCTGTTTTCCAGTAGTATATCCTTTTTATGAAATTTGGCTTGGGAATGATATTGACCTTGAAGAAAGTGAGGTGGGTGATTTTAGTGGTTTGTTGTCAGGAGTTGGGCTGCTATTTCTTTGTTGTACTCATTTTATCTCTGAGGTTTCTGCACTAACCAATCAAGCTAAACAAAATAAACAAATATCCCAGAATGGTGTGCAACATTTCATTTTATGTTCTCTGTTAATTTTTGAAGGATTTTTGGCAGTAGTTAGTTGGTGTGATTTTTTTCCTGATATCATTTTGGAGTTTTATTAAATATAATTTTTTTTAATCTAGCTGAAGCATGTTTAAATGACCTAAAGAGAAACCCAACAATCTTCAAATAATTAGAACCACTTTATGTTTATTAGGTCAGCTTCACGGGGACACTGTACTTCTGTTTAACTGATCTTCCTAAAAAGGCATATTGCAGGCTTAATCTTATTTCAGACTCAGCTGAGTTTGGCTTCCGTTCTTCAGATGAATTCTGTATAGACTGCAACTTAAACAGCAAATATGTTATGTCCCACCATAACCACAAAAGTACTCTAAAAGAATAAATAGCAGACAGTTTTGAATTACAGGACTGTAGTTCCAAATAGGTTAATTCTGGTTCATTTACAAATTACAAGAAGGACAGTCAAGATAGTTTGTTGGTCATGGCAAGCAGAGTCTGATGACAGAATTAGAGCCTGTTCACTCAAACTACTTTTATTATTGTTGTTACATGGGTTCATAAATGGCCAGACTGTGATAATCTTACTTATGCTGAGCAGTGCCTTATTCTACAAGTAGTCTACGGAGGTCTTCTTAGTGACAGCTTCTTGGGGAATAACATGTTCTTAAACATGTTGCAGTAATAGGTCAGTTTGATCCATAGTGCATGGATCAGCATTACTACAGGTATATTTCTGTGAAAGCTGCTGGTATCACAAGAAATGTGCTATACAGAAATGAATTTATGAACTTCTTAAAGTACATGAAGCATCCTCTCTTGTTTTTTTGTGAGTTAAGGTCTTCAGAATTTTATTTTAGTGACCAGTTCTGTGCTGGTTCATATTTTTTTCATATCAGATGTGCAGAAGGCAAAAAGAGCCTAATTTGTGGAGGGTTTTTTTGCTTTATAAAAAGGGAAAGGATGGGGCAGCATTAGACTCCATAACACACTGCCTTGCTGCTTTGGAAATTTCCAAGTGCTGTGCAGATGAGTGGAATTCACAACCTCAGGTTTGTTGCATGTGCTTCACCGTGTTATGTACAGGCATAGGGGAGTTTCAAAAGCCAGAATATTGAGCAGAAATCTGCCCAATTTAGTAAAGAAGAAATGAGGAGATGGAGGGTGGGAACAGTGGCTGTGAGCTAAGCCCTACCACTCTGGGCACTACTGTGCCCACTTCCCTGCTGTTCAGAAACGCCTATAACCAGACTCATGAAAATGAATTGTAATGATAAGTAAACGATTCCTTTCCCATGAAGTACCAACTACTTTTCTAAAAAGTGGAGGAGAAAATTCACTTTTACTTCTTAAATCAAGGATAAGAACATCATCTCTGAAGTTGGAGATCCTCACTGAACTCTCTCCCTTGTCTGAACATATTTGAGTAGGAAGAACTATATCTAAACAGATGAGCAAATAAAGGTCAAAATTGGCTTTAGGATGATGGCCAGTGCTGATGAGGTGGTATAGATGATCCTGCCTTGCTCTTCTCTGTCATTGCTTCTGTGTGAACAAAGGAAGTGTCCCAGGGAGGAAAGGAGAGAGAGGAGCACATGGTCATTCACCTACCTCAGTCCTCTCCAAAGCTGCTCCCGTCCTGATCACTCTCACAGAAGTCCTTGACTTTACTAACAAGTCTTGTAATCACTTTTCACTGAAAGAGGGATGAGCAAGAAACTGATTGTTGCTCCTTGGTTCAGCTCCCGGTAAATGGGAGAGCCTGGAAGCTATAATCTGACCTATCAAGAGTACATGGTGGCACAGTTTTGCTTCCTTCCTCCCATTCAGTGGAAGAGGCAAAGGGTAGCACAGAGCTGGCTGAGTTAACATGATGAACACTGGGGCCAAAGTAATTCTGGAGTTTTCTTCATTTCATTCCATATCAGGATACTTAGGAACAGAACAGACTGGAAAATCTCTGGGATTTCCGTTCCTATTGCAAAACTGATGTAGCTACTGCTTGTACTTTAGGGGCGGTAATAGTGAAAGAACGGATCTAAATGTTCTTAGTGGGAAAAAAGCAAGAGGTTTTTTTGGTATAAAAACCCAAACAAAAACACCTGCATAAAAACTTCTCATATGCTGTACAATACATGCAATTTATCATCATTATGAGTAGGCTGGAGTGAGCTAAGGTTTCCAAACCCTGTTCTTGCTGTGGAATGCACCATTCTTCATGATAGTCTTCAGGGCATAAGTATTTCTAAATCCAAAGTGTTTCACAGCATATTTTAAATAATCAGTCATCATATTAAATGTTCTCAGTAACTCCAGTGTTTCTACATGTGAGCTACTTCTTATTACAGAAAATTTACACACAACAGTAAAGAAAATAACTATTTCACCCCCAAATGCTAACTTAATTAAAATTGTAAGTATTCTCCCTCTGTTATTCTATTCTAGTGTGGATTTTTGAAAACATATAAAAGGGATAGACATTGAAATACAATGCTTAAAACAGACTTTTACCCAGAATTCTCCTTGGAGCTCTAGAACTGGCTAAAATGCAGGTTTAGGTGCAAATATATGCTTTCCTAATAGGGAAAATCATGAGGGATATATTTTGATCTGACACGTCTATGTAACATTATTCATCTCAGAGGAAGTATGTAGTTTAAGCCAGTCATTCTGACTCCCTCTGAAGTCAGTGGAGAAATAGACACTCAGAGACACATATATCCACAGGACAACATATCTGCCATGTTTTAGACATGTATTTTAGGATGAAATGAGTTGCACTCTGGAAAAGCCTGCTTATTCCTCACTGTTGACTCAAGAAAGAACATAGATGATGAGCTTATCGCATTTTGGTGGTGCTTTGTTCTCATTTCATGCTGTTTTGGAGTGTCCACCAGTTTGCTAGATGTTTATCAGAACATATGTTGCTGGCTAAAGACTGAACAATTAAATTATGCATGTGACAGAGCAATGACTATTTGATATATCATACAGTAAAAAGTGTCTTGCATGTGTAACAGATAATTAAACATGTCCTCTAGATACTTCTCTTTTAAGATACAATAACTACAGGGACTGTGGGTATGAGGAAGAAAGATAAAAAAGAATATATGATGATTTTTTTCTGTTGGTCCATTTGCTTTTTTCCAGCCTGAGAGAGATGGAGCACTTGTGGAGAGGGATTTGAAATCAGTCAAATAGATTTTCTTCTGCTCAGCTGGCCCAGTGGATCCAACTCTGAAGCTGATACTTAGAATTTAATCAAATTATCACCAAGCTCAGTGGAAGTTTGGGTTCAGTCTGGACAGGACAAATGAGACTGAATGTCAGATAAAATGATGAAGGAGGTGTTAAAATGAGGTTTATGGAACCACAAGGAACATATTCTACATCACTACAAATTATGCAAAACTCACATGATTTCATGTTTAATACAACTATTAGATTTTCTGAAGTGAACTTTAAGCCCAGTTTCAAGTGAACTTTGGCTGATTTATACTTTGCATTCTCACATGATTTTGATGAGGAACTAGATAAAACTTGGCAGTTTTGACTGTGTTTCATTTTGAGATTGAGTTTATTTGGACCTGAAACTCAAAGCAAAGCCTGTAGATGTGAACCCACCCAGAAAGAATCTGAAGAGACCCAGTCCTTCATAAAATTAAATAGTGGAGTTTCACATAATTG
The DNA here is from genome assembly GCF_036370855.1 of Dromaius novaehollandiae. Lineage (NCBI taxonomy): Eukaryota > Metazoa > Chordata > Aves > Casuariiformes > Dromaiidae > Dromaius > Dromaius novaehollandiae. Next base: position 12,017,976 of record NC_088100.1, read on the forward strand.
TGACATATAGATATTAAAATTAGATGAGATAAATCCTGTGTTCCAGGACCACCACACTCAGTGATCAGAAGCACTCCAAGAGAGAGCAATAATTTGCAGCTCCAGTCTTCACAGGCACCAGAAGATGCGTTTCCAGATTTTTCTCTCAATTTTCTATTCCACACTCTGAGATGAAAAGGCAGAGCTTTAACTTGCTGAGAACCCAACTACATCCCTACACCAATGTCCTCATCTTCTTGCCATGTACCGCGAACTGCACTCACTCAAACCCATCTCCTCATCTCAGGCACGCTTCATCACAGCAAGCTTTTACTTCCAAGAGGCTTTCTGCCTCTTGATCCTGCTCCCGCATCCTCAACCAGGAACACGAGTCTTGAAAATAGCTGGGTTCTGGCAGAGATTAGGGAGCCAAGATATTTCTGAACTCAAATATTTAGCTGAAGGATCTCTCTGCAGCTCTACTAAATGCCTCCACCTAGACACAGCTGGCAGCTACTGCTGTTGAGTATCACTTTATCTGTAGCACGTGTATCAGTCTGGAAACTTCTGCACCAGACTAAGTAAAGCTGTGTATCAATACTAGCTTTCCTATCCTTCCAGGAAGCTTACATCGTGCTAGAGAGGTATAACACCTGGAATGAAGTTTTTAGTTTTGCAGCATCACAGGCATAAGAAACTGAACAAATACAAGTAAAAAGAGTAAAGGAGAGAATAATTTCCTGCTTAAGGGAAATTGAATTATAAGGATAAAAAAATTTACATGCACATACAGATTTTATGTCTAATTTCAAGTCAATTATATTTTATGAATGTATTTCCATTTATGGATCACTGCTTTTGTCATTTTAGCTGTAATTGCCCATTGAACTGTCACTAATGAAAATGGTTCTGATGATCCATTATGCACTATAACCTAAACTAAACTGACTGACTTCTTTCCTTTATATTTTTGAGCAGCCTCTAACAATTCTTATTTTTCTCAGAGCTCCATTTATTTTTTTAAAAAAGCTAGTTGGCCAAATGATGGATGCACTATTTTATTCCAAGCCTCATCCAGGTGAACCAATATGTCATTTGACTTTCTACTTGTTTCTGATTGTCCTTTTCTTTAAATACAGTTCAGGAAATCCAAGTGTTTGTATAGCCTTCTGGATCAAAATAGTAATCAGTTTATAACTCAGATAAAAAATGTAGGGTGAATAAATGATGTGTGATCTGACAGAGGAAATCTCCAGGAGATTTCTTCTAGAGCTGTCAGATTTCTAAAGGAATTGAAGAGCACTAGTGAGAAGTCATTTGACAAAATACTAATGGCTGGTTGTAGTTTCCTAGGAATTAACTGAGGAATTAATTTTCTGATGTGCATCATTCATATGCAAAATTTAAGGAACATTTTGTGAAAATGTAATTCTTCTCTTCAGAATCTCAAAGCGTATCAGAAGCTTAAACATGCAACACTACAGGCATCACAAAGAAGCAGATTATAAGCAGTCTCAAAACACTACCTATATTGACTTAAATGACTCTTTGGTTGAACTGAGGAATGAGGTCAAGAGCCTTCTTAAGGTTCATGCATTAAAGTGGTAGCAGGGGAGAGAATAAACAAGAAGGCCTGTGCTGCATTCTCTCACTATTATGAACATTATTGCTTCTGAAATGACATAAAAGGGAAAGCATTCGTACCTCAAGGAAACACAGCTCTGACCTGTAGCAGGAAGAGCTCCTATACCACAAAGAATTTCTGTCTGATTCATTTGGGTTAGTGAATAGTTACTCACATAAACACATTCACTAAGGCAAATGAGAAAACTCGTATGGTCAGCTTCCCGGTAATGTTAGCTGTTTAAAATTAATGGAACAATGGTGTGAAAAACAACATTCAGCTTGTAGGGAGAAAATAAAAAAAAACCAAAAAGCACCACCTCCTTCTTCTTTCCTTTTTCTTCTCTCCTTCATCTCATTCCATTCTTCATGACTGACAGGCAGTTACTTAGCCAGGAAGTTTACTCAAAGGCATGAAGAGGAGACGGGACATACAGTGTTTTCGTGATGGAAACCATCATTTCTATTATTCATATTTTGGTTCATGAAGAGCTCACCGTGAGCCAAAAAGTAGATTGGACAATTTCAATTCAACAGATAACTTGTAAAATATCAGGACAACCCCAAAATGTTGTCACCAAAAGAGACTTTATGAACTCAGAAGGGAGGTAGTGTGTAAATACTAAAACAAGTAGACACTCTTCAAAAAACTCCTAAGGGGAGGGGAAGGACCAACTTAATGCATTTATATTGAATGCCAGTTTGCACCAGGCTAAGAATAAAAGCAGGGGAGAGAGAAGGAATAGAATGTGTCTTGAACTACAGGAAAAGATTAACTGTTTGCTCAGCAAGCTTTCCAAGGTGAGGCCAGGCTTTGAAGAAAGAAGAAGGAGAAATGAGGGAAGAAGAGAAAGGGAGAGAGGTTATATTGCCAGATCTTTGCACTCACCATAGCCAACATACTGGAACAGCTAAAAAAGAACTTCAGTCAGATATATTTTAAGTTTCTGTTTTCATATTTCATTTTGTTTCCAATTTTGCAGTGAGGAATTCATCCCACTGCTGCTAGGACACTTTTGTTTCCTTCTTTAGATTTGTCTTGTGTTAATAATGGGTTTCTTTGGCAAGAGGTAAGCTACAGAGAAATAACCTGTGATACTGGATTAACTCATGCTGACCATTGCCTTTTGCCATGGGATGAAGGACAGCAAGAGAAATAGGATGCAGAATGTCTTCTGAACATCTTTCTGGACATAGCCCCCACACCATCTCAAAAAAGCAAGTTTTTTAGAAATATAATTGAGCCAACAAGGAACTGTGTAAACTTCTAAATATAGAAGTGCAAATGAGGCAGAGTGGAAATCGAACATTAAACAAGTCTTTTTTTTTTTTTAATCTCCCAAACCCTTCCAGATGTTGAAACAAGTAAACAGAACTGGATGATTGTGTTTTACTATTTAGGCTGGTATTTGAGTTAACTTTCACCTGCTTTTCTCCTTATTGAAATGATTGCTTGGCCTTCCAAATGTGTTAATTTTAGCTTTTCATTAAAGGTAAACATGTGCACCAGGTCACTCTTGTTATGGAATGAGTGAGATAAAGTTTAAAGGCAGCCCTGATCACATGCATCTTGGAAGTTTTATATTTTAACAACAACAAAAGAAATGTTGTTCCACATTGTGTTGGCATCAATGGCAATTCTTGTGAGTAATACAATTAGCACTGGTAGCTGAAGTTCACCACAAGGAACTGATTCAAGACAGATGATAATAAAAAGTGAAAAAAAAGTGGATGTGGTTAGCGCAGCAAAAATCTCACTTACTGAGGTTTTGTCTTCACTGCAGAGTTACTCAGCTGGTGCCCCCACTTTGGTAACAGCAAAGAATTCTGAACCAGCTGCGGCGATTCTGCTATCTAAGCAAGCTGAATTGCAGAGTGATAGGTTACAGTCTGTGATTTAATTCTTCTTCTGCTTAGGCTGATAATTAGCTCACTTTGCAGAATGGATTCAGACATCCCTCCAGTACCTTCCCACAGTTCCTTCTTTGCTTCACTCTATTCACCAAAAAAAAAAAAAAAAAAAAAAAAAAAAGAAGAAAAAAAGAGAAAAAACTCCAACTGTCTTCTCTGTGCAATGCTAAGAACCACAAGATGTTTCCATGGAAGTCCTGCCTTGCAACTTTGACTCAGACCTGGCTATTGTTATTCTGTGCAACATAATACACAGTCAGATAGCTTAACCTACTGGTGCAACAAAATAGGGAAAGAGTATTTACATGAGCAAGGAGAGATTCGTCTCCCCTCACTTCAGATATCTTTGATGAGGGGTGTAATCCATCTGATCTATTTTAGGTGTCTGCATGAAACTGAGATGAAGGGCACCTTAAAAACACCTGTTTCTCTTCATCGTCTATAAAGAGTGGCTAGCTGAGAGGTAGACATTTGCATTTCTTAAGATGAATCCCATCTCAAGTGACTAATTTTTACTGGGAAATGGCAATCACTTTTTTTTACTGCCTCTGAGCTCAGATTAGTGCCTGCCACAGTGAGTGCTTCACTGCAGTGTTAAATCAAACAGATCAGCTGAGGTCAGAAGAGATGCAAAGTAGGGTGCAGCACAAGCACTTACAGCATCAGATCCAGGTTACCTGCCCTTCCCCAGCCACTGCTAGCGTGAATGCCCCTTCCTTTCTCTTTTCTGTATGTGGTTTACAACAGTCTGTTTGTTAATGAGCATCTGTCTCAGCTGAAAGGTTGTGGGTATCCTAAGATTAATTTTTGCAATCAAGCAGGGAAGGTTAGATCAGTGACAGTGGAATAAAAGATGAGCGCTTGTACAGGCAAGCTCCAGATGCAGCTGAAATAGTCATTACTTGCAGCGCAGACTGGTGCAAGCAGACCTTCATTGCTCTGTTCATCCTGCTATTTAGACTAAGCTTCCTGAGTTCATGCTGGATTGGGAAACAAGGGAAGCACTTGTACAGGCAGGGATCTGTCTGAGCTAAGAAGCAACAGACCTTGATCTTAGCTGAGAGTTAACAAAAGAAAGCCCTTCTTGTTGAATGCTGGAGTTTCTGAAGATCTTGCCAGCCACATCATGCACACAAAAGAACTCAAGAGCCTCAAGATGGGATTACTTTCTCACTGGAAAGATCTTGGAAAATGATAAGATCCAAACATTTTGAAAGTTAAGGACATAGCCAAGCTTAAGGGTTAATATGGTTGAGGAGACAAAGATGGGAGAGAGAGAAAAGCTGTATGGGATAATGACACGTATGATGGCTGAGCCCTAATGATATGTTTATGTAGGTGTGACTAGTGTGGGATCAATATTTCCAAAGTGATTTTGCATTGTGTTTGTTCAGCCCTCAACAATGCAAGTCAAATCTGCCCTGAAGAGTTTATCTCATATAATCAGAACATTTGATTAGCCCTGGAATCAATCAATCAGTCAATCAGTTCTTCACTGTGTCCCTTATTTTCAAGAAAGAACAACGTACAGACATCAGTCAAGACAGATTTTCTTAACAGAATATATGTGAGAATTAGTGATTGAGAAAGCTAACCATGATTATGGAGCTGAACACCAGTCCTTTGGGAAAGATGACAGGTCTGTTTGTGGGTAACAGGGAGGATTGCAAAGTTCTCTTTCAGGCTTCTTCTTGCTGTAGTTCAGGCAATTCCATAGCTATTAGTCTGTGTTACTTTATTTATAATTCTGTTGCATATATGGATGCAATAGAGATTATAGCAGATCCTTTTCAGATATCTGTTCATTGGATCTTGGATCTAGCCACCTTGTTTGTGAAGTTTGCTAAGTATATGACAAGGTATAAACTGTAGCAATCTAACTTCAAAATCCAAGCATCACTAAAGGCAAACTGACTATACAATACCTTATCTCACATTTCAGCAGACAAAAGCAAGACTATACCACTTCCCCATTTTACGTGTGAGTAGACCCCAGGCCATAAAAATCAAATAAGACTCAACTAGGAAAAAATCTGGGCTAATGAAAAGCTTATGTTAGAAATGAATAAACTCTGTAGGGCCAAGTACACATTGATTTCATAATCCAAACCCTGTAAGCTGCTTTTCCATTAGCTGGCACAGCATTCCTCTAAGCTTTGCCTTGACTAGAAAGTGCTGTTTTTAGCATGATAATAAGCTTAGTATCAGTTTTTAAAAGTTTGACCCAAACAGAATTAAAGTAGAAGTCACCAGAACAGTATAACCAAGATTTACTTTTATTTACTCTGATCAGTTAGTTACGATCAACATAGTGTTGGCTATATCAGATCTTCTCGTGTGTGCACCGTTTATGTTATGACATTGTCTGGAAACCTCTGACAAGCTGGGACACCACATTTCCCCATAGATTCCCTCGAGGCTGCTGAGAATGACTTACTCATGAATGCTGTTTGTAGGCTTGCATACCTTTTCTGTGAGTATGATGCATTTCCAAAGAGCATGATAAGAAGATCTATATGGCAAGTGTTTTCCTGTTATTGAAGAGTTTGCTTAAGACCTGGTAATTGACATGAAAACTTTGGGTTTCATCTGCTTGAGGAAATTCAGCCCCTCTCCCTTGTGAGCCTGATACTTCTGAATGATGATGTTTGTGAAAGTTAATAGTAAACACTTACAACAAAACATTGTAATAGACAATGTCTGCAAATGGTTCTCGTCATGGTCTTTTGATGGGCTAAGCAATTCTGATTTCAGGGTAAAAAAATATGTTAACTATGTAAAGTAAGTCTGATCTAGGGTTCATTGGTTTTAAAGCTAAAAGACACTCTCATGATTAAATCTGAGCTTCTCCATCACTGAGAAGCTGTAGATTCTCACCAGTCTGTTCAGGGTATTTTTTGTGAACATTGAGCCCATAATTTCAGATTGACCTAGAACTGTTTATATCCTGATAGGAAAAAAGCAAAATTCCATTTCGTAGCTAGGTAAACTGAAATATAGTGTGGTCAAGTGCCTTTGTCAAAGCTAAGCTTCAGGTCCCTAGCAGAACTAAACAGGCTCACAGACTTACAGTTCTGCATCCTGTGTTCTTATTATCACCACAGACTTTTAGTCGCACATCTCAAAGTTCTTTAGGACCTGGGTGACTATCACCAGCCTTGTGTGATCAATTCAGAAACCAGGAAAATATACAAGTTGTGACACATAATGGATGTCATTCAATAGAGTAAGGAAACCAACAAACCAGTTCAATGCAGCAGCATGAAGAAGTGATGGAGCAGATGGTAAAATAAGCTTTGCTTTATTGAATTAAAATAATTGATTTATATATAAATTTGCCTAATGTTATTCTGGAAACCATGTGTTTTCTAATGATGGGTTTCCTATGGGCTCCTTTCCCACTCTGAAGGGACATGTTTCTGGCACTAGAGGAAAGCTAGGAGCATGTTATTTTCCTTGAGGTTCTGAATTATTGTATAAGGATTACAGTGTCTCTACCTGATATTTTTATCGACAGAGCAGGTATTCTTAACCTCCTGGAAGCCAGACGCCTCTTCAGAACTTTTCCTAACCACCTGCTCAAGTGATGAACTGGAGTTTTGAAATGGAGGGAAAGAGCTGGCAAGACAGCAGCACTGTTAGCCAGGCCTATTTTCTTACTGGCCTGACCACTGTGACAGAGCATGCCATCTTCTGTATCCATGGTGACAACACTCTGAGGATCATACTCAAGGTCTCCAGCAATGCAGTTCATCATTGTGTAGCATCAGTCTGTCAAACCAAAATATACTTAGAAACAGCTAAGATTAATGACCTAAGTGAGGATACCTGGTGTGACTTTTTCAAGACATTTTCTACAAGTATTAAAACGTGGGCTGTCTCTGTGTGTGCTCCTACCCCTTCTGCTTTTGACTGGGCCTTGGCAGTGCTTCTCACACACGAGTACTTCTCTTGACTGCTCTAGGGGTCACAGAAGAGTTCGGAAAGGATCACTAACTGCTGGAAAAGGCTTAAGAGTATTTTTAACAATTAAAGTAAACGATAATGATAAACAGCATGAGTAGTAAATTATCCTGATATAATATTAAAAAAAAGCAGCCACTTTTCATTCAAACCCCACAGTATATGCCCTTGAAATGCTGTACCTTATTAAGGCATTCAAGGGACTTTAAGGAAGACAGAGGGATAAAAGGGCTAGCAATTTGAAAAGGTGAGAATTTCTACTTCAGATAAGTGGCTTCTCAGTGGCGGAGGGGTTAGACTAACAGGGTTAGACACAGCAAATATCAGGGCACATTTCCAGAAATAGAAAACCCTAATCTGCAGTTTATGCTCATCCAGTCAGGGAGCAGCAACAATTCCATGTGATCAAGCGAGGTTTCAAACTAAATTTGGCATCTTTTCAGCATCACATTTTTGGTTGTAAAATCAGCTGAGAACTCAGTTTCTTTGACAGAAATGACCAGTGGTGACCTGTGTGGTCAGGCTCTAATGATTATAACAAGACTAGTCCAGTGTGGTGGAGTGAGCAGGACGGTGGAACAGGAATGGCAAGAAGAACCTGATGAGAAAAGGGCCCAAGACATCAGAGTCTCTCTGGTTCTGCATGGAAAGATGGGAGATGTTGCTTGCTGGGCCTTTCTCTGTGGATGTCTTTGCAAGCTCATTTTGGTTGTGGATTTAAGTTTAATGAAAGGTGAAAGCATGAGGTTACCAGAACAGTTAGTGAACATTCTGCCTATTAAAGATTTGCCCCAAAGACCACACCTTGCGATGACTGAATTTCACTGCCACCCCTTCCAGCATGCTTTCCCTGTGCTACCTTGTTGTTGTAGTGATGGTGGCATTGTAAATTATAGTCCCAGCTGGATGAAGAGCCCTTCTGAACTGATCCTAGTGCTGTTCCCTATAGTATTGCTAATGATTACACAGCTGCCTACTAGGCATTCTAGAGTGTAGGCTCATGGGTCTGCCTCCAGCACAAGTTGCAATAAAGTTTATTTTCATTGAAAACAAAATATATTGGGATTATTGTCAGAACAGCCCCAGAGGCTTGCATAGGGGGTCTAGTAAGCATTGGTAAGAATATTAGAAGCCTTGAGGTTATTAATGTTGCTAGAACAGCAAGCTTAGTGGCCAGCAGAGGTGTAATTTACCTACGCTAGCATCACACACTGGAGCAAGGCAATCAAGTAAGAGGTTGAGGGACTTTAACATAACAGAGGATAGATATATAGCCCCAAGCTTTTGGGGCCAGATTCTCAGCTGCTGTAAATCAATGTAGCTTCATGGGAATCAGTGGATCTATGCAGTTTTAAGTGTGCTAAGGATCTGGCCTATATTCTTTATGGAAGTTATCCTGAGATCTGAAATGAATGCAGCAGCAAAACTCAATTTTCATTTTTGCTTTGTTTTAAAGCCAGCACATGACATTTTTAGCTCAGCTGTACATCAGTTTGGAGAGCAAGAATGTAGTTTAACACTTTTGGCAAGCATACATCTCAAAATGGTCATGAAAAAGCTGATGAGATTCCATCAATACACATTAGCTAATAGAGAGAAAACTTATGTAAACACAGAGGGAATGAATATCTATTTTTAACCGATTAGTAACCAAAGTTCAGGTAGCATATAGTCTTTTTCCTGAAACTGTGGTTTCTAGTCTGTAAAACAGCAATTCACATTCCTATTTATAAAAAGGAGTTAGAGCATGTTTGAGTGAAAAAATAATACAATTTTTTGTTGATTTAAGTGAGATGAGAGTGTGCTGTGCATTCAAGCCAGGGGATACAGTGAGAGAGCTGACAGAGATAGCAGAGAGTATGAGGCAGACACTGACCAGTAGAATGTATGCACCACTCACTTGTGGATACACAAGGTTCAGTCCTTCTCCCGGGTACGTATGGATATAGATCCAAGCCACAACTTTTATTCATGTATTTGTTGTCCAACTTCTATAAAAGGCAGCAACTGTCTTTTAAAAAATTCCAGTGATTCCACAGAATTGTCACTACTTTTGATGGGTAGCCAGCTTCTTCAAACCCAGCCGCAAGAAACATTTTGCCTTCCAGTCAGAACTTTATGCTCCCTGGGGTTTCAAAGGACACTGGTCATTCACTACTGTCTGTCAAAACATACTGGAAGCCCTCAAGTACAGGGCAAGACATCTTCTCTAAGGAAACTGACTACTAGGTCTGCTTCACGGCAGCTTTTCCCAAGTATCACGGTCCACTCAATAAACAAAATAGTATGATAAATGTTTTAATCTGCTCCAAGTGCAACATCAAAATGAGTTATTATTGCATTTAGTCTCCACTACATATGCTACCCCAGCACCATGGACTTGCTTTAAAGGATCAGTAATGTATGCAATCTGGCAGTAATATTCACGGAATGAATATGCACTTGATCAGGTACAATTGTTCATAAAAAACTTTGCCAGTGCGTCGCTAGGTAACAAACCTAGACAAGCAGCTATTTGCTCTGATCCTTTGGCTTACATTTCTTCTGCCAGATGTAGTCAAACGCACCTGAATATCACCCTTAGAATAAAAAAAGGTTTTTTCTTATGTTTAAACAGAATTTCTTGTATTTCAGTTTATGCCTGTTGCCTCCTGTCCTGTCCCTGGGTACCACTGAGAAGAGTGTCTGTCTTCCTTACACCCTCCCTTCAGATATTTATACCCACTGATAGGATCCAACCTGCGCTTTCTGTTCTCCAAGCAGAACAGTCCCAGCTCTCTCAGACTCTCTTTATATGAGAGATGCTCCAGTCCATTCATCATATGTATGGCCCTTCTTTGTCACAAGGGTACACTGCTGAATCATCTTCAGCTTGTTCTCCAGGATCCCCAGGCCCTTTGTGGCAAAGCTGCTTTCCATACCCTGCCACTGCAGGCTGTCTTCATACATAATGTGCTCCAGGTGGCTGACCACCCTTTTGGTTTTGCATTGGCTTGCTACAGTTTGTCAATGCCTTGCAAGGTCCTGCACCTAACACAGACCAGTCCCACGGAAAAGCAGATGCAATACAACTGGTGCTAGATGTTCAACCAAGCCTGACACTGATGTGAGTTGAGCAAACAGCCTTCTGGTCTGGAGTCAGACACACTGCCTTTGCACCACAAGGCTGAAGGGATGCAGCACCCAGGCACAGACTGTGCCCTGGGTGGTGGGGATGTGCTGTGCATGGGGACCACCAACACATTGCTCATTACCCAGTAATACATGTACAAAGCTCACCACTGCACAGTAGTCTTTTCTGCTACCCTTATGGGCTAAGGGCTTACCACTTACAATCCTTTTTTACATGAGGATTGACCCATGCAATTTGATTTCCTTTCTTGAGTTACTGGCTTGGTAGTTAGCAGTAGTTCTTATACAGCTAATAGCACTTTCTATAGGGGAGTGGAGCTTTGTTGAGAGCCTGTGACCACCAGGTGGGCAAGAAAGGGTCGGATATCGGTGCAGAGAGACACTCAATGTTCGTGAGGGATTAAGCAGGATAGATTTAATAAAGGACTTACACTCCAACCTGCATGGGGAGCCCCAGGAGTGGCATGGAGGGGTCACTGATGGGAGGCTGCTGGACGCATGGGTCGGATGCATGGGTCGGATGCCCTGGTGGGACTCGACTCGTCATATCCTAAGGGCCACTTAAATCTACCAGAACTATTATCTCAGCTGTGCTAGCCTTGAGAAACTACTGTATGGGAAGCAGCTAGACATTGTTGATAAAAGGGAATATGCATGCCTGGCCCTGATGGGAATTTGGTCAGTGTGTAGTTTCACACGCTGGGCCTGCTACCACGTACTCTGCTAATCACTGACACCTCACCAGATCTTCTGCAGGTGTTGTCACTACAGAGTCTTAGCAGGATTTAGGGCTGAAGGTAACACGGTTAATCCTTTGTATCTTGCAGATCTTACTGCCATAATTGCTACTGACGTCCCTTATGTCCTATGCCTATATGTAGTTTAAATGGGCGTGAAGGTTGGTCCCATAGATGAGAAAGCAAAAATTTCATTTTTTAAAGCACTTATTGCTGCATGATGTTTTGGTTCTGAGGTCCATATTGAATTTGGCGTCATTGTTCATATAGATTGTGGCACAGTTTTCCATCATCTTATCCATCAGGTGCCAAGGAATGTCATATCTTGACTTGGTCCTTGCCATTTTGAGTTGGGAATGATAATATTTAATTCTGGCAAATGCTGGACAAGAGCATAAGGAAGGCGGGACAAACTTTGGAGCTGCCAGCTTGGAAATTGTCCTTTTTGGAATACAAATACCACAGTGTTGATCAATCACTGCCTAGTTTTCCCACACAATAGGTTATAGGCAGCATATTCAAAACTATTTTTACAGAATCATATACAAGTCTGTCTGCCCCACCTCTTCTGGTGGAAGACTGTGACATCTCAAGCTGATGAGGACTTCAGGAGAGCCTCCCAAGAAAAAAATGTTCATGCAGAGCTAGTTCATTCTTTGTCCATTGAAAGTAAAATATTTCAAAGGTTAAACATGACACTGTTTTTACAATCTTTACTTTGTAGAGTGCCCAGAGGAGAGACAGGCCATTTAAACATAAGATTCTTTTGCCTACTGGATCTGGTCTACCTCAAAAACCAGCGGGCTGCACCATGGAGCCACATTCTTGTGTTCACCCATTTGACAAGATTCAGATGTAGCTCTCAGTCAATGAGCTGCAGGGTCACAGGCAAACTCCCAGGGGAGTTTCTTCCAGTAGGAACCTTGCAGGTTGCAGTTTCCACCTCCAAATCCTTCAGTGCAGAAACTCTGGCCCTCAGTACATGACTTGAAGACACCTCTGCTGTGTCCTGTGCGTGGCTGGTGTTACGAGTGTCCCTGATGCATCCAGTCCCTAGCAATGGGAATAAGAGTTCTTCGGTAGCTGCATTCTAAGGGCCTGCAATCCTTTTCGGCGCGCATAGCTTTTTTCCCTTCTTGCGTTAATGGCTCGGTTGTTAGGTGCCCTTCTTAGGCAGCTCATAGCACTTTCTCCAAGGGAGTGTGGTTCTCCTGGGACCCTTGCCAAAACTTAGAGCCTATGGCAATGGTGTAATCCTTTCCGCCTTGCACATTTTGTTGCCATAATCCCTACTGACACCCCTTACCCTCTATGCCTACTTGTAGTGCAAATGGGCGTGCAGGCTGGGGAGTCCCATCGATGGTTAAGCAAGCACCTCCTTTTTGAAAGCACTTAATGCTGCCTGATGTTGAGGGTCCCAATTCCATATGGAGCTTTTCCTCCAGCAAATCATGCAGAGGTGCTACTTGAATACGGAATCCAGGAAAGCATGACCTCCAAAGCCCACAAAGTTCCTCAGACAGGTCTCAAGGGTTTTGATACGAAAGTGTGGGACTGTTTTCTATCGATTGCCTCTAATACAGATTTGGGCAGTTTTCTGTCCTCCTGTCCATTGGGTGCCCGAGAATGTAACCCCTCGGCTGGGTCCTTGACAGGATTCACACATGGCTCCCAGTTGATGAGCTGCAGGGGTCACAGGTAAACTCCCAGGGGAGTTTCTTCCAGCAGGAACCTTGCAGATTGCAGTTGCCACCTCCAGATTCTTCCGTGCAGAAACTCTGGCCCTGAGCACATGCCTTGGAGAAACCTCTGCTGTGCCCTGAGCACAGCTGGTGCATGGGCAGGGTGGCAGAGCATCCTGCTTGGACGTGGTGGATCTTACGGCTGGCACTGTGAGGCCGCAGAGGGAACTCCCGTGATCAGGCAGTTCTGGGGAGGCTCTTCGTAAGGGGGTAGTCTTCCAGGATTCCTCTGCTCCACCCTCCTCTCAAAACACTTCCTCAGCTGACTTGACATGGGGCCTTTGCTGATATGCCACAGGCAATAGCTTTTATTGTCTGGCCTGTCTTCCCAGACAATTGTGCGGGAGAACTGATTGTCTGCACTTGTGGAGCTGTCGCTCTGACAGCTCATGTTTTCCCAGGCCTCCAGCTGTTGAGTTTTTTTGTGCACCCTTTCCTGCAGTTTGCCAAAGAGCAGGACATGCAGTGCTTTCCTTTTTTCAACCCGCTCTGCCAGGTGTCCTGCTGTCCTCAGTGCACTTGATGGAAAAAGGCCGGGGCCTGTTTTAAAGGGTCTTTTGTGGAGGAGAGGGTGAAAGTAGTGTGGAGCTGGTGAAGACGGAGGCATCAGATGAGGAAAGGAGCTCTGCAGGGAGCAGCTGGAGGCTGTTTTGGGCATGGAGAGCTGTTTGATAATTGTGAAGGCAATACTGAAGGGTATTGTTCCAGGGCCTCCTTCTCCAACCTTAGCTGTTACTGCTGACCTGGAAGTTTGCCATCACTTTTGCTCGCCTCCTGCTCCCTTTCCCTGCCTTCCAAGTGGTTGTGGAAGGACAGGTCAGGTTCTGAGAACCACCTGTCCATCCCGCTGACGTCATTCGTGAAATTCCTCAGGGAAGGGGCAGAGATGCAGGTAGGATAGGGTCTGCTGAGACTGCTGCTCCTCCCCTTGGGCTGCTCCAGCTCCAAAGTAGGGGTGCTGCCTTCAGCTCGCGGCTCTGCGCTGTCGCAGGCAGAACCATTGTGCTGAGGAGCCCCTGAGTGTCCTGTGGGGAGAAAGAGCCTGCTAGGTATTTGTTAGGGGCCACCTGAAGATACAAGGGGGCTTTTCCTGTGGAACCACGTCCCATAGGAAAACAAGTACCCCCAAGGGCAATGTCCTGTGAGAGTGCAGTTCTAGGCCATAGCAACTAGGTGAGGAGCAGAAGTGCCCAGACATTTACCATCTGGAATGAATGCTGTTATGGGAGTGATGTCCTTTTGAAATGGTTCCAGTAGAAAACCACTGCAATATCATGTGAAAGTCTCTGCAGCTCTCTGCATTGCCACAGACTTCTGTCTTCTGATATCCAAGGAAAGAATGCAAACCAGCAGCCCTGGCCTGGGACAAGCATCAGTGCATCCTCTTACCTGTGGAGCTGTCGGTGTGCTCCGGTGACTCCTCGGCCAAGGCACTGAAGGGCAAGGTGATGTCCTCCCCAAATATTGCTCGGCAGTTGTCTATTAGGAATGCCACCAGGGCTGTCACCTGCACACAGAAAACCATTGCTGTCAGAGATTTGCCTGTCCTGTTGCACAGAGTCCTGATGCGGGGCGCCCCAATGTTCAGAGGTGCTGCTTCGTTGAGCTTTGACAAGGGCAGGGGGCTCTGCGGGGATGGCCCCGAGCTGCCTCAAAGGCAGTAGCCAGGGGGGAACTCAACAGACCTTGTCGTTCCTCTCCTTCTGCTCTGCCAGCACAAGCACGTTGTCCATACCGGGGCTCAGCATGTTCAGCCCCATGCAGATGGCCAGGTTTCTGGCATCCATTTTGCTGGTCTCCACGTTTTTGCTGATGTGACGGAGCACAGCGAGCAAGCGCTGGAGCAGCAGGAGGTTTGCTGTGGGCAGGCTGCCAGCCACCCTAGGGAACATAAACCAAATGGGACGTTCATGAGGCCGGGCACAGGGACCGCTCTGCCTTCACGGGAGCAAGCTGGAGCGCCCTCCAAAATGGTGGGACTGCTTCAAAATCTTACTCCTTCAGCTTGTGAATTTTGTCCTGCTGGTTTGACTTCTCCAGCGCGAGCATCCACTCCTCATAGAGGTTGTCCATGAGGAGTTTGGAGGGGATATTGTGAAGGAAGTCCTGCAAGGCCAAGGTACTTAGATGATGCTCTCAACACTGCCAGTGAGCAGAGAGAGAGCATAACCGTGATTGGGTCTCAGTGGTCCCCCTGAGGAAAGGAGAATGCTGAGGAGGAGGCGGAGGAAGTGAGTTTCCCATAGGCATGCAGGGATTCGGGGACAGAACTAGGGGAGCTGACAATCTGATGGAGAAGAAAAATGCCACAGTGTCCTGAGCCTGAACCACTGCTTCAGTAGGCTTTTAGCTTGGAGTGCCACCGAGGTGAGTTGAGGCACTCACAAGGGCCCATGCACATTAGCCACGTGCTCTGAGAGCTGTGTGCTCTGAAAGTCCGAAGAATTCACCTTCAGCACCACTGTCAGGAGGTGCACAGGTCTGCTCTCCAGGGCAGTGTTCTCGCCCTGGTTTAGGACGTCCTTCAGCTCCTTGCAGGCCTTCTCACTCATTGCCTTCCTGAAGATCCCCTCTGTGGCAGGCCCTTTCTCATACAATATAGCCAGGAGCTCCTGCAGGAAGAAATGGACAGGTTTTGACTTGGGGGCACCCTCTGCTTCGTTTGTGTTAGTATCTTGTTCTCGCTCCACGTCGATTACACCTGGCATTTCCCAGGCACCCTCTTTCTGGACTGGGCAACTCCAGTGACTTCAGTGGAGTCATCGCTGCTTTCTTCCAGCAGAAAGTGAGGGGCAGATGAAGCCACCAGGTTTGAATCCCCTCCTTCCCAAGCCAGGCTCAATGTCCGGCAGAGATTGCTTGGAAGAGAAAAAAGCCTCTGCTGGAAAAGCCAGCTCTGGGGGCACATTGTCAGAAAAGCATCTTTAACCCGACGATACTGATCAGCTCTTTGTCATTGTCAGTCCACAGCTGAACCCCTGGATGCTTATGCTGCTGAAAGATTCCTTCAGATGACTTCTGTCAGACCACAGCCATCCACCCTTGGGAGCAGATGGGCTTGCCCTGTTGCTACTCCGGGGTTGTCTCCACTCAGAAGGTCCTTCCCGTGCCAGTGGTGTGGGCTGGGGCAAAGCTGCAGAGCTGGCCCCCGTTCCCACCTGGGCTGGGACCTGGCCTGCAGGCCTTGAGTGTCAGCAGCGTGTGTGGAGGGGGGAGCCCCAAAGCGCCTCTCTCTTGAGAGCCCCAGCACAAGGGCTGGGCATGCTGCCTCGTGCGAGAAGCCAGAAGCAGCGTGCCTCTGTGGCCAGGCTTGCTTACCTGGACTGGCTGGGGCAGGCCCCCATCTTGCCCGCAGAGAGCTGCCAGAGGCTGGCCAAAGAGAGCCACCCTGGGGCCAGAGTCGAGCTGCCCTGGGCAGTCCCCGCTGGCAGAGGTTCCTCGCCGAGCAAGTGGCCAGGAGATCACCTGCCTTCTTGCCTTCGCTCACTCTGCTGCAAGCAAAAGCAAAGCCCAACTCAGTGTAGAAAACCTGGCGCAGAGGCTGCCTTTGGCCTGTGTGCGGAGCCCTGTGCTGCAGGTTCTCCTGCAGCTCGTCTGGAGGCACAGAGGTTTTGCCTGGTGGCAGGAAACAAGCAGCATATCAGAAAGCAGCTGCTCTGGCTCTTTCTCAGACTCACCAGCCGAGTGGCCAAGTCCCTCTTCCACATCGGAAGGGTCCAAGCGGGGCCATTTCTTGGCATCAGCCTGTGAGAAATAGGTTATGGTTATAGAGCCACCCCTCATCAGTGGGGGCCACGAGGGAGTTGCTCCAGCGATGTTGCTCCAGCAATGCAGGCATCTGTGAGAGGCTCCCGGGAAAAGCGGGGGTGGTCCAAGGGCTGCAGGGGAGAGGCTGGAGGTGCAGGACCGAGGCTGTCCCTCTGTGCCACGGGGGCTGTGGCAAAGGCTCCTGCTGCAGCCAGCGCCCCCAAACCAGCCCTGCAGCCCACAGCCTCCTGCACAGTTGCAGGCTGCTCCTTTGATCCTGAGCAGCCCCAGTGCAGCACAAGGGGTCTGCACGTGGCCACAGGGACAGTCTGCCGTGCCGTGCTCTCCCTGGCACGAGGCATTTGCTCCCTTTGCATGCCCCAGGGAGCTGCCCGGTGCTGCAGAGAGCCCGCGTGCACAGGCAGCCCAGGCAGGGCAAAGGGAGCCCCTGCTCACCTCTACCGAAATCAGCGTCTCCACGGTCGCCGCAGTCAGTGACACCTCCTGGGCAAGAGAGCAAACAGGCGCCGTGAGAAACTTGTGCGAGGGTGGGTTTGGGGAAGGTGAGCCGCTGTTGGGAAAGAGCGGCAAGCGTGAGGACACTTACGGGACCGTAGAAGCCGACGACTTTGGTGAGGAGCTGCAGGGAGGGCAGTCGAGTGAGCCTGGCTCCTGGGGCTCCTGGGCTCTGCGTGTGTACAGGGAAGGGCACGGGAAGAGCTCTGTCACCCCCAGCCCTCGCTGCTCTCTCTGCTGCCAGCCAGCCCCACACTGCCCGGCACCCCAACCCCCGAGAGCCTCCCGCAGCGTTGGCTCCCAGCACCACTCTGCAGCTCCCTGGGTTGGTGCTGATTGCAGCCACGAGGCTGAGCAAGTCACGCCGCTCTGCGCAGGAGCTGCCCTGGGCAGTGGGGGCACCTTTCCCCACCGACATTTGGGTATTTCTGCGTGCAGCTCCACCGGGAGCACTCGCCCGCTCTCAGCCTTGCGGCAGCAGGTGGAATTCCCTGGCAGAGCTTACCGGAGCATCGCGTCCAGCCAGAGCTGCTTCACCTCCTGCGACCTGCAGCACAAAGGAGGCCCAGCCTCAGCCCACACTGCTCCTCCTCCTCCTCCTTGGGACAGACGCGGCCCCAAACAGCTCTCGCCCCAGTGGGCAGAGTCCCAGGGCCAGGGCCGAGCCACGTGGGGCAGGACAGGGGCTCCCGCACGGCCCAGGGACATGTCGCCCAGACTCACCCAAACAGGGACATGTCGCCCAGACTCACCCAAAAGTCACCACACAGAGGTTGGTGGGCCAGACGAGGATGAGGGTGCAGCTGCGCTTGAGGCCGAAGACCTCGTCCTCCTCCTCAGGCCTGGCTGCGGCTGCCTCCTCGGTGCACAGCACCCAGAGCTCGCTGAGCCGCACGCGGTGCTTCAAACAGAAGGTGGAGCCGCATCTGCAGGGAGGCAGAGCCGGGACTGAGGTGTGGGTGTGCAGCGTGGGAGCCACCCCAGCTGTCCCCCATGAAGACCCATGTTGCGGGGCAGAGCTGTGGGGACGGTGGCCCCGAGCGCCAGGCAGCAGCAAGGAGCCTCCTTTGCAGCTCCCACGCAGAGGACTTTGGAGAAGTGGCTGCAGGGCAGTGATGCCAGCAGCATGCTTGGTGAGGGCCTGCAGGTGAAGAGGACAAGAGCAGGAGCCTGTGCCCTTCTCCTGACCCCTGCTCTTGTTACAGAGAAATTCTGTGCCTGCAGCGTTCCCGTGGGAGACCCTGGCCGAGGTGGTGCTGCGGAGGAAGGAGGGCTGTGGTTGCTCTTCTTACTTGAAGCTGGCGATGGCGACTGCGTGGGGGAAAAGCAGGAGGTGCCTTTCTCGCGTGCGCTGGTGCCGCGTCACCTGCGCAGGGAGGGTGAGCAGAAGCTGGGGGCTCCTGCTGGAGACAAAGGTGCCGAGGGGCGGCGGGGGCCGGGAGGCTGCCCTGCGCCAGAGCCCGCGGCGGGCGCCAGGAGCCACGGGGCCAGGGGCCCCAGGCTGTGCCTGCGTGGCGGCAGCGGGGTCAACAGCACCGCGGGCGCCGCCGATGTGGGCCTGCCCCATGGCGCTGAGGCCGGGCAGATGGTTGCGGTGAGGCTGTGTCCCGTGCCAGGCAGCGCCAGGCACCACCCGGGCCTGCGTGAGGCTGGATGTGTGTCCTGTGCCGGGCAGTGACGCTGGGCTGGGAACCACCTCTGTCCGCACTGCTCCACACCAGCACAGTGCCGCACGGGGGGACACACGCTGGTGGGCGTGGCCGGGGTCACTGTGGTGCCACTGTGGCACATTGTGATGCACCGGCTGGGACGGGGGACGGGGACTGCGGCAGAAAAAGGGCAGTCTGCCAGCCTCCATCACCTCCAACGCCGTGGGATTTGCATGTCTGCAGTCTGCGCCTGCAGCGGGTGGCCAAGGGCACCGCTGCTCGCTCCCGCAAGAAGCCCTTTGCTCTGCAGTCTGGGAGGCTGAGTTTGGAAGGGACCTTTGGAGTTCCTCTAGTCCAACCCCCTGCTCAAGCAGGGTCACCCAGAGCAGCTTGCCCAGCACCCTGCCCAGACAACTTCTGAAGATCACCAAGCATTGAGACTCTGCCACCTGTCCCTGTGCTTGGTCACTTGGTCCTGTGAAGCACTTGGTCCCGTGCTTCGGCTCGCGGCTCTGCACTATTGCAGGCAGAACCATTGTGCTGAGGAGCCCCTGAGTGTCCTGTGGGGAGAAAGAGCCTGCTAGGTATTTGTTAGGGGCCACCTGAAGATACAAGGGGGCTTTCCCTGTGGAACCACGTCCCATAGGAAAACAAGTACATCAGTGTAGGTTATCCTACATTAGTAACCAAAGTGCATAGCCTTCTATAAAAGGTGTAAAGTTGGGTACAAAGAAACTCCAAAAGAACAGGCATTTTTCTGAAGAGGGAGATCAATCCATTAATCAGTCAATTTACCTTTCCTACATATCTGTAGGACCTGAGACACTTCAGGGTTGGGGTCCCAATTTACTGTGCTCTGTAGCTGTTCTTGTCCTTACTTTAGGCAAGAACCTGGCTCCAGTTGTCCCACGAGAGAAAGTTCAGGGCTGTAGTTTGCACTAATGCATTGCACTCTTGGACTCTTACTCTGTATGTATTGAAAGTCCGAGTTTCAAAACTGATCTGACATTGCACGTGGAGCAGACTCATTAACAGTCTTCTTCAACATATGTGTCATTTCTTGGCCCTATATTTTAATCAAGTCACATTTTCCAAGTCAATAAGGTATTAAAAACTGGAGCTCCTTCTTTACTTTCAGCTCAGGACGTGTACAAAACTGGATCAGACAGTGATTTTGCAGGTCAGAACTGAAAGGAGACATAGCTTTTTGTCCATTTCAAAGATCCTGATAATACTAGAAAAACAAACAAACAAACAAAACTCCAGACCAGCAACAGTTTAACTAAGGTGACATAAACTGCAAGGTGATAATATATCCTGTGTTGAGAGTAAGCAAGAGATAAGAGAAAGGAATTACTATTTTCTCCTCTACATCCTCTTTCTCTGAGTGGTTCTACTTTACTTCAGACTCTTGAATTGAAGCAGCTTATTCACAGCCACATTTCCATACAGCCATTCTGTCCAGCAAGAACGGAAGTCTGTACCTACACACCTTTCTTTCTTTTATTTCTTGTCCGTTTTCTCACAGTAAATAAAATCAAGCAAGAACCTGATCAGGGAACTTGAGGGAGCCTTTGGCCTCTTCTAGCCTCTGGCAAGATGGGCTGGGGTGAAGGGAGATGTTCTGCCTCCCACCTGTCTGCCCTTCTGCACTGCTGGTGGCTGCTCCTCCACAAGCAGCAACAGCAGAACAGCCTCCTCAGCTACCAGAGTTCACAGATCAGCAGGCTCATTAACACAAACTGAACTCAACTGTGACTTAAATTGATAAACCAGACAGTCAACGGTAGTTGCTGGGGAACCAAATACACTGTTCTGTTGCCACCATTGCTGCTGGGGAGGGAACCTACAGCAGAGAACCGGGGACAGATAGCTGAAGAGGGTGATTTCTTAAGTTACTCTGAAATGGACCACCACAGTGCATTTGGAAGCTCCCTGTGTCACAGTCTGAATAGCCCTGGAATAGGGTTGTAAAGCATCTTCAGGGAGATTGATTTTGCCATGCTCCCTTGTGTAAGTGAAACGCCCCTGCCTTACCCAACTCACCTCCTCAGAGGATTTGTGCTTTCTGGAAGCAAATCTGCCTTCCAGAAGTAGGAGCCGGTCACAGGGGACCAGCTGGCATGCACATAACCCTTTGCTTTTGTACAGGCAGTCTGCCAGGCAGATCAGAATCTAAATTTAACTGTACTGCTTCAGGTATTGGGAAAACATTGTGTTTCTGGATCACTAAGGATGCTGGGCAGTAAGCCACCCCGGGGACCAAGAGCCAGAAGGTTGTCTACTGGCGTGTTCTGTGGAAAACATATAGCTGATTCTTTCTTGGCTGTTTATCTCCTATCCCAAACAAGAGGCAGACGTCTGAAGTTTTAACCCTTCCACATGTACACAAGGAGGTGACACAGACATTCACTGACAATCTCAGAACAAGCTGTCTTGTCCACTGCTCCTGTCTAAGAAAGGCAGCTGAGCTCATCAGGATGTAGTCCTCAGCTGCGTGGTATACAAGGGCTTGTTTTCACCAATCTCTGGGACATTTTGCCTGTCAATATTTACACAGAGCCTGACCCACCGTTCTCCAGAGCTGACAGTATGGGCTCAGATCCCATACACAATGTAAAAAGCATCTCTTGGAGACTCCCAAAGCACTTGCAAGCACAAGAGAGGATAAAATATATGAGATGAATGAGAAGCCTGAATGAAACAGGAATTGCAAGCCTTCAGCCAATATTTCTCTCCAGAGAGTTCAATCTCCTCTTATTAACAGGCCATGATCACATGGCCAGTGGAGGATCACAGGCAACACCACAGCAAGATCAAAATATAAACATGATTCCTGTGTTATTTTAGCTAAACCAGGAACAAATCTGGCACCATTATTCTCCAGCCTTTCAGCTTTGAGACAGGGCAATAACGGTATTCATGCCAGCTGGCTATGTGCTCTGCAAGAGTCAACAAGTTTCTTGACATGCAATGTCCTTCTATCTCATGTGTTGATTGGAGCAGTGAAATATTTATGAACTGCCGTCAGTGTCCAGCTTTGGAGTTTTGACCCAGTAAAGGATAAATATGGGACAATTTGCCTTTGGCCTTTCACTTTGGCCAGCAACCAGCTTTCTGTCCATTTGTGGTTTCAACTGGATGGGGAAACAACCATCCCCTAGGTAAAACCCTTTCCATATCTATGACTTACTCCAGAAATAAATGATTTTAAAACCAAACACATCGAGTGAGAAACAAATCCCACACAGTTGTCCAATGGCCTTTGACCTTCTGATGGCTTGATGCCATCTTCACTACACTAGGAAACAAGTTTCTCACAGACAACTCTCCCTTCCATTTTTAGTCCTACCAAAAAAGAAAAAGCAAACACACCTTTCCTACAATGCCCATTCAATCCAAAAAAGGGAGAGATGTGACACAGGTGGCTGCTGAACTTTCAACTCCGAATGGCAAACTACCATCCAGCTACTGCTGGACTTCACACACCCACAGCAAAACAAAAATTTGTGCACACAGATCTCTGTCTCTTCCCTAAAAAGAGATATTCAAAAGCAGAGGTAGAGAGAAAAAAATTTTTGAACTTGGTTGGAGATACTGCTGCTTATTGGTACATGATAAGCAGTGAGTAAAGATATACACTTTTTGTAGATATACGAAGAGCCAGACTCCAAGCTTAGGCTCCATGCAGAAGTGTTCCTGCTTTGCACAGAGACAGATGATATTGAAGGGATCTTTGTCTTGCAGCAGAGACTTTTCACAGCCTGATTCTGCAGACACCTGCCTTGCTCCTGAAAATAAGGCAAATGTGTGCTTTCAATAGTGGGTGCACAACCTTCCTGACCCTCCCAGCTGCCTAGCAAAATCTTACAGCCAAGATCCATGAGATGCATGCAAATGTCTCAGAGAGCTGAAGGAAGAAGGCCCTGGGAATAGTTTGCAGGCAGGTGATGACAGGGCTCCCAGGGGTTCAGGTATGCTATGGCAGGATGAGGCTGGGCTGGGCATGCAGCTGGATTTGAGGGTGACCTGCTGCTGCAGCTCATTTCCTTCCACAGCTGGGTACTGCAATTATCGGAGAGTCCTCACATCAACATACACACTCACATGAGACAGATCCAGCCTGGGAAATGCATACATATTGCTCAAGAGCACCTGAACACCTATAGATTAGTTATACAAGGGTACGACTTTTATATAGATTATGTACATAAGGGATGTGGATATGTTTCTGCTTGTGTAGACGTATAGAGTATCAGAAATGGATTATATGGTTCTTATTTTCCTTCATGCAGTAAGCGTAACAGATATAATTAGCATTAAGTTTTACTGTTCAAATAAATTTTTTGAACTCCAGTCATTTCCCCTTTCCCAAGACCCTGTTTCTCCTTTCTGCCCTTTGGACCATGGCATACTTGGGCTCCACAGACAACGGGTGTCCTCCCATTCTCTCCCCTGCTCTGTCTGCTGCTGAAGGCTTAAACCGCTGCAGGAGACATGACTCTCCCGCTCTGTTTTTCCCATGATAGATTCTCTTCCATCCTGTCATTTACATTTATAGTCCGACTCCGGGCCTGTTTATAGCCAGGGAAGTCTTTTCATTGACTTCTATGGGCTTTGGATCAAGCCTTTATAAACCACACATCTACCCAACAGGTATTTATTAACATGAGCTGGCCATGTACTGTATGCCATGAATGTGGAAAAAACTAACAATAACTTTACAATTACCCACCTAAACCCTCTAACAGGCTCCAAAGGCATGTCTTTTCACCAAGCAAGCATTGAATCAAGTTTGACATTTCTAGGGTAAATCATTTTTGTGTTCTAAAAACCAAAAAAAGGGTTAGGAAAAAGTCCAAAGAGTGAGAACATCCCCATTTTTGGACAATAATATCATCCAAATGTCTTATCCAAGTGGCTTCAAATGTTCCAGCAGCAAATGTGCATTCTGGGATTAGACTGCTGACGACTAGGTAAAATTTCAGGTGGGTCTGTTTGAGGCTGGCAGATTAAGCAGGGGTTAAAATGGGATTAATGGTGTTACCTTTTTTTAACATTAGCCATGGAGACATTAGTGTTATTCACAATCTTTCCAGAGTGCTTACACAGCTCTGGATAGTAACCTCCTTACATATTGACTTCTTACTTTCTGATATTGCAGTTATTGCACAAGCTTTGCTTAAAGTTATCTTATTTTTGAGTTTAGAACATGAACTTAAATGTTATTTTTTGATCTCTGCTAGAACTGAATAGGTGGAGTCTGTACAGTCAGAGAGGACAGCCCAGTGGACTTGGAAAGCCCTTAAATCACTGTACTCTGGGTGAGGTCCCACAAAGGACTTTCCACACTTTTATCAGAAAGTAGCTCTAAGCCAAAAAAATTGGATCCAGATCTAGATAAAAAGTTCCTCCCAGGACAAGTTTGATGAGCTTGAGGGTTTTCATCCAGGCCAATTTCTAGCTGTGATGTAAGACAAGAATATTTCCCTTAGTGTGTAAGTTTTGCATCATTCATTCTCTATTGCTTTTATTTTTTTCACTTTCTGTGACAAATAAGTCATTATAATATTCACAAAATTTTGGTTTTGTCTTGTACATGTTGTAGCTCAGCTGGGTGAAACATATTGCTGAAAGAGTTTTGTTTTGGAGGCAGATGTCTGCTACCAGGTTGTTTTGTAATGTTCACAAAGGCCAAGATTTTTTAAAAGTACATGTCAAAAGTCCTAATCTTAAACAAGCATTTAAATAAGTGTATTGTTTTTTTTAAAAAAAAATGCTCAGTTATCCCAAGCCCACCTTTAGCAGTTCCTTACGAAAGTCATGGCTGAAATAGCTCATAGTCCTGTCCATAGAGTTTGATCATCTTTTCATTAGCTACCAACTGATGAGATATGTACCTTGGTCATTTTTTATTGGGTTGCTATAGCTGCAAGGGTTAAATACAGGATTGTACTTCCACAGATGCGAGAACACATACTTTTTGGCAGGGCAAATGCACTAGGCAACTTCTGCATGTTTGTACTTTGAGTAAGGAGGCCACCTGCTTCTAATGTTACAGGAATATGTTGGCTAGTGGAAAGGCAGACACCATTTTTGACTAATTGAATAATCTGTGTATCTTATCCAAATGCCAGGAGATTGCTTCTATCCCATGATTAGCTGGGAGTTTTAATGGCATATTTTTCAAAAAAATATACATTTCAAAGTCAATTTCCTGTTTCGTACACATAATTTTATTCTTAGTGCAGAATGATGGGAAAATGGATATTGGATGAAAGAAATGCTAAATAGGAGACAATCCTTTGCTTGGATTACCCGGTTTCTAGGTAGGGTGCTCTTTGGTAGGTAGGCATATTCAACAGTTTGGCACTAGCGCATGGAATAGCAAACACATGTAGCAGTTAAAATCAAGCCTGCATTAATGATTTCATTGCCTGAACTAAATTTGTAATGTAAATCATTCAGAGGTGCTCTAAGGCATTTCTATTCTTAGAATAAAAGTCACAAACTGGAAAGTACGTCACCTTTGCAATCAGCACCCCCTTTAGCCTATAATGTAGAACACATGGTGGTTGAAGAGGTTGCAGTGTTACAGAAATGTCATTACAGAATTTCTCTGTGTTAACATGTATCATCTGTCACATAATTGTTTGTTTTACAAGCCATACCTATAATGGGCTAAGTGGGGACTATTTATATCAGTTAACAATGAGTGCCTTTAATTAGTATTTCATGCAACTGGAACATGTTAAAGATTCTGACACAAATCTGGCTAGGGTTGCTAAATTCCATATGAATTTCATTATGAAATTGCTAAGACATTACAGTTGCGCAGGTACTGAGGTTTATAAGTGCACTTCATCTGTTACAAAACTAGAGCAAGCCAGATGTATGTTAAAGAAAAATCTTCAAAATAACAGCTTGATATCTGACACGGTTAAGAGTTTAAGGCAGGAAAGATGAAAACCTTTTCTCATTTGAGATGTGTCTGTATTTGCTCTAAAACTGCAAATATACTAAAATTTGCATAGTTGAAGCATAATATAGTATGGACAAACTGTAACAATAGAGAGTCATATCATACATAAAAGTGACAATGAAAGGTTATTAAAAATGGATCAATCAACAGGGTTATTCACAAGCCATTGCTAGTATGTGGAATGAAAAGACAGTCTTTTGCTGATGGTTGAGGCCGGATGGTTAGAAGAAATATGACTGCTGCTCTGTCCTACGCTTCCTGAGTGAATTTAATAAGCAAAATATTTAGACTGAGATCCTCACTCCCAGCCTGGCCTCTTTTCAGTGGATAAAAAAGACTGAAGTGGTGTACGGGACACTCGGGTGCTGTAGTTTGCACGGAAGGAGACCATCAGCCTCTGTGGGACAGACCTGTGAGACTTTCCTCCACAGGCTCTTGAATGTGCAGTGAGAGGCCTGTGCTAGGGAACAGTGTAACACGCAGGGAGTGAAGTGAGAGGAAAACATATCTGCTGCTCCTGTATTAGAAGATTTTGGACAGTGTCGTGGTCCATTAAGGCAGATCGAAAGAGCATGCTATGATCAGGCATATGTCAGGTTAGAACAGTTTGGACAATTAAGGTTGGGAGAGGAAAGGATGACAGGAGATCCCAGCACCTTCCTTTCTCCACACTATACTGAGGGGTGTGGACAGAGTCTCCATCCTTCTATACGCGTCAGATCCCGGACTTAACACTGCAATTTTCTTCTTTTCTTTTTATCAGACTTGTAAATTTGCATATTAATGGCACACTAATTTAGCATCTGTATCTAAAATCATTAGTCTTAAAGCTTTTGTCAATATTTTTAGCTGCTGAATTAGGAAAGGGAAGAAGCTTGGGATGTCTTTGTTTTCTTCCTTTATTTTCTCTCCCACTTCTCTCCCCTAAAGTGCCTGTAATTCTCTGTCAAAACCAGTTTTCAACTGATCATCTGCATTGTTAGAGATGACAGCAGATGCTTCTCAGCATTCATGGAAAGAAAGTCCCTCCCTAGAGGAGCTCCCAACTGAAGATAAGAAAAACAGGCAGAATTTAAGGAAAGGAGAGGAGCAACAGGCATTTATAGTATCACAAAGCTACTTTACATACAAATACAAATTTGTGGTTCATGTCTAATCTATCAATTCATAAACAGGGTAAAGTATTTTTTATTTGTGGTACACAAAAAGCTGGTAGGTTAGTCTAAATAAACTCAGTCTAACTCCTTGTGAAATTACTAATTCAGATTCCAGGAAAAAGTCCCACATTATGCTGATGATTCATCCTTCATTTTAATAGATTAAAAAAAAAAAGTCATTTCTATTTGCCCCCATACAGCATGTTAACTGTCCTGTCCTACCAGAATGCAGTTAAGCAGTGGTTTGTTACCTTCATTAAAGAAAAAAAAATCTGAAACATGTTGCCAGAATATCAGACAGTAGAGGCATAGGTCTTACAATGCCATCTCTGATCTTTTTAAATTATTTATTTTTTATAATTCTTTTAAAATTATTTATTAGAAGACTGGTGTTAGAGTTGCATTTGGTTTCTACTGTGAGTGCCAAAATTTGAACAGCTACTGTTTATGTGGAATTATATTCTCCTCCTCCTCCTCTTCACCTGACTCCTTATGAAATGCTTTGAAAAGATCTATTAGTAGTAATAGTCAGAAAATATTTTTAAAAGGAAACCATAGACCAAATATCAAAGAAATAAGGGCTTCCAAAATGTTATCCTGCTCCCTCATGTGACTGCCCTAGGTTCCCACATTTCCTCTGTCAGTCTTAGTTAAACTTATATTTGAGTTAAACTTAAATTTAATTCTTGGTTAAGCTACATTCCTCATGAAGAACCATAACATTTTTCATGATGCAAAGACCAAGGTGTCCTGTGGGAATCTTCAGGCCTAGGACATCATAAGAAATGCTATCTTGACTCAGTGTTCACTGTATAGAAGAGAATGGGTATTTGAAGATCTTCAGCTGCTAGAAGAGAATATATCAAAGTATTTGAATCAAATAATCCAAAATCTGTTCATGTCAGATTTTGGCCAGATAGTTTCACCTGTACCCTCTTTTTCCTCTTCTCCATCTGCCCCCTCTCTCATCCCCCATATAATTTTCTCCCAAAACCTGTTTTTTGACTAATTGTGTCTGTTACTCTGAATAACAACAAAAACTTTCTGGACATGCATAAGAGGAAAGTCCCTGTTCTTATGAACTCACAGGTTATGATAAAAGACAGATTTTCAGGAAATGGCAGGAACAATAGGCACTTTCAGAATTTTTATATATATATATATATATACACAGACATGTATAAAAATGTATATATATACATATGTGTGTGTGATTTGGGTAGTAATTTTAAAAGCTAAAGAATAAACAGAAATTAACTGAAAATGATTAACTGATTTTTGGACTCTGGAAAAACTGTATTTTCTATAGATGGTCAGTCTGGGTTCAGTACTTTGAAGTAATAGTGATCACAAAAGAAATTGGTGAGCAATCATGCAGCTGGCATTCGAGGAAAAGGTATAAGACCAGTGAGTGGCAAGGCTTGCTCCCCAGGGATTTGTTGAAAGCTGTGAGTAAGGAGGAGTAAGCTTCCTCAATAATGATATCAGTGTAAAACTTCAAGGGAGTTCCAGTGGCAAAAAATAAGTTCTGGATCATTATTTTGTTTTGAGGGTTTTTTTGTTTTGGTTTGTCTTGGTTTTGGCTTTGGTGGTTTTTTTTTTAGGGTTCCCTGCTGGTCGCACAAAAGCATTTATGCCCCAAAGAAGAGCTTCAGGATGTGATTCACCACCACATGTTATTGTACTTTCACACTATTGTCACCACTAGGAAGAGCAGTATTTATCCTGGCAAATTAGCTGGAGTTATATAGATGTATCTGGCCTGTGGGCTGAGGGATCCCGAGCAGTGGTGGTGTGGTCATTTGAAAAGTTAGTGCCTAAGACTCTTAAGTCTGCACATACTCTCCACCCTCTCATACTTTCTTTTTCTT
Source organism: Dromaius novaehollandiae (assembly GCF_036370855.1). NCBI lineage: Eukaryota > Metazoa > Chordata > Aves > Casuariiformes > Dromaiidae > Dromaius > Dromaius novaehollandiae. The sequence goes on from NC_088100.1 coordinate 12,046,985, forward strand.
TTTTCCCCTCTCTTTTATGTGTATGGCTGCTTAGGTTTTGAGATCTCTGATCCTAACACACACTCTTCCACACATCTCAAAAGCCACTGGAAATAAAACGTGCACAGTAGTTTGTAAATTAAATGTGCTTAAGTAGCAGAAAACTACAGTAACTAGGGCTGATATATGGACTTGGAAGACTAAATCCAGCTTTGTGGATTCAATTATAATTACAGCTGTATGAGCTGGCGCATTGGCAAGATGAACCTGCCAAGACTGTCTTGCTAGAAACCATAGCAAGGCTGACCACATCATCAAAGAATAGCTCTCTGATGACACAGCACCTGCAGTTCTCCAGCTGATGGCCCGCAGGTCCAGCTGAGGACACTAGCGGATTTGGTGGGAGGCGAGAGAAGGACAAAGATTTGCTGCCAGGGTCAAGGGTAAGAGGAATGTTTCCTCTTAGAAAGTTTGGGGAGAAAACCTAAGACTCCAGAACAAAGAAGGGGGAATTACAAAAATATATTGGATTTTGTAGGAATTTGGATAGCTGAGGTGTGTCAGAGCCAGGTTACGGTTACTTGTTAGAGAGGAAAGGCTCAGAAAAGCAGTGCTTAACACTCTCCCCAGCTCTGCTAAACTATTTATGAAGAGCTAACTATAATTAGAAATCCAAATTTAAAAAATAGTAAACCAAAAATTTACTTTAAAAAGTGGGCAGATGGCCAACTATTTTTACTGGTTAGCACTGGAATGTTAATGCAGAACATAAGCAAAGCTGTTGTGAAATAAAATAATGAATAAAAATACACCTCTTTAATGCTAATATCCAAATAGAATAAATGATAACTATATTAGCCACCAACTGGCAGCCAGCACAGGCCCTTGAGAACTGGGAACACACTATGTGTTAGAGGATATTTGTTACTGACAGAGCTAGTCTGGGACATTTTTCTGCAGAAAAAAAAATGAAAGAGGAGGAGGAAACACAATTTATCTTGCAGAATGAATGAATCTGTTTTGTCCGTTAGTAGTAACCTGGAAAATGCCTCTAATTACATCATGCTTAAAATGCCTTGATCTGAATTGCATGGGATGTGTATAACCTCGTACCAAGTAATAGAAGTTATGAATAATCTACATAACTGCCTTCCCAACCCAGATAATCCATTTGGTTAAGAATTAAAAAAATAATCACCTAAATTGGCAGCATGATTTTGGCCCTTAATACATACCTACATGGAATCACAGGGAGAATTTATGGTGCTTGGAATGTAATTATCTGACCTGGAATTTGCCCAGAACACGTGAGGTTAATAATGCAATGCTTTTCTGGCACATATTTCAATTCCTAATAATTATTTCTCTGTGGTGGTCTTGATGATGGGTAAGCCAAAATCACTAGGGTGAGAATTAAAGCAAAACATTTCAAAACCTGAATGCAAAGCTTAATGCTTATTATGTATTTTAGCAACAGCCACACCAGAGCGGCTCTACAGAATCAGACTTCCAGGTTAGCGGGTCCTGCCCAGCGAAGGGGATCCTGTTACTGAGAGGTGCAGCTGGGAGCCAAGAGGGAAAAGCTTTGCTGGACTGGTGCTACTTCTCTCCAGGACCTGCCTGAGTGTCTCTGCACCTGCTTCTAGAACTGGGAAATGATGCGAGTAACACTGGTTGGAGTCAGCCAGGTCTGCCCAGAGCACATAGTTGTGTCTCAGCACTGACGTTACCAGCACTAAAAGTAGAGCCTGCTACGGCAAGGGTGAAGAAGATCTGTGTGCTTGGGGGGAAAGGAAAAGACGGAGTGGACATGCTCTTCCGATGAGTAAGAAGAACATCAAATCGAGAGCTAAACAGAGAGGAGGATCAAGCTATAACTTATTTAAAATGAAATTGTGACAGTCAGGGTAAAAATAAGGGAAACAAAACACTAAACCTCTGTATGACTCTGAATAAATGCAGTACACCCACATCTTGAACTGTATTTAGGTCCGGTCCTGAATCCCCAAAAGGCCATAAAAGAACTAAGGAAAATACAGAGAAGAGCAGCAAAAGTGATTAAAGATATGGTACAACACCCATATGATGAAAAATTTAAACTAGGAAAAAACTGAAGTGAAGAAAGACATAAAATTGTGTCTATGCAAAGTATAGGTGTATAAAATCATGAGTGCTATGGAAAAGGAATGATTTTTAATTGCATCTCAGTTTCTAAGAAGTCAAGTGAATATATATATCAAATATATCAAGTGAAACTATCAGGTAGGAGATTCAAGACAAATGTAGTGATATGTTTTTTCATACAACTCACAGCATAACTGTGGAACTCATTGTCACAGGATGCTAGACATGCCAGAAGTGGAAGAGGGCTCAAAAACTGGTGAGGCTCATCCACTGAAGAGAAGTACTCCAAGGTCTATTGGATACAAAGGTGTTACCTCTAATTTGGGAAGCTCCTAATGCTCTGATGGCTGGAATTGGGGGAGGCTTACTGGGAAAAGGGCACTTCATGTTGCCCTGCACTTTCTCATCCCCTACTGTCAGAGGCAGGATACTGGAATGAAGAGATTTTGGTCCAACCAAAAAGTGCCTTTTATACTGTTCTTATTTTGATATTTCATGACAATGTGCACACAGGATGCTTGTGAAGGACAGATATTTCCTAGAAGCAGTGAACCTACCACACAGATAAATAGTGACTCTGGAGCTGTTGTACATTAAGCCCAGTGCTTCCTAAAATGAAATCTTCAGGTTTCAGCCTCACATGTGTTTCTGGATATACCGCAGCTGAATTGGAGGTGTCCAACTAGTCAGGGCTACCAGCCATACGGAAATCTTAGACAAATTTATAAAACCCTCAAAATCTGCCCAGATAAAATTTCCTGGCAGAAGAAGGAAGACATGCCCAGGAAAGCCCAGGTTTAAGGTAGCTCAAAAGGTACTAATGTATTCAGAATGTATTAGTAAGCAAAAAGGAAAAGGAGGTGGTGATCTCCACTCACCTGTCTCTATGGCACATAGGAAAATAATCCTACAGGCTAATAAATTCATGTTCTTACAGAAAAATCACAAGATGTAGTACAAGGTCCACACTGGAAATTGACTAATGGGTTTCTTCGCCATCTATTTTGTGCCAGAAAAAAGTAAGCTGTATTATCCTAGAGAATTTTAATACAAATGACTTGTACTGGAAATCTCTGCTTTAAAAAATACTCTCAAAATTTCTGCAAGTAAAATGTGACTAAAGTGTAATAATCACCAAGGAGCAAAAAACCATGATTTCTTTCATTTGTGATGTGGTAACAGATAAAATGCATGCTGCTAGTGTATCTGACTCATGCTTCAGGATGGTTAATTTCACGAAGTTGACAAGAATAATGAGTGCAAATTAACTATAGAAGGCAATTTTCAAGAAAAGGAGAGATAATGAGGAAGTATTTGAAAAGGCTTTCTCTCTCTTATCCCAAATTCACAGGCCCAGAAAGTATAAAATGTCAAGGATGATAAAATAAAGTGACCTAATAGGGAGGAGAAATGATGGCATCATTACAAATACACAAATAGGAGTAGAGGATTAGAGCAAAAACCAGCAGCAAAGCATATGTGTTAGACAAGGAATTGTAGCAAAAATGATGAAAGGAGCCAAAGGATACAAGAAGGAACAAATACTCTGCCAAATCAGAGAACTGTAATAGCACCAAACACAACCTGTCAGTGTCCATGCCATTATGCAGTTGGGAATGTTGAAACTACTACTGGCAACAAAGAGAAAGCAAAGTGTCCAAAGAGTATTTCTGCTTATCAAAGGACGGTGCTAGAACAGTTTGCAGTTCTACCACCGTGCGGGAGGATGTTAAATCAATAGGCAAGGATATCCCCATCTGAGACCAGGAAGAGAGGAAGCGCGTGAGCTGTCTGGAATACTGAAGAAATTTCAGAGGTTTGAAAGAAAGCTAAAGTTGTGGTAATATTGTGAAAGTTTAACTCTAAGCATATGAGCCTGGCAAAATACTGTAGTGGGTCATCTATAATTTGTTTAATAAAGAATGAAAGAACAATATAATGAATGCCAGTGTGCACAGGTTAATAGAAACATATCTTGTTTGTTTTTTCATACCTTTTTGATGAAATTAAAAGTTTCGGTGATAATAGTGTTAACATTATAGACTTCTGTAGGGTGTCTGACATGGCATTATCTTTTACTTTGATTGAGAAACATATTTTGTAGATTCAGAGTGTTGTTCCATTAAGTGAAGCACAGGTTAAGAAGACAGATAGAATTGTGAATGGCTGTGAACAACTCACTTCTGAGATGTATCTAATGGAGTCCTAAAAGCTTTAATTGTTGGTCATCTGCTACTTAACATTATTATGTATTACCTGGAGGAAAACAGAATTTTTATATATAATGTTAATAGATGACCTAGGCAGAGAAGAATGCTAATACTGAAGAGAATAACTCAGTTACACTGAATAATTTGGATTCTTTGGTCAATTGCAGAGAAATGAAATGCATTTCAATACAAGCAAATCATATTTACAGAATACAGAAGAAGCACCTCTGCCAGTGAGTTGTACAGGATGAACAGCTGAGCAGAAATTCCCAGCAGAAAAGCAAAAAAGGATAATTGAACTCTTCAATATGGAATCTGGAGGAAGTTACATTATCTCTGTATTTGCTGACAGAAACCGCTAATGGCATACTGTGCTCTACGCTGGTATTCTAAAGCCCTGTAGCATATTGTGAAGATAGGAAAAACTCAAAGACAAAATTATAGGATAATGAAAGATATTGTACAGCAAAGACTCATGGATCTCACTCTATTTGGCAAATTTGTGAAGGAGAAAGTTGACAAGAATCAGGTCTTACATGTGACTAGATGAACAGACACCTTTTAGTGAAAGATTCTTCAATTTATCAGAAAAACGGTATAAAAGACTCAGTGGCTGAATAGAAAAAATAGTCAAATTTGGCTTTGAAATAAGGTATAAAGTCTCTTGTGAGTTAATTGATCATTGAAACAACTTACAGGCTTGGTTTGGGTTGCTCTGTTCCTGGAAAATATTACATTTTGATGGGATGTTTTTCTAATTTAAACAAGAATAATCTGAATAAGGCTTATTGATTGTTTTTCCTTTGAGTCAATTTAGCTAATCATACCATTTTGTGCCATTTGTAATGTCTAGAGTTCTCGACCATTAGTGTTATTTTCTGAGATATACTCCTAATTAACTGCCCCAAGGATTGGATGCATGCCCACTCTTGAAGGTGGCAAGAGTTATCTATATTTATTTGGGACAGCATTTTGCTGCAGTGTGTTTGCAGACTTAAAGCAAACCCAGAATGACAAACGCATAAGTGGAGAGTAGTCAGAGTGAAGCCCTTTCTACAGAGTGAACCTACCATTGAGCATCCTGGGTTCTGGTGAACAGACCAGCAGTGAATTCAGAATGGCTAGAACAGCTTAGAGCAAAGATGGCATCTTCTGTCACCAAGTTTTCACCTTGTCCCTAAAGGGGACTCTCCATAGGTGGTCTTAGTGCTTAGTAATAGCAGGGTTGGGCTAATGTTTGGAATTACCTGTGCAGTGTAAATGTTACTGCTTGTTACTTGAATGGGTAGCTGGTCCTACTAGTTAGGAGAAGCATCTTTTGGCAGTCCAGTGTTTGTGTTGCAATTCTGAGTTGTTATAAGACTGCATGAAGTCTGTCTTTTCTGAATACCAAAGGGAAGTCAGGGAAAGAGTACGTACTCCGACTTGCACGATGCTTTCAGTGAGACACCCTCCAAAGCTATCTCTAGGTCTTCTCTTAGGGTTTTGCTGACCTTTCTACATCAACTCATTCAGAGAAGGCCATCAAGGAGAGGGCTTACTCCTTAGGGAGGGCAAAGATTTCCAGCTCCAAGCCAGAGCAGGCAGGGAAGAAAAGGGAACACAGAGGCCTTCTGATGTGTCGGATATGGACAGCACTGGTGCAGGGGGAGAGAGCAGACACTAGCTGGCTGCATTGCAAGCAAGCTATAATAGATGGTGTGAACAAACCAGATTCAGCTGCCTCCTGGAAGGGCCAATGTGAAGTAACTTTTTTCTTTAGGTGTTTCTGGAGGCTACCAGGGCACCTAAAGGGACTGAATCATATGATGTAGCTCCTTAGCCTTTTCATAAGGAAGTCAGCTTTGCCCCAGAGGTGTAATTCTGAGTCCTTTAGAGTAAGACTTTCATGCCAGATCCTTCCTATCCCTGACAGCTCATGTAGTTCTCTGCTCCCTGGCTGTTCTTGGTAAAAATTCCCATCTATTCCTTTGTGCCAGCACAACTGGCTCTTGCAATGCTCTCAACCATGGAAATCATTTGATTCTGTGAAAAAATTACAAAGAGATTTTTTTGTTTTCTTTAAAGCAAGCTAATTTACTGGCATGCCTGAGAACACAACCACGTAGCTTCAATAGCAAAATCAAATAGCTGATCAAGCCCAGAGGAGGGAAGGAAGTCTGTGGGAGGGGAGCAATCAGATGGAAGAAGAGAGAAATAGAAAGGCATCTTTTACCCTTGTTTTACCACAAGATGCTTCATAATATGAGCTTCTCTGCACTTTGATTGTTTTTTTCTCTCTTTCTCTAACACACAGATACATGTACACACATACCCTTCTAAAAAATATCCAGTAAAGCCTTCCTCCAAGATAGTTCAAATTCCTTAGTGGCCTTGGGTGTGCCTTTGTTTCAGTTTGCATATTGATATCACATCATAAATGAGCCCGTTTCTACTATTTTAAATGAAGAGTGACGGTCACACCCAGCAGTTCCAACTAGATTTAGCCCAGCCTATAACAATATTAATCCTAGATCACAACCATAAGCTTCTGCATATGTTTCAAATAAGGGAAACTAGTGTAAACCCAGCACAGTTTTACAAGACGTTGTTCTAGTTCACGAGTGGATAAACTGCAGTTTCAAAAGCTATTTTAGCCTTAACAGGAAACCAAATTATAATAAAAATGACATGCAAATCCTGTTTTCACTGCAATGCTTAAAGCAATAAAAGAATAAACTGAGATTATCAAAGCGTCCTGCAGTTAGCTCTCTTGATGGCAATTTCAGCTGCCATCCACACAAAGAGCAGGTACAGAACTTGAAGAACTCTTCACCAGTACAAAAACAGCTTTCTTTCAAAGGAGGGGCTTTCTCAGGAGTGGAGGAAATGCTGCAGTAACACCTATAAAGCAATTCCTTGGACAGATAGTTTCTTGGACAAACAGAGACCTGTACATCTGCCACACTTCATTTTCTATGTGAATAAAAGCAGTTAACTGCCAATACCAATAATTTATGTTACTGTATTGGGCTTTATGTGATACTTTTTATAGTAGCCTTCTGTTTCAATGAATTTTGATTAAAACAAAGTAGAGATTATGTTTTGCAGATTTATTTTTTAGAGTATAGACTATACAAAGCACAGTGGTAAAGACAATAGGACACAGACATGTGGATGCTTAAGTGACTTAGGCAAATGAAATGTACATTCCTACATTGTTAGATACTTTAGCAAATATTCCCTCTGCTTTATGAATATGGATGTTCATTTTCTTCATAAGGTTTTGTACGACTGCTTGTATCCCTGAAAAGAAATAGACACAAGCTAAAAATATTGCAGTGATACCACAGTGTTTGAGACGGTTTAAATTTGTATTTGGTAGAAATCTATTTATTTTTACACCCTTATCTATTCAAGACAGCCAGAAGGAAGTTACTAGAAGAAGCTAGGGGAAGCTACTATTAGAAGCTGACACATACACAAGAATGGGATGAAGTGCAATCTGCAAGAAACTGTCAAAGAGATGTGCAAGGCTATAGGTGAACTGATGACTCTACTGAGTTCAGGATTTTACCCGTTTTTGATAATGGTGATCAACAGATCCTCTATTCATAGCTTTGTAAAAATCTAGGATTTAGACATCTTATGATTCTTTAGCTATATAGTCTTCTGAGGAATCTGAATTTCTCCAACCATGCCAGATCTCTGTCCTTGTGAAGCTTTCAGCTTTCAGCTTTCAGCTTTCAGAGTCGTGGACAAAACGTTGAAGAACTGTACTGATGCAGTGTTGTTTTTCTACATGATTTCCTCTCTTAGACTGCATCTGAGGTATGAAATGTCAAGGTGACAGTTTAGGTGCCAACATTTTAACTATTCCATTGCTGACTAATTTAGCAGAAGCTGCCTGCTAGTAGAGTAATGCCACAATTCACAACACCGCTCTCCTGATCCTCAGTAGCCCACATCCATTCTCCCAAACCTCATATTCCCACTTCTGTGATGAACTTGTACTCTTACGAATTCAAAATAGTAAGCACATTCCAAATGGAAATTGCAGGAACAGCATAAAATTATGTTTAGTATCAGAATAAATAACATGAGGACTGCATTACACACTACATTGTTCATTTACATGTAGTCATGAAAACGTCTATTATTCAATTTAAGTGAATCTGTCGCATAATTTCCAGTCTCCCGCTCCAGAATACTGGAGAATCCAAGAGCCTTATTTCAGAACTCAGGTCCAGCTTCCCATTGAGCATACAGGTCCTGGAGCATATAGAAGATCTTGGGCAGCTTGCTGATCCTGTGGTAGCAGATGCAGCCAGCCAAGAGGGGTTTTTTTCCAGCTGTGTTTGGCAAGAAGAGCACAACCTTTCCTGTCACATGTGGTCCCTGCTCAAGTTATCATACTTTTCTTACCACAAGGTTAGATTACTGTAATGCACTCCGTGTGAGGCTACATCTTGAGACCATTTGGCAACTGAATCTCTTGCGTACAATTCAACCACCTGTTTATTAAGTGGAGCATCATGCAGAGAGGACATAAAAAAAAAAGACATAAAAAAACACAAAAACCCAGTCTCCAAAATCTGCAATGGCTGCCAATAAATTTCTGGGTTGAGTTCAAGGTGTTGGTTTTAACCTATAAAGACCTAAGTGGTTTGGGAATTGGTTACCTGAGAGACTGACTTTCTTTCCCCGTGCAACAGTGCTTTAAAAGTTGGTATAAGGGGAGAAATCTGAGTTGGTAACTCCCAGATTTAATGAAGGTGCTGCCAAGACTTTTATGTGAAAGGCCCTCCGCAGTGTGTGTGCTATAAAGTTATCTATTGCAAAATGTCTCTGTTCATAGAAGAATTCAAAGCTAGTATGTCAAACTGGGCCTGAACCTAAGTTAGAACCCCGCACTCTGAGGCCTATTGTTATATCCTGGTTTTCCTCTTATCTAACTACAGTTGCTATTTACATTGCTTAACCTTAGAAATGTAATTTGGTAGTCTAAGTTAAACCACATGCTAACTACTACTAACCCAGCTACTGCCGAAATTGTGTTCTGCACCCCGCTCTGAGGCACCCATTTCTGTTCTATGTAGTACAAAACCTGACAAACTGCCCAAAGAGAGTGATATGCTACAGCAATTCAGACATTTTTCTTTGTCACTTTTCTAGGGCGACTGTCTGTTTCATGTGCTACTCCAGGCCCTCAGACCTGTGGCTATATCTCTATTAGTGAATAACACTGTGCAGGCCCACTACCTGTCACATAAAGTGTCATGGTACAGTTTGCATCCATAAGGCTGAGTTCCCAAAACTTAGTGGTCTTATGCATGCTGTTGAGAACAGCTCCTGGCCCATGAAATCCTTCAAAATGTGCCTGGGCGCAGTCTGGGAGAGCGCTCATTAGCGTGGGCCAGAACCATGTCAGAGGGTGTGCCAACATTTAAGCAGTGTGTATGATCATGGGAAAATGCCTGAGTTCAAGCGCTCGTATATTTAGTTTACTCGTATGGAAGTAGCCTGGAAATCTTGAAGTCATTGGCCCAAGACAGTCTCTATGGATGGTTCCTGTATACCCAAGGACTCCCAAATGCTAATATTCCCAGCAGCATCCTGGTCTGATGAACAATGGGAAGGCTGAGTTTGCAGGAGTGGTCATGGGACCTTACGGGAAATTTGGCAATGCTGGGCCCAATCTGCCTGGAGCATTTCCACTAAACTGAATTAGCATTTTTTCCCAGACAGCTCTAGTAGAAGTTTCTCCTTCAACCTTCCTTTTTCTTGGCCTCGTAGGTTCTGAATATCATAGATTTCTGGGCAAGTTGCAAAGTCCCCAAAGCAAGCACAATGGAGCACATGGGAGAATAAATGTGAGGAAAGATTATTGCTGGAAAAAAGCTTCCCAGCAGAACAGACATTTGGGTCCTGGAGAAGAAGACGACTTTCTGTAGAGGCAATGAAAGAAAAGTGAAAAATCTGTCCATGGTCTTTTGCGGTCTTCGCTGTAGTCATTTTTAATATCAGACAATTGTTCATATGTTTTTATCTCATAACATCCTGGTGGGACAGGGAGGTGCTATTTCATTATATTTATGAGGAAATAAAACACTGCAGAGATAAAGTGAGTTGCTCAAAATCATACTGAAAAGGCGGAGCTGAGCCAGGAGATAAAATTTTTCTTCTGAAAGTCCAGACTTGGATCATGATCTATATTGATCCTTCCAGTAAAATATAAACATGTTTACACTCTTGTGTCAGAGGGAGCAAAAAAAAGGCTATGTTAGTGTTTCTTACCCAGAGAAGGTTGTAAAGTCCCCATCACTGTGCATCTCCAAGAGTAACATAGATATATAGATATAGCTGATCCTGCTTTGGGCAGAGGTATGCATTAGATGACTACCTGAAGTCTCTTTGAGCTGTATGATTCTATAATCACACTTCACTGAAAATACATTTGTGTTACTTCAGAATACAGCTGAAACCATATTATTCCATCAAAAGTTGTTTGTACACTGGGATGAAGGTTGGTAAATAGTCTTGCTCTTCAGATAGAATAGAAGACAGAATTTTTTGGGTGAATTATCTAGACTATGGAATTAACTATCTTTACCCAACCCCTTTTTCTCCAGTTAAATTTTTCTAATAAAAGTACGTAATATTATAGTCATTAAAAATAATAGACATTGCCCAGTGTGTTTCACATGTTGTCTGTATAAAGAAGACTCATTATACATTTCTGAAATCTGCAGTTTGGTTCCAAGACCCCACCTTCACGACAATATCTGTTTCTTTTGGTTGATGTCAGAGATCAAAGCCATCCATATGAGAGCAGACTGAGAATATTCCACCTAGCTATTCTTGCTCTACTGGAAAAAAATGATTTATCAAAATAAAAACTCACCTCCAAAATTATAGGCATTTTCATGAAACTTTCTTTGAAAAGTTTTTCACATTAAGAATTTTCTTATCCTTATGAACCTAGAGAAGTAAATAACCCTGTCACAAGGAGTCTGAAGGGTATGGGGAAATCCACATTCTACCTGATTCAAAAAAGGAAATTGTATCTCCAACTTCTAGTCTACTGGAAATTATGGGAAAGTTCTCTCAATTATGTAAACATTGAAGAGTCCAAGTTCATCCTGGCGCATGCACCAAGATTTCTGATATCTAAAAATTTGTCCTGTTGGATAAAATCATTTCTCTTCCAGTTCTATGCAAAACTGATCAACATTTTTGGTCAGGTTTCTATAAAATTCAGTATCTGTTTGCCTTTTAATCAACTTTTAATCAAACTTTAAAATCAAACTTACATCATAAAGACTGCAAACTCTGATAGTGACACTTTTATTTGCTGCATACTCAAAGTCCTTTTCTTATCTGCCTCCACTATCCACGCTACCAGATTTTGTAAGCATTCTCAACTGTAATGTTCAACACGTCATGAACCATAGCTGCTTCCCACCATGGCACTTATACTGTCTGTCTTCTGAGCTAGAAAAAATTTGAAATTACTTTGACCCATAACTTCTTCTCTCTTGGGAATGATGAGGTCTTGTGCTAAAAGACCTTTCAAGCATCATAGACCATAATCACTTATCTCATGGTGAGTTCTACCAGCTATATCAGCAGAGGGTTCATGGTTCATGAAATGAAGATATTTTGACAATAAGGAGTCTTATAGGTTCTGCCAGCTGTACCAACAGAAACAGTAATGTCCATGACATTCAAGTGAAATACACTTTAACTATTAATGCTCCAGAGAATGCACTATGTCCCTTAGCGCTAACTAGCAAGCTTGAGTTCTCTGTTAGAGTCTTGCAAGCTTTAATGCCACACTTCACATTCATTGCTAATTTCCAGAAGACCGCGTGAGGCACAGCTGGGACTCCAAATGATCCTTACTACTGCTTACTTGGAAACAAATACAGTAGGCTTGACAGGAAGAAGACTCTCCCTTGCCTTTATAGTGTGTTTCTTCTAGTAGTATTGTTAAAGTTACTTCTGTTTTGGTGATGTGATTGGCTTGCAGATGCTAGTTTCAACATCTTTTTTTCTGCTTTGTGCTGAGAATAATTGGAATTAAATTCATTCTGAGCTGCATTTTTCAATTATTTTGATTTATTTGTTATCTTATTTTCTTTCTTTCTTTTTTCTTTTTTGACGTTCTAGACCTCCTTCTGTTGTTCAAAGTCTCCTGTTATGGATCACAGAGATGGCTGTCTCCATGCAATGTTTTTAGCACTGTGTTTCTCCAGGCTGCCTAAACCTTGATAGCCAATGCAAAGCATACTGCATGATCCTCTGGTCACACGCATGTCATTTTTTATCATATGCACCTTTGATAGGTCTGTAAGTGACCACACTGACTCTTGCAGTAGAGTAACCTCTTGGGTTTTTCCTCCCCAGTCGGCTAAGGGTTACATGAGACCCCCTCGCCCCCACACAATATTAGCATGTGTCCCTCACAGAACACTCTTCCTCATCTGCTCTCTCATACCTTCATGTAGCTTCTCACTCCAAGCTGCTCTACTGTATGCTAATGTATTTTTTTGGCTAACAATACTCAATGGGCAATTCAGTACTGAGGAAAAAAAAAGTATCCATGGCGCAAATAATTGCTCTTAAGGTGTTCATCTGGTGTTCATTAGGCTGAAAGGAACTTCATAGAGCTGTTTCTCTCTCTCAGAACTGAACCTGAGTATGTTTGTTTATTCTTTGATATTAAGAATAAAGTGCAGATTCAGGTGTATAAAACCTGAAAGTTGACTTGCTAGTCAACTAGGTGGACTGTCTCTATCCTCCTTGTAAATATACCTTCAATTCTTCTGAGGTCGAATTTTAAGCTACAGTACAGATGTCACTGGACCTTGCTATTCTTGTGAACAACAACTGAGTTAAATAAAGAACTTTGAAACGTCTGTATACCAGAACAAAGAAAAAGTGCATTGCAGACAGGAAAAATAACAGAAGCATATTCTGCTGTCAAGGCATTACAGACATTATAGAGTATGTTAACTTTGTATATCTTATGTGTGTGCATCAAGATAAGATGTACTTCAAGGTATGAAGGTTGTAAAGAGAAGTAGGTCAGCTCAGAGGATCTTGTAGGTCCCTTCTGGCCTCTAAAGTTTCTAAATCTGTGGGTCAGAGTGTGATAACTTCACTGACAAAGATTCAAGTAACAGTTTCTTCCTCTTTAAATATGGCTACTGGAGTCAATGGGCACTTGTGAACTGTGGTGGGTAAGAGTGTGGCTGAAATAAAGTTATTCACTTCAGATAGTTAAGTTTTGAGTTGTGTACAAATGATCTAAGATGAAGCACCAAGAATATATGGCAGTAATCTTCAGTTACACATTGCCCAGTAGTCAACGTGCTCTTAGGCTCTTTCAAGGTTTGCAGTTTATGAAAAACATGTAAGTGTTTCTGTTACACATTTTGGTTGCCATGTTAACTTGGCTTCCACCAGGCTGCAACAAACCCAAAACACCTCCTTACATACTTGCTTTATGACATTTTATTAGAATGCCAATATAACAGTTTTATAGTAAATGTAGGATATGGCAGGAGACTAAAATAACACCATATTCTCTGAACACTTTAATCTAGGTTTAATAATTTTAAGGTTTTTAGACATTTGTAACTTAACCTGTGGGCATAATCTAGTAGTAACAGTGCTTGAGAGAAGTTATGAGCACTGTGCTCTGAGATTACAGTGGCTCAAATAACATAGTGGTTCCAAGGGAAACTAAATCTTTTTAAAACCCCTCAAACATCAGTTTAAACTGTTAACTTTAATTTTATTTTAAATTCATGTTAGCGTAATTGCATCAAGCTGGGATTATGTGTGTTCTCTGATTCTGTCTTATAGCACTTTTGCCTCTTTTAACCATTTCTTATACCAGCAATTCTCACCGGTTGCCTATTAATGGAGTTTTCTCCCTGACAGGGTATATTCAATTAAAAAGATACCTTATTAGTGAGAGCTTCGTTGCAGCATATTTGGCAGCATGTGTAATTTATGCATTCTGAAGGGAAGGATGCAATGCTTAGTGTATGCAAGGATCAATTGTTTTGCAGCTGTTTCATCAGTTAAAAAACAGATATTCAGTATCAGGCCTCATGATACAGAAGAAGATTTCTACTTTTTACTGTTTCAAACATATGTTCTTTTTAAACATCTGGGAAGAATGGCAAAAACAAAAAAAATTCCAATTTTGAATGTCAATGTGTGTCCATGTTGTGGTACTTAACAAGGTGCACGTCACAGGAGTCCAAGATGTAGAAATTGTTGGGCAAGCACCTCTGAAAATCACACATCCCCTTTGGCCAGGACATTTGTAGCTCAGGAGAACTAGGACTGTTCTGTGAATTACAATAAGTCTCACAATAATCTTAAAGAAAAAATAATATTACCTTTGTTTTACAGCAGAGGAAACGAAGAGACAGAAAGGTTAAAGCCAAAAATGTCATAGAGACAGTCAACAATGAAACTAGTTTGTTGTTTGATCATTTTGAGAATAACTTCCATTCCAAAAAGACTGAGGGCCCTACAGTAAGTAAAACAAGAAAGAAGCCTTATAAATGCTTATGTATATGCTTTTGTATACTGAATTTAATTATGATTGCCTTCCTGGTTAATAAGCTCACTTTCTAAATGGGCAGAGCCTCAAGGCCTAGAAACTATTGTTTCCACAAAAGAAAGCAGGAAACCTCATCTGTGTTAACAGAAAAGAAGGAGATAGATAGCACCTCACCAGGAAAACTTGAGTCCCCAGAGCGGGAGAATGGTAGGACAAATAGCAAACGCCAGCTGACATGCCTCAGAACTGAGGATACTGTATAGGACATATTTAGTCAAACTTTTGTCCACTTTTCCATTATGTTGAACCAGATTACATTCATTTAGGTTTTACTTGGAGAAGAATTAATGTATGGGGTATGACCTTCAAAAAAAAAAAAAAAAAACACAAAAACAAAAAGAATGGTTGCTAAAGAACAACACCTGAAGAGATAGACAAGAGGCAAGTGTCTGGAGGAAATTTTTCATATATTAGAGTCCAGCTTTTAAAGGAACCTGAATATGATCTGAATTTCCTTTAATCCCTTTAAGGTCCCTTGCCAAACTCTTGAAATGTATGTTGAAAGCTTTGATCAGTGGTTCTTGAATTATTCTGGAAAGGTAACAGTATTTTTTAATATCAACACTTACTTGCAAAAGACTGAAAGAACAGTCAATACTCTCTATACATGGGTATATTGTTCAGTCTATTATATTTGGAGCCTAAATGAACAAAATGTTTCTGCAGATGTTTTATTTATAAATGTTATATCTTAGTCTCCTGAGGTGTCACATTAAATTCCCAGTTAAGATTAGGTCCTCTTCATAGTGGTAGGCACTGCCCAAACCAGTATTAAGAGATAAGCTCTACCTCAGGAGTGTATCATCTCAGCAAACAGGCCAGATGAGAGGTGGAAGAAGTAGTAACCCACAGTCAAACAGTGATCTGTGTACAGAGCTGTGGGGCAGGCAGGCAGGCAAGGGAAGAGGGAAAAGAGAGTGGACATTCCTTGCTTAATTTACCAGTATAGGCTTATAATTCACTTAGTTCCTTGCACATAAAGGACTGATGCTTTAGATTTCTCATGCATGGACTTTCTTACAGCTTTTAAGAGGTTTCCTCAGCAGCTGAATCTATCATAAAAGTAAATGAATATATTGATCTTCCATGGCTCTTGGATCTCAGATACTGGGGGATTTTGTTATGACTTCATTTTCTATATTTGCTGAGCTGTATTTCTTCTGGGTAATGCTGGGTATTGAGCATTGTAACACCTTAATCATACTTAATCTGCCCTTCTGTGGAACCCTTAGCTGCAGGAAGAAGTGCCCAGGTGACCCTGTACATAACAAAGTGCGTAAGAGAACACCATCTTCTGTATATAGTTGTCCGAACTAAAGAAAAAGAAAAGCCAAGAAGTAGGTAGCTTCTCTTTCTACCACATCAGGCAATTATAGCCTCCCTCCATACTACAGAACCAATCTGAGACTTCTTAGAAGCTTATTCAGAATGTGATGTGTCATTTCAAAAATGAGAATGAGCTGCTCTGCTATGGAAGAGGATAAAGGGAATTGGACACAAAACAGAGGGAAGAGAAGATGGCTGGGCTCCTTGCCATCATGGCGGGGGGCAGGGGTAGGAAAGAGGCACACTTTCTACTGCCTGACCATCCTTACCAGCCTGGCCTCTGAGGACTCTGCCATAGACAAAGTAGGTTGAGTGGCCATAGCTTTTTTATTGGTTCCCAGCCTTCAACTACTGCCCTAAACAGCTGCCTTCTCCACCTGTTCCAAGAGCCAGCCTCTGGCTTCAAGGCCATGATTCCTCCCCTGAAGTTATGTGTTTAATGCAGATTGTGCCTTTCTCACAAAGAATAACCTCATTAGCGTTATGACCAGTAAGGGAGAGATTAGACTGCTTATTTGATATATGAGAGACCCAGATCCTCCTCTTCCCGATTTATAACAGGAATCCAAACCAAAATATTTCACTCCAGGGAGGAAGCACCTTTGCTCTGTAGATGAACATGAGCTGAGGTTCTCTGTCTAGCTTTCTTGATAAAAAGTTACGGTTTCGATTGAAGCCCGTGTATTTACTTGAAAAAGCTGGGACCCAGACCCTCCTCCAAAATATACTGTAAAAATGGCTCACAGCTGTGCTTTTGTGCAGAGAAGACATGCGAGCATGGAGACACTTTACTGACAAAAAGCTGGATGTCTCCAGGATTCACTCAAACTGGCACCTTGAAGTTATAGCTGGATTTAAATGCCTAAAGTGACAGTTAGACACCTAGCTCCTTTTCTGGATTATTCATTACTCTTTTCCTCCCATTTTCTCTTGAATTTCCACTCTTACTGGAAAATCTACATGCCACAAATAAGCATATCCTTAACAGATGGAAGTATGTTAAAGAATACTCATCCTTCAGTATTTCAGGCCTTAATAAAACCTCTGACCCAAGAAAACTAAACCTATAAACTTTAGTGCTGGCAGGTGAAGAGCTTTTCACTGAACCTGTCTTCTTAGATCACAGATTTTGGTCTGCTGTGTTTATATGCTCCTCAGCCACGATACAATATGTGTATAAGGGCCACCCTCTATCCCAGGTCCTGTCCAACTACCCAGTCTACAAAAGAAGATTATCACAATTTGTCCACACAACCCATCAGCCCTGGTGGGTGTGCTAACTCTGGTGTAAATAGCCTAAAACACAAAAAGTCTTTCTCTCTCTAGTGCATGCACAGTTATGTGGGGAATTTTTCACAGCCTGATGGAGAGAATTCACCTTGTAAACGCACTTACTGACAAAACTTGGCTACAAAATCTCTACACAAATCTCTCCCCTCTTAACTGCCTTTGACTCTGTTACCATCATAGACAGTTTCCTCATCAGGTCCACAGTTTCTTCATTGCCTTAGCAGAAACCCTCTGCCAAAGATAGTCCATTGAAGGCAAACGGCAAGGCAGAAAATAATTGTTATGGGATAGCAAGCATGATATGATGGTGCAAAGAACAAAAGAAAAGGAACAAAGAACAAAAGTAATAGAAATCTGAATGGCCCTAGCCTTTAAGAAGGAAAAGATTTACCCCTTATTCCTGCAGAAAGTAAAGGGTGAGATTCAAACTGACTGTATCTGCCTAATTCCCAACTAAAGAGTCTCAGTTTCAGAGAGCAGCTCTACTAATTCCTGGAGTCATGTAAAATCAGTGTTTTGTCTTTGAAGTGCTTCTGTAGGTAACCAAGATATCCTAAATAGGACAACTGAGTGTTGAGCCTGGCCTAGGCAGACCTCAGACACAATGTTTAGGACTTGAAAGGGGAGGTAGTCTGAGCATAGACATTGCGTTCAATGCACAGACACTCTTCTTAAACCTCTTTTCTAATATTGCTTGTAGTTGGGACACTGGTCCAGATCCTCCTCAGCCAGCAGGAGTTTGAACTTTCTGCTCCCAACTTGTAGAAAAGTTCTCCAAGTATTAGACTGACGATGAAAGAAAGTAGAGCGTGTTATTTTCTCATGTACATGCATACACACACATACAAATACCCTATTGAGGCTTATCTCTGTTCAGCCATAAATGATGCCCAATCATGAAGCCTTGTATTAGGACCGTCACCTGAGAGCTGTAAAAATCCCTACTTTTTGTCCTTGCTTTTAACACTTGTAAGAAATGCTATCCAGTGACATTTAATGGGATAAAACACAGCCCCTAATTGAATGACATGGGACCAGGACAATTAATCACACACTGGGACATATGTATCCTCAATCCAGACCTGTCAAGAGCAGCACTGACCAAGACTCATGCTCCAAATCTCAACCATGGCCACAGCCAGTCTATCCACTGAGGCTGCTCCCACCTGCCATGAACACAGCAAGAGACTTGCCCTTCCTCCCAAATATTATTTCCTCTCCTGGAATATGGTGGTGGCAAGACTTGTGTTCCCAGTGCTTTGGGAATGAAAGGGATGCCTGGAGTTACACCAGGGAATAGGAGATAAGGCTTTTATGTCTCATATGAAAGGAGCCTCTAGATCCATCCCCCCAGGAAATCTGTACCTGCTTAAATGGAAACTGCATAACCAATGAACAGATGGCACTGGAAGGAAATCTGACTCAGACATCTTTTTCTCTTGGCTATGAGAGCTAGTAAAGAAAGTTAGCAAGAACCATTCATCCTCCCTTCCCCAATATATATCGCTTTCAAGAACAAATCCTGCACATTCTGCCCTTGTACCAGTTAGTTCTGTTTTCATGATGAATGAATGGTTGTTGCTATCCTTGCCAAAAAGAAAACCCCTTAATTGATTAACCTTTAATAAAACTTAAAAGGCTTGAGCAAGCATGTTCGTATGTTATTTGGAAAAATATGGTCAACAGAAGTCACCGAGTCATAATGCCACCTTCATGCCACCTTCACTTAACTAAACATGAAATTGACAAATTTGGTGAGTTCGGGCTGATCTTACCAGGCAGGACTGTGCATTGCAAAGACTACACTCACTCACTGATATTAATTGGCAAGACGTGCTGAAAGTATCAACAGAGAAACCATAGATCGAATGAGGGCAGAATGAGACTGCCTTTTTTACTGCCCTGTATCCTGAAGCCCTGATGCCTGAAGGCCGGAAGCTAACTGAGAAAGTGGTTCTATGCCAAGTAGCAGGAGTGTATTCATGTGCAGTGGATGCTAAAGGAATGAGGTCTAAAATGGGTGAGATAAGTAGCGCTCTTGAATTACCTGTTTCTTCCCACTGACTCCAAAGCAGCCTGGTTCAGAGGCAAACTTCTACACTGCAGATTTCTAAAACTGAATAAGATGGTGGTCATCCCCATTGTTTTTCACACTGTGTCCTCAGAAAACTAAACTGAATCAGTCTTGATTGCTGGTGATTACCAGTGACCACTCTCCTGTTAACAAATTAAAAAAAAAAAAAAAAAAACCATAAACTTAAAAAAAAATTGGCTAATTTCTCTGCTTCATCTGTTTTCTTTAGACTGTATGAAACCTGGTGCATGTATCAGAGTGGGGAAAGCTCACTGTGTATCTGCAGATTCCATTGAATATTGATATTCAGTCCAATACAATTCAATAATGACTATCCTCATCAAGCAATAGAGATTGATGGAAAGCTCCACCTGAGAAGATTGCCTTAAAGTGAATTGACCATCAAAGTCAGACTGGCCAAATGATGCAAAAATAGTGTTTGAGAAGAAGGATTGCTAAAGATCCTTATTTCTTTGTAGTTACTTTCTACTTTTTGTCATTTTATTCTGTAAGAATGTTTTGGAGAGTGAAATTCTATTTGCATAGAAATTTGGGGAAAATTAGGATGCTGCAAAATGCTTGCAGGTTACAGGCTCATGCTGAAAGGTCTAGCATGCTGTTTTGAGTCAGAGTGGAATAATAATGTATTATCAGAAAGTTAATGAATGTGTGAAAATACAAATCAATCCCCATTGCAAACAGCTTGCAAGCAGTCTGTTTTCAGACAGACATTTTAATATGACATCCATCAAATAACTGAGAATAAAGTCCAATTAGGAAGAAGTTCAATTCAAAAAAAAGTAGATGAAATGTCATAATGTGTGATATATAAGAGGTCCAATTGGTCCGAAAACTTAAAATCAAATGTGAAAAACTTGGCTGGTTATTCCCTTCCCGCATATGCTATATTTACTAATAGCATAGTTCACCTAATTCTGACTGAAGCTGACTTCAATACTCACTTTAAAAGTCTAAAGGATGTAAGTAAGAACAGAAAAATACAGACTCAGTCTTGATGCAAAATATATTTGCTGCTGAAAAAGAAATATAATGGGAAGGTCTTTGACAATGACAAAAAAAGTGGAAAGGATACTGTAGCCCTGTAAGAGAGGAAGCTAGGATTGTATGTTCACTGGAATGTGATGTTGTTCCTGTGAGAAGTAGATGGAAAACATCTAAACTCAACCACAGCTAAAAACATCTGGATGCTCAGCTGCCCTGTTGGCTGAGAGGAACCAGGTGCATTTTTCCTCTTGGTTAGAATTCGCCTTGCGCTGTTCAAGGTGGATGTTACTGGAGGATGCTAGTGGCCCCCCAATGGAAACATGACTAGTCCAAACACTGGCCAGGAGGTTCCCGTGGTCTCTGTCTTGATTTCAATAGAAGAAACAGGTACTGTCAGCAACAATAAGAATCTCATCTTTGAAGATTATAATCCTTTCTATTCTCTGTCTTTTCTCAGTAGGCTGTGTCCCCTGAGTCAGGCAGAGAGAGATGAGAGAGCCTCAAGAAGGCCTCTGTTGAAGAGGAAGGAGACTCAACTGGCCTGTACACTGCAAGGTTTTGGGTGCTGAGATGAGCACTGACAGGATGTATCTGTTTAGAAGGCAGATTCATCACCAATGACATTGTTTAAGTCAACTGAATTGGAAAAAATAGTTAAAATGTATAACTGTCTTGGTCATGAATAGCACTGCCTTTCTCCAAAGGTGACTATATTTCAAATGACATTTGTCAGACAGACCTATTTTTATGAATGAGTATCACTGTACATGTAAATGTTGAATACCCTAATGAACACATTTATTGGCACTTAGGTTGTTGTAAAAGACACCAGTAAGACCTTATCTGCAGTAATACATATCATTTGCCTGCATACAAATTCAAAATGAAACAGATGCAATGAAGGTCTGTCAAAAAGAAACTAGATACGAAGCACTGATCTTTCTGAGCAGGGCTTGTTTACCTTAGCACACAAAAGCCAAGGGAGATGAATACCAAGGAAGAAAAAGAATTTAAGTTGCCACAAGAACATGTGGGTATAATAAATTGGCCAGGATATATAAGATGTGAGATGTAGGAGTCTGCAATAGCTTTGTAACAGGGATAAACAAACCGCCCAAACCACTCTTAGTAGCTTTGCAATGATACATAAGAAATTAATGAGAAGACAATACAAAGCGGATGTCCAGAGAGGAGAGGACCAAACTATCCCGATGCAGAAGAACTGTTCAAGTCCACTTTCTAGCCTTAGCCCATTCCTGTAACTATAGGGCACAGTTTTACCTTTAAGTTATTTTCCTGCACTAAGGATTATGCTAAGAGTCAGGATTTAGAGGGCAGCCTCTCCAATGTCCTCTGCAATTTCTGAAGAACTGTAAGCATAGACCTCTCTTCTAGATAACCATCCACTCTTCTAGATAACTATACACAGGTGAGAAAAGCAGTATCACTCCGTTCCAGCTTTGCCTCTCTCCTTTGGGAGGGGATTATAATAATGAGGGGCAGTATTAATGTCAAGAAAGTTTCAGATAAAGTCTGCTGGAATAAGACCAAAGATTTGAATAAGGATAGTAATGTCCTAGCACCTTCACTACTGTCTACTCTTGGATTTCTTTCTCTAGCATTTTAATGTAGACAGGATTAAGACACGAATGAGTAAGTTACCTCAAGGATGAAGCTTACAGCAGCTGCTGTTTTGCAGCTCTGCTTCTCCATATTGCTCTATCTTGTGCTTCATGACATATGTGGGTATACTGCAAGTAAAAACATAGAAGTTATAAATGGAAAGATAAAGTTTCCCTATGCAGCAAGTTAAATCATGCGTGTAAGTAATTGCTACAAAGCAGCTGGCCAATGTGGGACAGCCTGGCTTGTAACTGATTTCTGTGTCCTACCTTCTCGCCCAAGTCCTGATACACTTCAGTGTGAATATTGCATGAATCTTGATGCTGTGACTTGTGCATTTGTAATCCACACCAATAGTTTATAAACCCAAGATTAGCTCTGAAGAATGTACACATCCTGATTTGGGTTATTTTATAATGGTCTATCCAAAGCTGACTGGAGTCAGCGGGATCTTTCATTTGGCTAAGCTGATTTTGGATCAAACACTAAGGAAAAAAGTAACATTATTTACCTGACTCATTTCATTGGCCAACCCCCCCCCCAAACACTCTGCGATCTCTACTACCTAGTCTAATATTGCTTACTAAACAGTCTATTGGAAAAAAAGATAAATCATAGGATGGTGACATTTAGAGGTGTTCCCTTTCCCATTACAGGAATGAGAAATATTTCTAATGAGATGCTGGAATCTCCACTTAATATTTAGTAACAATAGAACAGTAAATAAAAGACTCAGTAGAAACACAAACATCACAAAGGAAGCCACAAAGTTTCCTAATACAATGCTAACGGAAAGAATAAGGATATATACATAATATAATAGTATATGAGAAAACTCACCCATACAAAAAGCATTTAAGCCTTGAGAGATGATTATTCATGCTGAAATGTTTTATTAGTATTATTTTTAAATTCCAGGGCAAAACCATGTCATGTGGAGATTTTTGGATGTTTTTTTCTTCATGAAGGCATAAGATCCCCCAAACCAATGCTTTCAATGCATAGAAGGTGTGAGTTCTGAATGATTTCAACTGCAGTAAACTGACAAACAAATTACTTTAGCAAAGGATGTTTAGGAAAGCACAGAACGAGGAGGTTTTTGACCAGCAGGTGGCGAGTTTTCTTCAGGATTGCACTTTCAAAAAAGATTTTATGATCTCTTCTGTTCAATAATACTCCAGCTGTAATATTCCTACAGTTTTGCATACAAAAGCCTATCTCAAAATAACCTTAAGGGTATGACCTTAAACCACAAATAGCAGGAAATTCTCGGTTAGGGCTGAAACTCTGTCAGTGCTTAACCTTCCCGTTGGGCCGAGGAATTACAGCATATTTGGTATTTAGGATCACCTGATGGCGCAACCCCCCCCCGTTAGATGACCTTTATCTCTAACACTTCAGCATAGCTGGGTATGATAGAAAATGGTCTTTCTGACTTGACTTTTAACTTCCTTTGCTTTCATGACTTTTAGCTGATCTCTCAGCTTTATTTCCATGTAGTTTTCAGTGGGAATTTATATCCTTTTAGAATGTTTAGCCTAAAAAAAAAAGAAAAAAAAACAAGAGGAACTCCATTTTTTTCAATAGTGCTGATATATATTTAGAAAGTACTAAAAACAGGAAAAGTGTTGTGGGTAATTATAGCAATTATATAATTAAAATGCAGATTTCTTATGCATCATCCTCAACAAACCCTATTTTAAATAATTCTAAATAACTAAATTCTTAGCAGGTCAGCTTAACTATGTCCTTTAGCCAGATACTAGTTAATAGCTCTGTGTTAATAACAATAATACTTTGTGCTAAAATAACACCTTTCCACTGAGTACAAGCCAAGAAACTGAATCCGCAGTGACACAATGCTGCAGTTGTTAGCTATTACTGTCACTGAAGTCAATTGTAAAAACTCTTCCAGATTCCTATGAACTGGAACCTCTCAACTGCTTCGAAGTCATGCAATCGTGTCAACAGCATGTTTGACTAAAGATCAACTGAGCCCTATAACTGTGATCATCGTATTATAGGGGAGAGAGATTTAGAGGACTGGGGACTGATGTCACGAGAGTAAAAATGTCCTTGTCCACTATGGGATTTGGCCATTGTGAGTGCCAGTAGTGTCAGTCAACTAACTGCAGAGCCCACAGCCACAAAACATGAAGCAGTGACAGGTCCATGACTGGCCACTGACTCACAGAATCCCAAAATGGCTGAGGTGGAGGGGGCCTTTAAAGATCATCTTAGTCCAACACCTCTGCTCAAGCAGGGTCACCTAGAGCACGTTACTCAGGACTATGTCTAGACAGCTTTTGAATATCTCCAAGCACGGAGACTCCACAGCTTCTCCGGGCAACCTGCTTCAGTGCTTGGTCACCCTCACAGTGAAAAAGTTCTTCCTTATGTTCAGACAGACCTTCCTGTGTTTCAGTTCATGCCCTTTGGCTCCCGTCCTACCGCTGGTCACCACTGAAAAGAGTCTGGCCCCATCTTCTTTACATCCTCCCTTCAGATATCGATTCCTAACAACATGTGTGTGTGCAGCAGGGAAGAAGGCCCCAGTGCACATGTCTTGCAGTCCTGTAGTGGATTCCTGAGTCAGCTCTCCACTATAAAGGAATTGAAACAGCTGTAAATTAGTAAGCGTACCAAACCTGTTTTTAACATTGGCCCCTACTGACTATTGGGCAATGTTCAATATGTTTAATCCTCTTCAAAACTTTCCAAGGCCTGGGCCCAGGATATTTAAAATACCATCCACATTTCTTAGCTGGAGACTGTCGACCAACAGATCTGACCCAGTGGAGCTTCCCCAGGAGCCTATCCAAGGCCATGAAGTGGATTTGCACAGGATCTTCACAGTCTTCACTGCCACACATTGTGTTGCTCTGCTTTCTGTATGAAACAG
The DNA here is from genome assembly GCF_036370855.1 of Dromaius novaehollandiae. Taxonomy (NCBI): domain Eukaryota; kingdom Metazoa; phylum Chordata; class Aves; order Casuariiformes; family Dromaiidae; genus Dromaius; species Dromaius novaehollandiae. Next base: position 12,072,142 of record NC_088100.1, read on the forward strand.
GCATGGCAGCAAGGACTTAGAAACAAAATGCCACAATGCTCACAACCCTGCAAAGAGAGAGTGGGAATTCTGTGGCACAAATCACAGTGGTCTAATCTCCCCTCAGGCTACTGCAAGTGCACTGAATGTGCCATTGCCTTTGGGCTTTGGACCCTTGACTATCAAGGTGAGGAGAGATGAATAGTGGCAAGTGACTGAACGTAGAGCCCTATTTCACAACTTATCCCAGAGTCTGTGCAGCAAAAATAGCCAGAAAAAGATCCCAAGTGATTAGGATATAAAATGCGGAGTCTTGTTTGTATTACATCTCTGGTCTTGCTAACCCCAAGGGAGCTGCACTGATGCTGAATTTCTGCCATGAAGTGTTGCTGTGATAGGGCTTAGGAAAAACTTTTCCAGTACAACTGTTCTTGCACAGAAAAGGTCTCATTCTTCAGTCACAGCAAGATTCCTCTCTTGTAGGCATATGAGCTATCAATTAATTCAGGTATATGCTTTATTAGTGCTGAAAATAAAGCCTGATATGAACACAATAACAGAAAAGACTCATATCCATCGCACTTCAGATACTGAATTGAAATGCCTAAAATACAGATATATTATCTCTGTGTATGTGTCTCTGCATACGGTCAATCAAAAAGAAAAGGTCTATTTGAAATGTGAATCAGATCTCAAAGTAGTCTGAACTGACTCCACTCCGAAGAATCTGGGGGTCAATGTTCCTAAACTAGGCATATCAGTTTAATTGTAAGAGGAACATATCTGGAATAAAATACAGGTATCAGTGAGGCCAGACTATGAGTTTCCCATGGCTTGAGGAAGTGCTGGATCAGCTGCAGATTAGTAGCCCAACTTCACTGTGATGAAATGCCTTAGTGAAAGAAAAATCTTTTGGAATCTTCATTCCAGTCCCATGTCTGACAGACCACAACAGGCAAATGTTGTCCTTATTCCCAAGGAGAGCCCTCCTATTAACTGTTAGGTATAGTAAACCTAAGCATTATCAAATACTTACTTCATTCCAAAAATTTCCGAAGATAAAGGTGGCTGAGATTCCTTGAATCAATAAATATACACCCCTAATTCTATCATGTGTGCTGTAAGACATATGTCTTAATTTATCTCTCTATACATACAAAGGTAATTTGCTTCTCTATGTGTATACACACACACACATATGTGTGTGTACTTAATTCCATACATGTCTTTTTTTCCATCTAGAAATAGCTCGTTCACCTCTATGACATATCATTCTTTCTGATCCTTTCTTCTAGTGCAACCTAAGCTGAATGAATAGGATGATACCCCTACCAGGTTTCCAGGCTAGCAGAAATGCATATTTTACATCAGTAGAGAAAGGACTTTTTCTGTAAAACATGTGGCATAGGCATAATCCACAGCAACATGATGCGATGTGCAGGCTCTCCTGGCATTCCACTTGAGCGTCCCAATTCACACTGGTCTTTGTCTCATGGGCCTATTCCAAGCTCAAGTCACCAAAACCTTTGTATCCTATGGGGTCATTAAATCCTTGCTCAATTTCCAGCAGATATGGGAATTGCATGTGAGCAAATGCAAGGTACACAAATCATTCTAGCCACCCTTGTATTAAATGAACTTTTTTAAAAAGCTGAGTTTGGCCTGATAGAATATAATGGTTTCAAGGGAACCATATAGCCATTATAATCCATCATATAAATGAATACTTAGGGACACCTAAATCCAAAGATTATTTGACTGTTACACATATTCTTGCACTAAGGGGGCTAGAGGGTAGACCCCTCAAATCTGCAGTGAAAACATCTGTACTTTTAGGAAATTCTTGTTAAATATGAGCACCTACATAAACTTTCTCAGATTTCCAAAATATTAGTCCATTTTAAATCAAAATGACCCCCAGCATCAAATTACACTTTGGATGTGTGGCTAGCAAATTATCATTTTAGAATGCAAAAGGCTTTAGAATGATAAAGAGCATTTTATATGGCTAGTTCCAGCTGCGGACTCTGGCTTCTCTATAACCTGATGCTTTTTCATGTGTTATTAATTATTGTGTACTGCGCTCCTTTAACATCTATGGCAGATACAGTAAAGCTGAGCAAAAGCAAGCAATATAAAATACAAAAATGTTCTCCAAACTCTCCTTTCGCTTCCTTTTGTTGCTCTCTTGTAATGTAAAAACAGATAAATGGTTTCCTCTTTCAAATACAACAAAAAGAAATGACTCCTGGGAGGAGCCCTAGGATGCCAAGTTTGAGCCTGGATTGAATTTTTATGACCACTGTAAAAACTCCTGAAAATAGGAAATTATAATGGAAATGCTGACTCTCACTGGAGCAGTGTAAGCAGCACCATCACGGCATTATTAGTGATCTAAAGGGGCTGGAAGTTAAAGTGGAATCATTTACACAACCGACTTCACACCACTTTGCAAACAGGGGGGGCGAGGGCGGGGGGGAGACCTTGCGCTTAATTAGTGCTTTGCAAAGTCTATGGTGATCCTTGAAGATGACAAATTCCCTATCACTCTATTCCGTGCTCTGGATTTTCTTTCCAGTCTCCAGGAGGAGTTGGCAGGAGCCTGTCTTTGCTGGGCGAGCAGCCCACGGTGGGGAAGGGGGCGCGGGGCCGCCCCATGCCGCAGCTCCCCGTGCAGACACCCCACCGACTCTCACAGGGCGCCGCTCGCCTGCTGGTGGGCGCTACCCCTGCGCAGGGGCACCAGTATATTCACGCGTTGAGTCAGAGTTCAGCACCGGGCGAAAAATCAAGCAATTTCCCCCTTGCTGACAAAATGGAGATGCTCCCTAATTTGGCTTGATTTTCAGGGAGCCCTAGGAGTGGAAGTTTAAAAAAATGGCAAAAGTTGTCAGAGGAATGTTTTATGCTTTATCTAGCTGTGACTTTTTTTTTTTTTAAGCGGGGTGGGGGGCGGAGGGTGCTATCAGGGAGAGCATTTCCTCGCACTGCGCGGACCGTTTCCACCCTCGTTGCTCGCTGCTAATCTTCCGTGTCTTGTCATTATCAGCCATTAAAATAGAAAGGCTAAATGAGGTCCGAGCCGGGTGCCGGGGCGCGGGGCAGAGGGTCAGCTTCGGAAAGGGGCGTCGGGGCTGCGGGCTCGGCTCCGCGCAGCCGCCGCCCCCGCGCCGCTGCCCGCGCTCCCGCCGCGGCGGCCGGGCTCCAGCCGCGCTCCCGGCTCCGTGCGAGTCCCGTCTGCCCCGGCGGTAGCCACAGCCCGCACTTCCTAACCGCTCACCGCGGTCAACACCAAAACCGCAACAAGGGGGAAAAATCAGGCAAAACGAGAGAAGAAAAAAGAAAAAAAGCCGTCCCGGTGCCACTGAAAAGCAGGGGTTTGCCGCAGGGGGACACCTTGCCCGGGGAGGGATGGGGCCAGGGGGACGCTCCAGTGCACTTGTGCCTGCTCGTTCCTGCGGTCCCTCCAGGCTGGCTCCGTCCCTCGCAGCGAAGCTCCGGGAGCGAGGAGTTTCGGAGGAGCCGCCGCGCGGAGCCGGCTGCGCTGCCCCGCTCGCCGCTCCCTTCCCCCGGGAGCGCTGGGAACTGCGGGGCCGCCGACCGGCGGCAGCTCCCACCGGCCATCCCCCACCCACTGCCTCGTTGCGGGGGGCGAGATGTTTGCTGGACTCCGGGCGGCCGAGCAGAGACCCCCCCCCCGCCCCGCCGGAGCCCGCCGCTCCTTGCGGTGCCGGCGAGGCGCCTGCGGCTGGGGCTTCGCAAGTGGCATCGCTGTTTCTCCTCAATAAACGCTTTTGCAAGGGGCGAGCGCGGTTCCTCGGTGGGGAGAAAATCCCAAGGAAGCAAACGGGAGTTTTTGCCTGCACATGGCTACGGCACGGGGTCGGGAATCGTTATTTTGCAAAAGGTTAAGTGGGTCGCGGAGGTGAAGCCGGGTGCCCCAGCTGAGGGAGGGCAGAGGAGCCCCGGCCGGGCTGCGCAGCCCCCTCCCGCACGCGGGTGGGTGAACCAGGGATGCTCGGCGCTGCACAAGCCTCAGGCAGAGGAGGAGCGAGCCCTCATACCTGCGCTGGGCAGAATTAGCCCTAGAGCGCAGAGCTCGTTGGGGAGGAGGCGCCGGGCGCAGCGGGCTGGCGCGGCGGGGCAGGGGCAGGGGCAGGGGCAGGGGCAGGGGCAGGGGCAGGGGCAGCAGTGCCCTGGCCCGGGGCGGCTCGCCGGGGCGATGCTGCCGGGCCCCGGGGAGCCCCCGCCTCGCAGACAGCTGGGGTGCGGGTGGAGACGGCTTTGGGGACGGGGACGGGAACAGGCGTGAGGACGGGGATAGGGACGGGGTCTCTCAAACCGCCCTGCAGATCACTTCTGAAACGAATTGGCTTTCGCTGTCACGTCTAAATCCTACAAACGTGGCTGGCTTTGGGAGCAGATGCCTTTACTTTTTACGAGTCTCTTGAAGTTGTAACATTCCTAATCGACAGCAGATCTTCACCGTGGAAAAACGCAGCGTATTCCCTGCGTGTCAGTGCTAACAGTGGTTTTGCATCCCGTTCCCGGTATTAGGTTCCCCACCGTTACAAGTTGACATAATGCAAATTAGCAGGGGACATCTTAAAAAAACATCCGAGGATAAAGGTTTTGGAAGAGCGTTATCCCCATAACTTAAACACCAGATATTTAAACCAAATGCACTTAACAAGACAGCTAACCTGAAACTTCAGTTCACTCGCCAGTGCGTTGACAAGTCCAAATATTTTTATTTTTAACAAATACGTAAATATAGGACAATACATTGTCCAGGCAGCCTTCAGGTACACCATCCAGTTATGCTCTAGGATGGAGTTATATCCCAACGACCTGCTTTGATTTTAAACTATGTTCGCGTGGGAATCATTTATTGTGTCTCCCTCCCCGCCAGACGTTGAGATCTTTTACTGCCCTTTATTTATATGTTAAAGTGTTTATTCAGGAATTATGGTCTCTGTAACTGGAAGTGCATTTTTTTAATTCCCTTAAACGGAGCACGTGCAGGTATCATTGCTGTTGTTAAATTTACCCTCTCAACTAATCTGCTATATTTCTAAAGAGAATTGCAAATTTTGTTTTATTAATACACGCACCCATCCCCAGCCATACAAAGAGCGAGATTCTTCCTTGGGGAACGCAGAAGTCTCCAGTTAGAAGAGTGTATCTCCGGTCTGTTTCTTGGTTTGGGGGATCGTATATTCGTGTTCTCACAACAGAACTTTAAAACTGCTTTTGAAAAGGCAAACTTATCCGAAGGCATCGGCTTACAGCGTCGGCCACAGGATCACACTCTCGACATTTCTACCCCTAAACCCCTATCAGCTTTTAAGGGGAGGGGGGAGGGAAAAAAAAAGAAAAGAAAAGGAAAAAAAAGAAAAGAAAAAAAGAACAGCACGAAAAGAGAGAGAACAGAAGAAGCCGTGATAGAGGAACGTCTTTGCTTCGCCTCTGCTTTTTAAAAATGCCACTCGTTTACAAAAGAAGGGAACGAAAATCTGTTCGTCTGCCCAGCCCTGCTAGTGAAAAAGTGTTGGACCCTAGACTCTTCCCCGAAATAGGATGTTCTTGGGATGAAATGTCAGTGCTCAGGTTTATTTCGCCACGCTGCCATCGTGTTCATGAACGTTTATTCTCCAGAATGATAACGCTATGGGCAGTTGTTTTCTTGTTGTTGCTTTATTTGTTTGTTTGTTTTTCCTCCTGAGATGGGGAAAGTCAGGGCAACAACAGCAGTGACACGAACAATAAGAATAACATGCGGTACCATGTTGTCCTGACGGATCTGTCTTCGCGAGCATATTATATTACCCTGGTTCTCCAGGACGATGTGACAGACCCAAGCAATTTTTCCCTCTTCACGGATCTAAAAGAGTGCTAATGGATGGATGAATAGAGAAACAAATAAGCAAGGAGATTATGGTCTCGGGATTAATTATAAAGCACCTTTTACGTTTTCCTTTCGAGGGCTGTTTTGCTCTGCCTGGTGCGCCCGAGCCGTCTGGCCCCCCGGACCTGTGCAGGGCTCCGCGGGCGGCCCCGCGGCTCCCCACACGCGGGGTCCGCGGCACTGCGCGCCCCGCGGAAGGCCGTCCCGGGGAGGCCTGGGGAGGGGGCACGGCAGGGCGGCGAGCCCGGGGCAGCCGGGGCGGCAGGGAGCGGAGCCCGCCGCGATGCTGGGGCGGGCGAGCGAGTCCGGCCGGGCCGCGGCCCCCTCGCAGGTACGCGGATGCCGGGCTGCTCGCGGGGGCGGCTCCGGGGAGGGAGGACAATTTCCGACCCCCTGGATCCTGCCGGAGGGAGCAGACCCCTCCCTCCACCACCACCACCCCGCTCTTTTCCCCCCTTTTCTTTCTTCCTTTCCTTCTTTTTCCCCTTTCTTTCTCTCTGTCTCTCTCCCTCTGGGCAGAGCCCGGTGAGTCCCGGCCGGGGCCCTCGGCCCCTTCCCCGCGGCTGGGAGCGCAGGGGCGCAGCGCGGCGGGCCGGGGGCGGGCGGCGCTGCGCGGTGCGGCGGGCCGGGCCGGCGCAGGCAGCGTGGCCGCGCAGCGGGGCTGGGGGCCCCCCGGGGGGGGCGCGCGTGGGGGGGCCCCGGGGGAGGCTGCGGGACGGGGAGGCGAGGGGCGGCGGGGAAGCGGGGCGAGATCACACGTTTGCGGGCGGCGAGCCGCTGGCTGCCGCGGCGGCAGGAGAAGCGGGTTGCAAAGTTGGCTCTTCCCAGCCAGAAAGTTTGGGGCCGCGTGCGCATGCCCGGCGCCGGCGGGAGGCGGAGGGGGGAGCGGGGGGGTTGAAATAAGGAGGAGGCCGGAGGGAAGCGGTCGGTTCAGTCGGAGTGCGGCTGGTGCAGGGCGCGTTTGCGCTCGGGCAGCCGCAGCGGGAGCAGGGCCGCCGCCGCCGCGCCCAGCAGCGGGGCACCTGGGCGCCTGCCCCGGCCAGAGCAGCGGTGGGGCGGGGTGGGGACAGAGCCGGGCCCCCCCAGGGCCGGCAGGCACACTGACCTAGCCCAACCTTTTTTTGTTATTATTATTTTTTATTTTATTTTATTTTACCAGCTCCAATTTAGCCCAGGATCTTTTAACTGCTGCCAGCGGTGGAGCGCAGATCGGGATTAGGTAAATAAAAAGAACAACTCATTTTGTTTGGTTTTTGTTTTGCCAAGCCTCGGGGGCTGGGGATATCGATCCAAACGCCTCTTTTTCTCTCCCTCCTTTCTTCCTCTCCCTCCATTCCTCCCACCACCTTTGGACGGGGCAGAAGAAGCGGGGGAGCCGTGGCTCACGTGAGGAGGGCTATTCTGCTTGGGGAGGGCGGGGGGCCGGGGGAAGTCTCCACATGGGACTTGGATATTTTGATGCTATTTAAAGATTTGTCTTCTCCTTTCGAAGTTGCCTGTCCCCCCTTGCAGAGGAGCTGTGCTTTTAACCCGAGCTAAAAATGACACGTGAGCTGCAACAAGAAGTGAATGTCCTTTAAGGACTTGAGCGTTCGGCTTTTCCCTCGCCTTTTGCTTCCCTTCTTCCCTTTTCCTACTTTCCTTTCCTTCTCATTTTTTCCTCTTTCTTTCTTTCTACTCCATTTGTAGTGTTTTAGGGTCCAAGTAGCCTTGTCTGTTTTTTCCCAAGGCCATAACAGAAATGAATCTGATGTTTATATTTGTCTGAGCGGAGCAACACAAGTTCAGCGTAGGGAGAAACCGGGCTTCTCTCGCGGCCGAGCCTATAAAGTGTCAGTGCAAAGCCGAGGATTAGGGTATAGTTGTTATTTCTGGCTTTTGGGAGGGGAACTATAAAAACGGAGCCTTTCGGAGATGACCGTAAAGCTGCGGGAATTGTCCGATAGACCGCAAGCGGAGATGGGCGGTGAGAGCCGTGTCCCGGACAGGTGCACAGCCCGCCCGGTTCAGCATGCCCGAAACCGACCGAGGGAAAAGGCCAAGCCCTAGAGCAGAGCCCGGCGCGGGGGCCCGCGCTGTCGCCTCCGCGCTGCCGGCCCGGGGCCGGGCCGCGGCGGGGGCCGCGCAGCCCTGCGCGCCCCGAGGGGGCCCCGCGCAAGGCGCCGCAGCCCGCGGTCTGTGCGGGACGTGGCTGCGGGAAGCCGAGGGGCGCCCAGGGCAGAAGCCCTCCCTGCAGCCGGCCCTTAGGGAGGCCGTTTATCTGCGTGCAATAGAGGCACGGCGGATTTTTCGGGGGATAAATCGAGAATGAATCCTGTATTCGGGGGCCTTTCTACACTCGGGAGGACTGGGGAAAAAAAAAATACAGAGCTCCCAGTCCAACCCGAAAACTTCTCCAGGGAGAGGCTGGCAGAGCCTGGCCGCCTCCGGCCACCCCCGCCGGCCTCACCCGCGCTCGCAGCGAGCCCAGCGCCGGCGTTGCGCTCCCGCCCGCGGCCCTCGTAGCCACTGTGCCATCAGGATCCGGACCCCAAGATTTCTTTTTTTTTTCTTTTTTTTTTTTTTTGGGAGGGGGGGGTGAAGGATGCCCCGAGCAGTGTAGAGATCGTTGTTGCAGCTGAACCCTGGTTGTTATTATTATTCCGAGGCTAAAATCCGCCGCATTCATCAGCATTCGCGACGGTGGTCTGGCGAAACTTGTCAACACTGATTTCGTGATAAAATGTGAATGATGATTTTATAAGGATTGAGCGGAGATATCCAAGGCACATGCTGACTGAGTCCTTCCAGTCCTCATTAATGTTAGCAATTAACTCTTTCACGCTCAATTAGTCCCGAATAAACCTGCTTTAATAGATTCTGCACACTTCATTAATACTTTGAATAAATCCGTGCTGAACAATGCACTTTATTCCTCAAGAGCACCACGCTCGAATAATGTGGAGCGAAAGGGCAACTTTATTCTCTTTCCAGTTAGTTTCCCAAACACAGATAAATTGTAAGCTCTACTTCCTCGCTTAAACTGATAGGAAGGGAAAATCTCGTCCCCGCAGAGGGGACAAAATAAGTAGCCGACCTCTTAGCAAAATGTTGCAGACCGATGCTGTGCACTAGAAAGGAGAGGGCTGCCAGACTTTAAAGGATTCAGACAAAAACAGGGGGACTTTTTTTGACAGATGAACCTGATTGCTGCAGTTTGAGGCTATCCCAAGAATGCAGCGTTTTATGCCCGCTACTTTATCATGTTTGTAAAAATAAGCAACGTTCTCAGGGTAATTTACCTCCTCCATTCTCCCATGTGGAACTAATTAGCAAACCTCATTATTTATGAGTCAAGTATTTAATGTAACAAATATCCCTTTCAAAGGACACATCGGAAATTGATAATTCAAGGTAGAAAAGAAAAATACCTACTACTCACAGGACTGCTTAAAAATCCGTTTAATTTCGCTTCGTGCTTTGCTACTAGCAACAAATTGGGTGGGTTTTTCTTTTTCTTTTTTGGTATATAATGGAGATAGAACTTAATCTGGAAGGTTAAGACTACAATGGTCTTAAAACAATGGCAACTGGACAATAGCATTACCGTATCTTCAAACAGGACAAAGGGTAAGAAAGCTGGAGGCAGATGTAGTCTTTCAAGTTTATGATCCTATTTTGCAGGGTAAATTTATCTTGGCATGAGTGGGTTTTGTTTCAGTCAGAACACAAGTGGTTTGTTCTTAATTACTCAGCGAGCGAGTTTGTGTTAAAAAAGAAAACCTCGCACCGCTTTATTGTGATGAGGGAATTCAAGCAGAGAACTCACGGGGTCGTCTTCTTTAAAAAAAATAAAATAAATATAAAAGAAGCCCCGATAACGATCTGTTTACATGAAGCAGAATTAAAGGTGGAGGTGACACCGAAATCAAAGAAACATTGATCTCTCTGCGGGCAAGCGGGAGAGCGGAGAGTTACCGCACTGTGAAATACACGTTCGCTTTGATGTCCTGAAGAGAGGGGACTTCTCTGTGAAATACTCTGCTCTTCATCTGTATTTTTGACTATCCCGGTCGTACAGAGCAAAAGTGTAGCTTACATTTCTGGAAAAGTGCCAAGAAACTTGTAGTAACGTGAACACTCCGCTCCCACCTCCCCCCTTTCTTTTTCTTTCTTTTTCTGTTCTTTTTTCCTGTTTTCTTCCTCTTTTAGTTTTTATTTTTATTTTTTATTTTTGCAAAAGACGAGAACTACTCTAGCAAAAAACAGCGGGGAAAATGAATGTTATTATGAGCCAGTTGTATTTCTCCTTCGTTTCTGCCCCTTCTTCGTTTGGAAAATCGAAACAGAATTTTTTAAATGTTATCAACCAGGCTTTTTCCCAAATTTTCATGGTAGATTCATGGCTATATATTCCAAATAAAATTTTTCTAAGGATTTGAAGAAGGAGGGAGGGATAATCCCAGAAATGAACTCAGTTTGTAGTAGCATGTTTCATGCTTCAAAGATCTAGGACTACCTAATGGACGTGTAGTCGCTGTGACATACAGAAACAGACATTTCAGGTATCCGGACAAGAGTATTTTCCGCGTTGTTTGTTCTCGGGGTCATCGATCGAGGTATTTGTGCGGTGAAACGGTCACGCCTAGCATATGGGCAGCACTAACAAAATAAAAAGTATTTCTCCAGCAGAAGAACAAAACAATCTGGTTGATCGGCCCATAAACAGTTAAAAAAAAAAAAAGAAAGGGAGAGGGAGGAGAATATAATGTGTGCGTTTTTCAATCAGCCACTATTCAAAATGTATCCAATTAAAAAAGGCGAAATGTCACACTCTCTTATTCTGGGTCATTGCGATGGAATTCCTCTAAGTTTTCGGTCTCTTTTCCTGCTGCTGATTTATGTAAAACGGTGTGAAAGGTGGACTGGTGTATAGAGCCGCTCGGAGTGAGTTTCTCCCTTTCGCACCCTCTCAGCCGCAGCTCCTCGGTCCAGGCAGCAGCCCACACATAAATCAGATGTTTCCCTGGTCATTAGGACTCTTCCGCCACTAGTTTTCCCCCTTGCCCCCGGCCTAGAGGGACAATTACTGATCTGCAGCACTTTGCTACCTCCTTTTCTCCAAAAGGACTTTAATGTGGGAATAAACCCTCCTCACCCGGGGCCGAGTGCTGCGGGACCCTGTGGAGACCTTGTGGGGATCTTATGGGGATCCTAAGGAGGCCCTGTGGCGATCCTAGAGACCTTGTGGGTATCCCGAGGGCATCCTGTGGAAACCCGGCAAGGATCCTGAAGGAACTCTGTGGGGATCTTGCCAGGACCCTGCAGGGTCCCTGCACGGTTCTTGGAGGGAAGGAGCCCAAATGAGGGCAAACCTTGCAGATTGCCGGGGGCAAACAAGCACAAGCTGTGGGCCGCAGGCAAGGAGGAGGCTTCCTGGGGTGCAGGGGTGCGGTGCCTCCAAATGCCGTGGGTGCTCTCACACCCACAAAGAGGGGGGAGAAGCATCTCCTGCCAAATGGTTGACAGCAGCCAGGGCTGTGCTGAGGGCTGAATTTGCGGGCAGGGCCAGATGCGCCTCCATGCTGCTCTCTGGCAGCGTTTTCCCTCCGCCTCTCCAGGGGAATGGGTAGGGATCTGACCCCAAGGGGAGGCTGCGGGCTTGGCACAACCCTGAAATGCAACAAAACAGCGGTGCCTGGCTCAGCAAAGGGCTGCAGCCCTGTGGCCTCTGCCTGCCCCACGGGGCCTTGCAGGACTTGGCTCCTCTGGCTGGTGGGCCTGGTGTCCCTGCCGGGAAGGGTCTCCCCAGGCCTTGCCTTTTTCCCTTCTGAAGGGCTCTAATTAAGCGATTGCCTAGATTGGGACATGGCTTGAAGCCAGACGCTTCCTCCTGGGGTGAGCAAATGGCACTTCAGATTTGTCACCCGAGCTCAGCATTTTCCCTTTCTTTTTGCAGTAAATGGAAGGATGACTATTGCTCCCCCACCCCCTTTTTTTTTGAAGGAGGGTGGATGGGCAGCTCTGAGCACCCAATTTCCCCCACCATCCAGGAGGCAGAAGCATGGCTAAGCCCAGGCCGCAGGGAGGTGTGTGACCCAGAGGCAGCAAGACCTCCACACTCCCTCCCTGCATCACCTCGAGGGTGAGGGCTGAAGGTGGTTCCAGTGGAAGGACCAGTGGGCAGCAGCCTACCATTTTGAAAAGGCTGTATGACTATACAGAAAAGGATTTTAAAATGCATGGGAGAGCTCTGAGCTTTGGGACCCAAAACCTAAAGGCCCATCTGGCACAGAGATGCTGTTGGGAAAGTGAGTGGTTGTGGATGGATCATACCCTGTGTATGGGGAGGGGGGAAGGAGGAAGATCTGGAGGCCTGTGGGGTGCCCCTCCAAGTCAAAGGCGGTCTCCTTCCATGGCTTTGAAGAGGGGGGACTAGGGACGGATGAGATGAGAAATCCTCTTTGCTTATATCTCTCTATAAATCCACCTCTCCCTCTTCTGCCCCTCCCCCATTTTTATTTTCCAGATCTTTTCCTCCCCGGTTCCCGAGATCCTCCTCCTGAGCGGCCACCATGGGAAGTAAGACCCTGCCGGCCCCAGTGCCTATCCACCCTTCCCTCCAGCTCACCAACTACTCTTTCCTGCAAGCATTCAACGGGCTGCCCGCCGTGCCCTCTGACCACCTCTCCAACCTCTATGGCTTCAGTGCCCTGCACGCCGTACACCTGCACCAGTGGACTTTGGGGTACCCAGCCATGCATCTGCCCCGTTCCTCCTTCTCCAAGGTGCCCAGTGTGTCAAGCCTGGTGGATGCACGGTTCCAGCTGCCCACCTTCCCACTCTTCCCACATGTCATCCAGCCCAAGCAAGAGGCCACCAATGTGACCCTCAAAGCTAAGCCCCGCTTCGACTTTGCCAACTTAGCAGTGGCCGCCACACAAGAGGACCACTCTAAACTGGGACAACCGGATAGCCAGGGCTCCCCACCAGGGCTGGGCTCTTTGCTTGAGGTAACTAAACTCTCTCCAGAGAAGAAACCCACACGGGGAAGGTTACCATCCAAAACCAAGAAGGAATTCGTATGTAAATTCTGTGGTAGGCACTTCACCAAGTCCTACAACCTTTTGATCCATGAAAGAACCCACACTGATGAACGCCCCTACACATGTGACATTTGCCACAAGGCCTTCAGAAGACAGGATCACCTAAGGGATCACAGGTAACCATTCTTTTTTTCCCCTGTCTCTTCTTCCTCATGCATCTGTACTCTCCCAGTTGTCCAGCTACAGTCATGAAGGTGCTTGTAGAAAAGCTCATGTCCCTAGCCAGCAGGAGATGTTCCCTTCAGGCTTTCTTTTGCGCAGATAACTCACTTGGGAAGATAAGCTTGTTGTACTCACCCACCCTGAAAACGTGTCTTGCACAGGCTACTAGCTTATATAGACATTTTCACCGTAAGTTTGCATCATCCTGCTTGTGCTGCCCTTGTGGTTCAGAACTGTCACGAAGACCTGTGGTCTAGTGACCATGAAGCTCTATAACCCTTTATCTCTAGGAATGGCACTCTTGTAAGCCTCCTACACACCCTTCTCTTCTTGCACACATGCACACACACTCACATGCACGTACACAGATGATCACTGGAGTGTCACACTCCAGTAGTCTTGGCCTCAGGAATTGGTGTAAAAGGCTCGAGGGTGGTCCAAGTAAGTCCCTGGGCAGGTAGATCACTGCTGAATTCAGGCTGGTTATTTTGACATCTCAATTTTATTTTTCTCTCTAGATATATACATTCTAAAGAAAAGCCTTTTAAGTGTCAAGAATGTGGGAAAGGATTTTGCCAGTCCAGAACGCTAGCCGTCCACAAGACACTGCACACGCAAGTAAAGGAATTGAAACCTGCCAAACTTAAGTGCTGAATCTCCAACTTCCATGAACTTTTCCTCCCCTTCAGACTTTATACCAAAACTAGAACAGAAACAAAACTGCCAGGTTGGGAGCACTGAACTTTGTGTTTTGTTTTTGTTTGTACTTAAAAATGAGCAAAATCCCGCCAAGCAACTAACTTCTTAAGTTGTGGGTGAAAAAATTATTTTGTGTTTAAAATATACATGAATGACACGGAGAGTGCTAGCTGACTTGCGTGGCTTTGATAAACTTTATGCCAAAAGATGGTGCTCACGTGTTGGACAGGAATCTCATTAAAATCAAACAAAAACCCACAAAAATACCCCCCCAATCCCAACGAAAAAACCCCAAATCGTAGCTTCCAAAAGTATTACTTAAAAAAACCCTCTTATTTTATACTTATTTTTTGACTGTACAAAGCTTCTTACTTTTACACTTCAGGAAATACAGAGAGTTCCAGAAGATGATTAAGAACTGAAATGGTGGTCATCCTGGTACCATTAGGACAAGGAGAAGAGCAACTTGCAAATCTTTTTTGCTAGTTTGTTTTCTTAAAAGGAGAAGAAAATTAACTTTTGGAAATGACCTAAATCTCTCAAGTGGGGAGTCCTACCGTGCGATAGGAAACGCATCTAGATCTTAGATCTGCAGGTCCCCTGTATTTGGGACAAATCAAAGCTCGTGGGACATGGAAACCTTGTTTTTGCCTGTGGTCTAGTGCGCTGGAAGAAGGTTTGTAACTTGTGGACTTATTTAAAAAAAAACCAAAGGAAAGAAAGATGGCAATACATCAGACTGACGGTATGCACAACGTGGTTTTAGTGGTACTTCAAAATCTGCGTGTGTCCTCATGAGAGAGAACAAATCTCAACCCGAGAGCGTATTTTTTAAATGCTGGCTTTCTGAACAGTGTATTCAAATTAAGAGACATTCCAATAAGTTTTGTTTATTAAAAAAAGTTGTATGGCTGTTTGGCACTTTATGCTGATTATTGGTAATTGACATTTATCACTGGATTGTGTGTGTTTTTTTAACTATTAAAATAAATCGTTATTTTACAGGCAAGTCTGCGTGGACTACAGGTGTTCATTTGGTTTCTGGTATCTTCTCTAGTAAACACTGTCCGTCAATTTTCAGAACCTTTTTTCGAATTTACTTGGTATTTCCTCAGTGCTTTTTTTTTTTTTTTTTTTTTTTTTTTTTAATCAGCCTTGAAAAGTCTGGTTCTTTCCCTTATGTATAAGCGCCCTCATCCTTTTTCTTCTCTTTCTCTTTTCTTTTTCTTTTTTCTCTTTCTTTTCTTTCTCTTTTTTCTTTTTTTCTTTTTCTTTTCTTTCTCTTTTCCTTTTTTTTTTTTAAGGCTGACAGAAGTAAACAGATCCGTAGGGAGTCAAACAATTTTGCTGCTAGTGTGGAAAAAAATCGTCTTGGGTAACTAAATCTTGGGTATTAGCAGATAAGATTAGGTGTCAGAAGTGTTATAAAACAAATCAGATGACTAATGGGCAAACTGTTACTGTTCTCACAGCCTGAAGGCACTGCAGGGAGAACCGCCTTCGCACCCCCTGCTCCTCACTTGTCAGGAGTGTGTATTTATCAATCGCATCTTCGCCCGGTTCAGCGCTGATTTGGGCGGCCTTTGATTCCCGGCAGCTGTCTTAGATCAGAGATGTTTATTCCACTGCGAAACCGCCTTGGATCGAGACGGGGGAGAGCTCGGAGCGGGGGGATCCGCCTGAGGCTTTGAAGCTCCTCTTGCTTTCCTCTCTAGTCTCCTCGGCAAACCCCAAACCCTCTTCCCCCACGACAAGTCAGTGCTCCGCCGTGAAAGCCTCCTGCAAACTAGCAATGTGACACATCCGAAATAACGGCGGACCTAACCCCGCGGCACTTGCGTTTCCAAAATGTGGATGCTCGGCTCTGCAAGCCGATCGGTCCAAAGCGGTTCCTTTCCCCCTTCCCCGCTCTGCTTTTAGACAAGACTTCTTTATTTGGTCAAGGAATCCTATGAGCGGCAGGAGAAAGAGTGCCGCAGTTTTTAATGTAAGGGTGGAGGGAAGAAACCTCTCTCCCCCTATTTATCGGACACCAATTCGACCGCATCCTAGGTAATTAAAGGCACTCGCTGGACGGGTTGCAGTCTCTACCTTCACCGTAGGAAGGCCCTGGGAGAGCGCGGGATGTTAAGATCATGGCTCTCTCCGCATCCAGCTGCGGAGGCTGTGGGAAGCGACGGAGTTTGAAGGTAGCTTGGTTTTATTTTGCTTCCCATCCCCCCATCTCTTTCCTCTTAGCGTAAAGGCTTTTGGTTGTGTCTTAAAAGGCATCTGAGAACCATCTCGGAATAAACAAGGAGTGTGGGGAAATTATTCAAGCCTGTAGGAAGCCTGGGCTGAACCTGCGCACCTCGACAGCGGCCGGCGCGGAGCCGGCCGGAGCAAGGAGAAGCCCTTCGAGGCGCTGGCGTCGCGTTGTGGAGCCAAATCGGGCTGCGCTGGCCTCTCTCGGGGGGGCATTTTGCGCTACCTCTGGGGGCTCCCCCGCGCTCCTCGTCGGGGCACTCCTCGTTGGGGCTGGGCCGCGTCGCCTAGCGCAAACGCAGCGGGACGGCCGCCGCCCCCCGCGCGGGCCGCTGCCCCGGGCCGCCCTGCGCGGAAAAGGCCGCCGGCCCCCGCCAGGGCGCGGCTCGGCCCCGGCAGCAGCCGCCGCTGGAGGCTGTCCGGGCAGGGGCGCCGCGCCCCGCGCCTCTCGCGGAGGGACCCGCAGCCCGGCACCGACGCGCGGCTTACGGCCAGCCTAAGGGCCGGGCGGCTCCGTCCCCGCGTTGCCTTTCTTAGAAAAGGAGCCGCAGGGAGAAAATCCCAGGGAAAACTCCGCTTCCCTCCTGCAGCCTCCTCGCGTCGTTCGTGGCAGAGCAAGCGAGCAAGGATGCTCGCGGTGCCCGGTCGCGAAGGGGGGAGGCGAAGGGCTACGTCTTTGGAGCCACTCGTTTTTTAAGGGTCGTGACTACGAGGTGGATCCAAAGCGGGGGGTCGGGTGGTACTGGAGGGAGGGTCACTCCACTGAGGAATTCCCACGGTCGCTTCACCATCTCCTTATCACAGCGATAGCGAAACACCCGTGGCGAGGTAAGAAACAGCGTCGGTCATCGGTTCCTGGGAACCATTATAACTGCGGGGTCGTGAAGGTGGAGAAACCTCTCCTCCCAGCTGGGCATGAAATGCGTTTCATTTATATGGCTGAAGCCTGGCGGTCTGCCTGCCAAGAATTTCCCTGAACATATATCTTTATGCGAAAAAAACAAAACAAAACAGAATTGACACAATCAGAATTACAGATGTATTAAAACTACGTGGGAATACCGAGCACGGAGGGCACACACAGCCTCTTAACGTCGTTTATACTATATGTATATGTTTATGTATATGTGTGTGCATTTCCTCTTCCAAGAAGGCCACTTTATTCCCTGTGCAAACAAAGGGTATCTTGCTGTCGGCTGCACTGGTGAACAGTTTGCCTGTTCTCTCCATTTTTTTTGTTTTTGCTAGGCAGTGTCAGTGTGGTGATTCCAAGGAAAGCAAAGAAGAGATGAAATTATGACAGTCAGAGGAGATAAGTCGTATTCACCCCACAATAAATGAAGGGAATTAGAGGGGAAAAGTGCCTTTTGAATCAGGATTGCAAATAATTTAAAAGATTAATTACCTCTGCTTTCTTTCTTTTTCTTTTCACTTCTCTCTTTGCGTGTGTTTTAATTTGACATTCAAGCAGTGAATAAAACTTACTTAGGCCCCTGTCTGCCAATTGAGAGAGTTGATTCTGTTTTCACAGTTGCTTTAAATTTTGCATTTTCATCATAAAAATATCACTGGATGAGAGTTTGCAGGAGTAAAAACCAGGGCACCTGACTCCAATTGTCTATTTCTAAAAAGATTTACAAGGGAAACAAATTTTTTTTTTACTCCTCTTTTTTTTTTTAACCACTTCCAGTTACAGGAGAAAATGTAAAGATGTGTTGGCATCTCTCTCTCTCTCTTTTTTTCCTTTGCATTCCAGTCATTCTTTTTCTGCCCATAAACTGTTAATACTCTACAAGAGCCTGATTCTGCACAGCCTGCTCAGGTTGGTTTGCTGCTGGATGCAGGAAGAAGTTCTGACAGATGGGGTCTTCAGTGAACATTTAGGAAGCAGAGCAAAAGCCTCCCTCAGATTGTGTACTGGAACAATAAATGGTTACTTCTCAGCTGTGGATTACATGTGCCTCTGAAGAGGGGATCACAAATCATTTGTTTTTTTAAAGGATCTGGATGAGTAGTATATTAATCCCAGTTTCCCCAGGGATCGATTAGTCCCAGCTTCCCAGCACGGCTACAGACAATGCTGATGTGGTTGGGGGCAGGGAGAAGCAAGATGGGGAAAGGAGAGGGAAATTATGAAGATATCTCATAGGAATACATGGCCTACCTGGCCATGAATCATAAATGCTTGAGTTTCAGTACCTCCTCTACTTCTGTCACCATTTTTAGCAATCACATCAGCTCCATGTTTTGGTTTCTTCATCTGTAAAATGGGAATAATGCTGCTGCTTTTTTTTCCCCAAGAGGACTGGAGCACTGATGTGCATAAACTGCTGTATATTATTGCTGCTGGATACAGTGAGGCCTGTTCAGTCCTACTGTAGTAAAATAAGCTATTTGGATTCATACCTGGAGAGTTAAGAGAAGTGGCTGATCTAGGAGGTTTAATAGAGTGTATAAGACAAGTTTGTATTCATGTGTAATTCTTTTTCATCTCTGGCAAATCTGTTGAGAGATGGAGTCCTAGAGCCCAGCGTGCATTTCTTCCTGCATTCCTATCTGGTGACTAAACAGCAGGAATGGCATGGGCCAAATTCATCCCTGGTGGGACTCCAATGACATCAGTCATCTTTATAGGAGCTTTTTGAATGAAGTCAATTGCGTTTTATGAGGACTGAGTTTGGCCACATGCGTATTTAACTGCTCAGAGAGCTGCAGCAGCAAAGGAAGTTTTCTTTGTCTTAGAAAGAATCACTTCTTAGGCTGGGGGAGACAAGTTAAGCCATTGACCTGTTTTACACAGTCAGGTTTACCTTATTTAAACTCAAGGAGAAGCTGAAGTGTGCTCAGCATCCAGCAGAACATAGAAAAGACCTCAGATGCCCCCAGATGCTTATAGCTTTTGATGAAACTTTGCATTTGCCCATGATGCTCTGAGGAGCATGATGCCATGAATACCCAGCAGACATGTTTACATGACACAGGGCAGCACTCTGCAGGAACATTGGCATGAAGCCTGCAAGCAGAATAGTGGCTTCAGCACAGTGCTCTGCTGTGCACAGAGCTGTTTGGCTCTGCCCTTTATTAGGTGTAGCTATTCCAGAATCTGTGTCACACTTATATGTCTCAGCCTTTTCCAGCTCATACCTCCCTTTAGACAGCTACCTGGGACTATAATTCAGTTATACCTGATGAAAACGTGTGCTATCACCAAGAGGGCTATTCCTTCCTCCCCTCGCTAGCCTTAACTGCTGGTACTCACTCCCCCTTGACCCCTTGTGTGGGTGCTAGTACTTGTGTCAGCAATGCAGGGAGCTGGATTTGGGAACTAATCTGTCTGAAAGCTCACCTAACCAAAAGAACAGGTTTGCAGCAAGCGCAGATCTTCCTCTAGAGGATCTTCCTCTCTGTTGACCATACAAAGAACTTAGACCCACTTAGATCAGCTGGCTAGGTCTTAGATGACTCATATGAGGTAAGATCAACTCTTCTGCATGTGACCTTCAGGCACTTTTCAAATGTATCCATTACTTGGATAAGACTTATGGTTTAAGGCCTCTTAGTGCATACTAATTCTATTTTCTTTAGCATTTAATTATCATTAATATTGCAACTTTGAATAGGAGGTGACCACAAGCAAAGGGGAAGTCAGGGAAGATGATTAAAGTAACAGAAATATTGATTACTTAATTATTCCAATGGGAGCAACAAGATAGCCTTGATCTTCTGTATAATACATGCCAGTAGTTATGTAAATATCAAGGCTTTTGCCATATAGTTTGTGCAGTGAAAGGCACCAGGTTTTTCCTTTTCTGTGAGTGAACACTAAAATTTGTGTTTGCATCTGAGCAGGCTTTTGCAGAGTTTTTTTTGTTTGTTTGTTTGTTTGTTAGGTTTTTTTTTTTTTTGATTTACCAGATCCAAGTGACAACAAGGTTCCTATTTCTTTTGGTAAAGCCTTTCAGTGATGGTCACTGTCATGATATTAAGAGATCGCATCCTGTTTCTCAGGTAGATCTTTCTATATCCAAATTAAACTGATTGCCTGTGAGTACTTCTCTGAATGTTTTCTTTCTTGTTCATTCTTCCCAACACATTTTTAATGCTTTATTCTATGGTCATTTTGGAATCAGAGTTAACAAGAAAAAAATGAGGAGGTATTTACATGAGTAATACTGGGGACTTGATGCTAAAGTCTAAAGAACTATGTCAGAATTTGAAATATGTATATGTACACACACATATACCTATTCACGATATTCCTCATTCTAGAATCACTATATAATTAAGAAATGTTATTTATCAGAATGCTTTCATTTTATCAGTCAAATCCACAGTTTAAAAAATGTGTCTGGATTTTTTGGCTGCAGTAGTTTTACTGGAGTCTGATATTGCACCATATATTTTAAAAAGTTAATACTGGTATTATTATTACTGACACAGTAGCTATTGAAAAATAAAACAAAACAAGTCTGGACAAGTCACAGCAATTATCCAAATTTGGTCCACAGAGCTTTTCAGCAGTAATCAGTTAAAAGATTTGCAGGCTCTATTGATTCTGCTTTCTTATTTTATCTTCTTAAGCGCGACTCAGCTTTAACAGAGAACTACATAGCTGAGCTTGAGTAGCAGAATGTGTGCTCTGGTCATGTGAGGCATCTCAGTTATTTTCCAAGGGACAAATGATGTATCTCTTGTTCTGTTTGCTAACTTGCTTTCTGTCTTTCCTAGTTCTTTGATTCTGTAACTTGCATTAGAGCTTCAATATTTTTACTTTATACATGTGGAATAATGACATTTGAGTTTATGGGCTTGTTCATCTCTTTTATAACAATTTGACTTGGCTGAGCCAAGTGGAGCTATTCTAGTTTTGCAGTAGAAGTTATGAGAAGAAAGTTAGGCCTGCTGTTGTTTTTGCTGCAGACACAAAAATCTATATTTTTAAAACTGACTATGTTCTTTTCTCTTTATTTTCCCAAGCTTTATTTTGCCATTTTGTCTTCTCTCCTTGTTTGTCTATATTTCATACTATGGCAATGTGAGGAGAAATAATTTTTCATTTTTGGCTTTTCAACAGATATATCAGTTTGTGCCAGAGAACCTGCATCTAGTTTTCCTCTTTTTCTCTTCTTCAGTCCTTATTTCTCAAGCAATATTGCTTTCTTCACCAAGTGTTGTCATTTCTTCCCATATTCCTTCTGTTTCCTCACTATTGCTAGAGTTCTTACCCTGCATATCTCACTTCATAATTTTTGTTTCTGTGTTGTATCCAGCTCCATTTTAATTTATCTTAATGCTGTTGCAACTGCAATTTTACTGTCACTGCACTGGGCTTCACTGGACCTGTTGACTCCATCCCAACCCAACTTTATTTGGCTTCCCCTTTGCCTTCTACATCAAGTTTAAGTTATTGTCTTCAGGAGTGAATCTCACCACAAATCTGTCTTTCTTTGAGTCTCTGAATTTGTTCACCTCTTCATGCTCTTGCTTTCTGTTGTTCCAAACATCCACATAATTACCGCCCTTTTCTCATCACAACGCTTTTTCCCTTTCTGGCCCTTTGGCTCCAAACTGGGCCTATTCAATTGCTTGTTACAGCTAAAGGATTAATCTGTATAACAAGTTTTTTCCATTTGAGAGTTGTCCAGACCCAACATGCCTTTCTTCCAAATGTACGTGAAGACATTTCAGCTTATATGTCTTGTAAATTCTTCTGAGGATGTTTCTTTATCTATTTATTCTCCAGGAGTTCAGCACAAGGTTACAGAAAAAACTCAGGTAAGGTTTCAGAAAACAGGAGAAAACCTCCCAATAAGTAAACATAAAAGGTAGGTAAGAGCAGATTTCAGCTACAACTACTCTGGGAAGCAGATGTCCGTATCCTACATGCTGTTTTTAGGGAGTTAATACATAGTGATAGGTGTGTCCGTGATCCTACTGTCCTTCCTCCCTCTGCTGCAGCCAGTGAACATGGGCAGGCACACGCAGAGAGGAAGGATTGTGCTATGCTCCACAGTGACTGGAGTAAGATGCCAGCAGCACATAACTATGTAGGGCTGTTGGTATCATCTTCTGTCCTGGGAAAGCCTTTTCCAGGCCCTTCCTTCACGCAAGGTTGTTAGTTCCACTATCAAACCTCATGAATATCGAATGCCTGTGTTTCTTCCCAAACTTACATGTGCTGCTGAGGCCTGAGGGCACTTTAATTCAGTGCTCTAGGGCAGGTCACAGCCTTCTCACTCCTGCTGATTTTCCTCTATGTGAGCTGCCTCAGCTGTGTATAAGGGCTACCTGCCGCTGGGCTCCAGTGACTCTTCCAGTCTGATACTCTGATGATTTGACTAGGATCTGTTCATGGGCTGATGTGGCAGGCCACACTGTCATGAAGCCTTAAAGATGTTTTTGTTTTTTTCATATGAGATAAGTTTCATTTTAATTGAATATGGTAACTGGACAGCTAATTACACACCCTTATTTTTGTTTCATAATTGTTTTTTCTGAGCTTTATAGAAATTCCGTATTGTATCCAAAATGATTTTTCTGCTTTACATGGCAAATTTTGTATTATGAGTAAAACCATATTGGCTATGGGCTTATAGGTTCTTCTCCTTAACAGTTTCTTTACACACATGAAGCTTTGTTCATGCGAATGTTTTTGAAAAGCATGTGAAAAATAGCATAATCTGTGGCAGAATGAGTATGCAACATAGAATTTGCAGACCTTCAAGAATGTCTTGTGCAGCTTTCCTTGGAACTGTCCATCAATTCTTGTGGTGCCTATTTTGTACTGCTTTTTGGATTCTTCCTTAAAATGCATTTCTTTAGGAAAATTACTTCTCCAACACTTTACAAATAGCTCTGGCTTGCACCACCTACCAGGTGCATTACTGGTTGTCTACTGAACATTCAGTTAATTGCTGGATGCTGTTGGTATGCCAAATTTAGATTGTGGGGCAAAGGCTGCCATGTACAGCATTGAGCACAGTGTTGGCTGTTGGTCTTAGTAACCAACAAATAACTAAGAAGCTGCATATTTGATGATCTCTAAAGAAGAATGACTCAGCTAGCCTTCCACTGTTGATTTGTTCATTAGCACAGGCATAGGTCCAGGCCAAGAACTGGTTTTCCCTTATGCATTTGTTTGGTGACCAAGTGGATGTGGCTTAGGAAACAGTTAGTGTTTCTCCAGCAGTTGGGAAATGTTTACTTCCAGCTGTTTATTTCCCTCAGTGGATTAATAATTCTATTTCGAAGTGCTGCAAAAAGGAAAACTCTCTGTCTGATCTCTTCCTTTCCCATTTTTAAAACCTAGTTTTCATCAGACTTTCTTTTTCCTGCACCACAAAGGAGACATTTAGATGAATGGCTTGGAGTACCTTAACTTCCCAATGTGCCTAATCAAATATATGAATCATGTAAAACATAATAAAAAACAATTTTATCCGTTAGGGAAACTGGGGAAATGGAAGGGACAAACAGATGGAGTTGTTAATTTCCCTGAACAGCACTATCACCTTTTGCACTGCACTGATATCAGCCTGGTTACCTTATTGTGGAAACAACACTAGCTTTCTGCAAAGATTTCACTCAGTGTAAAATAGTCAGCAGGGAGGCCTCACTGTTTGGTGCCATTTAATCAGAGTCCTTGTGGCCCTTGAGGTCTTCTGTTCTTTTCCTCTGGCACATTATAGTTTTAAGTATTTTGATCTTTTATACTGAGATCTTGTGTTAATTGTAGGGTGGCTAATGTTGGGAATTTTGTGACTTCTAGTGCAAGAATGAGGGAGAAACACCTCTTATATGGCTGGCTGCCATTTTACTGAGCCGGACTTCATATGATCCTTTTCATTTCTAGGTGGGTGGCACAAGTTGTTCTGTGCTCCCAAGGTACAGTTGGTAGGTTTCCTCAGATGGAGATCTTGTTAAAGTAGAAGGAACCTGATTAAAGTTGATCATGAGAGAAAAGCTCTCATTACTGCTGGCAGTCCTGTGACAGCAATGAAATGCAGGAGAAAGGGTTGAACAAAAACAAGAGAACAAGCCTATCTGCTAGGAATGCCAGTCTACATGCAATCCCATGGCCAAGCAACCATGCAGATACACTGGCACAAGTCTGTGCAGCACTTTGAACACCATGGTGTATTTCTCTGACCCATCCCTACCACTGTGGAGAAAATGGAAGACAAAAGATGAGGAGTGGCTAAACCTAGAAGTGTGAATATGAATTTTATATTCAGGACTCCAAAGCTGAACTCTAAGCTTCTAAACTTACATGTAAGCAGCAAACTCATGATGTCCCAATATTCGGAGATGCAGAGTACCAGAAAGTCCCTCCAAAGTCTTTATTGGCTGCAAGTTATTAGCAGTTACAGCATTAGTTTTGGCACTTGAATTCAAGATTGGTAGTTGACTTTAGTAGGGCTACCCAGTTTATAAATCACTGCTTGTATTTGGCCCATTGTTTGTAGGTCTCCAGATGGAGAAGGGTGTGACCCAAAGGTGGATTTGGCAATTCTGATATGCCGTAGGTCAAACATCTGTAAGGAAAATGTGATTGATTTCCTTACAACTTCATTGTTTCAGTAGATGGTGTATTCAGTACAATGCTATATCTGCTATTGAAATAACTGAATGCAAATACCAGGAACCTCTGGGAAATTTTAGTTAATAGGAAAATAATCTAAAACAAATTCACCCCGTTATGCAGCCAGGAGAAAAGAAATGAAAATAAAAGGAATTACTGATCCAACCAAGTAGGCACAGAAATGAAACCCCTCTAGGATTTTCTTTTTAGGTTCTCCAACTTCCATTAATTTAACAAGCAAACTAAGTCTACAGCACAGTCTTGTTATGAATAAATGAATGCCATAGATTCACTAATATTAAAGTGGCCAAACATTCAGGATAATTTGCTGCTCTGCTGAGGGAGCTGTGGTGCAGCAGCTCTGTATTTGGCTCTAATCCTAATTCAGCCATTTAGCCCTACCAGCCAATGTAACACAACTGCTATAATGAAAACCTAACTTTAGAGAAAGACACAGTATCATTAAAAATCAGTCAGCTCTGATTTCAAGTGGGAGTGAGATAAGTCATGTAAATTGCATTTTGAGTTTCTACATTTGGGTTTTACTCTGATTAAAAAACCACAGAGATTACACCAAGATGTGGAAAGTTTCGTATCTCACTGTCTTTACAATACTGGTGTATTCTTCTGTACTCTTCAGTAACATAGTCAATAATCAAACTGGTTGCATAATTAAAAGACAGATCACAGATACTGTTTTCTGCACTTACTGTCTCCTCTTTTGAGGAAGGAAGGCTTGTTTACTGGTTATCACATTGGTTATGGAAAATCTTAGTGTACCCCCAAAGATAGTAGTGTTTAATATAAATGCTATTTTACTTCTGGTGTGGTGGGTGAGGATCTTCATAGGAGATTCCCTACTACTTCTTTTGTTTTGCTATCTAGATATGAAAGCAGAAAAATATGCAATTAAAACCTTTTGATTTAATGTCACCAACAAATGCCTTAAGTTTGGTCCTAAAAGGCTACTTTCCCAATTTAGAGTCAATAACTTCTTGGAATACAGGTAACACTTTATGTAACAGATCTAAAGGGAACAGTTTGCAAAAAGCTCAAAGATTGAAATGTCTTTGTGTGAACAGCTTATATATTTATAGAAACAAAAAGGCATCACATAAATGAATAACAGCATATGCAGAAATATAGCCTGAATGTATTTATGCTGAAATTATTCACTTCATATGGTGATTAGAGCATTATGTAAAATACTGTAGTACTTTTTCCTTTATACATACAAAGAACTTTTTAGTAAACTCAGCCTGAATTTATAAACTGGCTGTATATACTTCTGATTTAAAAAAAAATTATAATAATTTTCTCCTTAAATCTAGTTACTTACCCTTTGTCTCTTCCAGATGGTGATAATCATAACATTGTACATTATCTTGTTGGACTTTATGGAAGTGCAAGGCAGGTCTGCTGTGGCTGTCAGAGCTCTGCAAGCTTGGAAGGGAAGGCTTATGTATATTTAGATACGAGGAAAATAAAGAAGAAAATATCTACACAACACTCTGTAATGTAGCTATGGCCAAATTACACCCAATTAGGGTTCTAATAAATGATCAGATTAATTAAGTCCTAAAATATTGGTTATCTTTGAACAAGCAGAAAAGTGTTAATTAAATGTCTATTCTTTTTCATTTTGGTGGGGCTATAAATCTGTGAACCTAGCTACGTTGTTGAACTTATGACTACTTTATGTGCTTGCTTTACATAATGTAGCTTAGTGAGCCAGCTCACGCTGAAAAATATACAGGTGCTTAAGCCATGTGCTAACCGTGGCCCTTGATTTACAAAATAATTTGCATCCACCTTTATTTTATTTTACGTAGCTGCTGTCAGGAGCAAGAGCAACCAAGTCCTGTTGAGATTACATGCTGTCCTTGAAATAACCATTGGTGACTGCAGTAATTTCTGCATGTATACACACATATGAATAGGCATAGGCATGGCTCTTTAGTTGCATTCATGTACCATTTTGTTATCTGCTGGCATCCGTGATGATACACTGCTGTTTGGAAACCTTTGGTCTAGATGTCAGAGCTTACAGTTTTCTCAGTTATCTAAAGGATAGCTTTATGATTCTTAGGATATTGAGGAGGATTAGTCTCTCAAAATGCTGACAAACTACATGAAGAAAGTAGTCTGGGATTTAACTCTTCTTCATTTTCTGTTGGTGTGAAGTGAGGAGTGATTTGCTGGAGAGGAATTTGCTGCAAGATGGGGAGGTGTCTTTCAAATAAATAGTAAGGGTAGTTTATAGTACTGAAGACTTGTCTGACCACTTCATAGCATAGGCCATCTCATAATATTTCATACTGGGACCCTTTTCTTGTTTTTTTTTTAATTTTAAAAGTTTTTGTCATAGAAAAAGTTCACAGTGACAATTTGACAGTCACATATCTGCCCACTTGAGGACAGTGTTCTACATATAGTATCCTGAAGAGGTACTAGCATCAGCAATACTTGAGAATTGGAAAACATTATTCAATCTGCCCACTCTTTTCACTTATAATTGATGTTTCTATACCCACAGCATATCAAGCTATGCGTTATTTGGCCTAAAGTTTACTTCTGTAACTGAGATACATCAATCTGTAGCCAAAGTTTGGCAGAAGCTGAGAAAATAAAAATACATTCAGAATGT
This sequence comes from Dromaius novaehollandiae, assembly GCF_036370855.1. NCBI lineage: Eukaryota > Metazoa > Chordata > Aves > Casuariiformes > Dromaiidae > Dromaius > Dromaius novaehollandiae. Next base: position 12,099,447 of record NC_088100.1, read on the forward strand.
TTGTTTAAAGCACAAAATTAGTCAAATTAACGAACAAATATTGGCTGTTTGAGAGTATTAAAGTGTTTATATTGTATAGATGATCTCTGCTATACAAATTGTTTGTGGACAGCCAATGTTTGCTTTTCAAACTGTCATTGGCTAGACTGCCTGCCTGGCACTATTCCTTTTTCCTGATTAGATGTGTGAGTAGTACTTCCAATGAATATTTTTGCAATTCTGGGTTCCATGAATACTCTCATACATGACCTTCAAATCTGGTGTCTCTGAATGCTTTGTGCCAGCAAAATTCATGGAAACTGTGGCTCAAAGATATTAATTAATGAATCAGGCAAAAGAGTATATCTATTCAAAATAAATTGCACTATTTTTCCCCAGAGTAACACACAAACGCCCATGCTCTGATGATAGACAATGCAGATACTTATAAAGAAATAAATATACATAAATAAAACAATTGAATTTTATTTCCTGCTTGCAAACTGTGTGTGGGTGGCAGCTTATTCTCTTCTCATATTCTAACTGGGTCAGATTCAAGTTGGACTTGAACATAGTTTGCATCTTGCCCTTATTCTTGTGAAACTGGGGACTTGTGGAAAGGGCTCTTTTGGCAGGGAGAAATGTAGAGTTTAGAGTCAGAGTTAGCAGCAGTGGTGAGGCTTAGTTCATTGTGCTCATATACTGGCTAGATGATGTTTGGTTGCTCATCTCATGTTAGCAAATCAGAAGACATTTGTCTTATGCTTTTTCTTTATTTCCAGACACAGACCAGTAAGTGTCTCGCAAGGGTCAAATAAATATCCGTGTACTCAGAAACAAAAATCATAATCCTGTCGAAGGGTATAAAGTCAAGTGCGAATGTTTCAGAATGTTTTTTTGAGTCAATGTCCACACCCAGGCTTTTGTTCCAAAGAGCAATTTGAAAATAGGAGATAAAATGTTTTAATATTGATGGAATTTTTAATAACAGCTTTTACATTTTTATATATACATATGTTTATGTGTTCATCTATGTTATATGTAAATATGAATCATTCTGTTTTATTCTTTATTGGTGTTCTGTAGCCACAGCGTCTGTGTAGGCTGGCAGGAGTATGAGTTACACACTGTACGTGTGATTCTTCTCCCCCCCCCCAAGGTCAAACTATAGGTTTAAACTCTAAATATCTTAGCTTCAATGTATTGGATTGGTCAGAATAGCATCCGTCATTTATGGCTTAAGGGTAACATCCAAACTTCTCATGACTGATAGACCATTAGTTCTTTAGGTAACATGCTTCCGAAGCTACTTCTGTGCCAGTGCATGAAATGGGTTAGGGACTGCTCTCTGGTTGTGAGGCCAGCTGGAACTTATGATCATGCAGTTAAAATGAACAATTAAATTTGTGTGTATATAATGACAATGTTTTATCCCCCATATGCTGTTAAAGAAAAGGTAGTGTTAGGCATGCAATTATTCTAACTTTTTATGATATCTGTAAGATATTGTTTAAAACAGGGAAATGTGGATGTTGCATCACAAATATATTCCTCAGAAAGATAATCATCCTGGCTCTTATAGCCTCATGCTAAAAGGAAGCCTGATGCAAGTCTTTGAAAATGATCTTGTTTGAATGTGGGCTAGGCCAATGTGCTATGCTGGAGTGGTGGCGTTGGGAAGTGATGGGATAGAGGATAATAGGGAAAGCCTTTTCATGACAAAATATAGAAAAAAGAATGTGTATGCCATTCTCTCAAAGAAAAAATCACCCAGCAGTTAGAATGCAGCACAGATGATCCAGAAATGCTTGCCACCTTCTTCTAAGTGGAGTTTCCTTCCTCTCTTCTTAGAGGCTAGAAGAATTTGATTGTAAAAACATAGCCTCCTCCTTTTTCCCAGGCAAATTTGCTGTCTGAAGCTGTTCTGTATCCAACAGTGCTTCTAGACAGACTTAGGCACTAACCTTAATTATCTGGTTATTCTGCCTCCCTGTCCACTGAGGCTGCTCAGCCAATGGCATAAATCTGTCCAGGTACTTGTTTGAGAAGGTGTTTTGGTGTTGCCCCGTTCCCTCAGAAGTGTGGCCATAGGGAGGGCCCTAAGAAACAGTCTGAAGTCTGTTACTTAGTGAACACTCAAGTCTGTCTGAATCCTTGAGCTTTTGCTCCATTCTGCAAGAGTTTGAATGCATTACTGCTAAAGCATAGCTGAGTAGCATCTCTTGTTTCTAGAGAGTAAAAAATAATCTCTGAAAGATGGTCCCTTCTCATGTGGGCTCTTAGGACATGACTGAGCCCAGATTTAATAGCATTTCCAAACTTTATGCCTAGCATGTTCACCCAGTCGGAGAGCGGGACTTCCTTCCTAGAAAGACGACATACACCACTGTAATTGACAACATGCGCATTACATGCAGAACATAAAATTAAATTGACATGCCTCAGGCAGTCCATCTGTTGTCAAATCTAACCGACCACAAAGGAAGAAGCAGAGCTAGGCCCAACACAGAGCCTCAATCTCTTCTCTAAAACTGCAAACAACGATATGAAATAGTGGGGATCAAGGGCACAAGATTTATCACCATCATTCTTTTAATTCTGAAATTTTGATTATATCTGAAGAAAGATATGATCATCAGGATGAGCAAGATCATCAGGATGAATAATAATAAGCAAAAATATAAGTCCTCTTTGTCCCACATGATGATTTATCACTGTTTCTTGCAACTTCTTCTGATGCATCTAGTGCTATTCCCTGCTGAGGGGGGTTACTGGCCAACAGATTCATTGGTTGACCTGACTTGCTATGAAAATTGTTGCTAGAAATGGGCCTGACAACAAAATCAAATAAAATGGATTATTAATGAGAATTAAAAGGACATCTGGCATCTAAAGGAATGTATAAATCTGTAAGCCAACAGAGTGACTTCTAAAGCAAATATGACAAAACAGAGACGATCCTGTAGACGTTTATTGAGCGGAGAGATTACTAACTAAAGGAGTCCCACTGGCCTCAGTTGTTTCCCCCTTATCAACAAAATGACTTGTGGTAGTGGGCACAGTGTTACAGGACTAGTTCTTCATTTTGCTGTGCATTGTCAAAACAAAGTCCACATGTGTAGAGACTGCAATACTGATTCTAAAGTGAACAGGAGTAGGCATTTGCAGTTCATCTCACAGTAACAGACAGAAAACATTTTCTTGACTTAGAAGATACTTATATTTAAAATATTTTTAGCTGTAATAGTAATCCCCAACTATTTTTTAAAAAAACAAACTAATTGGAAAGAACTGTTTATCACAGCCCAGCATTCCCAGAAGGGGAATCAATTTATATAAACATGCTAAAACTGACCTATTTATGAAATGTTATGGAGAACTGAGAAGAGAACCACAACAGATCTTTATCTTCTGTTCACTGTTTCAAAAGATCAACGGTAGGGTGAGGGCTGAGGCTAGTTATCACATATGTTTTAGACGTGAATGTTAAGGTCATTTAAATTCCATTGCCAAAGCCACTGTGACTGCCAGCAAAATGTAAACTAATGTTCCATGGCCCTCATTATATGCTTAATATGAATATGCTTCCCTTTCCACATAAATCACTATGAATGCAGCAATCAGTTGCTCCTGTAAGTCACTGAATACAAATGTAGATGAAAGGCTGCAAACTCTAAAGAAACCATCATAGGTTGTTGATGTAGCTCCTAGGGGGGGAAAAAAAAAACCCAAAACCACACACACACAAGAAAGCTATATTTGTAGATTAATATATGAAAATTCTATATTAAAAAAGTAACATAGGCATATGGGCAGATTTCTTTTTCATGCAGTTTCAGTCTAGAAAATGAATATGCAGGTTAGAAAAATAATTGAAAACATCAGATATGCTCTGCAAATTCTATTTCATCCATCAAATACATCTAGATGCTTTCAGAGAACTTTCTGCAGGCCTGATTTATATTAACCAAGGAGGAAAATCCAGGCACTATTGAGATCAATAACAAAATTGCCATAGAGATCAGCAGAGCGACAACTTCATCCAGCCTTATTTATGTCAGGCAAAGATTCTCTTGTATAAGGACTGAAATATTTGGCTTTTCACTAGGTTAGAGACAGCTAATTATGCTTGGCCATCTGCACATAAGAAAGGCTGGGAAAGTGCAAAAAGCTTTTTTCTTTTGTGACCTTTGTGTAACAGATAGGCAAAGCTCACTTGCGTCATTTGTTCATCCCCTTTATATCCAGAGGCTTTAGGAACCAAGAACTGTATTCAAACATCCCGCAGGAGGTTTGGCACATGCCACATCACCCTGTCAGTTAGGAGCAGGGCTGCCTGCAGTATCATTCAGGAGCTCAGTCTGTGATGATGTTTCTGATACAGATACAGATATTAGGTGCTGTACACCTAGCACCTAGTTAATGCAAAAAGGTTTAGGTCATTCCAAAGCACCACCTTCCTGTTGGAGGTTATAGCTCCTGGCCTCAGGTTCTAAAGTTTCCCTAAAATCAGTGCAAATATGAGGCAAAGCCTTAAACAGCCTCATCATTACTAACCTGCAAAATTGGAACAGATGGGAATGTTGAGATGGGGTGAAAGAATTTTCCAAAAGAGTGAAGCACATTAAAGTTTTGGAATGTGTGTGGTGGAGATTATCTAATAATGTCTCAGAAAAGTGTTTTTATTTGTGATATTTCCCAGTAGCATTGCTCTAAACTAAGACAATCATCACGTAAACATAGATTTTTCTAAGTGTTAGCTTTCTTTCACAGAGGAACTGAGTGAGAGAGAGAGGGAAGGTAGACATAATGAGGAAGAAGGGAGGGGAAAAGGCAACAGAAAAAACAAGGAGAGTGACAAAGCAAGGGAGCTAGTGTTTGTGTTTAAAAGAAGAACTTGAGGCTGTGTCAAATCAGAATTTTCTTTAGGAACCTGCGAGCCAAAGGACTCTTTATTACCATGCACAGAGCATGGTAAGAGCAGAGGAAGAGTGACTGCAAGGTCACTGTAATAGTACTGCAACAAAGCTGGGGAGAGACAGCAGAGAAAAGGAATAAATGGCCATTGACCATCTCTGTAATGAACTGAGGAAGGTTCACTGGATGGACTCTGAGCCTTAGCAATTCTTTCAGTCAGCCTGGCTGAACTTTTGTTGAGCTTCCTGAGGTTCCCCTCTGCCCATCTCTCCACCCTGTCAAGGTCCCTCCGAATGGCAGCACAGCCCTCTGGTGTATCAGCCACTCCTCCCAGTCTTGTATCATCAGCAAATTTGCTGGGGGTGCACTCTGTCCCTTCATCCACGTCGTTGATGGATAAGTTGAACAGGATTGGACCCAGTACTGACCCCTGGGGGCAGTTTAGAGATTTTAAAGACTGCCCAGGAAGTTCAGAAATTCTAAATTTGCTGCTTGGTGCACTGAGATCCCAGGTCTACACAAGACACTTTTGTGGGGAAAATACTGTTCATCTGAGAGATGATTTTGAAATTTTATTTCCAGCTCAGCATAAGTCTAGATCGTATGTGCGTGGACCGTAACTGCATCAACAATATTAGAAGAAACTATTTGCTTTTGCTGCCATAAGCTACTAGAGGATTCATCTTTTCTAATGTAGACCTAAAATGTGGCATCTCATTTATGGGCTGCATAATTTAGAGAACAGTTCTCCTGCACCACATGCCTGGTTCACAGGCCTGTCCTTAGACTATAAACTGTTAAAATAAGACAGAACCTAAGGCTCCCATCTGCATGCAAAGAAACAGCGAGAGCCATGGCCTCAGGGCCTCAGTGTAAAATGTTCTGAAAACGTAATAAAGCATGTTAACTCACAACAGTTAACTATCTTACTGTCATTGAAAATGTTCAACACCTACCAAAAAGGATGAGACAATGGGCCATCTTTTCTCCCTGTCCCTCTCCCAGCATGGGGCAGTATGATGCACTGCAGTGAAAGAAACTAAATACAGCTGAAAAGATCTGTAAAATTTTGTGAAGCAAGGAAAAAGTGCACAAGGAATGACTGCTCACTGTCTATTCTACATATGCTCACCATGTTCTTATATATTCTATGCACGTCTGCCTATTGGCCTCTACTGGAGTTAGTACACTGGACTAGATGGATACTTGGTTGACTTAGTATGGCAGTTGTTCTCATGTAGAAAGCATCACTAATCAAAATGTTGGATGGCAGTGTTTTGATCCTACACTTTTAGGGACCTAAGATAAAAATTCTTTGCAGCTCTTTAATAAACAATGACAATGACATTTTCTCCAATATGCAGCTAGGCAGACTTTCCAGACCACACTGTAAGAGGGAAGGTTAGATCATCCTCTTTTCCTCCTCCAAGCATCAACATATTAAGTACAAAATAGAATGTTCACAGAGTCATAGTGATGGAAGAGATTTCAAGAAATCACCTATATTGCGCCTGCCTAAAAGGAGTGTATTTCTATCATTTAAGACAGATGCCAGTCTAACATATTGTAGAGACCTCTAGTGATGGAAAGTCTACATCTTCCCTAGATATGCTACTGCTTTTTGAACGTGTTATCCTAAGTCCCAAGATGACTCTTGCATGCTTCAGTTTCATCATGCTGTTTCTTAGTCTGTTCAGCCTGGACAGGAAGAAGAAGTCCATTTTTCTTTGCAACAGGCTTTTGTATATTAAAGTATGTTATTATGTCCTTCTTTCAGTTTTTTGTTTTTTGGTTTTTTTTTGTAGACGAAGCCCTAGTTCGTATTTGGAGTCGGATCTTGCTCTGGTTACTCCATTCTATCTTTAGTAAAAGAAATCATATGTCATATAAGCAATTGAAAAAAAATCTATATTAAAAACATAACATCAGCAGGTACCTGTGGGTGAACAGCCCTTTGTTCATGCAGACCACAACACTGGACTGGAGTACAGGGCTTTGTGCAACCACTGATCAGCTGGTGAAAGAGCAGCCTAGCAGGACTATTCTCTGCTATTCTACATTTTACTCAAATACTTCACTAAACATTAGATAAATGTCACAGTTACTTGAGAGCCACTGGTACAATAACTAGAGCTGATCTGCTACTACATTCATTTTGCGCCAAAATAGAGAAAAAAAATAAAACAATATTTTAAAAGTGGAATCCTTAGAAATAGTTCTTATTAAACGTTACAGCCTTTTTTTTTCTGTAAAGATACAAACAGCTCCCTGGAGAATCTGTGTATCTGTATACACACTCAGATCCGATCAACTAAATGGAGAATTTACATTAAAGTGTAGGATTTTTTCTTAGGTGTTTTTCTTTGAAGTATACAAAGTTTAATATATTCACAAATGCTTACATCTTTTCAATACTGTGATAAACTTGATCTGTGAAAGTGACTTTCATGCTCTCAAAATAATTCATAAAGTTAAAGACCTCTCTAACTTGCTTCACTGGATGTCTGTTTACTCTTAGGAATACTGAAGAGTTAAAACAGTGTGACTCTGTCCCTTGTCCCTGATTATTAATTCAGCAGAGTCGTAAAAAAAAAAAAATCAAAGAAATGAAAATAAGTGGCATGACACAGTAGACCCCATTCTAGCAATGCTGCAGCTCATGCTGAAAATGGAATCTCCAGTTTCATTTGTTTTGATGTACTATATAAATATTTAAAGAATGCATGCTGCAATTTTATCCAGTCTTTGCTGAATTTGAGAGTGTCATGTCTTGGTAGGGGTTTTAATGCTGATACTAATTAGTGTTAGAATTGCTGGTTCAGCAGACCATTGAGGGATGTGCATAAGTGCATAAGTCCATTTCTTCTCAGACAAGTACTTCAGCACAAGTTTGACTTGAAGTAAACGTCCAAGTCTCATCAAAAGGCCATGGAAGTCAGTGAGCCTTATACATGTGTTTTGAAGTTCCGTGCATCTATGATGGACCTCATTCAATATTAGTGACTGAACCTTTCAATCTTGCTGACATTCAGTCTTATTGACATGAACTTTTACTGTATTTCAGGGCATTTTGGCATTGAATGGGTATGTTCATATCTGATGAAGTCATTAGTAAGAGTGACTAATTTTAAGTAGCTGTGTAACTTAAGGCAAATAAAAGTGTCATGAAATAATATTTTGTGATCATTTTATATAGCACATGAATATGTATATGAATATCTCATAACCTGCTGGGCAAGAAATCACATCCTTATAAGGTTAGAAAGCCAGGACACTCTATCTCACTGATTAACAGTGGTGTAAGACCTTGACCTCAGCAGTTGAAGATTGAGATACTAATGCGACAGCTGTCATGCTGCCTGACACACTTGCGATTAAATTGAGGACCTCCAGAACTAAAAATATGAAGTGAAGAACCTAGGCTTGCTAGTATGGGTTAATAATAGACTCATATCCTCCAATAAAATCTGTACCATGGAGACATGTAGTTTATCTGGGAGAATGAAAAACTGTGACCTAAAAATATATCAAAGACTCCCAGGAAAATTCTTCTTAACTGTGATGTGAAAACTTGGTGGAAAAAATAAGATACACTTCATCATTTGGTTGCCAGTTCAATACAGTTTCTGACTTGGTCTTTCATAGAGAGCCTGTGTCACTTTGGAGTGGAATTCCCTCCATATTATCAAAAGTATCAGGGTAAGTAGATGCTCTTTAAGTCTCCATGTCTCCATCCATGCAAAATGTTCAACCTCATTCTTAGTTTCACAAGTAATGTCACTGAAGGCAGTTGAAACATGTAAAAAACATGCAGACTGGTGCCTAAGATCCCAGCTGGTACCTGGAGAACCTGTCTAGAACTAAAATGTTAGTAATCTCATTGCTATGCTGGAACCCTTAACCAAAGATGTGTCATTGCTGGCTATTTTACTTACTTATCTTTAACCTATAGGTGGCTGCCTTGCAGTTCTCAGTGAACTCACATGGGCAGCCAGATTCGGCTTTTGTGGATACACAGATCAGACCACCCAGAAAAGCTCTACTTAGACAAAGTGGGAGATGCTCTTCTGGTGTCAATATTTAACTACTATGGCTACTTCTGTACTATTAAAGAAAACTGTCCATGGCTACTTCTGTACTATTAAAGAAAACTGTCCAGGGCTGAATCTCTGGCCTGAAGCTACGTGCCAGCATGTAATTCCCATCCCTGTGGCCAACCCGTCTTGTCTGTCAGAAGAGGGTGCCTGGCTCTGGGCTGCCTGCTGGGAGTGTTATCTGGTGCAAGCTCTTTCCAAGGATTTTTCTGGCATTGCCTGGGAGAGCACAACATGTCACCATCCAAACTTGTGCCATGGAGTGTCCTAGCTATTAAAGGGCAGGGACAATCACAAGGCACTGCTTGCTTCTGTACCCTGACCTTGTTTTTGAAGTAATATAGATGAAGTGCATGGACAAGGACTTTATCAGTCTAGTCCATATACCGGTAGTGATACCAGTAAAGGAAAGGGAAGGCGGTGTGTGTGATTTGTGTCCAGCTGTCTGGCTACTGGACTAATTGTCTCACAGAATGACGTCCAAAGTTTAGATGGGAAAGACTTGATTATTTCTGCTGGACTTCACCATCCTGCTTGGTTCTTCAGAGGTTTCCCAGACTAGTACTTTCAGGTCTTTAGGCTCTAAATGTGACAGAAAGTGTTGGCTTTCCACATAAAATGTTGGCTTTTTGTTTAAAGAGTAGATTAGGAGGCAAAGAAAAAATATTGTTAAATGTTGCTGAGGTAGGAGCTAGGAGCTAGGAGCTAGGTTCCCTTGATGATTGCACATGGGAATCTGTGGCCCAGCAAGAAGAGGAAATAAGGGGCTATAATAAAAGATGTAGTGTGATCCTGCAGTCTGAGGAGGATGGCAGGCAGAAGCAGAGTTACTGGGTTGAGCCCCAGAAAAACATTTCAGAAAAAATGAAAATTTTTCTGAGAAAATGAAAACTCATTTCAACAAAATTTTAATGAAATTTATTTTGTTTCTGACTACTTGATTTTCATTGAAAAATTAGATGAAAAACTTTGTTTTCATTAACATTCCAAGGGGAATCCTTTCCTCAACATATTTCCTATTCACTTCAGGGAGAACACATGTTATATGATCTCCTTCCTGGAAAAAAATGTCCTGTCCTTAAGCATGCCAGTAAAAAACAAAATAAAACAAAACAAACCCAGGCATGGGCATATGGACGTACTTCAGTTTGTCAAAATACTAATGAAACTAAGACTGAACTTGAGTTGCTATTCTGACTTCTACACAAAGTTGCCTTGTCTTTTCTCTGAATGATAGACCTATTCTTTCTTGAGCTGACAAAAATATACTGGTTTATGCTCTGTGCTTGACTATCTTTAAGATTAGAGAATATATTATAGAGAGACTCCTCATTTGGCTTCATGAGACTTAGGTAATTTATAGTGCTATGCAAATAGCTCTTGATATTTGGCACATGGTCAATATTTAACTCTAACACCCTTCTGCCTTTGTTATGTCTGAACTATAATTTACTTCCTTTGAGGAGTCGTCTGTTTTCAAAGACAGGCCTCCATTTTGTTTCTGGTGCAATGAAGAATTGCAAAGAAATCATACAATGTTCTGTCCTGTAGTCTTCACTTCTGGACTTCCTTATTTTGCAATTTCTTGCTAGTTTTCCATGTCTCAGAATCCTGATAAGAACACCAAGGTTAATTAGCAAAAAGCTCAAAGTGGAGAGGAGGTAAAGAAACTTCCTGATTAGCAAGATAAATAAGGATTAAATGGCCAATATTATGACAGATCTGCAATACACTTCCAGTTAAAAAAGAACAGTTGGAAATATGTATACAAAGGTATAACAGACCCATAATTACATTTGCCCTAAACCATTGTTTATAAACCTATTCACAGAAGATAGTTTATGAATCTGCTCTGGGATTCTTCTCCTTGAAAGACAGCATATAAATATAAGATCATTCTCATGCAACTATGACCACATTATGTAGTGTATGTTGGATGATCTGAGAAATTAAAACATTAATATGACAGATAATAGAGTGTGCTGTTAAATGAAATATTAACGAACAAATGTGTTAATGAGAAAATTAACATATTAAGCACAATATGAAGTGGAATTTGTTGTAGAAAACAAATTGTTTGCAGATGACCTAGGTTTGCTGCTCTAAAAACAGAACCTTAAAGGAAAGCAAATGCAGATTCATTTCTTTCCTTGTACCCAAGTCAATTAATTTTTGCTTTCCACAGCATTCAGGGAGGAACCTAAGATTAGTTTTTGGAGTGTTACATGAATGAGTAAAATTAATATGAGTTCTCTATCTGCAAAGTGCATTTTTACATGTGAGGATAAATTACTTTTGTGTCACTTTCAAATCTTAAATAGTCTCTGTCAAGAGAATAAAATATCCATTAAAAAGATATTTTTAATGCTTATCAGAGATGTTTCTGTGCCAAAAACACACATTTCTGTGAAGTACAGTGGTGTGCTGGTACTCCTTTGATCTCAGTATCCTTCATCCTGGTCTGCTGCCAAGGATCATTCACTCTCTGCACACATCAGTTGAGACAAGAAAAAATGAATGAAACAACTCTTGAGCTGAACTCACATCTCACTTCCCCTATTCCTGAATTACTCTGGTGTAGGTGACACCACCTGCAGTTGTGTCTTCAACACAGACAGATGGCATCTGGCTTGCTTAGTAAAATAGAAGATAAAGTATCTTGATTTAAGATTGTAGCTGGCTATGTTATGATGACTTTTCTGAGGAAGGACAGCCTGTGGGCATAGATACACCACAAAATGCAGTGCAAAGATACCGAGCTAGTTCTGCCAGCTTCAATATGAAATCACCTCAGCATGGCACTATTAGTTCAGGTGCCATGATTATTAGTTCAGGTGCAGCAGTGTGCTAACATGGCTCTGCTGCTTCCAATATCCACATTATTTTCCCTGCAAAGCACCATTAAGCCCTGCTTGGCTCTGCTGTGTGTGGCTGTACAAGGACCTACAGAGGTGCTCTATCTAAACCATGCCTCCTCGTAGATGCTAACACTTGTATCGACCTCTTTACTGGATTTAACCCCAACACTCCTGACAGGGTAGGAAATATTCCTCTCCCCACTGCTATGAATGGAGAGGAAGCAAGGCGACATATCCAGAGACTGTAGGCTTAATCCATCAACAAGGACCATTATCCTGACCACTGACCTGACTTCTTTCTTCCGTTCAGTATTCAGGTTTTTGTGTCCTTCTTGTGCCAGGTGACCATGGCAGGAATTTCACTGTGGATGCAATAATGGATTTTGGATTTATTCATTCCTTGCTGATGTTGGATCTCCAACACAATTGGCTCAAACAAGTTAAGTGGTGAATGGGCATCCATTAAAATCTCTGCCTTGAAGAATTCACCACCTTCATAGATGAGGAGGAAAATAAGGGTTTGCCTAAAGAAGCAGATCAATGTGTAGTAAACTGGGGTTTGAAATTGCAGCTTATTAACTCCTTCTTGCCTCCGTGGAAGTTGTCTATGAGTAATGAGTGCCCCTGTGCATGCTAGCTTACTTCAGGGGAAGTCACCTCACATTTGTTGCACACTGTGGCTTAGTCGCTGCCTGTCAAACTATAGACACCTAATCCTGACAGAGAAGCTGTCCCCCAGCCCTGAGGCTAAGCAGTGCAACCCACATCCTTTGAGCCAGGATCTCCCACCCACCACACCATGACGGCTGTGTCCATGCTGCCTGCTTGACAATTGTGAAGGGCAAGCTTACAGTGAAAAAACTACTAAATGCTGCCTTCTCATGCTAACACTGTTGCAAGCACAAAGTGTGCAGAAGTTTACAGCCCTTTGGAAAAGGAATAACTTCTGAGTTGCATGGAAACATAAAGCAGGGTAATTAGAGACTTCTGGAGTCACATCCTTGAGTCTTCAGACAACAATTCCCACATGCAATCATATTATCATAAATATGACATTGCAATATCAGATATTATAAAGCCTCAGGTTATCTTAAAGGTAATGTATGATGTTTCTTCAGACTAGACTAGCTTTTCTGAGCATTTTTTTCTTTCTGGTCCTGATTCTTACTATGCTTTTAAGGTGGTTTTAGAATTTCTTTACTATGAGATTGGATCTGGCCCTATATATCTTTCATTGGTTTATCATGTTTTTACACACTCTTTCTGTGTAGAACTTGATATGATGAAGATGTAATTCTGTACTTTGACCTGAAGTGTTGGCATCAAAGAAAAGATAGCAATGGGTCCCCTTCGGTAAGTGCTTTGCACACGTAATTCTTGATAGCTTGAACTTTCATTTTTGCAGTAAAGCAGCATAAGTGTGCCTTAGAGTGGGATTGGTTGGGATTACTTATATCCATTTTAAGGCCCTTTTATACTGTAGGAGTGGTGGAAGAGCCCTGACTGTAAATTAAAATGAGGCCTTTCTCAGTCAAGATTGCTTTGAATCGCTGCATTCATTTAATGATGGCAGCATGCTGTCCTGATGCATTGCAAACGTTTCATGCCCAAAACATCTATGACATGGCTCACAGTTGTAATCCTTGCAGAACCAGGTATAGTGGTGAATGCCAGAAATTCTTTCATTAATATTTCAAAGGATATGTGTATTTCTGCATATGTGTCTATGTGTGTCAGTCTTTGGTATTGAAACAGTCCTTGTGGCAGCAGTGCTCACACATCTGGCTCCTATTCTTGTCTGTAAAGAGTCAGAGCATCACCTTTTCTTTCAGCAACAGAGGTTATGTAGGGTTACATTAAGGTGATAGTACTACAGCTGCAGTTATGCTGGAGAAATGAGCAGTTTGCTTGTCTAAGTTATCCACTTCAGATGGCAGACATGAACGACCCATTACCTGCATCTGGCAAAGCCTTGTGTGTTGGCATCTTTTTCTTTTCCCTTTGAAAGACTTTTTCCAAAATTCCCCAGTCTGTTTTGAATTTCTCTCATGATCATTTTCATCCTCACGCAAGATGAATAAATTATGAATACCTTTTCATTTATTTATTAATATCTGATGGGGGAAAGCATTTCTCATGCAATACAACATAGGAAAGTAACACGAGACAAATGTTTGGCTTCTGCACAAAGTGGGCCTGGTTTTCCAGAGACTTGCACCTCAGTCAGTGATTGTGCATGTACGAAGCAAGTGTAGATCTCCACCACTACGGTAGGTGCTGGATGAGGGAGAAGCTTTAAATTAGTAGCCTCTTATACTACCTGCTATATTAAAATGGCCTTAAAGAGAATATAATTTCACGCCCCTTTATATTGCCAGACAGTAAATAAGAGTGCAGTCCCTGAATTTTGAACTTCTATTGCACAGGTGTAAATGATTACACCAAGGCTATGCGAGCTGAGGCAGCACATGCCAATATTTGGGCACGAGAGTCTTGACATTTGCACAAACATCTCCTGTGGGTGCAGTCTGAAAGAAGCAGAAGAATTTCCACTTTCTATACCCTACAAGCCAGAACTTGCCAACACATGGATGCTTGGGAGAGGCAGTGTGAATTAGCAGTTGAAGTAGATTAGTTCAGGATAACTAAAAAGCTTCAGGAACTCTCCAGTTCAAAAGGAAAGAAACCTCAATTATATTTATCTTGCCTTGCTTCCCGAAAGAATATAAGCTACAAAAGTTTCAGATCGTGCATGCACTTAGACCTTTGCAAATGTGAAGTAAGATGTATTAAGTTAAACCTCTTTTACTGAGAAAGAAATTAATGCATTTTATGCCACATTCACCACAGAGTTTAAAGAATATACAGTCATTACCATGTCTTGGCTGATTGTTGGAAATCTGTTTTGGTGTGGTACACTGTATGTCTGAGCCATGAAACTCCCTTTCACTCTCAGTGACCTGCATTCTTAATGATAATTTTAAATTCCGGTGAAAAGGAGTGAGTGAAAACAAAACAAAAGAAAAAAAAATCCAGCTGAATGAAAACTGCCCAAGTGAAAACTGATTCCTTCATATGTGCTATTCCATGGCATGTCTAAGCAAACCGGAGGGAAACAAAACCTCTTTGAAGCTCTTTATGTGTTCAGCATTTGCTGAGGTGTAGTGCTTTGCATATGTGTTTCTGAAATAAGATGTATTTTGAAGAGGGGTAGGGTTGATTTTGGAAGGCGAGCTGTCTCACTTTGTTGTGTGAGAGTCAAGTGCAATGGCAGCACACCACAGATGCCTGCCACATGTTGTAGCACATTTTAATACTCAGTAGCAAACATTCGTATTATACAAGAGCAAGAAGAATAAGGTTCATTTCATGAAAGCAGGTGAAGTAAACCCCATTGAGATGTATGTCATATGGAACGCATAATGGATGGTGGTCCAGATATATCCAAAAAATAAATGTGCTGTGTGTGCAGTTGAGATAGGGAAGCTTGCGGTAAATTCTGCCCTTTGCCTATGAGGCTTTGGCTCTGGACAAAGATTCTTGTCATGCATTTCTGCCAAATATGTTAATATTTAACCCATACGTATTACCGTATATGGGTATCTACTTAAGCAGTTTTGTGTTTACCATGTGCATATTTTTTTTCCATTTCATTCTAGCAGAACTGCTTAGTTAGGAATTCAGTGGACCTAAGGATTGTTGAGTTTTCATTTGTTCAAGAGCAAATACACACTTGTAGTTCAGAATAAGAACATATGGAAGAAGGAAAAAATCAAGCAAGTGGAAATTCTCAATGAGAGAACATTGCAACCAAATTCTGCCCTCAAAATGTGCTTAGCAACCAAGGCCTTTACAAGGGAAGTCATATGGGTAACTGCACAAGCTGGATTTTCCTCCAGTGGGTGATACAGGTCCATTTTGGACTGGCCATTCTAGATGGAAACTGCGGTCCCGGGCAAAGGATCTAAATAAAATATCATTTATTTGTCCAGTTCTGGCTTTTTCTGGAATCTTTGTCCTGTTTAATTTTCATAATGGTGGTAACATGAGTTAGTAGCCACAGGTCCCTCTTCTAAGACTGGGCTTTGATGCTTAGTAAGTCTTAATTCAGATGACAGAGGTCAGGAGATAAAACAGCTTTTTACCAGAACGTTAATGTGTCAAATCAGACTGCTTATTTAAGTGTCTGAACATAGATTTATTGCCTAATGTTTATATTTTGCATTAGATATGCATGAGAAACATCTGAAATCTTACATTCCTGGCCTCAACAAATGAGTAGAGAGTTTCTTTAAGGAAAAAAAAAGAAAAAACAAAAAACCCCAGAGCCTTCATTAGGTCTTGTGCTAACCAACATTCCTATGTTTTATATTCAAACCAACATATTAACATGAAACAATCATTCCAGATGGAAGAAAATATCTCTTCTAGGGTCAAAAAGGGGGTACATAAAATTCTGGCAAATTAGAAGGAGAAACCTACAGGGGCAAAAAAGCTCATTAATATGTGCTTTAATCCCCTTGTGGATCATTGTGGTTTGGACGTGCAGAAACCAAAATGAGAAAATGCTACCATAAGCTGACTAGTTTTAGTGCTGAATAGCCAATATCCACAATGTTCCTCAGGCTTCCAGGGGATGAAAAGCCTTGAGTGTATATGTATATATGTTCTACTGAACAGCTGACTGAGTAGCCACCTACCCTAAATTAACATGTCTCAGATTATGGTGTGAACTTCAACAGAAAACATGTAGCTAGCCAAAAGCCAGCATAACTTAGAAAGTAGAACACTTTATATGCATCATATTTTAAAATCTATTTTTGTTGAGGAACAGAAAGAAAAAAACCAACTATAGAACATTTTAGTTTTGTCTTGGGGACAGAATTTAAAGAAACTATGGTTTACGCCACGCTTTAGCTAATCTACTTAAATACAGCATCCATAACTCCTTTATGTGGTATTTAGTGTTTTGAAAGAAGATTTTACTAGTTTTCTAATACACGCTCTAAATTTGTGCTGTGCTAATACATGCTCTAAATTTTTGAGTTCTAAAAGTAGAATTGTATGCTTCTTAATTTTACTTATTTAGCTAGATAATACCAGTGATCAAGTCTCAGCTCCTTTTACCATCCTTCCCATGATAAGTTTGGTTGTTCACAGCTTCAGAATTTACCAGGAGCTACGACAAGGAGTGCAAACCCAAAGAACGACAAGGAGCAGTTTTTTAACCATCTTCAGCTACAGCACCTGGCTCATGGCACATTCTGCTGGGATCCACATATCCATCGTCTCCAGGGTGAGAAGTGAAACGCATGTTGCAGGAGCTCTGATATGACCATGACCCAAAAGCAAGAGCTGAGGTCTCAGTATAAAGCAGCAAAGTCAAGCACGTGACAGTGGTACTGTACGAATTCATCAGTTGGCTGTCCATTACCAAAGTGAATGTCCCCGGCCAGGAGCTGCAGGGATTTCAGGTGCTGTTTGAAAGGCAGCCCTTCCATTTCATACCTTCCAAAGCAGTATGTGATTTACAGCCGGCCCAAGATGGGCCCCTCACATCCAAACATCTTACTGGAGGAAGTCCTTACACACACATGGTAGTTTCTATTTTGCTTCAGTTCCTTCTGGATCTCTCTTACCTCCACACATAATGTTTGCATGCATGTTACTCATATAATACATATAACTGTTGATTACTTCAAGACATTGGACCAACAGAAGCTCAAAAAAGACTAGGGCAATTCTTTCAGCCAGAAACCTGAAACATTTCTGAAATGTTTCCTAAACATTAACAGGAACCAGGAGGTATTTTGATAGACTTATAAATTTAAACTCATTTATAACAAATACTAAACTTATTGGTTTATTATGCCAACAGGAATTACATATTGTATTATAAAATCAAAGGCCAAAATAGTTCAGATATCTTCAGCTATAATTAAGACTTCCATGTATTTTACAAGATTCTAGAGAGAGAAATACTATAAAATCTATAGGCCTCATTCATTAAAAAAGCTGCTTATGTAATCAATTTACATTTTTCAATGTATTTTATAGGCATCCCGGAATATCTACATTCAATCCATATTGGATAATTTCAGCTATATTTATAGCGTTTATGACAGTGGATCTACATATACAGATGAGATATGGCTGCTAAAAGGTAGGTCTGTTTTTATACTTGTTATTATTTATTATATATCACAGTAGCACCCAAACGAAACGCACATGTTTAATGTCACTCATACAATCAGTCCCACTGCTGTCAGCAAGGTCACTCCTAGATTTGTAGTTGAGCATTGGCATGATTGGTGCTCTGGTCTGTGTACAACAGTGGGATCCCTTCAGAGGAAGGGTGTTAAATAAACCAGGGTTTTCTCAGACTGGGTTTGTTTGAGAAGCATAGGAGCAGCTCCTGGTTTCAGACCTCCATATCCTCTCTAACTTCCCCACACCAGGACTACAATTCCACGCTCCTTGCCTTGCTGACCTTTCTCTCCAACCCTTTTAAGCCTCTAGCCTTCATGTATTCCTTCATTTAGCTCTACACACCTAGCATGACACACTACCCCAGGATCCTAACACCTATCTGGTATACCAGCTTGCACCGCTGTCCCCATCCCATGCACCTTACCTTATGCAACCACACATCTGTGCCAGTGTTGCTCCAAGAGTAGTAGTTCTGCTCACAGACTGCAAAATGGGGCATTAGTGCCAGCTGGCGGCTTCAGGGTAAGTGCCAATGTTGTTTGCATGCAAGATGATGAATAAGAAGTCACAGCTCCTTGCTCTGCAGAGGTACAGTTTCTCACAGGATCAGTGAAGCACTTATTGCACTGTCCTTGTAAGATACTGCACATAGGCAGAATTGGATGCTAGCACAGTTTAAAGGCCCATATATCATGATTTGGGAACCTCTGATATGAACAGTTTAGTTATAATTAGCATCATTACTGCTATTGCAGTGAATGGTCTCTGAGGTGATGACTAAATTCCTAATTCTGCAAGATTTCTATGACACGAGAATCCCCAAAATGTCTGATACATCATGAAAATTATGGGGTATACCCCGGTATTTGTTAAAAAAGCATCTGGAGTAGAAGACTGGTGGGGGAGGCTGCTCAGAAAGCCACCTACCCCTTGTCCAGGCAAGCCTAGAGATTTCCTAATCCATTATACCACTTAGTGGTTTCCTTGCATTAAGCTGTGAGGTGATTTCTCCACAGCTTAAAGGGCTCTGCTCAGTTGAGAGGGTGGCCTCCAGTCATGCCTGGGAAGTGCTTGTAGATTTGCTGCCTGTGTCTGCAATTAATTTGTTCTGGAGTGTTGTAAAATAACTTGTGGGCATTCCCATAGGAACTTCAGGTTGAAAATACATGAAGAATTGGGAAGGATCAGATTCAAAGCAATGTATTATTCACATTTGTGATTAGTTTTTTGATGCAGATTACTAAACTGTAGGGTTTTACTACACAGATTTTCTCTAACAATCAACCTTAGTGTAATATTTAAAGTAGGATGATGCAAAGAGAAAACTACTGCATAATTCACTAGAATGGGGGAAGATTTATTTATCCAGAGAGATTTCAAGTGGACATTTAGATACTGCCACTGTGGCAGATGAATTAGCATGGGAAACTGCTGCTGATTCTACTTTCCAATAGACCTAGTATGTTACCAGAAGACCATGGGCTGGAAAAAATTATAATCTACAAATGGAAAATCGAAATATGCTGAAATCTAACCAGGGAGTTGAAGGAACATGTCTCCTGGAATGGCTCCTGTGTTGGCAGAAGTGACTGGGCAGTGATCCCAGAGTGTGTTAATCTCCAGTCATGAAGCTAGCGCAGGGAGGTTATTTAGTTATTAGGAAAATAAAACAGGTTTTATAAACTGAAATTTGGTGATCGTGAAGAGATTACACTCCTACCAGTTTTGCTCAAGACTGCCCACTAGCTAGGGCTAGGGCAGCAGGGCTGTCTGAGACATGCCTGGCACAGCATGGCTTGCACCCACACAGCTAGGCTTTCTATCTTATCCCAAATAAGATATCCACAGTGCTTATTGGAAATAGTCCCCAAACTGTGCTGAGCTTTCTGTCTGAGAGTGATATCTGGCAAGAGCTACAACTATGACAAAGGGTGCTAACAGTTAAAAGAGTTTGGGCAATTATGGTCCACTGCTTTAGCCAGCACATTCTTCCCATTTTATTTTCTAACATAGACATGTATCTTACAACAGCTATCTGCACAAGGTATCCTACTACTGTCCTTTGGCCTCCAGGAGCAGCCTAGGACACTGTCACTAGAGAGGAAAGTTTGAATCTTAGCAGGAAAAAAAGGAGGTAGAATACAAGACTGAGATGCTTCCCACCAAATTGTAGCTATTTATATGTTAGATGTCTATGTTTAAATTATTTTCCATAGGTTCTGTTTATGGATTGAAATAGGCACTTTCACGGGCAAGTCAGCTCATCCCAAGTTAGAGGTTTGAGTTAGGTCAGCTGAATAATCCCTTAGAGACGCCTGTTTCTCTCCATTGAGAACCCAGGGTGACTTATACATCCAAGTTTTAGATCATAGGATTGTAGGTAAACCCAGATCAGAAGGGACCTCAGGAGGTCTCTAGTCCAAACTCCTTCTCACAGCTGGGTCAGCTCTGGGGTCAGACAAAGGTCGCTCAGGGTTTCATCCAGTCTGGTCTTGAAAAATCTCTGAGTACAGAAACTGTGCAGCCTCTCTGGGCAACCTGTTCCAAAACCTAACTGTCCTAAAAGTGAAAAGATTTTTTTCTTCTACCAAGAAGATTTCTGTCCTATGTCTATCATCCGCCTGCCATGGAGATCCTGGCTCCATCTTCTTGATAACCTCCTTGTAGGCACTAGCAGGCTGATGTTAGGTCCTCCCAAATCTCTTCTCCAGGCCAAACCAGCCCAGCTCCCTCAGCCTCTTCTCATAGCTGAAGTGCTTCAATCCCAGATCATCCTGGTGATCCTCTGCTGAACTCATTCCAGTTTACCAATGTCTTTCTTGTACTAGGGGGTTAAAATTGGACTAAGTATCTAGATGTGGCCTAATGAGTGCTGAGTAGACTGGAAAGTCACTTCCATTGACCTCTTGGTTGTGCTCCTGTTTGTACTAGCACTTTTTCAAAGTGCTTTCCACTTCAGTTTTTCAGCTAGCACCTTTCCAAATAATTTTGGGCACAGTTCAGGAATTAGCATGGGGCCAGGATCACCTCCCATAGGCAGTTCAGATGGACCACCCTCTTTTGCTGGAGAAGAGACTTTAACAGTATGGACATGGTGAGACTCTCCTACTTGGTGTTAGGCCAGAGAACAGGCCCTGGTGCAGCCCGGGTTACTGGTACAAGTGCAGTTGCTATGATGGCATAGACTGTGCAGTGTAGGAGTTTATAGGACAACTTGATTACTGTGGTTGCTCAGAAGTCAGATTTTACTTTAAAGATTGAATCTCAGCTTGAATCAGTTCAGCCTGAGGCAGCACAGTTATGGACTCTGTCTAAACAGGGTCTATGGCTTTAGAGTAAAACCGACCTCCCTTCCTTTCAGCAGACCTCAGTAACTTTTAAATCCTGAATACGTGCAGTTAAACTACTTCCAGACTTGATCTGCTAGGTCTGTATAAGTCTGTGCTGTGCAGTGAGGCCTGACGAACTTGCACCGGTACTGTTACCTGCTCTGAAGGTTGCTCTGAGCTTGCCAAGCTGGACACAAGAAGGGCCATCCTTGAAGCAAGGAATGCTGCCTCTCCCCTCCATCCTCTCCTTAGGCTCGTACATCAGAGAGAGATTTGAAAAAAGAGATGAGAAAGGAAAAAAAAAAAGTTGTTTTAACTAGATCCATGTTTTCATTTGCTTCATATTTTAGGAGCCATCAGACAAAAGGGCAGGAGAGGAAGCTAAAAATCCTTTTCAAAAGGCAGAGAAAATAAATGAACAACAAAAAAAAAGATGCCAAAAGGTAATTTTGAAATAAATCCTTAACTTCTAAGCTGGAGAGCCAGACCTTGGATATTGTTAATGAACCATTAGTCCTGCCTTAATCACAACATCTCTTTCTTTTGTTCTCACACCCCACTGCTTTTTCGCAGCCGGAGACACTTGGATTTTCAGAAGTGACAGCGCTCCTCATGAGCATAGTTCATGCTGGTTATAATGGACACATCTGTGCTTACAATGTTTGTCCGTCATATCCACTGTTTGCTTTAAGCAGCACGATGAAGAGTATGCGACTCTGTGTGTGTGTGCGCGTATGTGGGAGCAGCAGTAAGGAAGCAGTGAGAATGCAGAGACTACTTAAAACCCTGCTAAGCTGCTGTGTTTCTCAATACCGTATTTATTGCAACTCACTTTGTAGTCAGATGAATGGAATATATTTTTAAAGGAATTTTACTCCCAATTGTTTTTACTACAACATAAATTTGCTGATTCTTTATTAGACAGTAAGAACTCAGGCAACCCTTGGTGAGACTTGATCTCCTATTGAAATATGTACAGCTTTGCCCTGGAAGTAGGCCTTTAAGCTGAATAACAAAAGCTTACAGACAAAAGTTCCTTTTACAGTCACAGCATTGGATTTCTCTGCACAAGTCTTCCACCACTGCTCCTCAGATCAGTTCCCTGTGGCTGTGTCAGTGCTGGTGAATGAAACAGGGCCAGGGCATGGACTTGCACGCAATTGCTGTTAAATTGCTAGCATGGTCGTTGGCATGGTTTTGGCCCAGGCCAACTAACAGTCCCCTGGACAATGCCTGGCAAGGTCTGGGAAGCTGCCTAAGCAATCTAGATGTGGCTGTGCTGATGTGGGGAGGAGGCGAGTTTGGCCATGTGGATGTGAGTCATGCCATGTTCTTTGGCAGTGAAGGTTGCATGAGTGTCTCTCTCTAGGGCTCCAGGTATTTCTCCTCAGTGCAAAACTGGGCCTTTACACAGTGGCAAACCCACTGATCCTTAGTAACACTGAGAGTGAGACCTACATCACCCCTCATAAGTCAAACTGCTTGCTGTCCCTGAAACTATAGAAGAAATAACCACACAATCCTTTCAAGGATTGGCTATGAAAGCTTGTTTTTTGCTCTCCTTGTTTTTGCACTTATGAAGACACACAAGAATAGTTTTTTTGCTCCCATTTTGCTTAAACAATTTTGTTGTTCTTATACTTTGTCCTGAATTTTCATCTCAGAATGCAAATTTCATCTCCTTTTTTGTTCCTGTTAATCTCATAAATTAGCATGCAGGATGCAAGGCAGTGAAGTGTTAGGCCTAAAGCGTAGTTAGACTTCATTTGTCCTCTTGTGCATTTTCCTACTGTCATTCATTCAATCCATTATTATGTCAGCTTTTGTATATTACATCCTAACAATCCCTCTGGAACATTTTCAGAATACATATAAGCCAAAATGGATATTGTGAAGCTAATGACTATAAATATCAAATTAATTTCCCTATTGGGTGGATATTCTTGGGTTAGTAATAGGCTGCTTTGAAATAACCAACATTTCAAACACAGACACTGTTTCTTATGTATCCACTTTTTACTTCATTGAGCCAAACAAGAATAATGTGAAGCAACAATACAAATTAATGTTAAAAGGATTCATAATTTACTTTTCTTTAATTTTTTATATCTTTAATAATCTTTTGTCTTTTAAATATCTTTTAATCTTTAATAATTTACTTTTACTTTACTTAGTGATGCTGATAGCTGGAAGACCAATGGCAAAAATAATTAAAGTTGCATAACTCTTCCATTCTATCATCTTTTTAATTCTCTCATAGTTTTCTTTATTGATCACTATTCATTCCCAAAGTTCGTATTCATAGTTTCTGTCTGAAAAAGATTTTTGACGAAAATCTATGTAAAAATATTCCAGCAATTCTTGAGAATGAAAAAAACTACAAAACAAAACAAAACTCAAAACAATCCCACAAACCATTATTTTTCCCATAAAAAGCATAACTAAAAAAACCTGTCTTTTATGCACAGCTTTCATTAAAATAGCTTCAGGAGCAGGATAAAGAGACAAATACTTTGTTAGTATAAATGGGAAAATGTCAGCAGGAGAACTGGGACTACTGGTCATTTTCACATGCAGGTCCATCTGGCCTTGGAAACAGCTCCTTTTGAGAGGAAGTGATCTGGTAAATATTGGCTGTATTTTGACCAAAATGTGAACCTTTGGAAACTGAGTTCTGTTTTGCAGTAGATGTCTTGTGTGTAGCTGTGAGCTGTCATGCAGTGAACAGATGATATATCTGTACAGTGAGTGAGAAACATTTTGGAAATTTGTGTGGGTTAAGCAAAAGTTTTGCCTTCACGAAGTTCGCAAGATAAGCAAGGCTTTAACACTCATAGTATACAACTTCACTAAAACTCATCTCTGACAAGATTTATCTGCTGGAGGGACAACACAACAAGGAACAAACAATCCAGGAGGTTCCTGGAGAACACTGAGGATAACTTTCTGACACAGGTGATAGAGGATACAATGAGGAGAATTGTGCTGCTGAACCTTGTACTAACAAACAAGGAAGAGCTGGTTGGAGATGTGAAGGTTGGGGCAGCCATGGCTGCAGTGACCATGAGATGGTGGAGTTCAGGATCCTCTGAGTAGGAAGCAGGGCAAAAAGCAGGATCACAGCCCTGGACTTCAGGAGAGCTAACTTTGGCCTCTTCCAGAACCGCCCTGGAAGTATCCCATGGGATAGGGCCCTAGAAGGAAGAGAGGTCCAAGATGCTGGTTGATGTTCAAGGATCACTTCCTACAAGCTCAAAAGCAGTGCGTCCCAATGAGCAAGAAGTCGAGCAAGGGGAGCGGGAGACCTGCATGAATGAACAAGGAGCCTCTGGCAAAAATTAAACAGAAGAAGGAAGTGTAGAAAAGGTGGAAGTGGGGACAGACCACTTGAGAGCATTATAGAAACATTGTCAGAATATGCAGGGATGCGATGAGGAAGGCCAAGGCCCATTTGGAGTTAAATCTGGCAAGGATGTCAAGGACGGCAAGCAGGGCTTCTTTAAATACATCAGCAACAAAAGGAAGACTAGGGAAAATGTGGGACCACTGCTGAATGGAGTAGGGGCCCTGGTGATGAAGGATACAGAGAAGGCAGAGATACTGAATGCCTTCTTTGCTTCAGTCTTTACTGCTAAGACCAGCCCTCAGGAATCCCGGACCCTGGAGACCAGGGAGGAAGTCTGGAGAAAGGAAGACTTTCCCTTGGTCAAGGAGGATTGAGTTAGAGATCACTTAAGCAAACCTGACATCCACAAGTCCATGGGCCCTGATGAGATGCACCCATGCTTGCTGAGAGAGCTGGCTGATGTCATTGCTAGGCCACTCTCAATCATCCTTGAAAGGACATGGTGATTAGGAGAGGTGCCTGAGGACTGAAAGAAAGCCAGTGTTATTCCAGTCTTCAGAAAGGGCAAGGAGGACGTCCCAGGGAACTACAGGCCAGTCAGCCTCACTCCGTCCCTGGAAAGGTGATGGAACAGCTCATCCTGGCTGCCATCTCTAAGCACGTGGAAGATAAGAAGGTGGTCAGGAGTAGTCAGCATGGATTCACCAAGGGAAAATCATGCTTAACCAATCTGACAGCCTTCCAAGGTGGCATGATTGGCTGGATAGATGAGGGGAGAGCAATGGATGTTATCTACCTTGACTTCACTGAGGCTAGTGCAGGCTAGATGAGCAGCCAGTGAGATGGATTGAGAACTGGCTGAATGGCAGAGCTTAGTTGTGATCAGTGGTGCAGAGTCTAGATGGAGGCCAGTAACTAGCACTGTACCCCAGCGGTCAATACTGGGTCCAATCTTGTTCAACTTATTCATCAAGGACCTGGATGAAGGGACAGAGGACACCCCCAGCAGGTTTGCTGAGGATACCAAACTGGGAGGAGTGACTGATACCACAGAGGGCTGTGCTGCCATTCAGAGGGACTTTGACAGGCTGGAGAGATGGGTAGAGAGGAACCTCAGGAAGTTCAACAAAAGGAGGCGCTGAGTCCTGCACCTGGGGAGGAATAACCCCATGCACCAGTACAGGCTGGGGGCTGACCTGCTGGAAAGCAGCTCTGCAAAGAAAGATCTGAGAGTCCTGGTGGACAACAAGTTGACCATGAGCCAGCAATGTGCCCTTGTGGCCAAGAAGGCCAATGGTATCCTAGGTTGCATTAGGAAGAGCATTGCCAGCAGGCTGAGGGAGGTGATTCTCCCCATCTACTCAGCCCTGGTGAGGCCACCTCCGGAGTGCTGTGTCCAGTTCTGGGTTCCCCAATACAAGAGAGATGTGGACCTGCTGGAGAGAGTCCAGCAGAGGTCTACAAAGATGATGAAGGGACTGGAGTGTCTCTCATATGCAGAAAGGCTGAGAGAGCTGGGACTGTTTAACCTGGAGAAGAGAAGGCTGAGGAGGGATCTTACCAATGTGTAAAAGTATCTGAAGGGAGGGCATAGAGGTCCAGACTCTTCTCAGTGGTGCCCAGTGGTAGAGCGAGAGGCAATGGGCACAAAGTGCAACACAGAAAGTGCTGACTGAACATGAGGAAAAACTTCTTTACTGTGAGGGTGACTGAGCACTGGAGCAGGTTGCCCAGAGAGGCTGTGGAGTCTCCATGCTTGGAGATATTCAAAAGCCAGCTGTCCTGGGCAATGTGCCCTACGTGAGCATGCTTGAGCAGAGGGAGTTGAACCAGATGATCTTCAGAGGTCCCTTCCAACCTCAACCATTCTGTGATTCTGTGATTTTTTTTTTTAACTAATTGATATAAATTATTGTAATTTTGGCTTGGTAGCTATCTTAATCCAAAATGCTACTTTTGACCCAAGATCTACCTGAAATCTCAGCTTTCTTTTGGCTGACAGTTCATTATGTAAGGTTAGAAAGCATTTTATTCACCCACCACCCAAAGAATTTTCCACTTCTGCTACTTTTTTTCTGCTTTATTCAACATCTGGACATTTATTGACATCTGGAGTGGATTTGACTGAATATATAATTGCACATACAATGTAAATAAGCAGATCCCCCTTTTGAAAGGAATGTAACCAAGCAAGCCTAATGGTTTGATCTTGCCCCAGATATACTCTCAGCATCACTTATGCTAGAAAAGCTGTTCCTCTTTTTGTGCTTAAATCATTGAGTGAAATTGTAGCGAATGTCAGAAGGAAAAGGGCAGAGCTAATCCTTAACATAGATTGTAGGTTTTACGAATCACCTGTCAGTAAAAGACTAGCACACTAATGATGAGGAGATTTGTTTTGAAGCACAGCTGGAGCAGGGCCTCATAGAAACCTGTCACTGCTATGAATTCTGACCCATCAAAATTATTGAGGATGAAATCCTTTAGCCTCGACTTTAACCTTTCAGAAGTTAGGCATCTTGTTTAAACTGGTTACTGAGATTCATCCTGTAGTCAGTGGAGAAGGACAAGTCCTTCTGAATGGTGATATATCCTGCCTCTTAGATGATGATTATGAGATGGGACAAACTGTCCTCTGGAGGTACTTTTCTCATTTCAGCAGGTTTGGAGAGATCTTCATTGACTGTTCACTCTAGGCACCTAGCTCTTAAACCACTTAAGGCTAGCGAGACAAATCCAGAACCAATTTCACCATCACTGACAGTATTCAGATAGGACCTAACGAATCTGTTGCTCAAATTCAGCAGTTTATTAAATGGTCTTTTTTTAATGACCATGAAAACAGGGCTAGGCTATACCTTTTACTGGAAGTGTTCCTGGGGTGGGAGAGGTGACTCTCCAACATCCTAAGAGCAGGTTCTGTCAATGTTGAGTCTCAGAGAAACTTTCTTCTTGTTTCTGCCTCATTCCAGGTGGAACCTGCTCTTGAAGTCTGAGATGTCCTGCTAGTGCTATTTATTATATAGCTAAAAATAACCTGGTTGGCATGCTACTCCTGGGTGGGAGTGAGAGCCATCACTTTTAAACACCTTTGATTTACTCATTGTTATAAAATAGAGGTCACTTCATGATATTTTACAACTTCTGGACTATTATCATTTTATAACCTGTTAGTTTTGGTCTTTGTCACACATTCACTCCCTCAGTCAGTCCTTGATCAGTTCAGAACTATGTTTTGGCTTCCAATCCTGAAGTTGTTATTTTCAGCTGGTGTAAACATGCATTGCTCTGTCTCTTCAAACCAGCACAGGATCTGTGCCTCACATAGATTTTTAAAGCTGTGGCTCTTCAGAATTAATTTCCACTTTCTTTTAAAAGTTATATATGAAAATATAAAGAGTTATATATGAAAACATAAAGAGTTCTGAACTGATAAACACACACACACACAAAATGAAGGTGTGAAAAAGAAACCGTTTCATGGCTCTGAAACCAGTGACCACAATATGTTACACAAGACCACCCCACAACAAGTAAGAAATTAGAAATGTTGAGGGCTGTTGAACACTAAATTTTCACAGCAGATCAGCACAAAGTTATTTAGCACAGATGTTTCTGTAATTGTGATACACTGGGAAAATTCTCAGTATTCAAACTTCAATGGCTCTCAGACTCACACTTCCACCTGTGTGTTGTGGTGGTCTACTCTTAATACACTGGTCTGTAATGTGAAACATGTGGCAACATGTGTCTGGCTCAAAAACTTGTTAAAACCCCTCCCCTCCCCCCAATGGTGTTCTCACATCTTTAGACTTGTTTTCTCATTTATATTTTTATGTTTAAAGGATTTACAAAATGGGAGAAAATAAAGACACCGCAAAGCTTGTGGGACTGGAGATGTGGGAGGGAGCTAAGTCCAGGTACTTCCAATTTGGTAGGGATCAAAAGTTGTTGGCTGCTCTGTGCAGTGCATGCAGTGGCTTTTGAAAAATGAACATGGTGGTGCTTGTTGCAGCAAGTTGATCTATTTGCAGGAAAAAAATACTGAATGTATTGCTTCTTTTTTTTTTTTCCTATAAAGATGCTATTTTTAAAAAAAGTTTGTCATTACCGAAAAATGTTTCATGCCAGTACATATCAATCCATTTACTTTCCTTGTGAAATATTTATTTTGACCACCATCATTATAATACTGACTAGCTTTCACATAACACTTTGCCTAAGTAAATCTCAGTGCGTTTTCCCAACAATGCTCATTATTTGTTTGCTGTCAGAGATTTGCTATCAAACTCGTGATTGTGTGTGTTTGTGTGTGTCTGTGAGAACAGATGATTCTCAAACTCATAAAGCAGAAAATGTGAACAAATATTTTGCTAACACTTTTATAAATATACAGTAGCCTGAGGGTTCCTGAAATGTGCCCATACCTTTTATTAAAAAAGTGATGTCTGTAAAAATATTGGTAGTTAACAAAAAGGGCATACCTTACATGAATTCAGCTAATATTCTATTGAAAAAAACGAACAAAATACTTCTTTCACCTCAAAGTCCTGGTTAAAGAAATACAAGTAAGTTGTATATTACTTAGGTATATATGTATAATCTCACACACTCCTGGCTATTGTGTCTAAGTACCTCAAAATCCATAATGTTCACAGCTAGAGCTTCTTGGAAATTTTCCCACAGAATGTTTTTCCTATGGAAAATTGCTGATTCACTGAAATCAACATGTTTTACAGAAGGACATGGCTTTTAGTGAAATTATTTTTAAAGGAAAAATACAGAATTATTGTGATAAGATCCAGGCTAATCATTTTGCTGTTTTCCAAATAGAATGATTTATTTTTTTTAACTGCCATTTATTTATTAATATATTTTGTATTATAGATTTTTTTTTTAATTTGTGAAAGAGTAGATCCAGTTCCTGGCCAGCTTTGTTTACAATGTCCATGTTATTGATACTTAAGGAATGGTGAAGTTAGATAGTGATGCAAGCAGTTTTTCTGCAGTATTCTTAAAATAGCAAAGCTATTCATTACCAAAATTATCTCAGTTTTACGATAGAAAAGCTCTTATATTTATAGAAAGCATTTCAGCATAAGTATTTTTATACAGGTTAAACTTTGTCCAACTTAGAGACAGGCAGTTTTGTTGTCTTAATATGGCATAGTTTGAGCCTATGTATCAGTTAGAAGTTGAGCATCACCTGTGTAGTCAACCTGGGTCATCTAGAAAAGCCTTTGAGCAAATAAAGTTTAAAATACAGACTTTCAAGGATATGTAGACAAAATCTATTATTCCAACAGGTTCCTAAAAAAATCTTTTAGACTGTGGGACTGGTTCCTTCAAGAAATATGAAAACTGAGCTGAACCAAATATTGAAGTGAATCCCCCCAAAATCCAACCCTCTTTTCCTAGCGGTTAATAGTAGTAAAATAATACTAAGGTACAGATGGAAACTGTAGCATGTCAGTTCCTCAGAAGCAAGGCTGCCCATCTGGATGCTTCCCACAGCCCATCGAAAACGTGTCTGCTTTTGGCAGCCCTCCTGGTCCTCCCCAGACCTTGGGCTAACGCCTTGCCACAGGGTCACCAAAGAACAGATTGATCATCCTGAATGTGCAGGTTTCCCAAAGGTTACACAAATAACCTCTAGTCTTTAAAACTAGCTATAGAAAAAGTCAGATTCTTTTTTTTTTAAGTAATTGATCCACTCACAGGTTGAGAACAGAAAAGTGAACAAATCCACTGAATAAACTCCTCTTAATAAATAATTTGTTTGCTTGTAGTTAGCAGGCCTTGTAGATAACAAAAAAAATGGAAATAGACATGAACACCCTCTAATTCTAGGTATGAAAATTATTATTTTCTCCACATTCAAATTAGAGTTGCCTCACATTAGCATTGCAGAATGAAGTGTTGGTGTAAAGAACTATCTGAAGACTCTTCTTGCATAGTGGACTTATCTAGTGTCCATATACCTCAACTTAAAGGATTCTGGACTTTTGCATTAAGTGGTCAGATGCAAAGCCTGTGTCACACTGGACACAATAACAGGGGGCCATTACAGTTGTTCAGACCTTCCTGAATGGCCACCTGTTCATAAAAAATGACTATGGTAGTATAAAATGTTCTTTTCCGTCGCTGGTATTTCTGCTCTGCTGGAAATTTACTTCAATGCAAAGTTAGCCAGTGCAGTTTAAACATTTTTCAGTGTGTCTGTTCTGAGTGCTCTAGCTGCCTATGCAAGAAGATGCTGATGATAACTTTAGAGAAGCCCTTGTCTATGCCAAGGACTGAAGAGGTCCAGTATCCACATCATGGGGGCAAGTACAAGGATGGCATAACTTTCCCCTGTTTTCTGTAGTGTTGCACTCCAAGATTCATCACATTTGCTTGGGCTTATGTATTCTCTTTTGCTGGGAAGAGGAGATACGTTATTCAATCTAAGTTTGTAATAATTACAGGTGCAATTCCTTTTTAGCTATTTTTTCTCTGTAAAGGCTGTCTTTTACTACAAGGCATGGAGGACTGATATAACATGATGAATTAGCCCTAAGCATTCAGGACTTAATGATTCATTTTTGCTTCATGCCTTACAGACAAAAGCTGATATAAAATTTATGTTTCTGCCTGACTTTTAATAAGCATTGTATCCTATTTAGAGGACATAATACTTATAAAAGCATTAATAAGTCCCATTTAAAAGGCCAAATAAACTCTCTAATTTCTATGAAGTAGTATTTCTTACAAGAAGCAATGGATTTATTGCAGCATGCAGGTGCTTAGGCCAGAATTCATATGCTTTGACTTTGAAATTTAGAGTCTCTGCGATGAGCTCTTGGGAGCTTGAATAAACAGTTTGGAAGAAAATGCTTTGCTTTAATGATGTTTGTATTTTCTTTGTAAACTGCAATGGAACCTGGTAACCCATGGAAGATATTTGTGGTTCTAGTGTTTCATCTATATCTGAGATAGATATAGATAGAATAGGTCTCAGTGCTAGCTGATGCTTTTATTTACAATTTGGAGATTCAGAAATTCATAAAAAGCATGAAAGATCCCTCATTCCTTTGCCATAGGTTTGGTGATGGAGGATGTTTGTTAAAGGGATATCTCCAGGGAAATAAAAAGGCTTCAGCAGACTTTTTGCTGGAGATGAGCTGAGCTATATTGGCCACTCAGACACTGAGGAAAAAGGGTGATAGAAAAGTGATTAGGACTGAGGGGAAATAACATCAAAATCTTCCTCTGAGAACTTTTATATCAGTTTACATGCAGCTGAAAAAAAGGAGGAGAAAGCAGACCTGGGTAGACAGCTGGGTTAACAGTAGGTAAACACTTGCAGCCCAGGGACATTTGTGAAAATAACAATATTTTTCATTTGCAAGGTCCTCATTTAGGCAGCCAAGCCTTTCAAGCAATTGCGATCCCTGTAGAGCGAGCTCCTTTCATAGTGTAAACTCGTGTGTCTGCATATCAAATACCTTTCCATTGTTCATATATGTCACTTTCTTGCTTTCCTGTCTACTTTTCTGAGCTTTTCTGAGTTTTTTTTTTTTTCTTTTTAATGATCATTGACAGGTGTTGTGGATTGAATGTGGATGGCACCATTTGCGGAGCCAGATCAAGAAAAATACAAACCCATTTCAACTACAGGTTTTGAAGTCAGTCCTTCAGAAATAACAAGCTGGGGCCAAATCCTTTGGCTTTATGCTGTCTCTGCTGACTACAACTCCTGCAGCTTGACTACATTTGAGTGTCTCCTTCAGCCCTTGTAAAAGCACCAGTCACCTCAGACCTGACCTGCAGCAGCTCTTCCTGCTGCCAACTTGCAGGAAAATTTATTGTGCTGTTTTATCAGATGACATGAAACAATGCCAGCAATTTCTCCAGGGCTATCTATATGTGATCAAACAGCACTAAAGTTACCCACACACTGAGCAAAGATATGCTGGTTTCTCTTGAATATTTTTGACCTATAAAGTCTACTGGAAGCATACTTGTTTGACAAGAAGCAAATAACAGATCTTTAATCCGGAAGCTTGTCAAGAAGAATGCTTGACAAGCCAGCCTTCAAAAATGCTGGGAAAAAGAATCTTATTTTATACTGCAGAACTCTGGAGTATCATTTGATTCAGAGGTCAGCCCCCTAAAGTTATTTACTGTTCAGAAGGTGTTTTTAATCAATTTGAAAAAATATGGCTTCTCTCCAACTATGCCTCCCTTCTCCACAAGCCTGAGTAGTCAGGATTAAAGAAGTTTAAATAACAACAAACCAAGCTTTGTGTTTGCATCTAGTGTCAACTTGCACTCCTGTAAGAAAAGGAAAGATCATTTTTCTTCTATTACAGTGCACTTAAAAATAGAAAAAAAATCTGTACTCTACAATATTTAAAGGTATCCTGAAGAATTTTCCAAGTCCTCTGTTTCACAATGCTCTTTATACCTAAAAACTCTGATCACTCATTCCTTAAACTGAAGAGCATGTCAAAATTTGCAACGGAGGGTGGTGCAGATATGCGTGTGCTGGTGGAAATGGAAGTCAGTAAAATCTCTCTGTGCAACGCAGCATCCTGCTGATATATTGACAGGAATACAAAAGGAGGACAGCCATGTTCATGCCTTGCTGTGACCAAGCCTCTTTGAAGTTCTTTGAGTGCTTTTTCTCTCAGTGCAGCTCTGTGTAAATGCAGGGATCTGCTCTGAAAAACAGCAGGACTGTCACTGCATTGCACTCCCCCACATTCCCACCAATGTGTACAGAGCCCAACGATGCCTCTTTGCATCTGCAATAAGCCAGCATCTAGTCTATTTTTATGGTTGTTATTATTGCAGTTCCTGAAAACCTTTTTTGTTGTATTTATAATTACCTGAATTCCTCATTAGGTAAGGAATGTTATTGGCCCATTTTAGAAGTGAGAAATTTAGGCACAGAAAAGTTAAGTGACTTGCCCATAGTCACAGATGCAGTCAATTAAGTAACCTGAAACATCTACCTTAAACACTCTGAGTTTCCCCTTTCCTTCCAGTGATACAGAGAACATCAATTCCTAAATAATTTGAATAGTGTCTTAGTCTGCATTAGATGCTGCAACTATCTTGTCCCCACCTTCAGTTTAGCATGTCCTGTCTTTCCCATCTGCCGGGGAATAAAGGTGTGTCAGCTTACAGAGCAAATCCTGTACTTGTTCAAGACGTGAGTAAACCTTGCATTGCTCTCCTGCAGTCCTTGGCAGGAGTTCCATCTAGTATTTTGAAAATACCTTGCTAGGTTACACAAACTTAGTGTATGCTAGTCTGCTGTTGAACGAATCTTCATGTCTTGCATCCTGTTTTGATATTCATTGTCTAAATTACTATATTCACCATACAATATATGTTTCTGATTGTGAAAAATATTCTACAAGGAAAATATGAAAGATTAATAGGGGGTTCAGGCCTGCTTCTCAGTGACAATGGGAGTTTGCATGTGTAGAGAAAAACTCCCATCATCACTTAAGTGAATGGGAATTTTGCCTTTGGCTTCAGTGGAGCCAGGGTTTCACCAACAGACTTTCTATGCATTATGTTCTCATTTTCCACAAGTGTGCATTGCTTATTTTTAATTTGGTGGTATAAAGTATGCTCCAAAGCTAATTGGAAATCACAGTGCAGTGATTTAGATGTATTAGCCTTCATTTTCATAACTTAGTCTTCTATGTTTATTTTTGGCTAAGTTCTCTCTTCCTTTCTTCCTTTCCATAGTAGCTTTAGCTACTTCTGTAAAGTTTTATAAATTTACCTTCTTTCAGTAAAATATTTGGAAACAACTATCCTTTTATAATTAAAGTTTTACTTGCTTCTTCCCCACAAACATGTTGGCAGTTAAGCAAAAGCTAAACTATCAAGTGGTATTTATTTAATTGTGATTTTCTGTAGTTATTTAAGAGGGGGTATTGCATTAGAGTTATTTAAACCTATCTACATTGAAAAGGATATGGTCTGTACAGATTTTCATCAAAGCTGTATAGCCCATAATATTAGACTAATATAGCAGCATTTTTGTTCGGTTTTTATATTTCAGGGATTTTTTATGGGAAAGATGTAGACATCTGCATGGAAACAATCCCAACATCATTATAAATATTTTACCAGGAGAAAGTCTGACTTTTTGAGTAAAGTAACTGAACAGAATATGTCTTTCTATGAAGATTATGTCTTTAATATTGTACATGCTTTGTTCTTCACTCTTCAACCCTTTGACATTCTGCAATACACTGCGGGCAAAAATGCCCTTATAAATTGGATGGATAGGACTGGAATTCAGTTCATGCCCAACCGCAGCAGAAAGGAGTAGCTCTCTTGCAAGGAGTATTCATATCTATTAGCTGTTCGTGTGCAGAGAGAGCACCCTCTGTAGTATTAATCCTGGTCCGTGTAGGTGGGATCACTCAGAGCTCTGGATCTGTTCCCCGCGCTGCACCAGCCAACATGAGCTGGCACATGGGAGTGGAAATAACTTGTGCCAGGTGCAGGACTAGTGCAGATTAGTGCAGGGGGACCAGGGACTGCATTACAACTGAGTCACAGTCTAGCAGTCTGCCCCCAGGGCAATGTAACTGTACTCAATGCTTGTGGCAAAACCATAGCTGATTGCTAAATTAGTTGATGGTGCTCTCTGCAGGTTTTCAGGACCATGCCACATAACTTACTCCCATTGGCCAGCATGAAAAGAAAAAAACCAGGGAATTTGCTATTTGCAGATGAGGTAGTTGAAGTTCTTTGTTATCAGCTGCTATGAAAAACTTCTGGCTGTGGACCCAGAAACCACCATTGCTGCAATATGGAAATGATTCTAGCTTAATGAAAAAAGAAAGGTAATTTTGTTTGCATTATTAAAGCTTTGCTGAAGAGCTCCTAAGAAAAATGGGGTTGACCAAAGAGGTGGGGCGATCAGAGGAATTTTAATGTTTTTTTGTCCTGACTTTTTATAGGAACTGTGCCGTTAATGGCTTTGCAAATGCTTGTTTGTCCCCACATGAAGGAAGATGGATGTGTGAAGAGTCACCCAAGTTTCAGGGAGAAACTGAGCAAGACAGATTAGTCCCACCTCAGCCTGACACCTGGGGCACGTCCTTATCTAAGGGGGTAAATGGATCAGAATGTTACTGCCCGTTTATTTATTCTCCTTCTGTTTGGAGACTTTCCCTGATTAATTACTCTCTAGTAATTGCTGCTGTTAACTAATGTCAAACCTAATTAACCTGGAGTCCCTTCATCCAGTACCTCCACCATCCCTTTGCAAAGACGAGAAGGTCATCAGCTAGGAGGTTCTGAGGATGGCCACACTTTACCCATTCGTTTATTTGCTTTGGGCCTTGTTTGCTATTCCTGCCGCAATGCCTGGCGACAGCTTTCTAGAATTCCCATCAAGTCTAATTGGCCTGCTGAAGCAGCAGTGAACACAAGATTTAAGAAATGTTTTCTTTAAAAACTTCTGGTCCTACAGACACTTTGAGATCAAGTTTCACTCTGCTGAAATCACACACGATTCCCTGTGATTTTCATGAGAAATACTGTAAGAAAGTATTAAAAGAGAAACATGTCTCAGTGGTTTGGAGTGACTGATGGCCAGGGGGGTTGAAGAGTGGGTGGTGGTAACATAGCAAGGCATCTACAGAATCTTTAGAGGTTGCCAAAATTAACACATACAAGGTATTCAGTATCAAAGTTTTCAATATTTGGCTCCATAAACACAATACCGGTTGCAAAAACAAAGCTAAGGATTTCATGCTGATTACTTAAATAAAAACTGTTTAATTATGAACATTTGGGAAATGAAGTTATGAAGAACTGACCAACATTGCTACGGCTTCCTAGTGTTCATACCAGACTGTGAACACTGTGCCAGCATCTTACTGCTTAGCATACTGTAGATTCAGCTATGGTAAACAGTTCTAAGGCTTAACATGGCTCAGGCAGATAGTTCAATGCAGAAGGAGGTCTAGCTCATCACTGAGGCCTTTCGCTTTTTTTTTTTTATCAGCTGTGGACAATGTAGTCCAATAAAAGTTGACAGCATCATCTGTAGAGGTGCTGATCAAGCAGGTAAAGTTCCTGTCTTCTTAACTTGATTTTATCTGCTTTTCAGGCATTTTCATACAATAAAATAAGAAGATTTATTTTAGAAATAGAAATAAATCATGTTAGTATACAAGAAATGTTGGATGACACTTCATATTGGTCACAAAGATCAGGCTTGTCTTCCTGACTCTTGACAAGAGCTCTGTTTTTTTTTATATATTTTATCATTGATAGGATAAGAACATTTTGGATTGGGTTGTCTAGCATGTCTCTCATCCCTGAACAGTTCCCAAGCAAGGAGTCAGCAAGTACCAGGCTTCATTCCTAGTAAGTGGTTTGGCCACAGCCACCCTGTTTTAAAAGCTGAGAGACTTCTATAATGTGGAAGTAGGCTTTTTCCATTACACTCAGCCTCGTGGCTAAAGAGTCCTCTCCTGTCTTGAACAGGTCACTTTGCATTCCCTCTTTCTCCTCTCAGAATCACACTACCAGTCATTTAAGAATATGCCAGTTATTTTTAAATAACTAACATTGGAATTGTGTTCTGCTTTGATTTTCCTATGAAAGCAGAGTAGGAGGAAGCTACAAAACCAAAGGGAAAAAACATTCCTAATGTTTTGAGCTGAAATACAACAACAAAAACAACAGCAATGATGATGACAACAAACCTTCTCAGTATAATCCTAGAACACTTTAGATTTCTGATGAATAATAAAGGAAATGAGCACTGCTGCTAGTATCTAAAGCAAGAAAGGAATACTTGTAAAAATATATACATGTATATATACCTGTATACTGTTATAAATTTCAGCCAATTGTATACAATTTTGTTAATGCAATAAAAAATGCAGGTGAAAACATTCATTGTTTCATTTATATGATCTCAAGGCTTTAAAAATACTAAATTTCTTGAAAAAATAGTCTACTGTATAACATTGTTCTATTATTCACCTACCCTCCCTCTGGAGAAAACAGAATTCACAGGTGCTAACATGAACCTGTGAAAAATCGCAGAATTCCTTCAGTTTCGATGTCCATCTAAGAATGGTGTCAAAGTACCTATATCCATCACTAAAACTCTCTTCTCCCCCTGGCCTTTTTTTTTTTTTTTTATTCTGTAGTAGAAAAGAAACCACACTAGAAAAGGAAATATGGGAGAAGGTTTAGCCAGGTATCATCTGAATCTCAGCTTCTGGAGCTCTGAAACTGTCTCTACAACAGTTAAAGAGTACCTGGAAACATTCCCAGGCAGTGAAACTCAACCCTGTACTATTAAATTGTTAGCATAGTCCTTGGTATGGCTTTGACCCACTCCAACAAGCATCCAAGCATTCCCAGATGATATGCAGGAGTTAGGATGGATGGGGGCCCTTGCCAGGAGGTAATCTGGACAGAGTTACCGTTGAAGGCTAGGACCTTAATTTTACCGACGTGGCCAAACTGTGCCGCTTGACCAGTATAGAGGGCTTGGCACTGTTTAGTTTACTAGTGCAGATGTCATCTGGAACTTTCAACATCTTACCACACACAGAAGCAATTCTGTTACAGATTAGATCCTGGTTTTGTAGAAAGATTTCAAACTGATCTATTGTAAGTGCTTATATGAATACTATTCTTAACATGTTTTAATCTATAATCACTATTTCTGGAGGATCTTCATTTTTCACAGCTTTTAATCTACCTAACTGTACAAGATGTATAAAGATCTGAACTGGGGAAACATCTCCAAAAACACACATACACACATGCACACATGCACATCTTTCTGTTCTGACTCTACCTACAGTTTTTTTTGACAAAATAACATGAGCGTGGTCCAAGTCTGGATCCTTTGAAGTCAAACTGAGTCTAAAATCTAAGAGGCCTAAAACATATTAAGGAAACACATTAACGAATGATTAGAGCATTTTCCAGCTCTATTTCACCTCTTCAATAATAATAAGCAGAAGAAAACATGTGACTCAGCTGTAGATATCAGTACTGAGTCTAAGTGCTCAGACTTTACATCGACATAACTGAGAACAGAAATATTCACTAATTATTGGCCCTTCTGTTTTTACAAACAGGTCTTGTCTGTGCTTAAAGGTGACAACAGTCAGATACAGGGATGGGCCTTTTTTGCCTCTCAGATGCAGTTATACTGACAAACTTTTCATTTTTCTTTAAGAACTTAATCTGAGCAGGAAAACTCAGCTATGCTATTAAACACTTATTCTTTAAGAAGGCTTGGTGGTATATTTCTACCATTTAATCTATACCAGGAAAACTTGTTATGCATAGACAAGGGCTAATGCTCATACATGCTGAGTAAAGAGAAAATCTCCTTGTAAAAATCAGCAGCTTGTTAGCCTCAGTCTCAAAGTATATGTGAGGGGATTTGCCAGAATAGTTTATCATTAATACTCCTGAACAATGAGTTTTATTGTAATGAAGACAGGGTATAGGCGAAACCTTCTTAAGAGTCTTTGTCTGTACTTCCTAGGTGCCTCAGGCAGTTGCCCTTATGCAAAGCAAGTTACCATGTGGTTATCCATGGTAGACAAATGTGCCTACTTACATTTTTTTCTAGAAGAAGGTATGTGCATTTCTACCTCACATGACAGATCCATTTCCACAGCCCCTACTGACAGTTTAGGTCTTCAGAGGATCTTTCATCCCCGAAGAGGAAGACATGTTAAGACTAGTATGTGTGGCACAGGATTCTGACTTTTGGGTGAAAAAGCTTCACTGATTGCATTCATTTAGCTACTGTAGTTGGAAATACTTACTGTACAATGCATATTTTTGTGTCTCCCAAGACATACTAACCGACATGCATAGGAAAAGTGCAACCCAAGAAATAGCTCCTATGACACAGGCCTCTCCAGTAAGGTATAAATATGTTCTGGAAGACCAGTGATATTAAAAAGAACAAAAAAAAAAAAGACAAGAAGGGGAAAGTGGAAACAATGGATATATAAATAAATGAGGTTCAGCTACAAAACTCCTGGGAACTCACAACGTAGCAGATTTGGGTGTACTAACTTTAGGTGTCTCTCCAACTTGGGACAGATGCAAAGTCAAGTAGAGCTGTGGGTGCTCATTGAGATTTTCAATCCTGCATGTTGTTACTTATTTATTTATTCACTGGATTTCAGCTGCTATCTTAACGGTAAGATGGAGATAATGATATTTAGAGTTTGTTTGTTTTTCAGGCCTTAAAAAAAGAAAGAAATCAAGTTTGATCTGTGGCAGCAGTAGGTCTACCTGCTTAATCCACAAAACAGATCATGGTGTGGAGATCCATGAAGTAATTATCACATAACCAGTATAG
Organism: Dromaius novaehollandiae; assembly: GCF_036370855.1. NCBI lineage: Eukaryota > Metazoa > Chordata > Aves > Casuariiformes > Dromaiidae > Dromaius > Dromaius novaehollandiae. The sequence goes on from NC_088100.1 coordinate 12,139,559, forward strand.
CCATATTGTCACACTGCTATGCCTTGCCTAATCATTGCTCTTGAGAACTCAGGCTTCTGGCTTGGGTACTGAGCCATGACTAGGCTGCATCTCAGGTCAAAACCAGAACTGTGAAATGATGAATGGATGCAACACCTTGTTTAATGCAGTATCTTAACACTACAGTGGATTTAGATACATACCTTCAGGAGTTTTGCTTTTCTGATCTCTGCTTGTTTCTTTGGGTCAGGAAAGCTGGTAGGAGAATCCTTTCTCATGATCACCATTAAAATGACCTGAATTTTCTCAGGAACTGATGGACTTCCAATATTCTAGAAAGCTTCTATTGCACTAAAACACCTCACTGTGCCTCTCGATATTCAATGCTGCTTTTCAACAAGCAGAAATACCAAGGTTTGTTGCCCATGAGATTCCAGAGTGTTAAATTGTAGATCAAGTATCAAACCTAACAGAAAATCTTGCTATGCACACATGAAAAAAAAAAAAAAGTTCAGTTTTCATTTTGTCCAAAGAGCTGAATGAATTTCCTTTATATGTGGTTTATTCCTGATCTAAAGGAGAAACTTAGCTTGGGGTAAAATTAAGTTCACTTTCTCATTTGTTTTAGCTGGGCCAAATTTCAGAGCAGAACATGTGTAAAAAGGGCATTTTATTTTGATAGGGTTCCCTGAACTCTGTGAGGGTGTGCTAGCTGATTAGCAGTAATATTGCCAGAAAGTCTGAAAAACAGCAACGCTGAAATCGAAAGAATCAGAAACCACTTTTCAGTTTTAACTAGTTTGCGAACACTAACTGTGTTACAGAAAGAATCTGAATTTTGGGCAAGAAGGTATAGACTGAGGCAAAAAAAAGAGGTTAAGAGAAAAAAATTGTTAATTAAAATCAGAAAAGATTAGTTAAAAATAAATAAATGAAGGACTGGTCATTCACATTGCAGCTTAAGTTAATTTCTTGTACTAGCAAAGCAGTCAGTTGAGAATATAATAAGGCATATAAAAATCTATCTTCCTTGTTTGGAAATGATAATGTGCTGTGTGTTTCGCGGTACTATTTAATCAAGGATTTCAGTCCTGATCCTGTTTATAGACAGCCGTGCCTCAGAAGTCCTATAGCCAAATCAGGCTATAAATAAGGTGCACATGACTTAATAGTGAAGGCAGTTAATCACCTGAACAAACTTACATGGGAATTTCGTCAATTCTCCATCACTGGGAGTCTTTACATCAGGACTGGATGACTATAAGACATGGGATAACACAAACATAAGTTACTCAGAAAATAACATAAGGTCGAAAAAAAAATGTGGGCTTAAAAATCTTGGATCTTACCATCGGTAATCATCGAGATATGCTTCATCAGTTTAGAGCAGTTCAGTGCTGGAATACAGAAACAGAGATTGTTGGCTTTGTTTTGTATTGATATGGATGAATTTGAATCTTAAAGGGTTGCAAAACAGCATAAGCCAAGTGGATACTACATGTAAACAAGGCAGTTGAACTCAGTATGTAGATTTCTGTCATCCAATACCATGAAATGCTCTACACTTGTCAGGGTTAGAACAAACCCAGAAAATCAGTAACAGTTTACAATATTTATTAAAGAAACAAACAAACAATTCCTAAAATATTTGGCACCACACAGTAGCACATGTTGTAAGCCCTTTGGCACTCTGTGACTTGATCAGAATTTCCTCCTGCTTTGGATTACTTCCTACACTTGCTCAGATTTCTTAAGACATTGTCAACTACTTAGAGCAGAATTTGGATACTCTGCTCTTAAAAAAGGGAATCTTAATTGTATTCTCTTTCCTTCCTTTGTAATTAATTCATTCTCTTCCTCTTCATATTTGCATCTTTTATATCTCTCCCAACAGGGCACAATGCATTTATGATGCTTCTAGTGTCACTGCAGTGAAGAATTTCAACAGCTTTTGCAATAACTCTAAGATGGTGGTCTTAGGACATACAGAAAAGGTTCCTTTTTAACAACATCTGTCATATCATGCAAAAGAAAAAAAAAGTGGTTGAAATCGTGCCATCATTCTTGTCAGTAGTAATTTTGCAATTCATTTCAAAAGGTTTATTCATCATTTCATCTGCCATATTTCACCCAGTCTTGGGATGAGATTCTGCGTTCAGTCTATGTTAGATGTCAAATTAGACAGACAATCCATTGCTAGGCAATCTTAAGCGATCCTTTGAGACTTTTGCTGTGTGTCCCGGCTGGAAGCAAATATATCAAACCAGTTCTTGTTAAAACACACAAAGTTGTTTTTTGTTTTTCCTTGGTAGACTTTTTTCAGGGTTGACAATTTCCTTCATTACCAATTTATCAGTAAAATCTAAGCATCTTTATCCAGCAGTCCCAGCCAACTGCAAGTGGAGCCTGAGCTATCTAAATAAGACATCACTGTTTTTACTTTCATCTTTGCCAGCATCTTCTCTTCCTCAGCCTTCTCCTGCCAGCTACAAAAGGCCAAAAAATTCAAATTCAACAAGTTCCCACCTCTATTCTTAGCATGAACTGATATTTTCTAGATTACTCAGAATTTGAGTTAGTTATCAAGGAACGGCCTCAAGTATTATGTTCTCTGAGCTATACAATCAATCTGCACAAGCATAGCTCTGATGCAGTTTATTTCTTGGCTCCAGTTTCTATGTCAGTGGTAAAGAATAGTTTAACAGTTAAATACACTTGCCATGTGTATTGTACAGTAAATCATAGATCCTATTGTTCAAAATGTCTCCTGTGAAGATCCCTTTAAATACTTTTGATGTCATATTTGTAAAACCCTGTCTTCTTTTTGTTATGTCCAGATCCCTTGTCTGATGGCATTTCCAAATGTCCCTACTGGTTATCTTTTTCTTATATACCTAGCAAAGAAACAGTGTCAGACATTAACTGGACTCAAGAGATGTTTTAAAATTTAGCATCGCTTTCCGTAAAAGACAATGTATGGGGATTCCTACTACTTCATCCATCTCTTTCTCTTCCCCCCGGGTGGCTGAGAAGGACCATCCCATCTTGGCTCTGACCCTCCACTCCTGCTACTGTTGCTGATATTGCTGCTGACTCTCTGTTGTCATGATTGATGTCTTGCTGACAGGCACATAAATCATGTCTTTTCATAATGGTTAATGTTGGTATTTGCATGTATTAGGCAAGTTTTTGCTCTAAAACACTTAGCACCATGTGTGCTGCATTCATTCCGCTACGTCAGGGTTTTGGAGGGAGAGGAAGGGAGTTTGCCATTTATAGATATTTCTGTTTGGGCAATGGGGATAGCAGAGATCATTGTTAAAAACCCATCTACATGAAAAGGGATGAACTTTGCAGCTGGAGTGCAATTCACTCAGACTGCAGGACCCTACAGGATATATTGTCTGGCTGACAGCATATCAGCAGCTGCAAACAAAGATGCATCCACAATATCACTGGATTTTGAACCATACATGGGTTATGATGTGAACCATACTGGGATATGAGTGAGGCAGAAAGATGTTCCTTAACCACAAAGGTTTTTAATTCTTTTCACAGCCCTTTGCACACACCTAACTTTTCACTGATCATTCTTGAATAAGGTGTAATTCAGATTTTGTACACTTTACCAGTGCAGTCTCATTTTTCCCCTGTTGGCCTGAAACAACCAAGAAACTGTTCTTATTATTTCATAATATAATTATACATCATGGTTCCTATGTTTCTGTCCTCTCCATAAGTTCTCTGAAGGGAACAATTTGTCCCAGAATTTGGCAGCCTGGACAGCCTGCAGTTTATAAGAATCCTCCTGATGGGAATGAAGTTTTGGCAGCTGACAGAATCACAGAGAGATGTGAAAGTCAAGACCGAGGAAAATCCAGGCTCCAACCTCCAAATCTGCAGAGAGATTGTCCCTTTGGGGTTCTCTAGTTCTTCGATAGCCCAGGTCATGGAGGCTGCCTATGACCCTTTCCATGCATTTGTGGAAAAGAAAGTTAATGACATGAATCAACCCATTTTCTTCTTTTTAGACAAGGCTTTTTTCTTTGCAAAAGTAGAAATAAAGAGCAAATGTTCTGCTTGGCCTTACCCATTTGCTATGACAATCACTGACTTTACTTTTTACTATTAAATTGTTAGCATAGTCCCTGGCATTGTTTTGGCTGAGACCAGCTAGCACTATTCCAAGGTGCCTAGATATAGCCTGAAGCTTAGCACGGCTCAGAGATCATTTTTAAATAAGCACTTTGGGTGAGGCAACTTTTATTTACTTCCCTTTAGCCAACATAAAGAAATCTGTACATGCTTTTATTCTCACAGCAACATCTTACTAAAAGAAAAAATACTGTAGTGCAGTAAAAGAATTGCAAAATGGATCCCAGCATGGTCTGATTGGACATCAATAAAACAGATGTTACACCGGAAGCTGTGGCAGAAGTCCAAAATAGGTGCACATATTTAAAAAATGGAAATTAGCTCTGTGGACCTTAATGTTCCATAGATAGAATGATTGTTAAGGGTTGCATTTCCTACTAGTTGTAGCCCATTTCATTGCTCTATAGTAATTTTCCATGAAAATTACAGAGAAAAGTTGCCATCATAAATCCTTATAATGAAATAGATTCATGTCTTCTTCCCCTGGGTAGTGAATCCAAGCTCTTTGGTATACCAGACACTAGTGATTCTTGTAAATGTCAGTAGTGATTAATTAAGGGCCCAATTTGAAAGTACTTATTGAAGCAAAGCTGCCATTTATTTCAGAGGACATTTTGCTTGATCAAAATGAAATGCTCAGATTTTACATAGTTAGAACTTTATCTCTGAATTTGAAAAATATTGTAGACTAGCTTTTGAAATGATGAAGGGCTGTTCTCTGAAGAAAACTTTCCCAAGAAAAAATGGCACACGAACTTTAACCTGGAGGCCAAAATTATCTATAGATTTTTGGTCAGGTAAATTTAAATTCAATATACTGTTATTTCCCAGACGTTCTTCAGGTAAGAGACACCACCTAAGAGATTCAGGTCTAAGACTGAGTGGATTGCAAAAGAAAGATATTCAGCTGCCAAAAAAGGCATCTGTTTTTGTTTTCTCCTGTCCATTATCAGGGCACTTACAGACTATCATGAATGTTTTGCTAGGGAGAGCAAAAATCTTCATACTAAGAGACAGCAAAAGAAGAGGAGAGAATCTTGGGCCAGTGAGATGAAGACGTATTAAACTTCTATGTGAATTCTTAGTTGACAGAAGTTTATTGAAGGGACCCCTACTTTTTTTTAAAAAAAAGTTAAAAACTTTTTTTTAAAAAAAGGAGCTAAACCAAGAAAATAAGAAAATGAGGCAATATTGTGAAATTCTCAGTTAAATGTACAGGTAATCAAATGTCTCTTAAAAATTATACAGTTGTTTTGATTGCAGTAGTAAAATGTCAGCCAAGGAGGAGGTGCCCATCTTTTTTTTACTATGCAAATTATGACAATTTCTTGTTTTATGAATCTTATCAGGATCCCAGATAGTAAATTTTCTTTTATATATTCCTCTGACCAACCACAATGTGATAAAGTCTAGCCATTGGACCTCCATCAGGATGAGACTTTATGGCACACTTTTTTTATTTTTTAATCTGATTTTTTAAAAAAGTTTCAGTTGATTTCTATCTTCTTAAAATCATTTGGATACTTGTCCTTACAGAAAACACTTCTGCAGAGGTGCAGAATACTTTAAGACACCTCAGAAACATTCTTCCTTGGATTAGCCAATAGCATAAGGATTCTGCAGATGGCAGGATGTGGCCACTTCAAGACAGCCAAGAATCTGGCTCTCCACCCTCCTTTCTGAGCATGTGCAACCAAGCTGTCTGTCTGTCAGACAGTGGGAGACCGGTGTGGGAACTGCATGTACTATTGGAAAGCTTTTTAATGAGTATCACTGTCATAATTAAGAAATTATCTTTATGCATTTAAACAGAGGCCCCACTTCTGCACTGTCTGAAATTCTTACTTTGCATCTCTGGAAATCATAGAATATTTCTTTGCATTGGCCAGGAACCCACAATTTAGCACATGCATTATGGTAAGTATGAAAGGATTTTTTTTATAATCCATTAAGATTAAGAAGTACATGCACCCATTGCCAACAAGCACAGCATCTAATCAATCTTGCATTCCACTATTCTGTTTCATACTATTTTTGATGGGAAAATTCCACTGGGTGGGCCGTCATCCCTTTTATAAATTAAAGAATAAAATAAACAAACAAGTAACCCACCCACAACCCAGATTCATTGTAAGACTCAGAAGGTTCTCAGATAGTAAATGACTGCATCCCAAAGTAACATTTACTTTGTATCTGAGTGCAAGCAATTCCAATGAAAATTAATGGCAGTTGTACACATTTGTCAAAAGAAGGATAGACCCCCAAATGCAACACTATTGCTTGTCTGTGATGGATTTGGAAGGCTTGCAAGTCAGCTTCCTATCAGAGGAGAAATCAGTGATACAGAATATCTTAGAATCATTTATTTATACTGTGTACAATAGTCACTGAACATAGGTGGTCATAGACTACATGCAGGCAAAACCTTGTTTAGAAGTCTTAACCCAAAAGCCACTTTTCAGTTCTCAGGAAGCAATTCTCACCAAGAATTGAATCTAATCAGAGAGCATAAGATGGAGTGAACTCTGGTTGTTTACAAAAGCTCTCCCATAAACCTGAATCACCAAAAACTAACAATACAACATTCCTTGAAAGTGCATGTATTCCTCATAGACTAAGTGAAGGAATGTGTAAGATTATATTTAACATGACCACCTGGTGACTCCTACCATAACAAAAGAAAGTTAATATTTTCAAAGGTGCTTAAGACTTTCTGACTTTAGTGAAAGTCAGGTTTTATATTCCACGAAGGATTAAAACCCGAAGTGCACAAATAGGATTCAAAAAGTGGCTGGCATGTAGCCCCCAGATGCATTAATTGTTTACATGAACATTCTCTAGGCACAGAGGTGGGGTTCACCTGACCAAATATAGTCATCTGCAGTGCATAAATCTATAGCTGAGCTCAAAGCCTACACTTCCTTTTTAGTCCATGGAGGGAAACAGTCTATATGGTGACAGTCATCTCATCCTGGAGTAAATGTCTGAACAAGGCCAGAGAAGTCTCTACTGGCAATAGAGAGATTCTGAGGGAGATTGGCTGAGGCACTGACTTCTACACTGCAGAGGTCTAAATTTGTGCGAGATGAATTCCATTGTTTGTGTTATGGCTGTTTTTACATAGAGATCTAGCTGAGTTTTGACAGTACTGAGTGGCTTATGACAACCTAGTCCAACTAAGCTCCAGAAGCAAAGCATTCCTCCCCTTAAATCATTTGGGAGTTGAGATGCTGATGGCCCCTCAGAGCACCCCAGCATCCTCCAACAAGTGAAGGCTCTTCACAAAATGTTACTGTGGCTGCCTTCTTTCAAAATCCCCAGCAAAGGCCCCTGCCTGCTTCCCCCCTGGCAAATGGGGGTCAGGTTTCCCTTCTGCCTGTGGGGTTCTGGGACCACATGTCCCACCTTCCATGGGAGCATCCTGACCTCAATTACAGAAGGGAGAGAACAGGCTCTACACCTCTTGCTGGAGATGCTCTGACAGGCCAAAAGAATAAAGTATTTATTGAACCAGAAAGAGAGATCAGCTGGGACTCCTACATTTGAACAGTAGTGATTAAGGACATTACACCATATGAAAAGGGAGAGTTGGGTGAACTGGATCACAGTTAGTGCTCTGAGAATGTTTTACTATTTTGTATGAGACAAATCATGGATGAAATGTATGAAATGCAAAAAGAAAAGAGAAAGAAGAGAAAACATATGTCTCATAGGAGGAAAAAATATTTCACTTGAATACAGCTAATTAGAGATAACATTGTATTTTCCCAGTTAATATGGTCTTAACATAGTATGTAGGTGGCTTGCTTTTTATGTAGCATGAACAGAGAAAGAAAGCAACAGAGAAAGCAGTAGACTCTGAAACTGTAAAACTGGAGTAAATCAATGACAAATAAGCCCAAAGCTGTTTAGACATTTAACTGACTCTACATTTATATGGCAAAGATGAGATTACCCTGAACACAGCCTACATAGTTGTGAATTCTTTGTGTGTATCCTTGAATTTAAAGAGTAGAAGGTAGGAGTCAAGTTTATTAAAACTGATAAGGCAGAGGGAAGATTTTGCAGGAGTGTGCTTGAGCTCGTTTACCTCTCCCAGGCCTCCTTCAGTTAACTTTCCTATGCATTTCCAAATCCCAGAGGCTTTAGAGCTCAATCCTTAGACTGTAGTAGAGTATTTAAGCAAATATTTTAATAGCTTTTCAACTCTTGTGCAAACACATGCATTGCTCAACAGCAGTTTAAGGGTTAATAAAAACACATGAACACAATTTACTATAATTTCATCCTGAGTGTATAAAATGAAGATGTTATCAGTGACACTTTAGTTATTTTGCTGTTTGTAAAATTAAGAAAGAGTAGTTTAGGTAGCAGATGAAGTATGAAAACATTGGATTTCTCTGGTGCTTTATATTGGAACATCTCTGTTCACTTTCTATAGGGAAGAAAAACATTCTCAGAAGAGTCCATTCATGCTAGGGCTTATTGTACTCCACACCTGGAGACTGCACAGTTCTCATTTTCATGGCAAAAGAGACTCAAAACTTTTATGTCCTCATGAGGCATTTAGCTCTTTCTCTGAAAATCAGTCCTGTCCATCTCAAAATTGGGTATACAGAAATTAGAGCATTCAAAATTAATGGAAAATTCACATTCCTGTTATATTAATTGGTTATCAGATCTGCAAAACCCTCACCACTGCTTCACCAGTTTCAACAAGCACTGAAATGCTGCACAGCAGTTCATGGAAAGTATTTTAAAAGCATGCCATAGAGAAATGCAACTGCTTGGGGAATGAAGGATAGGCACAGTATAATGACCCAAATTAGAATTCAGCCTGTACAGAAGGGTAAATATCTCTGCTATTACAAAATTCACTCTGGGATCTTTAATGACTTTCTCCTTCTATCTTCATGATGCTAGTGACTTCATTAAGATCTTACTGTGTGCTGTAAGTGAATTAAATGGAAGGGATCTACAAATGTGGCAGAAGTTGGCAAATCTCAGAAGCGTAAATGCTTATGTGAGTTATTTAATTGCCTTTGCCCTCTACTATCGGGTTGCAGCCTCATGACAGCATTCTTATAAGATGTCAGATGGATAGAAGGAAACACACAAGGAGCCATTCTTGCAACGTTTCAGAAATTATGCTTCCAGCTGCTCTCCTGGCAATTTTGGAACTTCAGGAAAGATTCTGGTTTAAACTTAAGACTCTAGATGAAAGTTCAGAAGTGCACTTATTTTATCCAATTTGGCTTGATCAGCTCTCTCACTTAAATGGGTATTTATTGCTTTATTTTATATGGGCTGTTGACATTTGTAGCTGTTGCTCTGTAATGGAGGTACTCCCAAACTAAAAGGCAGATACAATTTTGATATAGCTTAAATTTGCACACCTCTCATTATGTCTGTGTGATGTATTAAACTCCAAACTCCAGGTGAGAATAAACCTCAAGCTTGGGAGAAATGTGGGCTGATTCACTTTTGCTCACTGTTAAATCTTTGATTCCATTTTTCTAAGTTGCAACTTCAGAGATCCTGTGGTTTGCTATTTCACATGAGTAAAAGCTGATGTATTGTAATAGCTTAAGTGCATATTGTACCTTATTCAGACGTATCCTCTAAGTGGTTTATATTCACTGTAAAGTTTATCCCGTACAGATGGTTTATATTCACCTCTGTTAATGACAGAAAGTTTACCAATAAACCAAGGACCTGCACTCTCAGATAATTTAAATCAAGCATTTTTCAATGAAACTCCAATTTATAATTCCTCTACCTCTATACTGGAACAAGATGGCAAGTAAAAATCATGTAATGTTTCTGTTTAATTTCCTTGGCAGTAAGGATGAAATTTCTAGACTGAAATGATATTGTATGACATCTGAACCAACAGTCTGGCTAAATAGAGTCTTTTCCTTCACTTTTGGCTGTCTGGGTAAATTCTTTGATGAGTTAACTAACAAAGAACAAGACTGATTGTAATGTCCACCATGCTAATTTTACATGAGTGTAATTCTATTGAGTTCAGGCATTTTACTTCTGATTTACACCTATGTAAACAAGTTTACCCAGAAGCGAGGATCTCAGTTCTTGCTGGTATAAACAGATGCAGTTTTAATGAGAGGATCATGGTCATGTACCTCTAAATAAAGACAGAAATAAAATCTTAGTCTGATCACTTCTAATGTCAGAGTTAATGTTTGCACTGTCTACTTAAGTAAGTAAGTTTAATATAATTCCACAAATAATAAATGCTGCATTCCAGGTTCTTTGCCAGGAGGAGCAGACTTAGTAAAAGAAGGGAAAGTTGAGGTCCACCTGTAAAATTATTTGTCCCTATAAGCAATAACAGGCATATGTTCTACATCACATTTGGGCCTAATTTCTGTGGCCCAGGATCAAAGTAAACACATTTTTCTGATGTAATTGTTGATACTAGTTGAATTAGTGCAATGCAGTCATAGCTGTGAGAAACATTTTATTTGGACCAGCTCTCAACCAGAGCTCAGAGAGGTTGCCTACCTGGCAAACCAGCAACAGTAGCTTGTTTTCACAAAGTTCTCCAAGTTTTGTACTCAGAGGAGCATATAAAAACATTTTAAAGCATGGGCTGTGGTCCTTCTCCAACCGACACTTGAGCAAATCAGAAGTAACTACAACAAAGTCAAAATCAACCTTCCTAGTGTATAAGAGATGGGCTTTATGTTCCACTTCCTTGCTGCTTTCTGCTCTGACATACTTAGCACTCAGAGGAGCATACTCATATGCTGTTGGGGCACACACACCACAATTTCTTGTCTCCTCCCTTCATTTCTCCAGCACAAGCGCTGGCCACTAGACCAATATGTAGCAGTAGTAACACTGACTGGAGCTCACTACCTGAATGCTTCACCAGAAATGCCTGCATTACACTAACGACTCTGTGGAAATGATACCCCGACATGCACTCCGAACTGTCCTGATTCAAATGCCTAAAAAGGGAGGGAATGTGAGAGAGGAATGTACAACTTTTTCACTCTGAACAGCACTAGCAAGTGCTTTATACATTATACATTTTTAAAGGAAAAGGGGTAGAGTTACAATAGCAAGATTTTTTTCAAAGATTTAAATATGACATATCAGCTCCTAGATGTATTAAAGTCAGCCGAACTCTCTGTTTTGACTTCGGGAGGCTCAGGATTTCGTTAAGTTTTAGGAGGAACAAAAACCCACATGCATCTGAAGATGGGTGTATTAAGGAATCAGTAAGACAGAGGTAAGCACCTGAGGTTGGGGAGAGGGGAGACATGGGAAAAAACTCATAAAAACTTGTGGATGACTAAAACTATTTGCAAAATTGGGTTGATTTTTTAAATATATTTTCAGGTATGAAAGGGATTGCACATATAATTTCTTCTATATTTTTTGTGTTTTTAAAAAGTTCCAACTTTTTATTCTTACATTACATTTTAATTTTATTTTTTCTTGTTTTTTTTAAGGGCTAAACAAAAGCCAAACAAAAATTTTTAAAATTATCTTTTTACCAAATTCCTGAAAAGTTTTCATTTTGGGCTGTTCTAAAATGACTGTGCCAGTTTCCCTGAATCCCCCTCCCCACTATACATAGAGATCTACTGATGACATGCGTGCTTACTGGTGCATTTAAAGTAATCATTAAAAGATTTGGATTATTTCTTTCCAGCAATGGAAGGGCAGAATTGGAGAGAAGGAGAAACAGAAGGTGAGAAAGGAAATAACAGAGGAAAAAGGGAGCAATTAAATCTGTAGGCATTTGGAGTGTGTTTTTGCTACGCTGTAACAATGATCTAACAGAGTGTACAAACAAGAGCACTAAATCACAAGCGCTTTCAGTCATAGGGACAGTGTGAGTGCTTGAAGACTGAACATTTTCTCACAGAGCATCAAATTAAATACGCTCACTGGTATTTTGTGTGCACATGGAGAGGCAAACGATGTATGATATTTCTATTCAGTATTCCCAAATGATTCATAGAAAGGCCACAGATTCATAAAATGACCTAAGAGATAAACACTTTTTTTCCATCTATACAAATAGCTAATGCTGAAAGCTATCTTTCTTCTGTTTCCTATAACATTGCACAGGTGGTTCATTCATTGAAAACACCTTCTGCTGTTCTAGATAGATTATCATACAAACAAACAGTGGAAACCTTTGCCCTGGAAACCAAAAAGAAAAAAAAAAACAACAGCCATTGAATTTGTAAGGTCTCCAGCTTACTCACTGTCTTCAATCAAATCCTTCTGTGAATCAAAAATAATTAGCCATAGACCATTTTAAGCAAAAGACGTACATCTAGAAAGAGATTACCTAAGAGCGAATGTACAACAGAAATCTGGGTGTCACAAATAATGTCTCTCTGGGTTCTTAAATGTCTTAAGCCAAAACGCTTAGCTTGTATTGTATGTTTTCTCACTGGGCCTCTGTCACCTATATTCTTTTGTGCAATGAATTCGTTTAGCACCTGAAGGGAAGTCTGGTTCTAGATGCCAGCTGGATTTAGCAGTCTGTTAGTTCTTATCCTATGCGCCGTGCTGATCTTCCCTAGTGTAGATACGGCCTTAGCCAATGTCAAATCAGTCTTTGTACTTGTAATTTCTCTTCTGAAAACATCCTTCATTTCTGAGAGGAGAAGTCAAAATCTGAATTCCCTGTCTAGTCAGTGCAGTGAGAGAGCAAAGCAAGAAGGTTACACAGACTGGCTCTCCCTTGAAAGTCTTGGTGTCTCCTGCCTTTCTCCATTGAGAGCCTAGGTAACTTAGGCAACTACTTTAGGTTTGCCTAAACCTAGAACCAAGTGCCTATGTGCATAACTGTTGATCTCCTCTGGTAATCTGCTGACTAGTTTCAACCACATTTTAGATCTCTTTCAGATATTAAAATCCAGCGAAAAAAGAAAAAATTCCTGTGAAAAAGACAGCTGGGTAAAGGAGAGAGGTCATATTAATGCCTGCTGAAGGAAAGCATGTAGTGTCAACTTGATTTTGACCAGATACCAGAGGAAAGCCTCATTTGAGGTTTGCTCTTAATTAGTCTCTGGAGAATGCAGGATTCTCTCCTCTGAGGAGCCTGTGATGTCTAATAATGTATTTTTTTCTCACATTGGGATATTCATTGCCTCTTTCTTCCCTGTAGATTGTCTCTCACATGAAGTAGATTCACTCGCATGTGTAGATTCACTGTGGTAATGCAGGACAGCTCCACACAATCTATAGTCACACAGAGACTTTTCACGCACCTCAGATGTCTCATGGATTTCCTTTCTTGACTACTCACAGAGACTTTTCACGCACCTCAGATGTCTCATGGATTTCCTTTCTTGACTACTCCTCCTCTTTTCCAAGTTGACTGGTTCAACAATGAGGAGAAGCCTAGGAGAAATACACTTACGGTATTTGATAGAATAAAATATCAAATAACCCAGGGAGATGCACAGGATCAATGCTAAGATAGGTGAAAAACCTTTGGAAAATGTTAGATACTGAGGAAAAAATTATTTGTAAGTGTTAAACATTTATTATTATGGGCTGTAATTGTTTTCTACTAAATCGGGCAAGAGCAAGAATCTAATTTTCTTTGTGTTTAATTGAGAAGGGCAGACAGAAGTATTCCTGGATGCCCTAGAAAATAGGCAAAAGCCAAGGCTGGAGTAGCACCAAAGTCAGAGGTCAGACTGGGAAGCAACTGGAGCCTTTGACTTTCCACAAACCAACCACAGATTTTATAGGAGGTCAAAATCAGCTTCACTCCAGTAGAATAGTCTCAGATAAAGCTAAAGGAATGAAATTAATACTTTGCTTTCGTCATTTTGTCTCCTTCTGGAGGTCTCAAAAGATCTTTAGAAGGAGCTAGGATGTGTTCACAAGTGAGCGTACAGTAGCACCTACCTCTATGCATGCTCCATAGTCCCATGCAACCATGTGAAATCCTCACACCCATGTGTCTCATGGGGTCAGAGAGGAGGTGTCTTTGCAGTGAGAGGGCAAAGCAGACAAACCACTGCTTGTGCAACACCATGAGATGTGAGCACAGTAACAAACCTAAAGGAATACACAGTAAAATGGGAGTTTACCTCTTTGGGAAGCTTCTGCCACTACTCTACACGGTTTTCTTAACTCTGTCAGCTATCTTGCTCTTAAATTTGAGATGGACAATCCTCCTAAGTTCTCAGTGCAGTCAGTGGTAAGAATGGTTGCATATGAATGCCTGTAGAGGGAAATCCTGTCTGTATGGCTTAGGTACCCACAGGAAAAATAAGACCTTACTCTAGGAAGACTGGTTTACTAGACCCAGAAAATTTAGACAGAAGTTCAGGGCTTATTTTAGGGGGACTAGATCAGATCTCCAACTTTCAGCTCTACAGTAAGACCCAGTTTATACATTCATTAAAGACCTATACTTTTCATCTCTCTCTATAAATTTTATTGAAGTTGCTTGACTTTGCATAACTTAGTCACAGTAAGAGCACTAAAATGTTAGAAGACGTGAGCAGACTTATTTAGGCAATGCTTCAAATACTCCAGTGATTGTTTTTGGTTTTAGTGTCTGTTTCTGTAACAAAATCCCACTGAAAAATGTGGTTACTCTTATGGCTTCTTGAGTTAATTAAAGAGAATTATTTCCTTTTCCACAGTATCTCTTCATTTTTTTTCAAGTAGCAAGTCTTAGTCTCCTTGTCCCAGCTCTCTTCCTTCATGTATCTGAGGCACCTTATTATACATCTGAATGTACAGATAGATTGTTTTAAAATGCATTTACTCTACTGAGCTTGAATTTTATTATGTGTATACCAGGTGGATAAATGCTTTTAAGAAACTACTTTTGCAGTTGTGTTTTTGTGATTGTTTTCCTCCTGGATTTATATTTCACATACCAATCTTTATTAATGGAGAGAGAAAAATGTGAAGATATAAAGATCCTGCCCTTTCCTTAGTGCTCATTTTGGAGTTGTATCAGGGGTACACTGAATAGCCTTGTTTTAAACCATGAACTTATGAACTGATGATTTTATGAAATCCAACTCTTACTGTTAATATAATATAATCCTCATTCACTTCATCACCCAATTTTTCTGCAAAGTCAAATCTTGCTTTCTTTTCCTGTAGGGAGATGTGGATGTCCATGCACAGCTCCATCCATCCTATGTTGTGGCAAACACCGAGTGATCAGATAGGCAGAGAGTGAACGTGGGGAACTCCCACTGACATCAGTGGCTAGATATTTTCCTATGCAGTGGGTACGCGATCTAGTCCCAGAGTGACAATGTATTTGGCCTTCTCATCTGCTTCCTGACAGTTGACTATAAATCTGTCTTTTGGGATCTTTGTTTTTCTTCTCTTGTTGAAGAATGAATTGGGCAGCCATTTGAGTTTCTTTTTCCCAATCTAAGGTAAAGGGAAGCTGCTATTAATTTATCTCAGGCTTCTTTGTGACATTAATTCATTTCCATCAGCTATTCCTTTTGCTAGTTTGCAGGTAATACACTGTCAACACTATTTTCCTGGTGAAAAAGATTTCAAGAAATGGTACCCAAAAAATGGCAGCAGTAGATCTGACACCCAACCAGTTTCATTCATTTAGGCCTGCTCTAGGAGTACAACTTAGTGTAATAAAATGTATTCCCTGTTCTGTCATATCCATGGAGAAAAACAGTCCAGAGACCGTGGGTTGGGAGGAGAGAGGTGGCAGACATCGCCAGATGGTGCTGGTACATACAGTCTCACCTGGCCACACACGTTTTGAGTGTTGCTCTGCTCGTACTTGTCTCCAGTTGAAGGCTGTTGTTGGAAGAGAAGTCGGGAAGAGCATCCAAGTTTCGTCCTTGCGGTGATGTCCCCTGGAGAACTTCTCAGAGAGGTGTTGCTACCTGGGCATTTGGGTTTGGGTTGAAGTTTTGGAGCGCATGCTTTGCTTGAGCAATCTGCATGCTTTCTGTGGTCAAGGCCTGGGTTAGGAAACCTGCCATTCTCCCACGCTGGCAAACTCATCGAACAGGTCAGTGGTGGCTGGCAAACCTTGAGGTCTGCGCCTTGGAGCTGTCGGTCTTGCTTATCTTGCTGTTTCACTTCTCTAAAAATTAAATATAAATAGGGCAATATATCAGGTCTCTTGTGGTGGAATAAATTCTGATCAACTGTATGGCTATATTGCATTGTACTGTATTATGATAAAGTGCTGTGCATTAGTGTTTTTCAGTTGGTGCTATGCCCAGACACCTTGCAGCCTGATAAATTATGTGCAAGTCTCATGCTCCTATAAACTGAAAGGCAGTCAGTTTCAGAAAAAAAAAAACCCAACTCCCCTCCCCATCCCCACCAAAAACCCAGTGATTGAGAAGAGCACAACACAGTCAAGCATACTATCTCGAGGCAAAAGGTTTGATTACTGTTTATTTCATTGAAGCTATTTGGCAATGTAAGTGTGTATCACCATCATCAGAGTTGTTAAAAAATGCACAAATGAGTACCGACTTATCCTCCTCCCTGAAATGAATGAATGAGGACATTTCATTTTGTTTATGTTTTTCAGATCTTCAACTAAAAGCATAGTTTTCTGATGATTTTTTGTTTAAAAACATCATAAATGTGAACGATCATAGAGAAATTAGAAAGTATTCTCTTTTTCTTCCTTTCGAAAAAATGGAAAGCATTCATTTATTTTTAACCTTTGGTAGCAAACCTTTACACTTTTTAGCTAGCTGTAGTAATTATCTATAACAGAATTCTACCGGGACGTGAAAACTGACATATTTCACTTCTCTCTTTTCCCACTCCCCCAAGAGTTTAGTGGGTTCTTTTCTGACCGTAAGTGATTGGGGGATCTGACTTGTGGTTCAATATTACTGCATTGAAAAAAAGTGCCACCTCTTGAATTATTCATATCACTTCCTGCAGCCTCTAGAGATCCTTAGATATCTCTGATTCTTATATGAACCAGCTTGATTCTGTTTAGCTTGTAAAATTTGATAGTATCAGAGCTCAAAAGGCTGTGGTAGGTGGACTGTCTAATTTTAACTGCTTGATAACCTCACAGATGTGCCTGTATGTGCAGATGTACACACACCCATGTGGGGCTACATCCTGCAAGGTGCTGAGCAATGTGGCTCTGCTCCTGCAAAGCACTTAAACAGCTGCTTAGCATGGAGCCTCTGGGCTCCAGCCAAGACAGAGGTACTGTGACATGACTTGCATCGTGAATTGCATTCATATTTATGGCTGGAGCTGGTCTGAAAATGAGGGTAGGTAATCCAAATAAGGTGTTTGTTTTATATTGAAAGGGAGTATTCACAAAGGTTAGCTTAGCCTGATAGAGTCACTCCCAGAGGCCCTCTGGGGAAGCCCATCTTGCTCCATTCACTGTAGAGGATGTCTGGAGAGATTAACCTTGTGAGGATAAAGTGAGCCTTTGTGAATACCCTCCAAAACGTCATGCTCATATTTCTGACCTGCTTCAGTTCTTGGACTCTGGGTAACATTTACAAAAGGGTTCTTTGGTTAATGCTCAGGTGGAGGGTGTAATATGTACAATGGTGTTTAAAGCTGAACCTTGGTTTCAATGCTTGTGTTAAATATAGTTTTATCCTTATAATTTTCAGTTGTTCTTCCAGTTTCCTGGCTGAGATGTGTCATTGACATGCCATTGATTCTTTCTGTGATAATACATTTTTGCTAAAGTGACTTCTGTTTTTCCAGGCTGTTGAGGTGGAGCTATGATTTTTAAATCCTCTTACCTCAGTCAATTACAGCGACATTGTGCTAAGCAAGCGAACACCAAGGTATTAACACAGTATACAGTGGATGTGTAATCTGGACAATAGAACAGGTTAAAAATGATGATACATGATTGTAGAATAATAAGTAGGATAAATAAGTGCAAGAGTGTGTTAGAGCATCTCCTCTTTGGTTCTCTTTGCATTTTGGTTTTTAAAGCTAGTTTCTTCAAAATGTGTCTAACTTTGTTCTGTGTGCAGAATTAAGACTACGTTAATCCTTTGGGGCACTGACACTCATAATCTTATGGCAAGAAGGACAGAAAAGGAGAAGACAACAATCAAAATCTCAGTGAATAGGGCTGAAGGGGTGGTTGTAGCATCTGGTTCCATATTAGTTTTGACATGATATTTGAATGTGATAGTCAGTAAAGGATTTCATAGGACGAAAGTGAGTCCAGGAGGTAATAAACATCTCCAAGAGCCATGCAAGGATTTTGGTCATGTGACATGGTTGTGGCTGAACCATTCAAGTTAGCTTTCCAGTGCTCTATCTGCCCACTTGCTTCAGTGTATAATGTGTATTCCTTCTCTCACCTTATAACTCTGGCACCTGGGCATTACTGCAGATAAATAATTATTTTATTTGGTAATCCTTTCCCCCCATAGAACAAGGATTACCTGGTGGTCTTTGCCCTGTTTGATTTACTCTAACATAAATAAATTCAGACAGTAGCTTTA
This sequence comes from Dromaius novaehollandiae, assembly GCF_036370855.1. Lineage (NCBI taxonomy): Eukaryota > Metazoa > Chordata > Aves > Casuariiformes > Dromaiidae > Dromaius > Dromaius novaehollandiae. The sequence continues at coordinate 12,158,164 of NC_088100.1, forward strand.
AATTTGCTTCCTACTGGAGCCCAAATCTAAAGAAAGGAAATTACAAATCAGGTGATCAGAATAATGGTTTTCTTTTTCCATGTGAAATAGTAAATTACTATGTTAGGCAGCTGAAATAAGAAAAATTTGCCTATGCTTATTTTGGTCTTGATCTTATAACAAATATACAATTTTTAAAAAGTCGAATGATACACAAATGAAGAAACCAACCAAACATTGACAATAAACTGAAGGTTTTCTTTAGAGAGGCAACATGTGAATGGCAGTCAAGCTGTATGTTTTATACCCAGTATACAATGCTAACATCTAATCTTCTAACATGTCTGGTTCATTATTGCTTCTATGGATGCAGAGCCCAGGGAAGCATCTGTGCCGTTTGGACTGCACAGCTGTGGAAGTCACTCCCTACCCAGAGGGAATGTTTTGACTGACCATCACAGAGAGAGAACTGTTTCCGAAGGGGAAGGAGTCCACTGGTATAAAGCTCATGTCCTCCAATACATCTGCTGATTCACACATAAAAAACAAACAAAAAAAGAGTCTCTTGGAAACAAATATCCTTGAAACACTTTTTGTAGGTGAGAACTTCAGATGATGGGATAGAAGATGGATGGAGAAGGTTGTAGTCTATTGTCCAGCTCACATCTGTCATCATCTTCTCAAGTACAGCACCAGCAGAGAGCAGGAGATTTCTGTCTTAATTCACAATCAAGTCCTGAATTTTCAATCCTGAGAGGTAGAAATTTTTTGTTTCTGTTTAAAAAGAGACAGAGCTGAAAGCACTTGCTGAAGCTGTACGCAGTCTGAGCTGGAGTAACTTGTGCAGGATGCTAGGACCAGTGGGAATTGAAAAACCAGACCCACTTCCCATCTTTAGGCTTCCTCTCCCAGGCATGCAGCAAATGTGTTATTCGCTCCCTGCCCCTTTGCACACTGGGCTGACCTTCCCCTGAAATAAGTCCGCCCAGCGTGAGAGCAACATATGGAGCCTTCTGGGCCTTGCTCTGTCCAAAAGGCTGTGTCATTTTTAGGCAGTATAGTACCCCCGGTGGGACTGACCTTCCTCCGCTTAAAATAAGTATCAAGACTCTTATTGACTTCTGTGGAAAGGGGATTGGGCACTGAGCTTGCTTCTGGGAAAACAGAAAATAAAAAGGCAAGCTATATAGATTCCCTAAGAGTCCATAATATAGGCATTACTCATGCAAATGCAATATTTAGGCTATCTATCTTAAATGCATATTAGTTGGAACATGGATAGTGATTTTCTCTACAAATAGAGCTTCTGTATGTGCAAGGTGACTGGTGTATTGCAGCAACACAGCACAGCAAAGGAGCCCCCACAGTGAGAGGACAATAGAGAGTAGGGAAGGGTCGAGGCAAAGCACTTTGCACTGAGTCCTTTACTTTAGAGAGTATACTCCTGGTATAAGTACTTTGTGATATTCAGCTTTTGCTCTGGGCCTGCTAGAATTTTCATCAGATCATGAAAATGGTCACTTATGAGTATTTTAACTGTACTGTCTTGAGAGAGAGTTTGCTGTGCATTTTTGTGGAAGGCAAAGTATGAGTTTTTTGAATGCTTAGGAAAAAATGGTACAGGTTTTCTAATGTCTGCATGCTGCAGTACTGCTTAGAGCCTAAAGCACTTAGGAACAACTCCAAAGACTTGGGTTCTGTTCTCAAATCTGCTTGTGGACTAACACAGATCTTGGTGACACTCATCCCCCCAGGTCTCTCCCCTAAGTCATCCTGATCTCAAAATGGACACGAGAATCTGGACCCTGAGCAAAGTCTGCAAAATGCTATATAAAACCCATGGTGTTATTCTTAAGGAAGAAACAGCCAAAGCTAGAACCAGCTGCACTGGGATGGATGGATGTAGATATATACAACTTTACAGCTACAACTGTGTCTGACAATTTGGAGTCCACACATTTCTCTGTATGGTAAAAACTGAGGAAACAGGTTAGTCTTTCCCCTTGTTAATCTATAGCTGATCATCCCTATATATTAGCTGTGCGCTAAGTGTAGTAACAGACTAGTCTGGTAATCAATCCAAATATATTCTTATTAGATACTCTCCTGGAGACTGTGCAAAAATATAACATCAACTGGAACTGCTGAAGCTGACAAACCATCTCCTTTGTTCTGATCATTCCAAAATGCTGCTCATACAAAGGTTATTATGAAAAACCAAAATAAAGTCAAAAAAAGACTAATTTCCTTGTTTATATATCAGTGTACGTACTCTCTACAAATCAGACAGTGTAATGATGGGACTGACCTGTAAGTGTGGGAGTGCAAACGGGCATGACGCATCACCTTCTTTCTGTGAGAGAAACCTTCTCCTGGAAACAGACAAGTCAGGCAGTGTGCATTTTAATTAAAATCACATCCTGGGCATTTAAGTTTTCAAAAATTATTAGTATGACAGAGGTTACCTTTTCTTGTGACTACTATTATTACTGTCAGACTGCCTGCTTCAAGTGGGGGGCTGAAGGTTACATATGGGATGGGGGAATGTAAAGTTAGTTGGAAGGGGTTAGTACACAGGGCCGTAGCCCTGGAATGCTCTTTGTTGGCTAGCATTCACTAGCTGTCTTGTCTACAGCTGTGCAAAAGACCCCTTAGGACATTATGCATAGCCCTCAGCAGTGACTACAGTGCTATAAACTGCAGGTGACTCCGGTCAAATCCAATTTCTCTTCCTGAACAGAGCACATACTATCACTGCTGTAAATTTCTTGCCAAGGTAAACAGGGATAACAACTTTATGGATTATTAGAGAGGTTTTCTTTCAAATTTATGCTTGAAATTGTTTTATTTTTAAAATAATTTTGCATGGTTCACATTCCTGCGCTTGTAATTGCAGCTAATGGAGCATGATGGAAGCTGACATTTGAGTGCATATAAATAGTCTTACCGGTGAAAAGATGAGCTATTTCACTCAGTAAGGGACCACACTTGTCTTTCATGTAGCAAACTTAGGACTCACAAAGAGGCTTTCTAGGAATGTCTTAATTTTTTTTCTCTATTCACACCAACATTTCTGTGATTCGTGAATGCTCATTTTACAAACACAGCTGTGCCACAAAGGGATGAAATGACCTTCCCAAGGCTGTACAAGAAGTTGTGGTATAGTCAGCAGTTGACTCACTCTCCTAAAACTCTATTCCATTCTATTGTATTATTCTTTGGCACCTAACTAACCCTTGAGCCTTGAAAAATCTTCCCCTCTGGAAACGAGCTTTGTTTCAGTTCTGCAGAGCACAACCAGTTTAAAAACAGAGGAGAAAAAAGGACATCTTTAGGGAAAAATATAAAAAAGGCGCAAGAAAAACAAATTATTTCATAGTTTAAAATTCCACTTTGAAGTGCATTTTGGTGATTATCAGATAAATCCCTAAGAACAGAATTGGAATGACACTATATATGTGCTTGAAGCAGCCCTCCCTTTAATGGATCTTTTGGAACTTGCTTAAGTTGCCATGAGAAGATCATTTTTATCATGCTGTATTGTAAATATTTTAGTACTAAAGTTGGCTTTTAATAAAATTAACTACAAGTTCAAAATGTTTAATGGACTCCATGGCAGTAAAATTAAGAAGAATGTCATTTTGTCTCCTTAATGTGCCCTCAAACATTCTTGCAATGAATTAGAACGTTGATTGTTATTTTTCAGCTCAGGACTTGGCAGGTGTGTAACGCGACTCCTGATAGCAGGACAGCAGATTACATTCTCCTGTAAAACCATTTCTAAGGGACTTGGCACAAAAACTGTTATTGCATGTCTGCAGGTGTTTAGTAATTGGATTAATGCAGAGCAGAAGGAATGTCTGATGCCCCAGCACTGAGAAACGCTGAGGAAAGACACATTCATTTCTAAGAGTAACCTGGAATGTATGATGACAGCCTGTTCACACACATAGAGCCAGATCTAAGCCTGCGAGTTTAAAATTAACTGCTGTGAGCAATCACCTTCCAGAGAAAAGTTTATCCAAACCTAAATACAATAACAGGAGCTCTGTAAGTAAGGGGGTAGGGAGCTTTGGGCTATGTTTTGATCCTATTCCAAAAGCAACTTGCATAACCTTAGCAAAAGTCTTTATATCATGCATATCATGGATCCCTAAAATCCTAGGTGTCTAATAAAAATGTCCTTGATAAACATAATAGTCTCTTGAAATTCTGTAAAGGTATAGAGAATATAATATAATCTCAGATCAAGGGCTTTCAAGGTAAATTGATGTTCTTTTAAGTATCTTGACCATGAATGAGAACGGCTTTTGTAATGGCCAGGGACCAAAGACATAAATCTTTTCATACTGATGAAAATATTAAACTAGGATGACCATTTAAACCAGTAAACACTAGAAATGAATTTCTGAAAGGGTCTCATTTTAGATCCTGTCAAGGTTCAGAGAAATGCTTGCATGTAGTCTTTGGTTTTGCTAAGTTCACATGCACAGCTTAAGGTTGTTCCTGAGAATTCATTTCAACATGGCTACTGTGTTAGAGAGCATCTCTTGCACATATAGCTTATGACTAACAGCAGAGGAATTTAGGTATAAAAACAGTTCTTTGTGTTATCCTCTGCTGGATAACCAGGACCCTTGAGATTCAACTCTCTGCTGTTGGGGCTCCTGGGAGGACAGAAATGATGCAAGTCCAATGAGGGCACTCTAGGAAGTATCATCTTTTTTTAACCTCTCACAGTTTTATTTTCCAGGTCCATACTGTGTTCTATTCATGTGAGGAAAGACAGGTACCAAAGTGACAGACCAGCGTGCTTTTTGGCTATCTGCCTCCTTAAGAAGCAGTACTAGCTAGATGCAGCTAGGAGAGACCACAGCCCGGTAGCCAAACTGTTGGCTTATTAGAAGAATGACCACAGTTTGGATGATGTTCATGCCTCACACTTATTGGGATTTCCCCAGTGCCTCTTCCAGACCATGCCTCACATGAAGATCTAAGTCCTTCTGGCTTTTGCTCCATCTCTCTGGCCTTCATGACAGAAGCTGAGGAGACAGGATGATTCCACATCATTGTATATCGATTGTTTAGAAACACAATTTCCTGAAAGGAACAATGGGTTGATTTCAAGATGAAGTAAAATTTGCAGTCTCCCTGTGAACTTACAGGCAAATAAGAATCCTAAGGGACAAGAATATGTTCTTAAAATTAAAATAAATATAGATCATTTTCTTTAGATCGCATTGCTTATGGAAGAGATGTATCTTCCTTGGGGAATTTAATCAAAATATCCTTGCATTTTGGGAATAATACTGAATTATTTTACCAGTTTTAATAGCTTAATCCTATGCAGTGTATGACATTTTACTAGGGATCAGGAATTTAGCTCTCTAAATAACCATGGGGCCAGTGGCAGCCCCACGGAGGTCATTGAGAACTGTGCGCTGACTTCCAAATGCAGCAGTCACAAATCACTCTTGCTGCAGTTAAAGCTGCCAAACAACTTCCATTATAACCTCATCTTTTACATGTGCATAACTTCCCCCAGCTTGATCTCTGTCAGAAGGCTTATTGTTGAGGACATGGCCAATAGAGGACTGACTGCATATGTAATAGAGCTCATATCGCACAGATAAATGCACATAAACAACATACTGCTTTAAAAGTTATTTAGGATGAAAAGTGAAGCTACTGAAAGTTAGGGAATGCCACATCACCATTACCTTCACAAAGGTATCTCTGCCTTAGTTTACATCCTTTCTGCATATTGCATGAGGAGGCCCTAGCTTGATGTGGGGAATGCTCAGCTTGTTTTTTTCCAGCTTTCAGATGTTTGACTTTGGAGCTCTAACACTCCTTGCTCATCAGCTTTTATGCATTTAATTTCCTATTTTTTTCAGATGAGGAAGACTGAAGAAAGAAAGTTGTGGTGAATCCACAAGTTTGGAGCATTGCATTCTTGTGGCACAGAACTGCTAATGCTGAATGATGATGCTCACCATAGAGGCTGACTGCAGGCTATTCCGAAAAGGAAAGTGAATATTATTTTACTGGCTCATGGAATAATAAAAGGAACTAGATCAACATCTAACACCCTGTCCCCCCCCCCCCAAAAAAAAAAGGGGATCATGTTTTTGTCTAACCTTTTCCAGCTTTACTCCTCAAAAGTTGATCAGTCCCTGAAAAACTTCAAACAATTCCAGACAAAGACTCTGAGGCACAGAGTTCCCTAGAGGTGAAGCAAAGGCTGTGTACTAGCAAAGCATCCCAACAGTGGGAACGAAAAGGGCTTAAGAAGTAAGTTTACACATTTCCCTTTTTTGTACCCTTCCGTATGCATTTACTTATGGCTTACTGCTGAACTTAGGAGAATGGGTTAGCTGGACTTGGTCTGACTGAATACACAGTCCTTATGTCCTTATATAAATCTGAAAATTAGAGAGCCCAGATTAAACCAGCTGCTTCAACTCTATTGTCAGTGGAGAGAGACAGGGTGATATATGGGTGGTTTGTCTGAGTTGCATTATAGAAGTACCTGTCTTTCTCCACTGACAAGAGAGGCACCTTGCATAAATCCAAGTTTGGCTTAGACTAGATCTATACTCTTAGACTGTTGAGCTAACTGAGCTGAATCCTATTCCAGCCCATAATATCAGGAAGGGTTCGTTTTGCATTGGTAGAGTGAAACAATATTGTCTCCTCTGAATGAAATGAAACTATTCAATAGAAAATTTATGCTCCTGAAACAACTTCTGCTGGCACAGTTACATTAGGCAAGGCTCACATCTCTTCACATAGCTATGCAAGAAAAGTCTGCAACCTAGTGATCAGATCCTGATACTTTTACTCACTGTGTTTAGAAGTGGTGTCTTTCTGTAGTCTCACTGATTTTAGTGACCATCCTGTGGGAGAAGACAGTGCTTCAGTGTAGCAAGGTTGATTCTCCTATCCTGTGTGTGCAATTTAGGGAAGAGAATTACAGGCAGTAATATTCATGAACATAATCATTCACCACCTTTGCTGTAAGAAGTTTATTAGTTCTCTTTTCACATAAATATTAGTATTAAAATAGAATGTCCTGACTGGAAGATGCTAGTAACACAGCAGACAGTCTGAGTCATTGCCCTATTCTATACCCAGGTTGTTTTTTCACATGGCGCCCAGACAGGATGAATGCAAATTATGAATTTTTTAAAAGCAATTTACTGCACAAGTGGCAGAAAAAACTCAGACTCCAAGGATATAGATTATTCAAGATCATTCTTTAATTGTATATGTGCTTTTTAAAAAGAAATATGGGAGAGATTGATTACCTGCTTGTGTTATACAGTTGCTGTCTGTGTTTTAAAGGAGTATTAACTGTGCTTAGGAATAGATCTTTGTATTGTTTTTAAAGAAGATTCAAATTCCTACCATGCCATTGTTTGCTTTAGTTTCTCTTCCTTTATTTTTTTTATTTAAAAAAATGCAGAAACATGCCGACTAGAAGTAGAGATGTGTTCAGACCTGTAACCTTACAGATTCAGGAATACTTCAAAGTTGAAACTGGTAGGATCTGATTACATTTCATCACAGAGGATAAATTTATGCCTGTAAGCCATAACCTTTGGTCAGTCTTCTCTGTCTCTTCCTATTGGCTAAGACATATAGTTGTGCTGTTCATCAGCCATGCAGTCACACTGAATACAATTCTTGCTGTTTTTTTTTCTTTTGTTTCATTGGCTACTTATATCTTCAACAAAGATGGGAGCTATCCAAATTGACTGTGTGCTTATATACAGAAGACAAGTCAAACTTATTTTATGATATCCACTGTGCTAATGCAAGGGATAGTGGATGCTCGTGTTGCTGTAATAACTGGAAAAAGAATGTAGAACAGGTGTTATTCACAAAGCAATAGAATCCAGAAGGTAAATGTTCAGCTTTATTGGCACTGCAGTTGGGCAGCCATGGTGCAGAACTCTGGGGCTACTTTTATATCAGTAAATAAAATAGGCCAGGGAGAAGCTTTGGCTTTATGGCCTGTTGACATGAGTAAGCTCAGGATCAGCCAGCTAAACTCTTTAACTCTATAAAAGTGTGGCTATCTCCAAACAGCCTGTTGATTTTTGGGTTAGCTAAGACCTGAAAACTGTGTCCAGGCATTATCTGGAAGAGTATTATTTTGGACCAAAACTGTACCGGAAAGTGTGCTAATAATTCAACATCATGGCCTGGCCCTGTTTAGTGTGCTACTATAGAAGTAGTCAAAGATGCCATGTGTTGCACAGAGCCAGAAACCAGTGCTTGCCACTCAGACACTGAGGTAGGCAGCAACGTCAAGAAGACAGCTAAATATAACCCTGGGTTCTGCAGTGATATATATCATTTTCCTTCTGTGCTGCAGAGCAGAATGAGCAGACAAACTTTCTGAAAAAATTTGGAAACAGATGTATGCTGTTTCTCCTACTCTCAAAAGTCTGGGAGGGGGCATTTGCTTTCTGTCATTCAAAAATGCTCCTTTTATCAACGGAAGAGCAGTGTGTGAACAATATATTACAAGCTTGTCATGAAAATTCAGCTTCTCAAAACCAAAACAATATGAAGCATTCTCTTTTCCCCAACTTATGAGAGTTTCAAATTTCAACCTGAATGAACAGTTCTGTTTCCCACCCAACCATATTTCTTGGACAACTCCTGTAAACCTGATACATGACCACTGCTCTTTACGGGAGCTCTTCAGATTTTCTGTACCAATCTATATCTGTATTCTATATAACGGCGTACACTGAAATAGATGCTTGTTCATATTGGGAGCCATGAAACTATGCAGGTCTGTCTTGTGTGCCTTTATTGTAGAGGTCACTAGATATTACATCTACCTTCTGCTTTTTTAACACATGATCACTGTACTGAATTATGATGGAGTGCTCGGTGCAGGCCAGCTGGTTTCACAGTGAAGAAACTAAAGCTCAGGTTCCTATTTCACCTGACTGGGCAAACTCCCTCTGGATCCCCTCCTCATTTTATGGTGAGAATGGGCCAAGATCTTCTGGCACAAACAAATTATTGTGAGAAGACACTGGAAAACAGACAAGTCCTTCAATTTGTTGTGAAAGACATAAGTACCTGAGTTGGCTTCAGGACAAGGCACCTCCAGCTTCTACCTATGAATCAGTGCACCCTAGGAAGGACTCAGTAATTTGGCTGCGAATTTCTTTCATTGCTGGCTAAAGCTAACCCAGTCACAGAGATGCTGGTGCCGATTATCTAAATTATCTGTCTACAATGAAGATAGTCTGTTTAGATTTGATTTCAGAAATCAGTTCTTGCCTTTGGGCTGAGAAGAATTTGGCTGCTGGTCTTTTGAGGTACCTGCAGTAAAACAGAGGATGTTGCAACCCAAATTACTGGCTCCAGTTCTTCCTTGAGAGGAGGGATCTTTCTGCTGGCTGATGATACTTATCCAAGGTGGGGTTAAAACTTTCTTGCATTCTTAGATGTGTAATGTGCCATCCTAACCAAAGGTAACTTATTGTTAAAAGTACAGCTTTCCTGGCAAGCGGTGCACAAAAAAAGCAAGGCACAGCTGGTGCTGAATAAGGCTTCTCCACACTTTTGCAAAACACAGACTGCAGCCCAAGATGAAGCCACTAGAAAACCTCAGAGCAGGCAAGATACACAAGACTGTATAGCCAATGATAACAGGAAAGTTTAACACTAGATCAACACAAGTATAATTAGCTGTTTCAAGTGGAGACATTATTCTTCATTTCCTGCCCTCAGCTTGTTGCTCTGAACTGTTAAACAATAGCTGTGTTTCATGCAGGAAGGGTAGTATTTCAGAGGCTGGTGAAATGGCTCTCCTGCGGGACCAGATCCAAAGGCAGATAGATTCACTGCGAGTGTCACTAGGCTGCTCCAGGTGGGCCAGAACAACCTGACAAACACAGAAATGGTGGAGAAAGGTGGCTAAGTTGGCAACCAAAAAGACATTAGCATTATTTCAGCAGCATTTGTATTCACTTGGTTTCAGTTCTTTTGCCTCACATAGGCTTCATATCTACTGGACTAAAACATGACCAAAGAATCCTCTTCCTTTTTTTGGTGAGTTGCAGATTACTAATATGAGGACAGATTTTACATTTTTTTGCCTACTAGTCTGTGTGGGCAATTCTTTTTTCTCCTCACTCTGCCAGTCTCCTTCATCCATCTCCCACCTTTCAGTCATAGTTTTTCAACCATATTTCTTTCACTGCTGTGTTTTCTGCTTTCTACCAAGTTTCAGATGCACTGAGCCTTCTTTCTGTGGACCCAGACCTCTTCCAGTCCCAGCAGGCCTTGGCAAGGATTACTAGCCTTTGGAGGCAGGCTGGCCACGATCTAATTCAAATTCCTGGGGTAACAGGCAATCAGGAGCAGCTAGATCCAGGGAAAAGCTGCCCTCTTTCTTCTGATGATAGTTTGTTCTGCAAGTTTTGGCAGAATCTGAACTCAATATTCAATAATGAGTCTAATGCGAATGCAGTGATTTTGGGTCTTCCTCCAGGTTCACACCCACTCTGCAAAACCAGCAGTGCCTGGCATCACTCTGTGAGGTAGGAAAAACAGTTGGGAAATGTCAGGATGAAAAGTTTATATAATGATACCAATCATTAGATGCTTTGTATAGTATATGTGCAGACTGTAGTTATGCACATGTGTGTCTAATCCTTTTGGCTTAACATAGTAAACATTTGATTATTCCAGCTGTGCCAAACTTTCTGCCATTTTAAAGCCTAGGGAAATTCAGGTTAGATGCTCCAAACACTTAGAAGTTATTTGAATGTATACATGCTATCACTGAGACAAATTTTGTCGATCTGCATATGCAAACAACATGACAGGCAAAAAGGATTAGACATAATTATATGGAATTATATTCTTTTGCTCATACTCTATGCCTTTATTTGTTCTTGAATGTCTTATAAAAAAACCACACACACACACACACACACACACACAAAGAAACAAACATGTACACTATACATAAGAACCTGGCAATCTCCCAAACCACAGTCTAGCATTTGGCAAAACTATCAGATAAGACTGAACAGAAAAACTACAATGTGATGATGAGCTAATTTTGGAGACAAGATGTACTAGGATGACAAGATCTACTACTAGATGTAATAGGGCTCTGAGACGGTAAGTTCAATTCTTCCTTCTGCTACAGGTTTCATGTTTTATAGTGAGTCATTTCTGAGTCCCATGCCTCACTTTCCCTATTCTAAATAGTAGAATAAAACTTTTTTTTTTTTTACCATATTTTAATTAGCTTCACTCTTTTAATATAAATAACTCTTCAAGGCAGAAAATAAGCAGAATGAGACCTTATTTGTAACAAGAGTTTCTAGTGCACACTATTCTCTGATAAATAATAGCATGTTCATGCATTCAGGTGGTACGTATGAAGCATTTTTCTGCAGAGGTGTTTTTGTTTTTTGTTATACATAACAGTAGGTCACTCTTTCCTTGTGCCAAACATTTTATCTTGTCCTCCTTTTAAAAAATATACAAATGGCAGAATGGAAGGGTTGCATGGATGGTGTGGCCTGGGATAGATAGGACAGGAAGATTGTGAAGAAGCTGTGGAAGATATATAAATGGCTGGGGAGTGTGTGTAAAGACTTTCTCTGCAATCTTTAATCTTTAAGTAACATTAAACTGTCTGCCTTAGGTCTTCTTCAGCTGTATCACTCTACACAACAGATGTCGATCCCGTGAATCTTTCAAGTGAAGACATTTCGTGATTCACAGAAAATTTATGATTAAAAGATGGTATAAAGATGAGAAACCACCCGCCATTATGAGCCATGATGAACATGTGTGCAAAGTTATTGCAAAAGACACTCTGCATTCTACTCCCAGAAAAGGGAAAAAATGTTCCCTTTGGTTGGGTAAAATGTATAAATTAAGTAAAGATGGCCCTCTCCTACTGTTTGAGTCTTTCATATCAGTTTACAAGCAGTAAAATCATAAGAGCTCAGCAATGAGTACAACATTACTTCTACTCATCTGTCAATTTCAAGAAATTGGGGTATATAATTTGTTGAGTAATCCTTTGAATTTCCCTTTAAAAAAGAAATGTGGTATCACTTGATGTACCTCTCTATGACTTTTCAAACTGTAAACAACTCTCAGTGCCTAGCTCTGTTTGGCTATCTGAAATGATAAGGCAGATATTTGAATTAACAAAGAGTTTGTTTAAAACGGCTGTTTTTATCTAATGAATGCTATGGTTCTTCCCCCTCCTGAGGATGTATGGAAAAGGCATAGAAATGGTAAAATTTTCATGGTGTTACTGGTTTCACTGGGAGAAAGAAGAAAAAAATGCCATGTGAATTAAGTAACTGCCAAATTGAAGAAAATTGCACAATTCTGACTATTCATAGCCATTTCACAGAACAAGAAAACTTAAAAAGTTTTGCTGTGCATTAGAAAATAGAGATAAAATACCACTTTGCAAATTTTATCTTCTTTTTTTCCCCCAAGCTCTCGCTAAATTAGATATTGTCAAAATGCCAAGAATTTTTTAGCAAATTGAAATCTGACAGCAAATATTCGCAACACGTGTGTCAGGGAGCAGCGAGGGCCAGCTGCTCCCGAAGGGACCGGGAACCCAGTAGTGCTTCCCAGCACGGCAGAGGCCTGGCCAGGCAGGAGCAGGGGCTGGAGCTGGTAGCGCTGCGGTATTGCGAGGCAGTGACTGATGGCGTGGACACTGTGATTTTAATTTTTGAGTTAACTTTGGTCTTTATCGCTCTTATTATACTGACATTTTCAGTTGAGGTTACTTCTTTTCTTATTCTGAAATATTTTCTTAATCCTACTGTAAAGTACTGGCATAACTTGTAGGATGGATAAGAGTGCTTTGCACTTCATTGATGGACGAATTATAGAATACAATGAGCTTGGATGCAAATACTGAGCCTATCTCTCTGCTAAATACTAAATAAAGCGCAGGCACAGACCAAAACTGTTGCCCAGTTTTGGCTCAGCCATGTAGCAGTCTCCCCAAAAAGTCCGAACCTCGTGGCAGGGACAGCTCCCAACAGGCAGTTCAGGTGGGGACACCTAGTTTTGGGGGGCACACGAGTGTCACTGCAGGGACGCAAGACATGTTACGTTGTTTGGCCTCAGGCACAGGAAATACTGCATATCCCATTTTATCTACTAGTACAGCTATAGTTTGAGAGCTTTGCGATAATCTTCTTTTGCTAGAAACCTTATGGGCTTGTTCCTCAGCTGTTCTGATGGACCTCATTGACAGAGTAGCTTAAAGGTTTGTCAGATACTCGGTCTTATCCAAAGACCCGGGAAAGGTTAGTGGGAATTTTATATTTGGGCTTTTTTTTTTTCTGAAATAAATGAGGAAGATTAACTTCACCTGAAGTTAGCCATCTACAGACTATAACATCTACTCTGAACTCGTCATCTTTTCAGTCAGTGGGAAAAGACAGGTGCGTCCAAACTAAAAATAGTCAACTGTTCACTACAGCATGGCAACACTAAGTTATTATATTCTATAATAAAAAAGAAGAGTGAAAAACAGAGGAGCTCTTTACACTTCAAAACCTTCTTTTAATAAAGCTGCTGTGCACATCTTGAAGTTCATATGTTTCATATTCCTATAAAGGGTGTCCTTGACGTGATGGCCCCAGGCACTTCTGAATATGCTGCAGTTTTATTCTGTGTGGATATGCTACTTTTTAGTGGCAGTTAGCGTTATGCCCTTGAATGAAAAGAGAACAACCAAACTACAGACCTTGCCTGGAACAGAGATTAGGAACGCTAAAATGTTGTCAGACCTTGGCTACAGTGAAGGAAGAAGATTATCTCTATGGTAAGGAATTATCATGATGTCCTCTTCTGTTCCACTGATAAGCTTAAGTGAGGAACCGGTTAAGGACATTTTTATTCCATTTAAGACTTCTTGTAATAATTTCTGTAGCCTTTTTGGATAAGTTGCAATATTAAAATATAGCTGTTTATCAGTTAAGGGAACAGATCTTTCTTTCCTTTTTTTCTTTTTTCTTTTTTTCTTTTTTTTCCTTTGGATACTCTAGAAGCATTTTCTCAGGTATCCTTGTCAGGCATTTTTAAGATAGTGCAGAATTTGCTTGATCATGTTCCAACATGATTGTTAAAAGAATGCCTGCCTTTTCTTGGTCATGCTATCCTGAGAATTGTGAATTGCTCTCCTGGATCTGGGATGGTTCCAAAATAATTTAAACTGGGCTACAATCATTCTTTTGTTAGAAAAGATGTCTTTGTCCATGGATGATTTGTTTAATAGCCAACCAGTTCATAATTTACACATTTCCGTTAACAAGATGGAAAAAGTAGTTTAAAGTTCAGTCTGGTTTTTATATACGTTGTAGTACAGATCTGGGAGACCTAGCTTTTGTCATTGTCCCTCGGCGTTGCTTATAGTGTGACTTTTTGTTCTGTCTTGAGCTGTCTCCTTCTTGGTAGTTTACCTTTTGGCAGCAATACGTTGAAGAACTTAAATATCTGTTTACTTTTATGCACAATCCTTTTCTAATAGCTGTTACTGTGCTTGCCCTTCTATGGAAAGCAAGATGATACTAGTGTCTTCTTAGTGAAAGGACAGTATTAATTCTTAACGCAAATATTAGTCTTAGCAATTAAGTTTCAAAAAATCATCAACATGATTGTCAGGAAATGAGTAACTTAGAAAACTATAGGTGAAACATTGCAACACGAAACCCTAAGATATCTGTTAATTCTGATCCATTTTGCATGAAAATCAATGACACTGAGATTCCCTAAGTTTTCTGTAAGGTAGGTAGAGAGAAATGAACACTTTCAGGGAGTTATTCGTCATTAGGTGAGTCATAGACTGAAAGTACCCATTTCTTTCCATTGTCTCATGAAGGGAAAAGGCTCCCTAACGTAGAATAGACCATTGCTTAGTTCAGCTAGATTAGTCTGGGAGGGCTCCTCTGGCAATAAACTCCAAGTGAAATAATTGGGGCTTCTTAGAGTTAGGAAGGCCAGCCTGTTGAATGCCAGTGTCAAGGCCAGGGTTTTATTTAGCATCTTTGCTTGATGAGCGCTGGTGATCTATAAGTCTTTTATAATTTCTTAGAGATTGACACAGGATTGCCAACTCTTACAATTTTTTTTATTTTTTTTATGTGGGTATGGTGATCTTTGGTAGTTTCTCATTTCCCTCATTGCTGAATTATATGATATGTAAATATGCCAGAATTCATTAAAAAAAAAAAAAAAAGAAGAAGCAGCAGCTTTTTCTAGCCTTCAGGACAGCATAAAAGAAGCTGTGAAATAGAAACCATATTTAAGTAGTAAAGTTGTGATACTTAATGTTTTGGAATAGTTATGGGGCCTGAATTATTACAGCCCCATCATAGTTTCAATCTTCTGAGAAGCACTCCTACTCTTAAGATAAATACATATTTTAAAAGTGAAATCTCTCTTCTATTAGTGAACCTACTGAACTATTTATTGGGGAAAAGTTTAGCTAAGTTTCAGGAAAAAATCCTAATGTATATGGAGGAAACAGAAAATATCCTTCCAATAGTCTCCATACCAACAGTCTAATGGTGGGGAGAGTTTCACTGAGAGTTTAAAGCTTTGTGTGAACTTGCTGTTAGAGGCTGTGAGCTACCTTCCAGCTCTTTCAGTATCAGTTGGAAACGAAAAAAAAAACCTTTATGAAAGATTAAAATAGTGTGCTGATGTCTTAATATTTCATATATCACACCAGTCTTTCATGGAGGGACTTTTCTAGTTATATGAGAAAAATAATTTCTTAAAACCTCTCCAAAAATCATAAAAAAAGTTTTAAAATAGTATAAAACAATTGTAAAAATGGCAAAAATGGTTTATACTTATTCACTGCTTTAAAGAACATTAGTTTAGCAAGGACTGGATAAGGAAGGAAGAAAGAAATAATAACACGAAAACAAAACACTTCATTTGAAAAGGTGAGTTCCCCTAATGCAGATTATGGTAAGTCTGACTAAAACCTTGATATGGTGAAATTGCAAACATCTGGAATCCTCAAAATCAGTAGGAAATTATTTTAACACTGAATATGGGATTCATTTGCTCAAATTTAGACATCTACAAAGTAAACATCTAAGCCTGAACTGGTTTTCCAGGCTCTAGGTAATCAATAAAGATAAACAGGCTCTTGCAGAGTACAATTCATCCCCATTCTAAAGCAGACATCTGAAATGGGCCAGATGAATTACTCCCAGAAAATGTTTATTTTTCATTGTTGAACACAAAGACAGACATGACTGACTGCCTTGGATGTGCAGCGTAGTCTAAAGTTAGGCAAGACACCTTCAGTACCTTCAGAACTATAATAGCATGTGTGTGAATATGTAGATTGTCTACTCCAAATTCTGCTATGGAAAACAGCTGCACCATTGCATTTCCTTAAGGTTAGCTTGGTTGCCTTGAAATCTGTGCATGTATGTTCATGCATACATGTATCTACTTGTGTGCACATGCAGGAATGTATAGTCTCCATCAGGACTACCATGTTACATAATATCAGAAATAATATTCTCGATAACCTGACTCTATAATGTCACATACAAAAACCAATCATGTTACTCAGACAGGATTTTCAAATTAATGCTATGGAGTTAATCAAGAAAATTAATAGCACTGGGGTGGAAAGTTCTTTAACTCTTTTGTCAGCCTGAGCTCCAAATGAGTGCCACATCATCTCTCCCAACTCATTCCTACATGTGTTTGGAAATTAAAAGGAGATGAGTTCTGCACCATGTCCAGAAGGTTAGTGAGGTTTAGAGCATCAAATGATAACTTCACTATAAACATCTTCTGATCCACAACATACAAGGTAAAATGTGGAATTATTTAACCAGTTTAATTCACTGATTATAAAATTATGAGAACCATCCTATGAGAAATGGGCTCATGGAGGTAAGTGGTTGCTTAGCTGTTAGGCAGTGCTTAACAAAACGTGAGATATTTGAGGTTCTGCAATCTGTGTGAAACTCTTTAATAAGCAGTCAAATGCTTAGCTTCCATTTTGTTTGCATAAAATCTACTTGGGAAGTGGTGAAGACAATGCTAAGTGCAGTGCTCACATTACAAAGACAAAGCTTGGCTTGTGTCATATGGCATAGATGAAAAATAGTTCTTGTGACAGTCATTTCTGTCTAAGACCACCATCTTACAAACCCCTATAGCAAGTGCTGAAGCATTTCCCATAAGGGGAGCTGATGCAATCCTTAGCATCTCTCCTAGTTGTTTCTAACACACTAGTATTTTATAACAATATTCTCTTGAATTTCAGCCAGTATCCCTAATCTATTTTAAACAATTTCTTTCATTCTATTGCACCCACCAGGATGAATGTCTATGGGTATCAGATTGCCTTCATGCCTCCTTCTTCATGTCCTCATGACACACAGGACATGATCCAGTTTAAGGTCAACAGTGTCTATAACCATGCTATAGTATCTGAGATCCCATTAGTGCTATTGGAGAACTAAGGCTGAACTCAATTGCCTAAACCTAAGCATCTAGCATCATTTAAAATGCCCTGGGTTATCTAGGACAACTGGACAGGGCTGGAAGGTATGACACAAGCCCTTTGGGGAATTGAAGCCTGTTGGATCACTGGAGGCTTGACAGGACACCTTAAGGCTAATCAATATGTAGTTGATGCCTGTATGTAGGCAACTAACCTTGAGCCCTTGCTGTATGGGATGTTGTTCACAAACATATAAGTTACATCTATATAGGTTGTCTTATGGATAGTATACAGCATATAATATGTACCTAGGATACAGGCTATATGTATTTGCCACCATTCTCATAGTCCAGCTTGGGCTAGAAGTGGTGGAATTTGAGCCAAGCATGGATCTGTAGCCCAGGGATTGAAATCAATCAGGCAGGAGTTCTGGGTATGGCCTAAATGTTATAGAGGTTGAGAGAATGATTTTTCACTGACCTTGCTATGCTTTGGATCAGGCCATCTGTGCATGAAATAGCTTCCAGGATCAGACCTATCATGACTTTAATGTTCACTGCAGATTTAATGAAACTGCTTCAGCAACATAAACTTGACTGTAAAATAAAGATTTTAAATCAGCATTCGTTCCTTGCAGTGTTTTATGCATATGATCCACTTATAAACTTTCATTAAGGAAGCTGGGTTAAAGCAGTGAGCCCTAGTTTTTATAAGCTTTGTCTCCTTCAAATCTTATAAAAATAAATTTAAGTAGCTTACATATCCCTAAATAAACTATAACAATAGTAGAGCACAGTTCAGTTAATTTAGTGTGGTAGAAAAAATTTCCTTGCTGGTTTTGAAAATGTTAGAGATTTGCCGGATATATCATTACCACCAAGTTGGTACTGACTTGTGGAGGCTATAAAACAAATAAAGTCATTAAAAATAATTTGAACAAAAGGGGTAACTTGATATCATAATGCCATCCACATTTGGTTAAAATGACTTATTTTAAAGCTCTCTTTCATCTTACTAAACAGATTTCCAAAGTTAAAAAAAATGTGATTAATAAATTATCCTCCATAAATCTTATGATAACTATGATAGTCTTTGGAGAATTATGAAGCCACATCTGGAAAAAGTATTTTACTGCCTGTAAAACAGCATGCCATGTATTTTACTAGTGCACATTAGTAAGTAAAATACGGTATATAATTTTTGCATTCATCAGTGTGAGTGCAAAACACATCATTTTCTCCTCCCCAAAACTCTTAGATTTATTTCACAGTAAAGGTTTCTTGTAAAGTTTATAAGGAGCTTGTTTTCTATTATTCATACAGAGATATTTCTCCATTATATTAGCTGTAATTTACAAGATGAACTGGAGAGTACCTAGCATCGGAACAGAAGTAAGTAAACAGTAAGAGTAATAGGGTTCATTTGTTATTATTATTGCGCCAAGGCTTAAATGAGCAAGGCCAAGCCACCGAATAAATGCCAAAGCACTAATCAAAAGAGAAAGCAAATAAGTTAATTTTCTGCCATGTAATCCAACAATAGCTATTACGTTATTCTTTTTCATTAATGACATTTTAAAATATATAGATTTGAGTTGCAAGTCATTCAAGATGAGTGGCTGTAATATTTCTGGAATTAAAAACTTGATTAAACTTAAGTATTTCTTAAATAAAATGAGCAATGTTCTTTTAGAGCCAAGTATGTCCCAGGGAAATATAAAACCCTTTCTATTTCCAAGCAGATGTTTGCAATAAGAAATGGATGGTGAGCGAAAGGGAAGAACACCATTAAGCTAAGGTAACCCCTAAAGATTTTTATATAGTTCTGCAATCATATAAGCTCCATCAGTGATAAATATCACAATAGTAGTTGTAATGTACCTGGTTTTATTTATGTGTAGATCCTTGAATGTGCTTTACCTCAAGTAATATAATTCACTTAATGACCATAGAAAAGCTATATTTTAATGTAAATGAAAGCAACATAACTTTTTTAACCTGAAAAGGTTCTTTCTCTAAAGATAATTTGCAATAAATCTGAACAATAACATCTGTAAACCTATGTTTTGTTTTTAGAATATAAATAAGTAAAAATTCCTGGCTAAACACTTACTAATGTATGAGGATTAGATTCTGATATTCTTCTTTATTACAAGTGATATTTTGCATAATCTCAAAATTATTATAGTTGTTTGTATAACGTTATTCAGTGTGAGAATGTGGATCATATTCTGGTTGCAAAATTCAGATAACAAAATCTAAATCTCTTCTCTTCTGCTTTGAAATGGCTGTTATTTTGTAGTATTATATTGCTGATTGTAGCTTATTTTTTGAATATTCAAAACTGAAATGGGCTTGCACCTATTGATGCTTGTTGCCTTTACCTAAGGCAAAGACTTTGATTGGTTGTGTGATTTTTATAGAGGATAATGAATAATTCCAGGATCTCTTCACAGCTATTATGATGCTGTTACAGAAAGAGTTGTCTAATGTCAAAATCAGGTGTCCTCAGACAGACTACTGACTGAAAGTCAGCATTGATTTAGGAAATGAACATTCAGATATCATGACCCTATGTGTAGAAGCTATGCACGTAAATAGACTGGTGCAGTGCAAAGCATGTGCAACAAATCCACGCTTGAATAGCATGGAGGTATATCTATCTTAGCTTCATTCATGCAAAGTCATCTCAAAGTGAATGCAACCCACTTGGAAAGACAACTACAGAATATGCATAAGCTGGTCACATAACTTGCTGTATGAATTCCAGTGTGTAAAGTGTCTTGAAAAAACAGCAGTGTGAAAAAAGATTACTCTGTATCAAAAGCCTCTCTCCTTACTAACAAGGTGGAGCACATGCATACTCTGCAAACTCTGGGTCACATATAAGAACACGAAATCAAATGCACAAACCAGCCAGGAAGCATTAATTGTAGAAAAGGCTCTAGGGACTACAGGGAAGCACAAAACCTACACATTGCTCTTTGATGCTACTGCAAAAAAGACACATCTCATCTGGGAGTGTGATAACAGGAGTGTTGCCTGTGAGACAAAGGAGATAATTATTGCTTTCTACTCAGCACTAGGGAAATCTCAGATGGAGTACTCTGCCTAGTTTCAGCACCACACTTTAAGAAAAATGTTGACATATTGGAGAGAGTCCAAAGGTGAGCAAAAAACCAAGGGATTAGGAAAACATGACCTGTGAGGAAATACTAAAAGAACCGTTTTTTTAAAAGAGAAGATTGGAGTTGAGTGGAGTGGGACATGAACTGGTGACATGATAAGATATGTAAAAGACCTCAGAAGAGAATGATTATGAGCTATTTTCCATGCCTTTCATGAGTAGGATAAGAAAAAAACTGACAATCTGGAAAAGGGAAAATTCTAATTGGATATTAGAAAAACTTTCAAACTAATGGAATAGTTAAGCCCTAGTAAATGTTTAACTAATAAAATTTTTGAAAGTCCATAAAGCTGTGAGCTCAGTGCATTAACTCATGTAAGTACCAACACTTACTGAGGAAGGGTTATAGAAGATGGCCTTCTGAGTGGCCTATGCTGATTTTATTTACCTAAATTTCTTCTGTCAATACAGTTCAAAAAGATGTTCATATTTACTTCTTTCCAGAACTACCATGTGAGGAGTCACTGACCTTTGAAAATTTATAATTTTTAGTATAAAAAATAGTAAATGGGAGATATTTGAAAATTCTTTTCTGTGATATCTGCTTCTAATTTATTTTTTAGCCAGTAACAAACTGGCAGCAATTGTATGAACTTTAAATATTTGTAAACAATATTCCTATATTGTTAGTCTTATTTCTTATACATCCTTTCCCTTTAATGGACTAACTCCAGTTGTGAGAAGTTGTTTTAAGATGAAATAAAGTTGCTTTGTTCTGTTCCTGATGTGTCTGTGTTTGGGTGAAGGAACAAAAGATTCCACACACATGTACACTGGACTGCTTTATAGTGATAGTCTTGCAGCAATATAAAAGCATACAGAACTGAGTTTGGTGGAAGTGATAATTCCCTCAGCGTCTGAACAGCATGTCTGTTCTTGGCATTGACCACCAAATCTTTGAAATATGGAACAACTGTATATGGAATATGTTCAGTCAAATTATCCACTTATTTGCCTATTTCTTGTAAATTTGTGAGTAAATTAGACATCATTCAGTAACAAAACAATTACTATGTTCTCACATTCTCTTTCATAATTGCGAAGAGACTACCTGCTAATTTTACTTCTTTGCAAGCAGCACTGATAGCCAAATGTAGGAGCTTAGATTCTTCTTTTAATAACGTCTCTCTTAGTCACTTAACTTAGGAATAACTGGTTGCCATAGGTCCATTTATAGTCAGTAAAGAAAGACGTGTGCTTCCAGAGAGCAAGTCATATCTTCATATGGGCTGAACGGCTTTCCAGAGGTCCCTGTCTCTCTCCACTAATTATGGATGATTAGCTACTAACTCAGGAGGTTCAGTCAAATGCTGAAGTTTACACCATGCAATGGATGACCACATATACCTAAACTAGTTCCTTCCCGGGTTTCTGATATAGCCTGGTTCTACTGTGCTTCAATTCATTGCTCTCTAAAACAGAGAACACTTGAAGTGCTCAAAAGCTAATTAATACCAAGACAAGGTGAAGAATATCCAAGACATGGGTGACAAATACGTTTCACAGGTCATGACCATGGGAGTCTCACATGACTCTGTATTTGCTCTGTGAAAGCTGCTCTCCAGATGGGAGGAGCATCAGGAAGTGGCTGTCACCTCAAGGATTTCAAGAGGGAATGAGGATGGAAACCTTTTCTCTGTTACGACTCATCTTGGGGAGAGACAAATAGTTTCTTCAAGAGACACTCTGACCAAAGGCCAATTCTGAAACAGAATAAAAGGGATATATGCCTGGTGGCTACAGAAGGGAGATACCACTGGTGAAGGGCAGAAGCACAAGGGAGCCACAGAACAGATATGCAGAACTAGCTGGGGGAACCCTTCATTCAACCCATCATAATATTAAACTCATTTACTTTCCAAAACACATTCAACTCCATCCAAACTATCTATTGAGTGTGGTCCTTGAATTGAACTAACTGCTGTGCTGTGCTGAAAGTTGTTTAAGAGAGTGTTGGTTGGTCACAGTGAAAGGGGTGCCAGCAACCAGTCTAACACTTTTAACAGTACAGATGATTGAGTTCCAGGCCCCAGCGATGTTCCCTGTTTAATTTCCTGGTATGAATGAAGTCAGCATGTCCTGAGTTAATAAGGGCTGGCAATTAAGACTGCAACTCTATCTCTTCAAAAGCATCTGTTCAAATTCAGAGCACAGTGTTCTGGATGCCTGGAAGAAAAGTTTGCTAATTTCTCCATCACGTCTCCTCCTGAAGAGCAGAATGGACATCCCTCCAGTGTAAAACACAGGGCCTGCCTACCTGTGATTAAGAGGGTTCCTCTTTACATCAAGCTATAGAATCATAGGTCATAATCTTGCTGTACTTTTTGGTGTCTATCTGTGAATGGTGACAGTGGTCCTGCAGTGCAGATAGTTGTTGTGAGGGTACATATACAACGGCCCGCGACAGTTAGATGCTATTGTGAAGTGTTCTGTTACAACCAAGACAGAGAGACTGTGAGATGCCACAGCTTTAAATAAAGATAGATGCACATAGGTATCTCTTAATTGGAGAGCCACTGCTAATTTGAACAGAGCTTGTGTGCTTAGGAAGACTTAAGGGAATTTGTCACTTCTTTGTTTGTTTGCTTCTTTTAGGCAACATCATTTACCTTTTCCTCAGTTTGCCTCTTCTGGTTGAAATCAAGATGTTAATAATGTTCCTTACAAAATATGTATTAAGTGATTTTCCCCCATTTGATGTGTATTTTAAAATCTATATTCCTAGGTTGCAAGGAGTTCTGCTCTAAATATCCTAAATAAAATGTTGTTGGGTTTCTGCTGTCATTCAACCATAGAAAAAGGATTCTAGAGAGATAGCAGACATGACACTGAAAAATATTGATGGTACTGATCCTCTGGTTAGTCTAAAAAGTTCTTCTGTGTTTAACTTTCCCATCTCTCTGCACAGAAAATCATAACATATCTCTAGGCTTGTAAAACTCCTGGAACTCAAGAGACAGCTAGTGCCATTGATTTGATGATGTGTGAGACTCAAAACCTGACATTTTTCTAACATAACAAGATGGATAATTTAGGCTTTTTGTCCTTAATTTCCACATTCTTATAAACACAAAAATGATTTGTTTAAATAGTATTGTTACAAAATACATTGCAAGCTCTTTCAAAGTGTATTTTCTGGAGGAGCCATGTGGGGCAATTGCTTTTGTCAGAAATGCCTCTTTAATTTTGAATTTGAAAAATCAAGAACTATAACGATGATGGGTCACAACCATGGGTGAAACTTCTGGGATCATCACAGGCCAAGACAGCTACAGGGAGTTTAACCAGAGTAATTTGCTCAGCTGTCACTTCCTAGCCTGGACTACCAAAGAGGTGAGTTTACCATTCACTATTAGTTCAATGAAATCATAAAAGCAAAAAGTGATTGTTACTACTTAAGAACCAGGACCTTTAAAAGAGTAATGTTATCAAATGAAAGCCCAGAATTCTTGGTATTCATTTTGAGGCTGGAATTGTTTTCCTACTCTCTCCTCTAGAAAATGTTGCAAGAATTTTTTTTATTTTGAATTACCTACAAAACTGAACTAAAATGCTGTGAAGGTATGTATATGTGTATTGCCAGATTATTTTGTCTGTTTTGAACTCCAGGAGAATCTCTTTTAAGTTGGAATCTCAGAAAAACCTTTATGGTTCCTTCAGTGCACCAGAACACCAGCACTTCTCTAGATAAAGAAATATGAAATCACTGCATTTTATTTTTGTAGCAACCATAATTGTGGGATGTAATGTGTGAGTTATGATTAGAAGATATATATATATATTTATATATAAACCATTAAAATAGACATTAACATAGATTTACTGAAAAATTATGGACAAATTTACAAAGAAACAAAATACATTTTCCTTCTAAAAGTCTTACATGATTTTTGTATTTTGAGGGAAAAGAAAAAAGGATGAGAATACAGAAAAAAGGGAGAATAAAGAAAAAAAGGAAGAAAAGTCTTAAAGATTGAAGGTGAATAATATTTCAAAGTAGTAAAAGTGACTGAGGAAATGCTAACCACTCAGCTCCAAAACATAACATGAACAAATGCCTTAAACACTGTCACAATTCACAGAAAGCAGAGCATGGAGGTTACATTAGTGATGCTAAAAGATGTCTCCTACTGGCCATGGCCACAGAAAAGCTCTCAGTGCTCAATGAGCAGGACCTCTCTTCTGCTACAGTGAACCTTGAGATTCCCTTGGGGTCCAGCAAGAGAAACAGCTCCAACTGCTTCTCTATGACTCCTCAGAGTGCAAATGATCCTCCCCACCTCAAAGGCAGTAGGCTTAATGGGGTGCACTGATTTTTCTTCTCTTGATGTAACAAAATTGGATAGGTTGGACAGGCTGGCAGCAATGTGTTGATGACATTCAGCTTTACATGTCACTCCCACTGATACTATTACCAGGACATTGTCTCCAAATCAAGCAGCCCAATTGAAAATACTACTACTACTAGTGCTACTAGTGCTACTACTACTACTACTACTACTACTACTATAGTATTCTAGTGGCCTGGGGGGAGGGGAGGGGTGTCTCACATCTTGCAATGGCAATGTAGTCAGTTTGCTTAATTAAAAAATGTCTGTTTATTTTCTGAGGAAATTGCACTCCTTCCTCCTGGGAGGAGGAGAAGGAGAGGTGTCGGTGATCTGCATCCTTGTAACCTTATTGAAGGTTTCATTTGAAACTGAGGGAGGCAAAATTTCCAGCTGGCACAGCATACAGCTGCACCTTACTGAGGTCAGAGATAACATGATTACTCCAAATTTATGTTACAAATCCTCTAGTGGCCATCAGTCAGATGCAGAGCTGGCTTAGGCTTTGATTTTATTTTTTAATCACCTTCCAGATACATAGAAAATTAAACTGCAGTCCATGAACACTCTCTAATCAGCCTCAGGTGTCTGGGGCAAAGCTGCTCTCACAGTCCGGGAGGACAGCTTTAGAAACATCCCAAAGTCTTCCTCTTTAAGACAGTCTTTCCACTATAAAGGACATCACCTTTTTTTATTCCTAAACCCCACACTGTCCCCACTTCCCTGATTCTGATCTCAAGCAGAGTTTTAATGCTACAAAATGAGAAGTGCTGGAGGCTTTGTGAACTCCTGTGAGGACCTTTCTGTTCAAGATGTGTGACTTGCAAACTTTGCAGCAATGACAGGCAAGTTAAAACTCTAAAATAAATAGACAGACAGACTTTTACTGCCAAAAATATTAGAAAAGACCATTATTTAATGCAGTAATTCAAAGTAGCTGTAACACTGAGATAGGATTATAAAGTAATTCCTAAAGTTGTCTGGCAGAAATTTAGCTATACAACTTGTTCACACCATTAAAGGGTAAAATTTCCATTACACCAATAAGGAAATGGTGTAATGTCTATCTTGAAATAGGAAAAATAGCATGACAGCCATCCTGACAGCTGACAAACAAGGATTTGGACAGGAACCATCAGCACTATAACTATGCTGCTGAAGCTTGGAGAGATAAGCTAAGTCTCTCTCTTTCTCTGAGACAAAGAAAAGCGTATTTCCTTGTCAGGCACAGGGATGGATCTTCGAAGCTCACTCATCCCGTTATGCTGAGAGAACATATGAGCAGAGTACAGGAGGTGAGATGCAGGGAGTGCTTTGCATTTCATTTCCCTAAAAGTCTATGTAGTAAAATTTATTTAATGTCCTTGATTATGCAAATTTTACATAGGTGAAGTATTTTACCTGGCTTCAAGTACACTGGTTGTCTTTGTCATGAGAAGGTGCTTCAGTTTCTACATTGGCTGAGCAGTTTTCCTGCTATTTGTTGCGCAGTGTTACATTAGGCTTACACCTCTTCTCTTCTCTTCTCTTCTCTTCTCTTCTCTTCTCTTCTCTTCTCTTCTCTTCTCTTCTCTTCTCTTCTCTTCTCTTCTCTTCTCTTCTCTAACATGAGTAAAAGGATGTTGGGACTAATGCTTTTGCTGGCTTCTAAGATGAGAAATAACAATTCTGTAAAAAATTAAATTCAGATCTTTCCCTAAGAGAGTGGATAAATCAGCACTTGTTTTGATCTCCAGAAGAGAAAGGAATGCATTTACCCTAATTTGTCTTAAAAAAAACCCAAACAAACAAAACCCCCAACTTGGCTGTTTTGACCAACATCACACTCCTAAATGTCTAACTTCTTAGTTTTTTAACTTAGCTTTCATTTTGGATATTTACTGTGTTTTGGATCAGTTTTAAGTTTGTTTGGAAATATAAATAACTGCCTGATGAGTCTATGTGCAATCATGTCACCCGAAGAGAAAAGTACATCTCTTAATAACAGAATTCTTTTATGGATGGAGAACTGCATTTGGGATTTGAACCAAATTGATTTTGAATAAAATGAGAACTGACTCTTCCCACAGTTTCAAACCCAACAATTGTTTTAAGGTTTGCTGAATGCTTTTTTTTCTTCTTTTGTCTTCTTTTTTCTTTTTCTTTTCTTTTCTTTCTTTTTTTTTTTTTTTTTTTTTTTTTTTTTTTTTTTTTTTTTTTTGCTCCCCTGCAATTCCTGGTTTTGGCTACAAAATGGAAATACCAGAATATCACAGGAAAAGGTTGTTCTCAAGACTTACAGCCTCAACAGAAACCAAATTAGTTTTCCATTTTGCATGATCTTGAAAAAGTTTGTGTTTGACTTTCAGTTTAAAAGCAAAGACTCCTTAAGCATCTGAATAATTGTTCATTAATAGCCTGTTTACAGCAAGCACTTTTCCTTCACCCAGAGACTGGATTCAGCATTCCTGTATCAGAAATTGTCTGATATCTGATTGGAGTCTTTTGGTAAAATTAAAACTAATTCATGTGAATAGGGCAATAGAGAATTATTTTCTGTACCAGTCATCATCAGCAAATAGTCACGTGTTAATGCAGCCACCAGAGGGCACCCATATGGCCATGTGAAAGTAATATGATTCTAATGAAGTTGCAATAGAAGAATTAATAACAATTATTAAATGAGGTCAACAGATGTCAAACAAAGCACGTTCACTACTTCCTGCCAAATTCTACATGTGTGGAAAATTAAAACAATGCCTCAGCATTAAACAATCTTAAAACAAATCACTCAGGTTTTACGTAGGAGATAATCTGTTGATTGCCAAATCCTGAAGTCCTTACACTTTTAACCACTACCAGTTCTAGAAAGCTTCTATTGATGTTCTCCTGAGTAAGGACTGACATAGTATTGACTAGCTACTATATCATACAACTCCATGGGACAACTTCTTGTCTACAACAAAGGGATTTTTAATTTTTGGCCCCAGACAATGCAAAATGATGCTGGTAAGATGTTGACAGAATTTATATTTTTTAATACAGAATGTGAGGAAACTTTTTTCCAAATATCACAGAGCTAAAAATAATATCTTCTTACACTGTATGTTCCATAAATATAGGTTCGACAGGCCCAGAAAGGAATAAGAGGTCAATGGATTTATGTCCAGAATGCCAGTTTTCCACAGTAGTTTTGAGAAAAGTCAACAATCTCAGTACTGTGAAACCTGAACACTTTCAAAAAGTGTTGATTTCTAAGAACTTTTAGGAGGGAATGGTAGGACTTCAGGAGTGGAGGGACTTTCAGGACTTCAGATTTTGCACTAATGTTGAAGAGTGTATCTCAACAGCACCATGAGGCCTCTAGGAACTGTAGCTATGCCAAGGACTGTGCTGTATCTCCTACAAGGTGATGTCCACCACCATATCCTGCTCCCAAACATATTAATATTTTGGGGCATTAAACAATTGACTACATATTTACATAGCTAAATTCTATGCACTGTGGGTAAGGCAGAACTCATTAGTGTCCTGCTGGTTTTGGGGACAGTCACCATTGCTGTCAGCATTCTCAGAAAACAGCTCCTAGCATACAATTTTTGGACTATTTGTGCTTTTGTGTCCTGTTCAGTCAATAGGTGGTGAACTGTTAAGCTAAAAGCAACACTCAAGCCCATTGCAGGGATATTGTTTATGATGTACTTATATTCTCTTTATTTTACAAATGAAGTCCTACTCTTTGAGATATTAATGCATCTTCTTTGAGGAGTCAACGCTTCCAAATCCGAACTGGACTTTAAGGAAGAAGGTTTTAATTCAAGGCAATAGTGCATCAGAGGAAGAAAGGAGAGTTAGTAGTAGTTATAGAGAGTGCCAAAGAGTTGTTAGACTAAAGGTAAGAAGCTTCGCAGAAGACTGCAAACAAAATTTCAGTCATTGATAAAGGATGAATAATTATCTTCAGTTCTGTGTATGAAAAATTGTATGTTACTGTAAATATTCTTACTAGCAGGCAAGTCTGGTGATATGTATTATAAGTAATTAGTTTAACTGATGTGGAATCACTATAACCCCAAGACTTCAATAATTGTTTAAAGATTTAAGTTTCACAGTTGGTTTCATAAGCCAGAATAGTCAGCAGCCAGGTTTGTGGCTGAATTGTGAAAGTTAACAGAACACTGTGTCGGAACTCACTTTAAAAAAATATTAAATTGAAGTCACGAGACTAGCAGTGAAAACTTTTAAGCACAATGCAAAATTTTACCTGCCACAGTTTAACTTGTGAAGAAACCCGCAGGCTCTATAGGCAAGCTACCTAAACTAAGACACAGATTTCTTCCTGTCCGAGTTTGTTGATGCAGACATTTTCCCAGTAAGATCTGAAATATGAACTGATGCTTACTGTGATATACCAAGAAAAACAAATACATACTAGACAGGAAGCTTGAAGTAAACCCAAATTTTTACACAACAACACGTGCTTGAGAGGTACTGGTCCTGTGAACTTGGAAGCTTTACCATAGGCTGTAATTTGATAATATTTCAATGGTTTTCTTTAAAGGAGAATGGCTCTGTCTGTTTAGGAAGGTCCTATAGAAGGCCCTCCTATCTCAGATAGCAATTCTAAGGCATAATCAACCAAGAATAAACCTAGAAGTCATTTGGCTGTCTCCTGTTTGAGGGAGAAACCCAGTCTATTATAATAACATCGTCTCCTGTACCAATAGACATGTGACTGCAAATTAACTGGGCTTGTGTCAGTTAACTGAGTTTATTCTAGGGACTTTTTCTGGCTATACAGATTCAACACTAAAGTGACCCCAGCTCCAAGTGGTGGAACCCGCTACTGACAGCAGAGGTAGCTTTGCGGAGGCACAACACACCTACTCCTTCCCTCCACCTAAACGATCCAAACTTTGGCGTTCAGAATGTCAGATTTTCTCTTTCTATAAGTTCAGGACTGAGTGGGATCTGTGTACAGTCTATAAGTTCAGGACTGAGTGGGATCTGTGTACAGTCAATGGAGAGAATGTGCACGGTTAGCTCAAGCTAAACATCTAAGTTTGAAGCAGCTAAAGTTAGGTGAGAAAAAACTCAGCCTTGTCTTACAGCACAGACTTGTGCCTGTGTACTGTAACAAAAGGTTCCTTAGGCAAATCTTCACTGGAGCCTAAGAAGATAGGATGTGAAATCTGTTTTTCAATCTAGAGCAGCTTATATACAAAGATATATAAACAACGCTCTGTATTGAGACTATAGGAAGTTAGTTTGTATCTGAAATGAAATAAAACAAACACTGTAAGTTCCTTACAGTGGTGTTCACATTCCCTGCTAAATTCTGCAGGCCCTAAAACAGATGGTGAGGCCTTTCACAGTCAGATATGCCACACATCAAGATGAGGACAATGTTTTAATTTTCAGCAGGCAGAGCTGATGACAAAGAAATAAACTACTGTAACAGTTGCTTTATAGGTTT
The DNA here is from genome assembly GCF_036370855.1 of Dromaius novaehollandiae. NCBI lineage: Eukaryota > Metazoa > Chordata > Aves > Casuariiformes > Dromaiidae > Dromaius > Dromaius novaehollandiae. Next base: position 12,188,630 of record NC_088100.1, read on the forward strand.
GATGTTCTGAAGATGCACAAGAACTATAACAAATAACAAAATTTAGAACAGTTTCACTATTTCACTATTGGGACATTTCATTCTAGGTAATGAAGAATTGATTTGAAAGAGATAAATGGCAACAAATAAAAAAAGAAAAAAGAACTTAAAAACCCTGTCCTCAACCTTTTCACACTTTCAGAACCAAACTACAAACAAGTATTTTTGAAGTTCTGGAACTACTAGAGAGTTTTGGTTTTAACAATTCTAATTGCCAGCAAAGTCTGAACCTGTAACACCAGAAAAATGATGTTTCTGGCCAGCACCGGAAAGGTAAGTGTCAGAAATCTCACATGAAATGATTTTCAGGCGCCTGCCAGTTCAAACTGGTGATTTGATAGATTCAGATAATTTCAATAAACATTCAGACTTTTGGATGATTGTCTGAACCAAACTTTCACTCTGAACCTTTCCATTCAGTTGTCTGAACAGAAAATCATGTTCATAATATACAGATTATAGCATTATCTGGTGAATATATTACTTAATGAAGAATATTTAGCCAGCAGCTTTTAAGACCTATCTATCAGCATATTAATTTTCTCTCATGTACAGCCTCAGTATTTTGCAGAAGATAGACAGGATTTGGGAGATTTTTTTACATCTGAAATTTGTTTTCAGGAAGCTGGAAGTAAAAACAAAGTCTTCACCGAGCTGTGAAAGCACAATTTATTTATTTGTTAACCATGTTGACAATAATTCGTTTTTTTCCCATGCACGTCACCCAAGTCTGATATACAAAAACATTTGATTTTCATTTCAGATTTACTCCAGTAGTACTTTTTTTTTTCTTTTGGCCCAAGGAAATCTCTGAAATGAAGAGCTCAGGCAGGTCTCTGATGTGTAAAATAACACAAGTTTTTTGGACGCTCAGAGCTTACGTTAAGCTACCAACCCCCATTATATCCCAACTTCAGTTCGGATTTGTTTAAACAAGTTTCCACCTGCACAACAACCCCTTTTACTGCCAGTGTAACACACTCTTCCCCAAGGAGTCCGGAATTATAAATCACCAAAGTGCAAATGCTGCTGTTGCCAGCATGAGAGGGGTCTGGCATGATGAATCTGAGGAGTAATGAGGGACATGGAATAGCCCACACACATTAGGAAAGGAGAAAACAGAACACAGCCTTAACATGTAGAAAGCACTGTATCAAAAGTTTTTAAACACAGCATAATAGATTCCGATATGGAGCTTTAATCTGTTAGCTGTGACCATGAGGAGAGCAACCAATCCCAAAACAAATACCAGCCATCAGATGATAGCCTAGCATGCCTGTGTGCATACACCTGCACATCATAAAACAAGAATAAATTATAACATCAGAATGTACTGCGTGCATTTAATAATAGCAACAAGATATTATCTTCCAATGTCCAAATACTTGGACAAAAACTCTACTGAAACAAACAGGCTAGAATCTGAGACCCAGTCCTGCCTGAGCTGCATATTCTCAGCACTTCACCAAATTTGTTCCATCAAATTTCCTCTTAATAAGATCTCGGGAGCTAGTTCTCAGTAGGAATGAACAAATGACACCCAGCCCCTCTCTCTAGCCACAGTTCTCATTGGTAACAGTAAATTGTTTTCTGTCACAACAGTCTTTAATGCCTATATGCATTTACCCCAGCCTCCTTCCATTTTCTGAACGAAACCGGTGGTCTTACAGAACCTGGGGGTGGTCTGCAGACCTCCTCTTAGCTGTAGTTGCTCTGGTTCCTGTCTATGCTCCAACCAATTCATACCCAGCTCAATGCCACCCACAGTGTGCAGTTGCATGCAAATATCACAAAAGTTCTCTGAAAGATGCCAGCTCTATCTTCCTTTGATGCAACACATTAGGTTCTAACAACAGGCCAAATTCTTGCCTGACACACATGCAGCTCCTGCTGGCTTTAATCCAGGCTACAGACTCACAACACACAGCTTTACACTAAGTAGAGTCTAACCACAGTTTCTGAAGTATGTTGGAATACAGCTCAATCTAGTCCAAGAAGTCATGTTCTTCAGTGTCTCAGTTATACTAGTTGTTGGAATCTGTTTGTCCCCAGAAGAGGTCCATATCCCTGTGTAAACACATTTTTATGGGTACACTATTGCAAAAGACTAATTGCATTAAATAGTTCTCACTGCCTGAGGATTTTTCTGTACTATGTCTACAAATTGTACATGTAGATATGAGCCATTTCTAAATTAACTAGCTTGGACACTGCTAGAAATGTAGCTGTACCAGGGGATTCAGTGCAGATGCAAAACTCACAAAAAACCTGGGTAAAGATTCATACAATTTACCCATATCAAGTTCTGTATTGCTGTAATTGCACTCCTACCAGTACCTGCACTAACCAGTTTAAAAATAAATCAGCTTAATAAATGTGTATGAATTGCATTCATAGTACAGACATCTCCACAGACAGTGATTGTTAAGCTCATGCAGTTATTTGCAGGAATCTTAATTATACCATAGCTGTTACTCTACATCCACCATATGTGCAGACTGTAAAGCCAGGTTAACAGAACATGACATGCACATGCCTGTGGATATTTGATTCATTTTTTAATAACAGACATACTTTTTGTGCTAGGATTAGAGTGATGAGCTGGGTGCAGTTCTGAAAGCAATCAGGAGCAGTTATTTACATTTACTTTTGAAAAATGCAACATATGTTGACCCCAAGGCATTTTATAAAAGCATAGGCTGGCAGAAATACTTCAGAACAATCCTTTCTAGACCTTTGCAAGCTTTTTTTTTTTAAATAAATAAATATGCAACTGCGGAGCCAATACCAACTTGAGAATTTCCCACGTTGTGTACGTACATTTGGTATTTTTTGCCAAGTACATTAGTGCAGGATTATCCCAACAGCAAAGGCTACATTGAATTCTATATAGCAGAGACTCGCGGAATTTGTACCACATCACTCATTCTGTAACAGCCTGCAATTAATTTGTTGCAGGAGGGTAACAGATTATTCATCCATGAGTGGTAAAGTTAGTACAGGCTGGAAAATCTGGTGGAAAAATTAGGATTGGAATATTCTCAGCCAGCAGAGGCAGGAGTGTCTTCATAAGATAAGATAAGACAAGACAAGACATGACAAAATAAGACAAGACAAGACAAGGTAAGACAAGATAAGACAAGGCAAGACAAGATAAAGTGCAAAGTTAGGGTATAGTGAGGAGGTTTGCAGAATCCCTTGTCACATCCCTGCTAGGGAAGTGTGGCGATATTGTGTTACCATCATTGAATTTCTCCTTTTGTATTGAAGTCTTCCAAATATCTTCTCAAATAGCCTGAAATGAAATACAGGCAGTAGGAGTCCAGTAAAGATTAAATAGTGGGAATAATTTCTCTGTAGTGCCTTCATTCCCTGTCTTCTCTTCTCCTTTAACTCATTGTTTTTTCCCTTTGCAGGGTCATGTAATGCCGCAGAACTTGCAAAGTGTACAACTTCCCTGGCCTGATGACTGCCTTGGCATTCATCCCTCAGAGTCATAAGGCCTAAAGCTGTGACAGTCCAGCAGTCATCTTACTCTGCCATGTGTCCTGGCACCACGGTGACAGAAGGAAGCTCTGCCAAAAACATCAGTGAAACAAACTGACTTCATAGGACTGATTGTTTTAGATTTCACTGAAATGAAAGCAGAGAAAGGACAAGATAAAACTATTTCATCTGGGCCTCCTGTTTATCCCAAAGTGTTCAACATCTGTATCTACAGTCCAAGCATCTTTTCCCCTAACAATGACTGGGTGAGACTTTTAAATCCTAACTTGGTCCTTGGAGGATCTATCTTCAAACAGGAACAGAGGGGTCCAAATCAAGGCAATATATGCCAGGTGGGGCCTCACCCGTACCAAATGGGAGGGGATAATGGGAATTCCCTAGATCTCTTAGCCATATTCCTCCTAATGCAGCCAAGTATGCAGTTTGCATTATTCATGATGCAAGGGCCCTGTTGACTCATACTCAATCTCACACCCACCAGGGCTTCTCTCAGCCAGTTCCCAGCCTGTACTAATGCATGCAGTTATTTTGTCCCAGGTGCAGGACTTCGTGCTTTGTTGAATTTCATGAGATTTCTGTTGGTTCAGTCCTTAAGTTTATCAAGTTCCCTCTGCTATTCACTTTGCCATCTGGCTTCCTGTAATTTATTAAAGTCCTCAGATTTGCTGAAGGTGTGTATTCTGCCTCATTGTCTTACTGTGGAGTAGCAAACACTGCAACATGGCACAAAAGGTAAGGGCCAAACAAAAGAATTCATATCCACAGATTCCCACGCCAGAAAGATTCATATCACAATGTTCAGCCAGATCTTCTTCCCTCTTTACATACAGGCTGAGAGCCATCTCCTGACTTTTCTTACAATTAGTCCAGTGTGAGTAAGCTGTTCCAATATTTAATCATTCTCACTGCTAGGAAATTCTATCTTGTTTAAGTTTGTTTAAGGAAATTCTTTCTGTCCTTTTCCAACTGTTCCAGATTTTAGTCTAAAGCCTTACTACAGTGTTACAGGAATTTCTATGGGAAAGTGACCTTAGACACACAATTTTCTTTTTTCCCAAAATTTTTGAAATTTATATTTCAAATTTTCTATTGCTCTGAAAATTTTTATCAAGAGGAAAGGAATTTTTGAAAAAGTTGCACGTGTTTTCCCACCTGATCTGCATTTTTTGAAATTTTATATTTTTTCTGAATTTTAGATCAGTTCCACTGTAAGGGCACCCAGGCCGCCTCCAAGACAGTAAGAAACTATTTTACAACTGTGTTTTACAGACTTGCATGTATCTAAAACAATGATAATTGTGCACAATGAAGTTGCCTGAATCTGGTGCACACAGGAGATGGCATATCTGAAATCTGTGGATACACCTTCAATATCATGATCAGTTAAGGAGTTCCCAGGCTCATCTCGACATTTTGAGAAACTCTTTCTTTAAGAGTTGAGGAGCATGGCATGTTGTTACTAACAAGAACTAATTTAATATTGCTAGAACCCCCTACAAAGAAATGTAGTTGTAGGAAGTATAAAAAACACAATGGTGGAATTACGCTTGCATACTTACTCAAGAAACAAAAGCTAGGATCTGTTTGGGTTACTGCTGTCAAATAGTTTTTCTTTGTTCAAGAATTTATTTTCTGGGTTTCAATGTATCTGGAATTGGTACTAATCATTGATGAGAAAGTCAGAAAAGTGAGAAGGTAGAAAAGGTAAAATACTGCAACAGAGATTTCCCATAGATTTGCCATAGATGTTCCAGCTGCTCTGTACTTCACTGGTGACACACAGCAGCCCTACATTAGTTAATCTAGTTTTATGACTGTCACTGGGGTAACATAAAGCCACTGGAGCATATCTGTGAATCTGGTTCTGTGAATATGTGTTTAGCCAAGTTTTACTTTTTTTTTTTTCTTTTTTTGTCTGAATAACTCAGCAAAAATAATTCTTTGACATCAGTGGAGTAGTATTTGGTATATACATGAGGAACCTAGAGCACATTTCTGAGAAGAAAATTCTTGTATCTGTAGCATTGGAATGGAATTTGAGAGATTTGCATGCAATTCCTGATTAAAACAACCTTTCTGTGGGGCCTTCTGCAAGACATCACTTCTCCACTCATGATTTTTTTTCCCTCTTTTGTTTGTCCCATTTACCTGCATTAAATACTGAGGTACAGCAAATGCCTCTTGATATGTGTTAGAAAAGTGCTCAGCACAACAAAGCCTTAATTTGTTAAAAAGTTTAACTTTCCTTAACTCATGCCCAATGATGCTTTAGATGAGACACAGTAAGGTTCACATGGACTCACTCTTTCTCCTGTTTACAGTGTTAAACAGTTTGAATAGACCTGTTCATATTTCCTCTAATATGCTGGTAGCATTTTCTATGCTACTAGCCAAAAAACTGAACCTCTGATAGACTCCTGGAACAGCTCAACATCTGCCTTTTTTTGCCAAAATATTTTCAAGGTGTTGTACAGTGGTGAAAAGCAAGTTCTGAAAACTGCTTTTCCTCCCTCTGCTAAAAGTCCTCCATTCCCCCCCAAAAACATTGCTCATGTCTCAGGCACTCTCTGCCTTATAGGCTATTTTATGAAGAACAGGGGGAGGGAGGAACATTCTGCATAATTCCTCACAGTCCCCTGCCAGGACCTACCTCAGCAGTGGAGCCAAGTCCTAGAGGTATTGTTAAACCCCTATGCCATCCTTCTGAGACTTATAGCCGGTTTTGTCTCCCTTTACATGTGCTTTCAAAGCCACTGGGATTGCTTCAGCATCAATTAAAAAAAAAAAAAAGGCAGGGGGACCTCAGACCTCTTTATTACTGTGGGAGGTCTGAGCTCCCCCATAAGGCCTGTGAGACCTTGAACATGCTCATTTGGAGACAAATTTTGGCAGCTTGACATCCCAAAAGGACATTGTGAGAGCCTGAGTTATGTACAGCCTCTGCTGCTGTACAGGTTTTTGAGAAATGATAACTGTTAAATAGATAGCATGAGTTCAAGCTTGCTTGTGATGTGGAATAACAAGATGATCTCCTCCCTCCTGTCCTATTTGGGCTGTCTGCATTTGTGGCAGTTGGTGGGCAAAGGTGTAAACTGCTTTAGTCTGTGATCTGTTTGGAAAGTGCTGCTCTTGCTGGCCAAGAATGCAAGCAGGTGGGCAGATATTTAGATTTCTTTCCAAAATTTCCAGTTGCACTATTTTCCCCCAGCCAGGTATGAGGGTAACTTATGTATATAACATTTCCATTAATTTGTCATCATCTTCCTCTCAAACTACTCATTTAAGAATCATATTTTTGATTGATTGCACTGGTTCTATTTGCCTAGTTCTCTTTTTTTAATGCTCCACCTTGTTCCGTTGTTTATTCCCAAGCCACCTATGAATTGACTCACCTGTTGTATGCTGAGAAGTCTGAGTTGATGATGAATACCAGTTCTGTAAAGCTGCTCAGAAGAGCCAAATTACATGGCCATTATAAGCCAGTTGCATGAAAATCCTTGGGTAAACATCATGTAAGTCAATGAACAGAGCTCCAAGTTGGCACGTTTTCCTTTTAGGTAATGGATAACCCTGCATACAACTACTAGAGTGTTCCCTCTGAACTAATAATGAGGAGGAAGCAAAGATCATACTTGGATTTAGTACAGCCAAGTGTGAGGGCAAGAGTTTTATTAAAGGAGTTCAAACAAAAGGGCAGGCATGACCAAGATGTTATGCCTAAGGATTTAAATTTAGTTTCCTGTGTAAGTATGCAATGCCTGCCAAGAGACAAATTGTTTCCAGGGTAACATTTGAAAAGAGTGATCATATATCCCTTAGAGTTAGGCTGTTGAACAGTCGTACAGCAAGACACCACCATGATTTTGTGCGTGCATCAAGTCTTATGCAGGAACTGTGCTAAGTGAGGTTATACTGGAGGGAATGTCATTTACAGTAGGCTTTTTTTTTTTCCAGCCATTTTCCAAGAGAAGGGCCACCAGCAAAGGATTTCCATCTAGAATTGTATTACTGTAGATACTGCTGAGTGAAAGGGCAAATGAATGTGTAACAGCCCAAAGACTTGAATTTCCAGGGATGGCTGATGGAATTAGGTACTCAGTCTCCACCGAATTGCAGTAGAATTTGTGTACTCTCTGCCCGAGTTGTTTTTCTGGAAAACCCAGACTAACAGTCCATGACACTGTGAAATGGCTAAAAGATTGATTCTTCAGTGCATTTGATGTCTAATGGCTGAAGTCAAGACTATGCTTATTGATGCACTCAGTCTACCTATTGCTTAGGTGTATATCTCTGTTTCATTTCTTGTATGCGAATGATGATAAATGCAGAAAAAAATGCATGAGTACTTTGGTTTTGAAAAACATGGACAAATGCTCAAAGTAGTCCTGATGATTTGTCGTGCATTTACACTATTCTAGGATGTTGAAAATATTGTATTGACAGCTTCATGATCATTTTATGAAAACATGAAAATAAATACCGATATACCTTTTGCACTTGAGGTTTATAGTATTTGCTCCTTTTTTTCTGGGTTCTGGTGTGAGGCAGATGAGAGAATAGCTGATCTTTTTTTTTGGTTTGATGGTAGTTTTTAAAAATAAGGAATTTGAAGTCACTTTGAGTTGATTTGATTAAAGAGATTTCTTGGTTAACTACAAAGTTACAAAAAAATAATTTATTGTTTTGCCCATGCCTTTGTTCTTTTTTTAGTGAATTGAAGCCTCTTATCAAGATGAAACATCATTTTGAAGAAAATCTTTTGTTCTGAAAATGTCAAAATGAAATCTTTAGAGTTAAAAAAATCCATTTGCCAGAATCAACACCAATTTAAAAATATTTTGGTTTATCAAATTTGTGTCTTCTTGAGAAAAAGAAAAAATTATATATTTTTTACTATTTTATTATTTTGGCCTAGATCTAGTCAGAACAAGATGCAAGCTGAGTAGAAGAGCCAGACTATAAGAGAGTGCCAGGGTATTGTATTGTGTTCCATTTGTCCTGGTGTGAACACAAAGATATCAGTTTTCAGGGTTGCATTTTTCTTCTGTTAGTGCAGAATCGTTTCTGTCTTGGGTGGCTGAGATAGCAGTGTGCAGATTTTAAATGTCAGCTCACGCTTTTCTGCTTGATGGAGCATACTTATTTCTGCCTTCTAAGGTTGATTTAGACTTTATTGAGAGAAACTTTTCTTTTGAACCAAAGCTAAGAAAGAAGTTGGCTTCCTTCTACTAAAAGCTGAACTACCCAAGATCATGATCTCCTATAAATACTGAGATAACTTCTGCTCCTTAGAGCAGAAGTGTTTAAAGGACATAGCTGGCTAAAACAAAATCTCTTTTCTCAGGCGTTTTCTTGAGAGAATGGGATGTGGGGGAAGGAGGAATTGATTGTTTGTAGTTTTACGTCAGGAAGTCTAGCAGAAGCCACTGCAACATCTCATAAAACATTGTGCAGCTGTGTGCAGACCTCAGGGTGCACAGATGCGTATGTATTATATTTCCTTGGAAGGGGCACAAGCTGAACTTTTTGATTTTGACACCCGACGGCATCCAGCAAAGGTGAGGTCTGCTACTTGTGCTTTAGGTTTTAAAATTAAAACCGTGTGTGTTGTAGTGCTCACATGACATGTATAAATGTATAAATGAAGGCCATTAAGTGAGTGCGTTTACACATCATTTAAATGAAACAACACACCTAACCAGATGGATGCCTAAAATGAGTAATTGTGTACTGTTATTTCCATAACCATTGCCCTTCCTGGTATACCCTTGCTGTTCTGGTATGTCCATCACTTTGATTTGAGCTCCCAGACTGGGCCAGGATCTTTCTTCTCCATGTTTTCTGTGAAGCTCTGGACATTATTATGTCGAACTGGGAGTGGGATTTTTCTCACCTAACTTCAGCCATCAAACACTTACCCACCTAGTCTAAGCTTGCCAGTTTGGCATCCTCACTAGTCAATGGAAAGAAAAGAGGTTTTACAGAGTGTCGTTTAACCTATCCAAAGAGATAGATTTAAGACAGGCAGGTCCACATAGTCCTCTATATGTGCCTACCACTCCTTGCTAAAGATAAAAGGAATCTGGACAACTAACTTGGATAAAGTACTAACTTCTGGATGGCAACAGTTAGTGAGATGAAACCAAGCTTATAAAATAACAGCAAAGAACAACAACAAAAATAGAAAGGTAGAAAAGAGGCAACATCCGGGGGCTTTAGGAAAGCACTGAACCCCCTATACCACATGCACATCTCTGCATATAGCAATTTCTATAGCATTTTATTTGACTTTCCATAAGTCTGTCAACAGTGCTGCATCTTATTATGGTTTCCAGGATGGCTGCTCAGTTTAAAACAGGAAAATCAGGTCTCAAATCTTGATGAGGACTCCAGAAGCCAGAATCTAGCTACATGTCTGTAACAGTTGGATAGAAGCACCAAACAAAAATAGTATGCTAACCCACCTAAAATCCCTCTTTCAGCTGAGTCCTTACATGTCAGTGGTGTGAAGTATGAACTCTAATATTTTAGATTTTGTTGTCTTTGTTCTTCAAAATTGGCAAAGTGTTCCATGCAAATACCAGCCTCCGCCCAGCTAATTCTAGCCTATATGAAGTTGTCAAAACACATCTACTTCTTTGTTTCTGTTATATCGGCTTTCATTCTTTTTCCCTCTGCAGATGGTAAGAGAAAAATAATAATAATGCCAGCTTTTCATGTAGCTCTTTTTTCCTTGGACTTCAAAGTGCTCCACAAAGATCAATATCATTATTCCCTATTTTACACATGGGGAAATTGAAGCATTGAGCTGTGAAGTGATATCCAAATATCGAACCAGAATACTAGTTTCCAGTTAAAAACAGAAGCTGATATTCTTCTCAGTAACATTTCCAGCAGTTGAAGTGGGTCTTAAGAAGTACCAATATGCTAGTAGCAGTGCATTTAGGAGTTCTGGCATACAGAAAAAGAAATCTGCAAATGTCATTCATTATTGTGTCCCATTTTGCTGTCATGGCACTTGCTCTTTGCCACATGAGTATGCCAAACAGCTGCACAGCAAAGTGTTGCAAACTCTGGACTGTTCATCAGTTTGTTTTTTTTTTTTAATGGTGATAAAGTGAAAGCTGAATTTGCAATAATACAGGGTATGTGTTCATGTCCATGTGCAAGGCATGTAACATAGGTGTGTATCTGTGTATGTGTAGTTGTTTGGCTGTGGCTGAGCTGCATCTGTTAGCAATGAAAAATGTGTGTTTTCTCACACACATAAAATTCTGGGCCATTTAGAGTTGAATATTTTCATCAGATGTCTCCCCATCCTGTAATTTATAATCAGTGGAACTAGTGTGCAGTGCTGTACGACCATAAAAAAGATAGAAAGTAATCATGAAGTGAAGAGTTTGTAATGCTTGCCAGATGATAATCCAGAAGGTCTACATGCCCAGAATTTAGATCGGTGACCCCTGTTACCTTCTTCAACATCACAAGATGGAAGAAGATAATAATATATGTTGGAGAGTAAATAGTCAGCAGTGTAATGGGGCAAATTTCTATTAACGTGTATGGACAAGATTTTATAATTAAGGGCTAGTTTTATGCACATCCTAAACATATGCTGTGCGATACAAGGGGAGAGGTGGAAAGCATGTCAGAGGACAGATGTGAAAAGCTAAGGGAAGGTAGCAAAACAATACCACCTAGTCATCCATCTGTGAAAAGGGAAAAATCTTAAATGAAGGATCCTTTCTAGGCTTTTAAATATGCCGTGTATAACACACAGATTTGTACTTCCTGTTTATGCTTTGTCTATTTTATGAGCTCAGGAGTGTGATTCTAGTCAGACAGTGTGAAAATTAAAACATTTTGCTGGAAAATGCTCTGCTCTTTTCATGTGATATGAATCCTGAAGTATTAATTTCTTCTGCCTTTAGTTCTACTAGTACTGCAGAGTGTATATGCCTCTTGGAGACACTTCCCAGGACAGCCATACCAGTAAGACCATGGGCTTCCTCTGTCCCTGAGGCCAGTGGCGTAAGGAGTTATTAAAATCCCTCAGTCTTCAGAGGAGGATACCGTCAACCAAATTGCCTTTAGGGAATGGTCCCCGACTCATGCATACTTCCAAACCATACCCAGGAATTCCCTTATGAGAGGGTCAGTGGCCCATTTAATTTACCTGTTTAATAGATGTACCCTATTTTGCTGTAAAAATCATCTGTACTGGTCCTGCAAGTATTCACACATACTCATTTTTCCAAGGAGGAGGAAAAAGTAGTGAAAAAACATCTATAATATACTGAAAATAATTGTTCTTATTAATGCTAATGAGATTGTGATAATAGTAATATGGTTAGTCTGAAAATCAAGCCAGAAGTCACAGAATTTTAGACAAAAGATGATACAGCCATTATTTTTTCAAACATTTAGCTATTAAATTTATTTCATAAATTAATTTAACTCATAAATTAAATTTAACATTTGACTCATTAAGTAATGATTGCAATATCTAATTGCTCAGTTACCTAAGGTTTTGTTGTCCTGGACCTATCTGATGAATATGAATCAATTTATTTTGAAATTTAGGGGACATTTTCCACTGATTTTGTTGCATTTTATATCATTATCTATTTTGAGTCGAGCCAGACCATACATTAGTAGCTAAATTACCACATGGATAGTGGAAGAGGATCTGAAGTATAAAGACTGAAAATCCTCATGTAGAAGGTATCATTTACAGGCGTACAAATAAGCTTCTGATTGACTGTCTCAACCTGACCTGAGCTCTGATCTGAGCTGCACAAAGCTTGAAGGGTTTTACATCCAAAGTAGCGTACTCTGGAGTTCTTCCAGCAGTGTCCAGTGTCCTCTTTGTCCCAGGACATATTGCCTTCACCTTCTGGCAACATCACATGAAAATGTGTGGGTAGAAACAAAACATAACATTTTCAGCCTATAGCATATTATGTTAAGGGAATCTCTTGTATTGACATATGGGTAACTAGAGAGGAATGAACCAGTTCAGTCTAATAACAACCAGCCCCAACCTTTGCCCACTCGAAAAGTGACCCTAACCCAAATCTTTTTTCAATTTGGATTGGTTCAGAGAGATCAGCTGTCATGTCTGTCAGCTGGTACCCAGACACCAGAGCCGACATAACTAATTAGAACATATTCCCTTATCTGGAGATTAAACATATTTTGTGTGCTCCTTGCATATTCCCATAGTTACAACTTGCATTAAAACCTTCTGGTCTGAAAGCAGTGACTTTAGAATGGAAGCAAGTCAAAAGTAGCTTTTTTTCTTGGAGAAATGTATGGAAGATGAGTTTGTATCAGCTGGATATATTTGTTAGCATATTTTGTAATATTTTCTCTCCCAGTAAAGTTTCGTCTATGGAGTTACCTGACATGCCGTCCTCAGAGAAGATCTGATTTTGGGTTTCACCACAACTTTTTTCTTAGCTTTTTCAAGCTTAACCCATCTATTATTCAGATTTGTCCAACAACCCTAGGTTTTCTTCAATTTTGTGTTAATAGCAAATATTGAAGATCCCAAAGCCCTAAAAATATGCAAAACCTGAGACTTCAGTGAGGTGCCATAAATTTTGGGGGACTAGAACATGTGAGATATCCTGGAATAAGGATAACCCATAGAACTGAATAAATTTAACTGAGGCAGTTGAACTTTGGGCTTGCTGGCTGAGAGAGGCAGAGTTTGAAGCTTCCTTGTCTTCCAAAAAATAAACACTTGTGCTAATGTATGTGTTCTTCTGCACTTGCTATAACTGGAGCTTGTGAGTGACTTTGCTCGACCATTTATTTTTTTCTGCCCAGATTTCAGTCTTGTTCCCCAGTGGTCAGACAGTGTGCTAATGTATTTGTGTCAGAGTATATTTACCCTGTACTTCAATGCCAGAGTTATTCGGAATCTGAGGAAAAGTTAATATAATGGAGGTCAGGATCTCAGTAGGATTCAAAAACAGAATTAAACAGGCTTACGGATGAAAGGACCATAGGGCAACTTTTTGATAGGAAGACTATAAACTCACATGTTCCGCATGTGTCCGTGAATGATAGAAAAGAGATCTGAAGAAAAGTGTTTCAGAGAAATTAAGCATCACATGCTCAATTTATTTTCAATATGTGTTGGGCTCCCGAAAATCAGTTTAATTGATCCTTTAAAGACTCCTAGATTTCACATATCTATTCTCAGAGATGAATTAGCCATTCTATATTGAGAAAGGTAACTCTCTAATGTCAGAGTGCGATGATACAAATAGTTGTCTGCACAACTTTTTTTATTTATGCCAAGCTGTGGACTAATTATATATAATGACAGTTTTATATAACTGGAACAGGAAACATTTCTACAATCCATGTATCAAAGCTGTAAGACAACTGGAATGCCTTTGTAGAAAACCTACTTTCTGACAGCCCATAGCCATTTCTTTATTCTTTTCACAAATTCAGCTCAAACTTCACTTTGCTGAATCAGTCATTGTTTGTAACAGAAATCAGCTGCTGTTGAAACTCACTCCTTAAAGATTTAATGGCATATTAACCAGGACTGGTTAATTAACTAGGATTGGCCTAGCAGAACTCAAAACTTTCTGTACCAAAAGGGCAAAGGAGTTACAGCTGCTGAATGGGCACAGTTTTCACTGAGTGTCTTTCAAAAAAAACTTTTTATACATTTTGTATGCTATAAATGCTTAGGAGCATCTTCTAAACAGTTTCCATGAACTTTGTGAATCAATAGTTGGGACCAATTTCACCTACTTTAGCCACAAACATATCAAAGTATGCACACCTTAGCAGATGCCTTACTTGCTGGACTCCAGCTGCCAGTTGAGGTGTGTGAGGTCTCCTGTGGTTCCTGTGCCATATCTGCCTACACCCTGGAACATGTGAGGTTCCCTAAAGCATCTCTAGAGGCACTGGACACTTATGTTTAGGCAGCTGAGTCTTCCCCAGACCACAGCTGGCTGAATCACTCTCTATGCTCTGTTGACTGTATAGACTGCATCTTCATTGACCGTTGTGGGAGCTTAGACACCTGGCACAAATGTACACCCCTGCCCATGGGCAACTAAATTAGGGTGTCTAAATATCTCATCTAGTCTCTCAAAGGGAAGAGATAGGCACTTTGACTGATCCATTTATCCCAGCCTAGGATGGTGAGTCATCTCTTCATCGGTCTCTTGTCAGTCTCCATTTACTGCAGAAAGTCAAGCTTCCAGACAGGGGGTGATAAGTGTATTAGTCCTCGCTGAAACTGCTTTATCCTGGATCTTTGGTGAAACCACACAGATGTGAGGCGGTGGGATTCTGCTCTCTCTCTGTGCTTCCCAGCAGCTAGGAGAGGTGCTGAACCTGCAGCTCAGAAGTCAGTGGAGTGCTGCTTTGATGTCAGTGGAGCAGCTTAGGACCTTACAGAACAAGAAATACTCTAAGCCCCACAAAATCCTTCTCCTGGATCAACTAAATGGATATACTTGCAAACTAGTAGGTATCTGACCTGAAGAGGGCCAAAACATATTGTACTGAATTGTTACATACAGTTATTTTCACGGTCATTATGTATTTAATCATATATGATATGAAAATATTGTTACTTGGCTGCACAGTTGTTCCACTATTTCTGTGAATGCTGGGTATACATATCAGCACCAAACTTTGAAATCTGACCTTTAATCAGCCATGTCAGTGGAACTCCCTCCACTTTACCTAAACTGTCCATTTTGTCTTTAGAAGAAAAAAAAAAAGTATTACACGTATAAAAAGAGATGTAAATATAGAAGTACTTTCTGTGTGCAGCATACTGCATACCCAGTCCTGTGAGGTGCTGCATATCTGTGTCTCTCACCAATTTCATTGGAAATGTGAGATTACCAGCACTCCCAGAGAAGAATCCAGTTCACAAATTAATCTTCGTACATTCTATGTAATCAGTGGGGAATGCTCCCTTTGTACTGATACAGTGTAAAGAGGGTGACTAAAAAAATAGCCTGCGTTAAGCAGATTTTCTGACCTCCTTTGGAACAGTGGCCAGGACTAGCAGTTACAGCAGTCATTTGATGACTTTTGTTAAAGCAGCAAGTATCTAAGTGTTCTAAAATATTGCACAATTCTATAGGTATATGTCTGACTTATAAATCTTTCATTCATTGCTTTATCATAAAAGATAAATTTCTTTTCTCATTATTCTAGGAAACAGGCATGGGAAATATGCATACCTGTAAAACTGTTTAAGCAGCTTTTGTAAAAGGTGTAACTACCTTTGTTAATAATGTAGACTGATTCTCAGAAGTGTTTATCTTAATTACAAAGGTAAAGGATGCAATTGCAAAGGCTATTTTTTCTATTTCTTTGGTTATTTTTAACAATAATAAAGGTTTGATATTTTCCAGACATTAAGAATGTTCTTCAGCTGAGAATCTCAAAGCATTTTAGAAAGATTAAAATTAAGCCTGGCTGTATATGTGTATACTATGTAAGTTTTATTACGGAGAGCTTACACAACTGTCATTAGCACAGAGAATCAATTGCGAGGCGGGAAGGAGAAGCAGAGTCCAGTCATCCAGTCTAATAACCTTGCAACGAGCAATCTCTAACATACAAACAGCTCTTGTGGATTAGGTGCAATGTACCAGGACCATCACTGGAAAGATCAGTGCTCAGCAGCAGCTGCGATACTATGGAACCATTAATGGAACTCACTCATAATAATCACTAACAACATTATCAGTTCTATCAAAATGCATGGGAAAATGGAGCTGAACTTCTGAATTGTTCATGTTGTCAGATTAGTAAGACAACCTTTGTTACCAACCTCGTATATCCTATTTCCCTCCTAATGACTTTAATATGAGGAATGTATTAAAACAATTGTAAGCTCCTCCTAAGCAAAGCCATAATTTGGTGCATAGTCATATGGTCCATGTAGTGCAAAGCCACTCTGTGATCCCCTCAAATCCAATGCACCTGTCTCCATCAGCAGAACTGTACAAAGGGTGCACATTGACTTCAGTGAAACATTTCTTATGATCAGCAACAAGGGATTTGGATTTGTCTTATTCACATTATGCTATTGATATGCAAGAAACCTGACAATATAACAAAATACAGGATGAGACATAGCCCCTGTCATGAAGGTCTTAGTCCAAGGGCCAAATCTTACAATGCTTATTCAGGCACAACACCAATTGCCTTGGCGCCAGTGGTTGAATTATTTCGCCCTCGACAGAGAAATACAATACTGAGGATGGGCAGAATGATGTCCCCATTTACCCCACTGCAGTGGACCTAGTGAGTTCAGTTGATGGGTGAAACAAAATAGGATATGGACCACTGTGTTTAAATGACGTGAAGCACAGTTTGTTTCAGAGTTAACAGAGTTTAAGACCAGAGGTAGCACTGTAATCATCTAACTCATATTTCCTGCATAACATAAACCAGAGTGTTCTGCAGATTAATTCATGCTGTGGAGAGAATCATTCTTCCTTATTTCTAAGTCAGGAATACTGAGCTCAAAAACTTGTGGTTGGACTAGACATCGAGGTGATGGGTTAGAATTTATTTGTTCAATTATTTCCTGGAGAAGCTGTACAAGCAGAGATATAGTAATCAATTTTATCTTTTCAAATCTTCTTCCTCAATTGTCTTATTATAGCAGTGTTTATGATCTGGCCCATATTTATTGCATTCTTTGCTAGCATAGGTCTTGCATTCCTCACTTGATGTTTGCCATGTGTTGGGCATTACTTGAAATACATAGTTCTGGTTTCTTTTCTCCACAGTCACTGGACAATTAGCTAATATAATGTAGGCAGTTTCTGAAACTTCATTTCAGGCCATCAGTCATAAAGATAATGTGTTACTATAATAATGATGTCAAGAAGAAGACATCAGTGATAGAAAGTACGAGGCAATAAGCAATCAAACTGGCACTGAAATCCAGCAAGGCTAGGAAAATGACATAAGCGGCAACCCTCATTCCATCTCTTCCTCTCTTCTTCTTTCCATATGTACATATCTACCTGTATTTATATATGTGTATGTATGTATGTGTGTATGCGTATATAAACTGACTCTTGTTTCCGACACAAAACATAAAGGATTGCATTTATTTTTTCTTAGCCATGAGATGAGCAGGAGCAAGGTTCACCAGTTTGACTTTGTGTGTCCAGATTTTTCCTGTGGCTATTATTACTCGGCACCTGTACTTCCACTGCGTCTTGTCTCCTGTATGAAAGTAGGTCTGTTCATTATCAGAGCAGGTAAAGTGAAGGCTCTGTCTGAAGCCACTGATTTCTATTTGTACAAGCAATAGGTACAAAGTGGACATTAAACAGGCACCCTGCTGCGTACCTGATCAGGATCTGTTTCATGTCTGTAATTTTCATATATTTATCTTATACCTGCCCTAGGAGCTGTTTCTCTCTCTCTGTCTCTCTCACACACATACACGCAAGCACACATACACTTCTTATTTCTTCCCCTTAAAAGAAGAGATGATGATCTAGGATAAAAAGGGGCATTTTGGGGGAAGACTAGATAAACCAGTGCCTCTGGGGTAGAAACGTGAAAACCTCAGTCAAGTGTAGGGCCGATAAAGTTAATCCATTAGTGAAGATGGGCCAAGAGAGAAGAACTCAGCCCCAGAATAGAAAAACAGGTAGGATTCAGTCCATGTACAGCACTTGCCACTTCTGCATGTACATACCCTCTGCTCATTGCCCAGCTTTATTTATGCAGCAGGCTCCAGGGAATTCACTTCCAAATTTAAGTGTTTCAGTTCTGTGGGCTCGATCCATCTCTGAAATCTTCAAGGACACCTACTCTCTTCATTGACTTAAATGGATGCCCCAGTTAGACAGCTAAATGTCAGTTCATGCTACTAACTAGCCCCTAACAATGAAATGAGTTCTAATAAACTAGGAGGAAAAGAGGAATTTTATTTTTCCTTTCACGTATTTTTCTTGCAGCTGGTATCTGCTGAGACACTGCAGTATACTCAGTGTCTTTCAGACTACTATCGCTCTTCTAAAAGTCGTCTGATGTAACACTGAGACTGCACCTTTAAGTGGTGCATGAGAGACATGGGCAGACAATCCCCAGTAGCTCAAAGAAAAGAACTCATGGGTGACACTGGTGAGGATCTACAAGAGCAGTTATGTGCTGGCCTCTGCTATTTTTAAAGACCATCTCCCTCCACACACCAACTCTTAAACCCTTTTCCTTTCCTTTCTTTAAATCCCTGCCTTTAACACTCATGACTAATCCTGCATGTACAAGAAATTAACCCATTAATTATGGCTAACAAAAGACTGTTGGAGACAGATTTCATAGGAATTAGATATACCTTACCTGTGAGATATATATACATATAAATATAAATATATATAAAAATATATATATAAATATATATATATATAAAAATATATAAATATATAAATATAAATATATATATATATATATATATATATATATAGCCTCTACTACTCTTTGCTTTAAATGCTATTTGGAATCTTAACTTGCTGGTCAAAGGCAGAGCAGATACATTCTTACATATTGCCATGATTTCTCCTTTTTTTTTTTTGCTTCCTTGAGAGTTCATATTTCAGGTGACAGGCCTGCCTTCCTATCGGTCATCCTGGATGTAACTACACAGCCCAACTTACTTCATTTTATTGCATCTTGGGGCAGCAGCAACTCTGTTCCACAACAACATTAACTTCATGGGTTCAAATGCATTTGATCCCAAAGTCTTTTCCTCTGAGAGCCTGTGACAGTAGCAGATTGGTCACTGCAAAGATATAGCATGGTTCATTTTGTTCCTCCAGGGAGTACAGTGCTCAGAGCAAAACATTAAAAGAACAAAGATCTAAGGACACGTTTCTCTTTGCCTAACCCTTGCTTTCCACTTCTGGCCAGAGGGATTCACTGGGTATATCATGACTTCCTCATCATCCTGATAAATGTGTGATCTGGGAAGATGCAAACCTAGCCTATGTTTAAGCTCTAGTGAAATTTAGATGCCATTCCTTTGCATGTGTGAGCCTCTCTAAAAACTGAAGAATGAGGTTGAGGTGACAGTGGCAGGGATGCTGTTTGCCTGCCTTTTACACAGGCCTTATGGGTAGGACACACATCTAGGAAAGAGGAAAACTTATCTTGTGCGTGTGTGTGTGTGTGTGTGTGTGCACATGCATGCGTGTTGATTGTTGAACAGCTTTCTAATGTAAAATATAACTATCCAGGCTGCAGTGAGCAGAAACACATGTTTTTCCACATCAAGTGAGTGAATACTAAAACCACTGAGGCTGAAGAGCCTGGGATCCACTTACCTTTCCTTTTCCTGGCCCCATGAATCTTGTATTTGTGGGTGCAGAGTGGCCCGGGAGATGAAGCAGGCTCTTATTCAGACTACTTCACAGGCTCTGGTTGATGAGCTCTCCTACAGCGTGGGACTGGGGGCTTTCCACCGCTCGTGGCTGACAGGGGTGTAGATCCTAGACCTTTCCCTTCCTGGCCCAGTCTTCATGGTGTTACACCCTTCTCTGGTGGGAACTGGATGTTGCCAGCGTATGCTGAATGTCATCTGTGCAGACTAGGCTCTTTGTGGGACTGAGTCAGAGAGGTCATTAGTCTCTGCAGCTGAAATGGTTTTACACTCACATCTGTTCATCTGAGTTAGTCCAGCCTGGAGGATGGGCCAGAATCTTTTAGCACAACGCCTGAGCATTTAAATAGGAATTATCATCAGAACCAGGTATCTGAAATGCACTTTATAGGTTGGATTCAGTTCCCCTAACCTACGCACATAGTTTGCACCCAAATGTAAGGTTCTTAATGAAGCAGGTCTCATAAAATAAGTGACTAACTTCCCTATACAATTAAGGAAGAGAGGCAGGTGCCTTTGAAGAACCACAGATGGTAATTCTATCTACCTAATTTGACTGATCTGCTTTGATCAGCCTAACAGGTAGATAGCAGACTAAAGCTGGGCAGCTCTTTGTTGATATTTTTCATCTCCTAACTTGAGACATCTCTGTTAGAGAGAAAATACCCCTCTACGCTCAGTGTTCTGCTGAGATTTTCCCAAGAGTAACAATGTAGTTCTAAGTATGTTTTTCTTTTTTAATGAAATCATCACCTTGGTACTAGATACTGGACTGAACCAGTCAAATTGTTCATATTTGCTAACAAACATAAATTTCAGTTATTACTGCATTACTGATCTGTACTGGATTTAATCAGTGACCTAAGAACTCTTTACTATCAGGCCCCTCAGCTATTCCAGCTAGATCTGGTTTTAACCAGGTTTTATTAATACTAATTGGGGATACCATTCAAGTATCCAGATAGGATGTTAATTAAAAAGGCATTTTTTTGGCTGTTGTAATGGTAAATTTTATGATATCTGACTCAGAGTCCATAGACTTCGCAGATTTGTCACTTAAAATATTTCAAGATGCATCTTCTGCAGTATGTCAGATCACTGTAATGACAATGATGAAGTTGTTCCAACTAATGTAAGAGGAAGGGGAAAAAGTCAGTGGTGTTCCAGTACTTCAGAAAGTTCTAGATTTCAATTAAATCAAATATAGGCATAATTCTTCCAAAAGATCAGTTCAGCTTCAAGAAAGATTGTTGCTATAAAATTAATGAGATTCTGGAAGAAGGAGAGATTGATTTTGTTTGTTTGTTGTTTAAGATATAAATATAGAATTGCATATGCATATAAAAATGAGAGTACAATTTCATCATGGTTTTTGTGATAAGCCAAGCCCACACTTTAGAGATGAAGAAAATATTTTCTCTCTGCATGATCAGGTGATTCCATCTTCTTGGCTAACAGCTTACAATATGCTCACGGACAATTCGGAAAGCAAATATGCTGATTTTTAAATTCCAGGTTATCATAAAGCAAAACTCTAAAGCAAAAACTAAAACCAAAACTTAATAAAAAAAGTGTACTGCATTCTTTCATGCATTGCTTGTATATAATCCCGCTGACATGAATAAGTGTAGACATGAATAACTGAAGGAAGAGTTTGGCCCAGGATGTGGAAACTATTTGATAGAAAACGCTGAATTAATTTAAATTGGTTGGGATATGAGCACTATCTTGTGGAATGAAAGTGGCTGAAGGACTATAAACAAAAGCAGAAGACAAAACATTAAAATATAGATTTGTGAGAAGGTCTTTTACTAGTGAGGTACTACAGGGATCTGTATTCAGTATGGTTTTATTTAACATCTTCACTAACTATCTAGAAGAAACAAGCCACCCAGTAATGAAAGTCCCTTATGATGGAGAAGAGGGTGGAGTTGTGAAAGGTGATGAAAAAAGGATAGTACAAAGAAACCTGGATATGGATCCAAGATTCCCATTGATTTCAATAAGCTTTGGATCAGCTTCCAGAGAGATTAGAATGAGGGGCTGAAAGAATAATCAAATAAGGTTCAGTTTGGAAAATATGCAAACAAACGCATCAGGTGAAAAATTGTCCTAGATCTAACATCAAAGGGAGACAGAAACATGGAGAGGAGTATTGATAAGTGAGTTTGTAATGCATTAGAACAAGGAAAAATAGATGAATACAGTTTGAGATTTATGTGCTGCAAAAGGGAGGTATCATTTTCTCTTCCTAATGCTAGACATTGTAGAATATTGCCAGAAAGAGCAACAAGGGACTGAAGGTCTAATTTAAGAAAGAGTATGCATATGTATGGAGCAATGATACAATCACCCCAAGACTAGAATATATATATACTATAGCTATGCATAGCCCACAGTGAAATGAGGACAGGTGCCCCAGACAACGTGAAAAGTGCCTGACAGGGACATAAACAATGACAGTAGAACAATGACAAAGGGACAAGGTCCTGAGCACCTTGATCTAATGTTGCAATTAGCTGTTCTTTGAGATGGCGTTGACCTCTGCAAATCTCTTCTAATTTAAAATATTCTATGATTCCAAATTTTGAACTCTAACTGTAAGAGCACTAACAGAAAGCCAGTATATTTTAAATAGTTACGCCACATCTATTTTTGTCTTTTGTCTTTAATATTCTTGTGGCCCAGCT
This sequence comes from Dromaius novaehollandiae, assembly GCF_036370855.1. Taxonomy (NCBI): domain Eukaryota; kingdom Metazoa; phylum Chordata; class Aves; order Casuariiformes; family Dromaiidae; genus Dromaius; species Dromaius novaehollandiae. The sequence continues at coordinate 12,211,271 of NC_088100.1, forward strand.
TCATGAAAATCTTGTAGAGGTTAATGATGTTAATGATGTTAGGTCAAAGTCTTCACTGGATGAGAATTATTTAGGTCCATTTAAGAATGTCATCATCATTTTTAGCTCAGAGATGGAGTCAGAAAGATGTGCTGGTCCAGATTTTCATGGTGTATAAATAGTGCTCAGAGTATCTTTAAGGATGTTCACCTTGCTAAAGTATTTACATAAATCCCACAAGATGCCTTCGACAGTTAGCCTTTAATGACTGTCTCAAACTCAAACAAGAGATTCATGACAGGAAAAATGAGAAAATAAATACAAGAGATAGAAGTCTAAAGCTCTGTAGGATCATTATAAGTATCAAAGATCACTAAACAAGCTTTTACTAGGCATCTGCGACCTTCCACTGGTGTAGATCAAGCCACTGATTAAAAACCTGAAAACCTGACCTTAAATCCTTCTGGCCACCTACTCAGACAGTATTGCTATTTATGCTAGGATTCAGAAAAGAACTTAAGCACATGCTTAACTTTAATTTTAATTTTAAGCCTATGCTGGAGCGCTTTACTGATCTGGGATGCAAAATTCATGATTTCCTATTACAGAGACTCAACACTCCACATAACAATGTAAGCATTCTTTTCAAATAATGAATGCTTGCCACACCAGTTCATTTCTGAACATTGTTCTATATGTGCCAGAAACAAAAGAAGTCTGGGGGAATAATGTGTTTTGGAAACTTTTGATTCCCTCCAACATCAAGTGGAATTTGTTTTTAAAAATACAAACATTTTTAAAGGTACAAAGATGGTGGAGAGAGATTGGGAAGCACAGCTATAGCCTGATTCCCCTTTCATGTACCCTTGCAAATCAGAAGCAGGTCCAATAGAGTTTAGCTATTTGGAAATCTAGAGAAAATAAGATTAGAATAATGGCACTAGCTTCTCCTTTAACTGAATATATCATTTTTGTGATGTTGGCTTGAATCTGCTAAAATAAAGGCATTTTATAGAACTCTGGCACCGTGAAATGATTTTAAAGCTTGTATAAATTACATAGTCACACCCCATTTAAATCCTTCTTTGCACCAGGGTGGTGCCAAGCAAGCAGAGGCTATATTCACGTCCCGTGTTAAGGATGACAGCAGCTGGGCCAGGAACCAGGAGTGTGGGAGATGGTCGGACTCACACTTCCGTTCTGCGTGAGGCAGCTCAAACCCAGCGGCAGTACATCCCGCTGCCCAAGTGGCCCTGTGCTGGGCCTGCATGAATACGCTCTGCTTCCAGACCACGAATCATAGGTCCATCAGAGCTACGTTCTCTCCCTTAAGCTGGCATTTCCTTGGGAATCTGCACTGTACTCCACTGTTCGCTCAGGCTTAGTCTGCAGTGTAAGATACGTTATTGTAATACAATACTTACAATACGATATTGTAAGCCCAATACAGTACTAAGAACCAGTAAGAAATATAAATGGGCATACATTAGTAAAATAAGATGAAGTAATTCGGTGATGGAGAAAAGCACTTGTTCAATGATGTTTTTATCAATCTTTGTACAACTTCTTAGCTGAGCTCACTGCACTTGCCACTGTGGGGGTGTATGTAGCACCTGAAGCAGCATGTCATATTGGTGCTGCTCAGAATACCAGATATGCGTGCAATACCTTTCCAGCATGGACTGAGGAAGGAATAGATTTCATAACAGGAGTCCTATTTTCTTGCCAAGACCTCTAAATTTCCATTTTGACCAATGGATATATTACTTAACCAACAAGCTAAACAACAACAACAAAGTGATAGAGTCAAATGATATATAGTCAAAAGCTACAAAGCATCAGCTATGTAGGTTAATTGCAATTTGCCTCCTTTGTGCAACAAATGAGGCAAAAGTCCTCAGGAAAAATAGTAAGTATTCATATAACCGAGGATTATGCATAATAATTAATAGGAATCTATCTTTTGCTGCAAACATGTGGAGCAGCGTAAATGTAGGAGATGGCGCTAGGTTCTTTATGGGTTGTTTTGGGACTAAGTAAATAATTTACAATAAAAGTTTTTTTGTTTAAAGTTTAAAGTGCTTTTTTGCTCCAAGAATGCTGTTTAACAGATTTGACTGTCCTTAAATATTTATTATTAAGCTTTGATATGTGAATTCAGGTTTTTTTGCATTGGTAAGTTATGATCTGCTTCTGCTCCCTAATTATAATCTTTAATTATCTGTTCCTGCTCCTTAATTATTTCTGTTCAGACATTCATCCATGATATTTTAACATTAGATTTCCAAGAAGGCTCACTACCCTTGATCACTGGTGCTACCAGATTCTAGGGATTTGGACATAGACTGGAAATTCTTGACTTCATGACAAACTAAGAATGCTTTTTGTGTGAATTCATTTTAGGGAAAAAATAAAAATAAAATGCAACAGAAGAAAAAAAAAACTACTACAAATGTTACAGTGATGAACACATCATAAGTGCCTAGATTACACAGGCAGACAAGAAGAAATATATTCCACACCTCTGAGACAAGAATTGGGCCTGTCATACAATGAGTGATTCTTCATTGTATCTGAATGGTCAGACATCGCAATCAGCCAGAACTATAAAAATGTGACTTTCCACTCTGTAGCCAAACACAGATTTTTTTTTCTCGAGCATTCCTTTGTGATGTTTGTTTGCCTTGCTTTAATTTGCCAAAATATTAGTGTGCTATAAGTAAAAAAGGCATCTTACTTTCTGAAATAAGCATTCCAACACCTTAGTGAAAATTCTACAGCATTTCATAGAAATGAAGTCAAACTCACTTCTGGTTGTTAAAGACCCAACAGGATTTTTCATACAAGAAGGATTGTTTATCCTGACAATTTTAGTATTCTGGAAGAGTACGTTCACATTTTCTGAAGCAAATCTGGGTTTTCATCTGGTTTCAGTATTGCTCCTTGTCTACTTTATTTCAAAACCCTCAAATGATTTTCGTGTTCACTGTTTAAAAAGTCATTACTGTGCACCTCAAAGCACCATCCTCTAGGTCAATAGATTAATAGCAAAGCATCCTTCTAAGAATGAGTGCTCTATTTTGGCAGATCAATAGAATTGAGTCAGCAAGGTAGAATTGATATTATTCATATATGAAGTCATTCATGATTTATTATAATTAATTTTTAATCGGTTTAAATAAGCCAGTGTAAATTCTTATACAGGCAACATCTGGATATTGAGCTTAAATCAACATGAATGCCATTCTCATGGCTTTAGATTTACCTAAATTCACAATATTTCAAGTAGATGTATAATTATCAGCATTCTCTCTGCATCTCATGCACAAAGGATTAACAATGTATTCTATCGCAAACTGAATTTTATTCCTAGCTCACATGGATGCTACACCTAATTGAACATTACTCACAAAGACAACATAGTGTCTCTGATGTACACAATGACCCCCCAGCCCATAGCCTCCTGAATACAGTTATACACCAGTATAATTCTTAAAAGCTCCAAAAGTTGATTTGGGTTTTCAAGTGTGTAACAATACCAGGATTGAAAGGTTCTAAGATCTCAAAAATATTTCCGAGTTCATTATTTTTTATATAGTCTGTATGGTGGCAAAAGACTTTAGAAAATTCCATAGATATTTAGTACACTTGTGATGTTAGCCTATTCATAATAAATACTGGGAGTGGAGATACTTCGTAGCTGATTTAGTCTAATCTATATGGCAGCAAAGCAAACTGGAAAGAGTTTTTTTGCATACAGTTCCATTAATACATATTATAGCTTACTGCATGATTAATAACTTAGTGCTTCTCATTGGGATACATAAAATGTAGTAAAAATAAATAAAACCATAAAACAATTAAGGAGATTTGTACGCACTGATTCATTCCTGTTTATGAATATACAGTGTTAATATAAACAGACGGGGGGTCCTCATTTTATCCTTTTATCATTTCCAAATGTTGTTATAAGATGGTAACCCCACTGAAAACAAACAAAACAGCATGTCATGTAAATGTAACTTCAGTCTAACATTGTGTTAGGTCAGCTCAGCTTTGAGAAATATGTGGCTTTTTCAACTGTTACTTTTGCTGGAAAGTTCTGTTTGTAAATGTCAAAATGATAGCAGTTAAAAGCAAAAAGGAAAAAACGTGTGTAGAAAAATTGCAGAAAAAGTGCCCATGACATGCATTATTTAGATAAAATTCTTTATAAGAATTTGCATTTTAAGTGTTTACTGGAGTTTTTCTCTAATGAAGCAAACTTCAGCTCATAAAAAAGATTCTCTATTTTCATGTATAATCCTGAAATTATACCTGTCATAGTAAGAAAGGTGTGTTCCCGCTGACATTTTCATTTCAGTGAACTTTATGCTCTCTTTAAGATGCACGGTTGCATACAAACCATGCTATACTTCATCCCCACTTTGCAATTTGCAAAAGATAAGAAATTTTTCCATGAAGATGGCAGAGTGTAGCTACCATGTATGAAGGATACCCAACCGCATAGGCAAACACAGCCGGGGCCAGGAACCAGTCTGCAAAGATGTGGCACGGTAATGAGTGGTACCTCGTTAAAGAAGGGAGTCCTATCTAACCTCCTGTGTGGGTAGAAACCCTGATAACCCACAGAGCTGCTGTGTAATAAGAGGAAGGTTATGACAGATATTGCAAATGTTGTTAATATTCTTCTGAAAACATAATGTATGGGAGTTTGCTATCAGAAATTCAACTCAACTGCAAATAAAAATATATGTCCCTCTTTTGTATCATGAACTATGAATAAAAGCTGCCACAAAATTTAATGCCAAAGGAATACTTTTTCTCATAACACATACTTAAACCATGGAACTCATTGCCACATGGCATGGGATTAAAAAGTATAAATGGGTTTAGGAACTATCAAAAAATCATGGAAGACTTAGATGTTGAGATGTGTGTTGAAAGACCTGCCTCTCTCTGAGCCTCTAAGCTGCTGACTGCCGGAAAATGGAATTATGGCGTAACAAAGGAAATACTGCTGCAGGTTGGTCATCTTGTACTCTTTCCCTCAATTTCCCTTCCAAGCAATAGACCTCACCAGGGTCAGAGGCAGGATGCTGCCTAGAGTGTCCTCCAACCCGACCCAATTGGGTTCCCCCACGTTTCGGAAAAAACAAAGCTAGGCCCAAACATTTGACAGAGAAGGAAGTGATGCACAGCCTAATGTACACAAAATAGGTCTGGAATGCAAGAATTTGAGAACTGTAGCTGTGGCACTTATCTTGTAGTGTTTACCCAGTTTTTAATCTTTTCTTCATTTCTTGAACTACCATTATGATAATGGTCAGGTGATCTGCTGAATTAATTTATGTGAGCCAAGAACAGTATTCCTGTCTTTCTCCATGCTCAGATAAAACAAGCACATAGCAGTGTCAGCAAAATTCTCTTATGTGTTCATCATTTGATCTTCTTTTTCCTTTGCTACACACTAAGATTCACTGAGCTGTAATGTTGAAAAATAAATAGCTTTTCATACTGATAACCTTTGATCGCAAAAGATACATACTCAGGTCCTAAGATAATTAATGAAATTGTGATGGCCATACTCACCAAAGAAGTACTTCACTGCATGAGGAAAGACATTATTCACCATAGGTGTCTCACAGTCTGGCATTACTTTTTGAAGATGTTCTCAGAACAGTTCATTTTGAGATTGCTAGGGAAAAGAAAAGGGGAAAAAAATGCAAAAGGAAATATGTTTATAGTGTGACTACATGTTGCTTTTTCAATCAGCATAGCCCCCTGAGAACTGGTGCTGCAAGATGAGTGTGTGTGGCTCCGCGTGTGTTTGCATTTACTGAAGGTGTTTTTCATTTCTAGGATGTAATAAGGCTTGGACTGATGCAAGAATAGGACATCTCGTTCTACAACTTTAAACTACAGGAAGAGCTCAAGAACAACAAAAATAAATTCAAATACTCTCTGTTCTGTTCAATAATGGTCTTTTGCAGGACAGTCAAATTTCCCACAGAGTAAATACAATCCATATTATGTAAATATGATCCTGTGTACATTCATTTAATTTAACATTACCATCAGAATAGCACATTTCACACGTGGGAATGCAAACCCCAGCAAGGGAGCAAATTAACTGCCCACAAATTGTTTGCTAACTATGAAATTTTCCAAAAGAAATCTCTAAGGTATATCTTTACCAAGGGCACAGTATTAGAACTCTAATACCACATGTTTCCATTTGAACAGATGGCAGTGAAAGGTTTGGCTGCAATGTGTTATTAGTTAACAGAAAAAGACTTACTGATAGAGATCAAGGGTACTGTTTAAATTTGCTTAGAGGAATGGTGGTTTGTAATCCATTCATACTTGCACATATAACTACTTTATAATTACTTGTAAGTGGATAGAACCTAGAAAGTCCTGTGCCTTTTGTGCTCCAGAGACTGTATCTTATCTGCTATCATAATCTTCTCTTTAATGTGTTAAGAGATGTATTAATCCAGGTTCATCTGCTGTTGAACTGAGACAAGTTATAACATCATTTCTATAATTTCATTTCTAAAAATTCAGAGGGAGCAGCATATTTTATGAAGGCTATGATTTTAAGAAACAAGAAACCATTGCTTAATAATGTCACGGTTTGCACTGAACTGCCTAAAACCTAAAGCAAAACACATTTTTATGTTATTCTTATTACTTATTTGTACTTCAATAGAGCCTGTTGGGTGCTGGAAGTCATGTAGTAGACACAAAACAGTGTTCTCCAACTGAGAGTTTCAGCTCAGCTTGCACCCCAACTTTCCCTCACCTTCTTCCAGAGCAGAAAGTGTTCGGTGTGGAGCAGGTCCAGCCCTTGGTGCCCTCTTAGATCCCTAATGCCTCCCAGTGATGGGCAGGACTCAGTTAAGTGACTTCAGAACATCTGAGAGTCTCGTCTGAAGTTAGTGGGACCACTCATATGGACATAGTTAGCTGTGCACATCGGCTTCGGAAGGACAAGGCTGAGGGGTGCTGGGCTAAGCTTGCCTTTTCACATTAAAACAGTTGTGGAAAGAGGTACTGAGTCAAAGTATATTGTATTTATTTGATCTGAATAGACTGAGGATAAATGAATCTGAAGTTATATAAGATAAAGAATGATATAGTATAAATGGAACAGAAATATTTATAGCAAACATATGCTAGCGCTTCAGAAATATAAGGATGTTTTTGTAGTTCAGTTCTGTGCAATGGTCTAAACAACAACTGAATACATGTAGTGCAGGTAAATAACTCAGCTTTCATTCTGCAGGAAATTTCTCTTTGTCCAGACCCAAATTTCTCTTTTTAGAAAGATGGCGATGTGTAAAATAAATGCTTTTCTTAATTTCATTGAAGTTGAAAGTTATTGCAGTCACCTGAATGCATTCAAAACAGAAGCAAAGTGTTTCTTTAAATAAGTAAAATGATACAAAAGCACTGTATTCCTTTTTGCATTACAAAGCTTTGCTTGATTAAAGCAAAAATCCTGTAGACATGCAATATCAGATATCTATATATACTTATCTCTGACATGCAGCAAAATTTTTGTTAAATTACTTTCAGGAAAAAAAAACCATAAAAAAGTTGTTCATTTGATATTTAAAACACTTCACTTGAAATAATTATAGTTGTGATCTATAGTTCAGATCTCAGCAAAGGAAGTTAGTGCTACTAACTCATATTTTTACTTAAACATGATTTTCTTTTGACAAAAACCCAGAATGTCATGAAAATATAACTCTGATTCTAAGAGAAGTGCTCATGGTCTTTTACACGATTCAGCTACGTATTAGTTTCAAATACTAATAAAAATTCTCAGCTGGCATTTTACTCCATCTTAAAAAACGTTTACAGTCTGTTTTTGGCCATCTCTGATAGAAGATGCTGGGAACGTGATGTCATACTCTTTTGAAAAAAAGGCAAGAATCACATATAAAGAGTGCCTGTACCAAAAGTTCAGTGTAAGAATTGTAATCCCTCTACTCAGCACTGCTAAGCCTTTCCTAAAGCTTAGCCTGACTTTGCGAACCTACACTTCAGGAAGAAATTGTAGCTATTAGAGAAAGTCCAGAGCAGAGATCAGAGGTCTAGAAAATATGACCTCTGAGGAAAGATTGAGAGAAGAGGGTTTGTTTAGTCTAGAGAAGAGAAGTCTAAGGGGAGACATGATAACAGTGTTCAAATATGTACAAGCCTGCTGCAAAGGAGTGGGGAATAATTTGTTTTCCTTATCCACTTAGGATATGGCAAGAAATAATGGGCTTGAAATGAAGCAAGGTTGAATTAAGTGAGAAGAAACTATTTGTTGGCAGTAAAAGCTGTGGATGCAACAAGAATTAGTGGAAAAATAAGTAAGCAATATTAATAGATCATTTATCTGTCAAGTGAGATTCTTGTCTTAATCACTTTTCTATTCAAGTAAGGTGGGCTGCTTGAATTCTACAAATTGCAAAGTCATAGCTATAGAAACAACAGGATGAATATCCTACCTATAAAAAGGGAAACTGTTTTAAAAAGTAGTTCCTGAAGAAGAGCATTTGGTTGTCACAGGGACCTAGCTGGGCATGAGTTCTCCATGTGATGCTATAGCTGAAAAACAACTGCTGTTTTCAGACATATCACAGAATCACAGAATGGTTGAGGTTGGAAGAGACCTCTGGAGATCATCTAGTTCAACCCTCCACGCTTAAGCAGGCTCACTTAGAGCACAGTGCCCAGGACCCTGTCCAGATGAATATCTCCAAGCATGAAGACTCCACAACCTCTCTGGGCAACCTGTTCCAGTGCTCAGACAACCTCACAGTAAAGAAGTTTTTCCTCATGTTCAGATGGAACTGCCTGTGTTTCAGTTTGTGCCCACTGCCTCTCGTCCTACCGCTGGGCACCTCTGAGAAGAGTCTGACCCCATCCTTTTTACACCCTCCTTTCAGATACTTATATGCATTGAGAAGATCCTGTGTCAGCCTTCTCTTCTCCAGGCTGAAGAGGCCCAGCTATCGCAGCCTTTCTTCATACGAGAGATGCTCCAGTCCCTTCATCATCTTTGTAGCCCTCTGCTGGACTTGCTCCAGTAGCTCCATGTCTCTCTTGTATTGGGGAACCCAGAACTGGACACAGTACTCCAGATACGGCCTTGACAGGCCTGAGTGGAGGGGGAGGATCACTAACCTCGATCTGCTGACAATGCTCTTCCTAATGCAACGCAGGATACCACTGGCCTTCTTGGCCACAAGGGCACATTGCTGGATCAGGATCACCTTGTTGTCCACTGGAACCCCCAGGTCCTTCTCCACAGAGCTGCTTTCCAGCATATGGCCCAAGTAATACTCAGACAGATTTGACACATTATGCTAATTGTGCAGATAGCATTTGCAAAACTCTTCATGTTTCTAGGACTCAGTTCAGTTGCCTAAACAGAAGCATCTAATGCCCTTTGAGTCACCAGTGCCTAGCATATCTGAGATGTCCACACAGGACTGGAAGATGTAGCCACAGATCGAAAGGAGGCTTCCTTACTTCTGAAATTGAAGCTGGAGGCTAGGCGTGATAGGTAGAGCACCTAAAATAGTACTAGAATCAAGAAACTGAATTAAGCTCCCAGTATCTAGAGTTTGAAGGCATGCCAGCAAACTGGAAAGTTTATAAAAGTAAGGTTAAAGTTATTCAAGGTTTGGAAAACATGTTTTATAATGACACTGGAGAAAGTGCACCAATTAAGTACATAGAAGTGAAGGCTGGAATGAAGTATTTGGAAAGATATTCTAATTTATAAGAAGGACCAATTTTTTGAACAACTTATATACGAACATGAATTTAACAAATTCACACTGGAAAGTTAACACATTTTTAACAGTGAGAATCATTAAACACTGAGACAATTTGCATAAGGATGTGTTACATTGCCTTACTATTTGAAATTCTTTAAATTAAGAATAGGTTTCTTTTCAAAAGATGGGCAGTGTCTAAAAGAGGAATTATAAGCTGGAGAAGAACTAAATTTCTTGGGCTTATGCTTTGCAGAAAGCTAAATGACATCAGCAAGTCTTAAGTGGGGCTGCAATTTAAAAAAAAATGTCCTCAGTCTTTGGTGAAATTTGAAACGCATCTATTGACATAGAGGCTGTTGTAGGTTTGCTGTAGCTGCACAAATAATAAAAGCAAAAATTAATCTGACATCCCTAGAACAGATGTTTATAAGTCTTCCCCCTGGTCTTAAAGTACATGTACTTACAAATTAATCTAATCTTTAGTTTTCTATTACAATGCAAACTTCAGAGGAAGGCCAGCTTGTGTAAGTTTTGTATGTAGAAAGATATGAGCATTCTTCCTCCCACAGGCTAAAATTTTAAAACTCTAGGCCTTCATAAACTTGAGCATGTAGACCCTGTTATCAGTAATAGGGGCAGTTTCTTAGGACTCAGAGAATTAGGGCAGGATTTAGAGCTATAAGACAGAAGTATAAGACATTCTATGCTGAATAGTGACAGCAGATATTTTTTTGACACTGCATAAGTCTAGAGCAAGTATGAACAAGAATTGTATTCAAGTCACTTTGACGAAAGTCACATGAAACAGTATAAAGACAGAATGGAATCTCTTTCTAAATTATTGCAAGAATGACAAAATACATTAAAAAATGTTGCCCTTACTGTAGCACATTAAAAAATGTTTCTATGATAGTCTTTATATCGATATAATTAAAACAAACAACAGCTAAAAAAAATTATGTCTTTAATTCCATAGTCTGTTTTCATTCAGTCTTTCATTCAGTCTTGATATCCTAAAGCATATATCCTGGAGAAAGGAAATATAATCACCCTGGATCTTCAACTAGCCAAATTCGGCCTCACAGGTAGGTATCTGGTATCCTTTTCATAGGTTTCTGGAGGAAGAGTGCACGCTTTGAGGGCCCCGCCTCGGTGGCGTGGATCCTTGACATAGCTAAGGTCAAGTCTAGGCCAAGGATTACTGATACAACCAGCTCAAGCCTGTTGTATCCATAGGGCCAGAGCTGGAGCGAGCTTGGGAGAGGGGAGTAGATGGCTTGCTCTTAATAGGAGCCACAGCATCAAACAGTGTGTAGGCAATATGTACAACTTGAGAACAGGCTCCAGAAGAAGCTAGGAGGATGATATAGCCACCAGCTGAAAGTCATAACCATACATGTGAATGGAGAATTTGTCATGTGAGTATTCTCACTGTAGTGTATTTCTTTTTGGTCATAATATTCATTGATGTCTTTTTCCCTTAGTGCACTGCAGTGCTATTCACCTCCTGCCCTGGCCTGCCATACAATTGGCTGAATATTTGTGATATCCTTCTGCTTCTAATAGCCACTTGCCGGTCGTTGGCGGATAGTCACAATGAAACTAGACTAGAATAGATGAGGTGGAACAGAAGAAGATTGTCTTCTTTTAAAATACATGGTTTATAGCCTCAGGAAATTGCTATAAACCATTGCACCTTGGAAAAGGAATGGGGATTTCTATTTAAAGCAGCCTTTGCAAACAGCCCCTTGACTCGCTGTGTAGCTTGTGCAATCATATGGATAGGACTGGATGGAACTTATTATTTTTAGTAGAGTCAAAGAAGACCTGCAAAGCTGGCAAACTAGGTGGGCTTTCCTGATGGCTTGCTGATCTCAGGGCGTCTATGGATATCTCATAGCTTACACAGCTGTAACGTTCTTTCACACACTCTGGCTGGACTATCACATATGTTGCCACAAAATGTTAAGACATCAAGACTCAAATGTTCTTTTGTTCCCTTTTCCTCCCTGTGTATGTTTTACTCAGTAGCTTTGTTTATTTTCTTAAAATATTTCCTTTTTGTTTGCATTTCTTGGCAAAGACCTCCTTGTGTTTTTCTAACTGTAATCTTCTTTTGGTCCCTCTGCCAGCTATATTACCCTGGATTAGCCATGAGTGTGTTCCAAGGGTTCAGTTCTTCCGAACCACTCGGGGTGTTAACAGGAAACCAAAAATAGCTTCTTGTTTGCCTTTCAATCTAATTCATTCAGCCCAGGTATAACACTGAAGTGAAGAAACATTTTATAACATTGTTTTCCTTCCTTTTATTTATCTACTGTAAATAAATAAAAGGTAATTTTATGTTGAAGAAATGCTGCAAAAAGCAGACCTTTACCTTTGTTATGAAATTATTTATTTGGATTTTTTATGTTGTCAGGAAATGACAGTTGTAAAGCTGAATTAATTCCTTCGAATGGTATTTCTGAATCAGAACTGCCTTAACAGCTACTGGTATTTCAGTTTGAGTTCAGTGTCAGGAGTCTGTGTTTTTGGAGCGGGTGAACAAGAACACTGTTCCTGTTCCAGTTAGGAATGGCATGTGAGACAAAAATGAACTTCCAAGTGCTCTCAGAAATGTTACAATAGGATTCTTTGAAGGAAAAGATCAAGTATTACTTTGCATTCAAGTCAAATGAAATGCTAAAATGTACATTATGATCCATATTGCTATATAGTCAATACTGCTTATGCTGAGGGAACAGAAGAAATCTCTTTTTTAAGGAAATTAGTATTCCTAAAGGTTTAATTATGCAAAAGGCTACCATCCTAAGCTTGTGCAATTCTTTTTTAATTCTATTTTACTAATAGGCTGAAAGTTGTTGGCTTATCAGAAGCCTCCTTCAAAGAGCTAAATACCAGCACCTCCTGAACTAACAATAAGACATGTTTTACTAGTAGTGATGAAACATCTTCTATAAACACTCCCTACCTTACTGACCATCCTTTCCCAGTATTGATTCACCACTGAAATATTTGTGTCACTTGAGTTCAAGTACATGAAACCAAACCTTTCAGTGCTTGAAGTTGTATGAGTGCCACTAAAAGCAGCATGCACTTCAGCAGTTAGTGAATTAAATAAGCAAAAGCATGCTAATGGTCTCTGGGAGACCAGTGCTGCTGACCTTAGAAAGAAAATGATAATAAAATGAAGAATACAAACAAGAGATGGAACTATGGGCCTTTTATGGGTCATATCAATAGAGCATGCAGGGATTCAGAGTTACATGTTATCATTGTCAGACCATCAAAAGAAATGTATTTTCTGTTTCTTTAAAATTGTGAGATCAGAAAGTACTCTGAATAATTTCCCTGAAATATTTGCAAAATCCTATCCCTATTATATTTCTACTCAATCCAGCAGCTGATAACCATTGTAAAAATTTTGAACAAATCTCTTAAAAACAGGAAATACTAGTTTCTCCACTGCAGTTAGGGAAAGTTTTGCTTTTATTTCACAAAAGTCATGAACTGGCCAATACAGAATACAAATACATTATATGAAATTGTTTTATTGATAGAGCATTTCAAAACTGACCAGAATTTGACTATTCTTCTACCTAGAATTATTCTTTTACTATTTAATTATAAGGAATTTATTTAGTTATATTATAGGGTTTATATATAGAGAGAAAGAGCAATATTTAGTTATGATTTCCCTTTGTTAAAGTATCTCTTAAAATATAGTTAGCTACAAGGGCATAATCCATGAATATATAAAAGATAGAATAGCTAGTAAGAGAAAGAAAATATATTTTTAGAGCATAATATGTCTGCATAAGCTAAGAGGCTTCCAAATAGATTGTGGTTCAGCTTTATTCCTCTTATTTATTTGTGTTATTTTATATATACTGTATCTTACAGTGGATAGAAGGAACATGAACAACAGTTCAGATCCACAGAATTGGGCCAACAGCGCCATTGTAGAGGTCTTTGTATTGGTTTGAATAGTCATTTTCTCCTTTGCTTTGAGTATCACTGCAGGGTTTTATGTAAAACTATTTTCCATCTACTCAGGCTTTAAAAATGAAAGAAAGATTTGGGCCAAAGCTGGGGGAAAAAAACCCCAACAGAATACCTGTTTCAAAATATGAAAGTAATCTGGGATGTTTCTTCTTGACATGGGCAGTGGTTGGCAATCAAGCTATTTGACCCCTGACCATTTCACTAACTTTATTTTCAAGGATGAATCTTTGAGGTTGCTGAATTCTTGATGTAGTATTTTAAAAATCATTTAATTTAGGGCGATATAAACAAACATACATAACAACAACTGGGAGAACTGACTTGTTAGACAACACAGGAAAACAAAAAACAGAGTGAAATAATGTACTTCCTCTCCTTTCTCCTTACCCAGAAAACATTAAAGTTGTGTGTCTCAACTCTGTGAACATTTATCCACACAGGTAATTTTACCTTCAAGAATACAGTCCTATGCATGCTTAGAGGTTGCAAACTCTTTGGATGATCGTCCGTGTGTCACCCAACACAATGGCTTTATAATACCAGTCAGGATTTTATGGGTAGTATAACGTTTCATGTTCTTAACACATTTGCATCCAAAGCTATGCTTATCAAATAATCATTTAAAGCTGATTTAATTTTTTTTCCTTCTTCTTACTTAGCAATGCAAATTTACTATGTTGATCTAAGGTCCAAGTGCAAGTAAGAAAGGTAAGATGAGGAGAAGGCTTATAATATTTCAGAAACATCTCCAGTGCTCGAGCTATTCAGCCAAACTTTGGCTAAGGCTAAGTAAAAAGCAAAGCCATGGCTCTTTGGAGTATTGCTTGCATATTCTAGCTGATATAAACTTGGAAAAAAAAGAAGAAAAGGAAAAATGAAAAGTACCTCTTTCACAACTAGTGGCAATTAAACACAAAAAACTTGCACCTTTACTGACAGACAGTAGCTGTGTATCTCTTTTTATCAGTGTGTACTTTATTGTGAGCAAATTTTAAAGAAAGCAATAAAGGTAGACTTATAACTAATGCAGTTTAACAACCAGAAAAGTTAAATATGATGCTGCCAGCCATGGCCAGCCATTAGTCCTACACTCTTGTCTTTAGATGTCTTCTCTGTCCTCTTCTTTTTCTACTTCTTGCTTCTTATTGCACCTTCATAAATTTCCATTCTCCAACCTATACTGTCATTCATGGGTGCACACCTCCAAAGTATTATGGACCAAAAATACGTGTTTGGGTTTTTTGTTTGGTTTTTCTGTTTGTTTATTTGTTGATGAACCTGAAGTACAGAAACAAGAAATGTCAAGGTCCTGAAAATATCCTTCTCTTATTGCTGTGGGCACTGGCATGAAACTTTTCCTCTCCAAGTTAAAAAAGATAAAATATACATAAAAGAATATATTGCTCAGAGCTTACCGGAAGTGATCTCATAATTATTTGTCTTCCCATATATATTTTTGCAGATATTTTACATATCTGCTACTAATTTCATTACAGACACATTGCTGCTTCATACTGCCACCAAGGGAACTGACCTAGGGCAATTTAATGCTAAAACCGAGAACTGCTAGCACTTGGCTAAAAAATCCTCTCACACTGTCTAGGTAATGCATATTTTCCACAGCCTGGAGAGAGGACAGGTTGAGTGACACTCTTACCAGTGACACATTCATTTATTCACACTTATTTATGACTCAGTCATATCCTAGCACAAACCTCTGTGTATACACTTTATATACATCTCCTCTCTCTGGCTTCCATCTCTTCAGCAGACATTAACCATATCTACATTTTCATTTTTGCATCTGCAATTGACTGTGTATATGTGTAAATCTGTGTAGTGAAATCACCGATGTGGCTGAGAGACATGCCAGGCAGATGTGCACGCACAAGACACTAAAAATCTCGCTCCTGTTTACCTTGGTTGCACCTTAGCAACAGTTACACAGTACTTCAGCTACTTGGGTTTCGAGAAGGAACATAAAAACACCAGGAAATGAGGGAAATTAAGGGCTCTATGAATGAAAAATAAATCCAAGTGCATGCTGCTAATTGCTCCCTCTTTAAAAACCATGATTCAACAATTACTCCTACACAGCAATGACACAATAACACACTTTTCTTAATAGAGCAACAGCAAGAAGAGCTGCTAGAGAAGCTGACTTTTCCTTTAACTACTGTTCTTTAAAAGTGATTCTGTTCAACAATGTACAAGGTCGACAAGTCAACGCAAGACCACCCTGCTTGGAGATTTGCTCTCAACACAGAGTTGTGTCGAATCCCTCAGCTGAGAAATGTCAACCAGCACCTTTCATATTTATGGTGACTCATAAACAGGAAATTCAGCCCTGTCCACGACACTGGCGCTTTTTCATATCTTAGATCCTTTTATGAAGGAAAAAGAAAAGGGTAAAAAAAAAAAAAAGAGAGAGAAAGAAACCCCTCAAAACAAAACAAAGAACTTAGCAGGACATTTAAAGCAGCTGCCTTCTATTTTACGTGCCAAAACAAATATTGCCAAATTAGTAAGGCATACTGAACAAATTAAGCGCTAAATGCAAATTTATCAACTGAAATACAATGGTAGAGAAGCCAAGGAGCTTGCAATGGTATAGTTCATCTTTGTAAGTAGGTGTTTTGGTTGGCCAGTTGCTGGAGAGTGACATGGGAACGGTAATATAAAAAGAGAGCATTTCTGTTACACCCAAGATGAACAGTTTGTTTTAGAAAGTTCAAGTAAACATTTTCTAACATACATTCACTAGTTTCAGAGTCTCTTTTGCTACCAAGAGAGAGATAAAAAATAGTTTAAAAAGTCTCTTAAGAAAATACAGCATTTCATAATGGTAATGTCAGCATGATAAATTATCCAACAAAATTTTGGTGGAGTTCCTCATTTCAGAATAATGAGAAAGTCTTGGTTCCATTCCCCCATGTTCTTACAAGGACGCACATGGTCTTTTAATCCATCATGTAATTTAACCTTAAATAACTAGAAAAAGCATCACAAGAACTGATATACATCGGTTATCTTTGCATATATACATATATGTGTGTATATATATATATCTCTATGTGTATATATATACATATACACATATACCCAATATCCAGAGGGAAAGAACCAGTCTTAGAATTTAAATCTAGTGCCTGGGCAGTTCACGCACATGGTTTACATGAGAGCTCCTGAGCCATTTTTGTCAGTGTGCTGTTCACTTTTGCATAAGGAAATTTCAGTGTTACTGAAAACATTTTATTTGCCTTTGGGAAAACTGAAGCTCAAAGTTTTGCTTCAGGTCAGTCCAACCCAGACTTTGTTGGTTTTTGGCATTACTAGTTTGTTGACTTGACTCAAAACATCCAGATTTAAAATGAAAAGTTTAAGGTCTCCCTTTAATAAATCTGATAATACGCTGCAGGAGACATGGTGTGGCCAAGAAGCTCAATCCACATGGAGAAAGCAGAGATTTTATGAAGTAATGAGTCTCACATAGAACAATAAGGTTCTGGAGGTGATACAGTTAATGTGGAACTGAAGCATTAAGATTCAGGGAAATCGATGTATTTTTCAAAAAATTATATCAAAATATAATATTTAGTGACTGGTGACTCGCAAGTGGTTGGAGCTTTTTCCTTGGAGAACAATTTCAATACTTAAACTTTTTATCCTAAATTCAGTATGAAACAAACAATGAAATACTAGAATGTTTCTTGGAACCAAGTCTCCATTTTTTTCCCGTCACACTTTTCTCTTTTGGCTCACTATAGATAAGAATTCCTAGCTAATAATCTCACCTTTGCAGTTTGAACAAGCTATACAGAAATCATTTCTATTACAAGGCTAAAAGAAAACTAGCACAATCTCTCCCCAGGCCCTTCCTCTCATACCAGAGCAGAAAGAAAATGTCTAGTTGCAGCTGAAAGGATTACTTCCTTTCAAATAAGGTGGTAATAGTCTGGATTCCTATCCCATCAGTGTAGTTCTTGTTAACCTTGTGTAGATCTTCTCCACATTACAGAGTCACAGCCACTCAAGAAGCATTTTTTAGGAGCAGACTATTTGAAATCAAGTCCTACCTCCTTCTGATAGAGAAAGACTTAAGCTTGAAGTTTGCTCTGTCATGCTCAGCTTCCTACTCTGGTTGAGCATCTACAGAGATGCAGCTAAAATTCATCTCCCAGAAGACTCCAGGGAGTGACCACTGCCTTGATTATCAGCAAGAACACTTGGCAAAATATTCACAAAACAATTAAAAAAAACCTGAAGTTGTGAAGTTTACTGTTTGAGTCAGCCTAGTTCAAGACAAACAAATTTATTCCAGTAAAATGTTGTTGGTTTCCTTGGCTATAGAGCCCTTTTGGAAAAGAAAAAAACCCCACAAAAATCCCAGTACAATTTTAAATTCTGACGCATGTTGGGGGTTAGATTTTCCTCACAGAACACTGCAAACACTCTTTTTTTTTTTTTTTTTTTTTTTTTGCATTCATTTAAAGTTGGACTGGATATTTTACAGAAAGCTGGATTTCTGTGCTCTAAAGAGGCCTACATTTTTCCTCATTTGTTGTGAAACTTTGGTCAGGGTGAAAGAGGGAATATTTCCATATGCTGAAAACTTATATAGGCCTTGATGAGGTTGAGACAGAGAAGAGAAAATAAGAACAGATCCAGGAGTTTTCTTATAATTGAGAATGAGACAAAACCTAACTCCCATATCGGATTGAGATGGTAAGTTTGCATCACCACAATTTTACTTACCCTGGTGGAATTTAAAATACAATCTTTAACCCACACCAGTACTGCTGCTGTTGAGGAAGATGCCTTTTTCCACATCCCAGGAGGCCAGTCTTGCAAGACAAAATACCAAATTATTTTTCTTTCTCAGATTTATACATGTTTATCTTTTTTAGTATTCATCTGAAGTAAAATGAATCCAGCTTTCTTTCAAATAATGCAAAACATATGGGAACAGGGTTGTGTAAGTCACAAGTTGACAAGAACCAAAGCCCTTCAATGATTGTCTCAGATCCACATGATATTCTCAAATCTGACAGACCCGTTACGCGAGCAAATACTTGTAGCCAGGCAGCCAGCTTTGTACTGGCTGCACAACACGGAAGGCTGCGAGGAGTTATTCCACTGACTTCTTCTTCAGACTGATTTCTGCCGCACCATTTCAGAGGGCAGAAACGAAAGAATCGTATCTTGTGCCAACAGTCTCACTGTGATACAAGCCACTCTTGCTCTTGGAGAGCTAAGATGGGTAGAAGGCATACATCAGACTCAAGCATCTGTATGCCCTCTGTGCCAGATTGATTGACACGAGTATGTTATACAGTACATTGCCATTGCAGAGGTGTTTGCTTTAAAGGGAGCATCCATCATTTTCACCACTGGTTAATGAGGTTTTTGAATATGTTTCACTTTACATACTTCATATATATTACCCCGTGCCCTTTGCACTCACCATAGTCTCTGGGCTTAGAGGTGCCTCATTCAAATTACACTCCATGATGCCATCTTTCTCAAATATCAGATGTGTCCTTACTATGTGGATGTGAACTGTAGCATGCCAGTCTGTAACAAGCACGGCATGACCAATGTACAAGCAGACTCTCAATGACGCACAGTGGAGATGGAGGCCAACTCATCTGAAGAGCAGCATGTAGGAGACGTAGGGGCTCCTGAGTGCTGCAAGCTTTGGCCAGACGGCAATCATTAGCATCTGACCTTCTAGAGAACCTGCTCCTTCCAGGTTTCATGCAGAGGCTCAGATATGCTTCACTTCACAGCCTGCCCTCCACAAGTTGCAAACTGCCCAAGACGTCTGCACTTGCTTTCCACTAGCAGTTCAGCAGCAGCAGAGTGGCAGCCCAGGCTAACGTTGTGCCTGCAGAGTAGGTGGATGCGCCCAGTGCACTGTAGGGAGGGTAGCTTGCAAACAGGAAGCGTCGGTGGGTGTGACAAAAGCTGAGGCTGGAAGTAGTTAGGCGTGTCACATGATATAAGTAGCTCCAACTACACAAAAGCGTAAGTTCTGCATGTGCCACAGGCAGAGCAGAGCTAATCATGTTTTATCAGTCTCATACTGCTGCATTGTCCCCTTGGCTTTTGGACATTGATCTAATGGAAGCAGTGCATATAAAGGCACACTTTCACATCTTTTTCTTTCTTTTTTTTTTTAAGGAAGAATATTTCAAAGTACCCCTTCCCATCAGTAATACCATATGGTTCTATTTTACTTAATTGTTGCTCTCAGTAAGAAGACTAGAGATAAAAGTTATTTTCTGCAAAGTCACAGCTGTACTGCCAGCTGCGCTACTGGCAAAAGTAGTTATTCTAACATGATTTTTTTCTTTTTTTATTCTTGATATATAGCTTAGATTTATATTGTCCTCATTCATTTGCATAAGCTGCAATAATCTAATGTCAGCTATCCACATCAGAGTTCCTAATTTAAGAAAAGATACTTAACTGTAGCAAACTTTCTAAAACCATATGGAAAAATATCCCTCAATGTGCATACATGTGGCTTTAGTGAAGACGATCAGAGATAATCTGAGGGCAAAATTTGGCCACTTGGTTTATTTAAAAAAAAAAAAA
Source organism: Dromaius novaehollandiae (assembly GCF_036370855.1). Taxonomy (NCBI): domain Eukaryota; kingdom Metazoa; phylum Chordata; class Aves; order Casuariiformes; family Dromaiidae; genus Dromaius; species Dromaius novaehollandiae. The sequence goes on from NC_088100.1 coordinate 12,231,643, forward strand.
AAAAAAAAAAAAGTAGAACTGTACCTTCTCCTCCATCCCCCATACTACCAGGAGCCAATTTTTAACAAAGTGTAATTGTGCTAGGTACACTCTGAAGAATACACTATATTCTTTAAAATGCTTAAGGATTAGTGTCTTCAGCTTGGGGGACAATCTTGCTATTGTCTCTAAAGCTTGCAGTCTTGTTGTTTTATCTTAGAGGAAGTTTATTCCTAGATAGTGATCTTCATAACATGGAGTCAAGAATAGAGACATTGACAGTTGGTGGATATAGTTTATTGCTTCTTTATAAAAGCGCTATTTAGTAGCAGGAGTGAATATTTGAGTCAGCAAAGACTTACATTTGCTCCTTTCAGCTAATCTGTCAGGTTTTGCTTATTTATAGATCTTAGGAGCTTCTTTCTAAGATTTGGCCATAGCCAATACTTCGGCTGATTTGTAGATTTCCACATGCTTTTTAGAGAGGACACAGTTTAAACTTTAACTTTTATGGTTACATAGGACAACACAAAATGCTTGCAAATCGTGATTTGTACACTGAAAGTTGCACAGATCAGAGAAGATAACTGGTACCAGGAAATTCAAGACACATTCATAAATATATTCATTTGCCAATACATCCCTAAAGCTTTCAGAATGCACTTTCTGGTGCTCTGTTGGCAGTCTAACTGCTTTCTCTGCCTCTGAAAATCTCTCTCAGTTAGAATATCATCAAAGCAGTTACAATTTCTAATTAGACATTGAAGCTACTGTCATTATTTTGTTGTTTTCTATGAAACATCATTTACTCTTCTGTTTGGAGAAGAATTACTGTGATTTTTTTTCTTTTTTTTTCTTTACTGACTTACCAAATGGATGTTACCAGAAGTAAATAAATAGGATTACCAAAGTGACTTGCCTTGTATGGTGGCATTTCACTTTTTCATGGCCACGGGACAGAATACCTTGAAATCTGAAAACAAAGTACTGATTTTGTTATTTAAGTTAACTGTTAAAATTTTAAGAGACATTTATCCTTTTGGGATTAAATTAACTTCAAAAATCACTAACATGATCCCTGATTACCATTTTTTTATCATGGTTGACAAATTAATAAATAATTTAATAAACAAATATAAAGCACACTTTAGGAAACCTTTTGGTTGTCAGTCAGTATTTACTCCTTTGGAACCTGCCTCTTGAGAGCTTCTCTAGAACACAGACACTTCTCTAAAATAGGTATGATGATATGTTAAAAAAGAAGAACATACAAATAAGTTGTCTGCAGGACAGGAGGTAACTGTGGACTGACATGCATCTGTAACACAATATACTGCTCTGAAAATCCACCAGTTCAAGCTGCAATCAGGATCTCAATTCAGGAATTTCCAGGACTGAGCACTCCCATTACCTGATGACATTAACTCGACCAGTAAAGTTAATTAGCAGTAGGAGTTTGCACCAGCCCTGGTCTGTTCTATAGCTTCTATTCCAATAGAAGAACACAACATATTTTATATAAATGTGGTTATTCTTGATGGCTATAAGAGGAAGCAGGAGGGAGAAGGGAACAGGTTTCTGTGTGACCCTGCCTCTAAACTGAAGCATCTGAATTGACCTCCCACAGCCGAATCCATCCAGAGCTCCCACCACCTTCCCCTTCTCATCCTGAATGGCCAGCAACCTTCCTCATTTCAGAGCATGAAGTCTGTCACAGACCCTTCCAGCTCCCCCATCAAGTGCCTCTGCACTGCTCCCAGCCCCCCGCTTCCCCTTTCTGCCCGAATCCCTGCCAGCTGACATCTCCCCTTGCAACCCACATCCACTCTTCTCCTTTCCGCTACTCATCAAAAACCAGCCCTGTTGAGTGCCTCCCCTGCTGCCCACCCAGACAGGCTGTCTTGCTCTTCTGCTCCCCACCAGCACCTATTCCTGCCAGCCACCACCCTCACCCTTCTGCTGCTGGTGGGGTCTTGAGAGAAGCACCTAGGCATGGCGTGAATGCAACAAGAGTAAGACCTAAATGGGGCCCTATGCGGATAGGATATGACTGAGGATAACAAAGCCAGTAGCACTTACTTGCTGGTATTACAGAGGTACTTCTGTATAGCAGAAGTATCTGCTATACTTCTGGATGGCAAATAAGAAGCACCATTGTTTCCTGAAGGCTTATTTGAGGCAATGATTTTTTCTGAGTTTCCCATATTTTTTTTAGAAATTACACTTCTAGTAAACTGCTGAAAATGTGGATCTGTCTTTAATAAAGAAAGGATTTAATTAGACACTTCTAATTAAGAGGAGACACTTCTCTATTGAATAAGAAGAAAAAAAGACAGTGAAGCAAGGGGAAGAGATTTATTTTGGTGACACTTTGAATCATAGCTAGCCTAGCATGCAAAAACTGAAATAATGTTAGAGCTGAAAGAAATGATGTCTGAAGAAAAATGTCACGCCCCATGTTTAACAGCAAACAGTAGATACAGTACAGCATGTTCTGGTGCAGAAGAGCAGCTTTTCAGTGGAATTATTCCAGATTTACACTTCAGGGCCAAAATGAGAAACTGACCCACAGAACACACCTAAGTTGGAACAACGTGATATTCTTTTTCCTCTAAAGATCTTGTTCAAGTTCTGCTTGTTGGTACCTATGGCTGGCAGCCAGATAACGCAGCCCAGCTGTATAAAGTGCTGTACAAACCCATGATGAACAGTAGTCCCATACCTGAAGAGCTTGTAGTGTGAATATAGAATAAGAAGTTATAAAGGATATATCAGATGAGGACAGCAGTAAGACAGTTACTGACAGAATGCAAGTAATAATTTTGATTGTTAGCCCAAGCATTGTCATGTTGTTTGAAGGTGTTACGGCAAAGATAAGTTTTAAGGAGGAATCTGATGCAACTTTGTGAATATTTATAGCTATCTTCTTCCACACAGAGACGTGACAGGGTTAAAGCCTCAAGCTGATTTTGGTAAAACTGGGCTAATGGACAGTATAGATGGACACTATTTGGGACAGAGGGAACACTGTTTGGGGGGAGAGAGTTCATATTTTTGGGTTTGCAGCAGTAACATCATTACCTGATGAGAGAGAGTGGGCCACGCTGGCTGGGTGGTCTTTTACAGTCTCTAGCCCCCTCATGTGATCATTATAAGGGTGGAGGTGGCAGGTGACATTTTGCTGGTGTGCAAAGACAAAGAATTAAAACAGGAGCAGAATACGAAAGCTTGTAATTTGAAGGCTGAAAAGAGGAAGATGATGTGTCTGAAACAAACAGCCAAGAAAATGATGTATGGAGCACAGTTCTGAAAGTATTTGAAGTGAAACAAGATACATTTTATCAAAACTGGGGAAAAGGAGGGAGTAGAAACCAAAAGAGCCTAGTTGTATTGACAGCTTGTCAGACTTGTTTTGATTCTGCCTGGTATAGTTTGGCTATGGGGAAAAAAATACTTACAAAACAAAATGCAATGCAGGAGAGAGTTATGTGAAATAACTAAATAAATTCATGCCAGAAGAGAGTTATGTGTCAGCTGAGAAACAGGGTAAGTTAGTGCATTTAGAGTTATCTGTCTCCTACCACAAGCTATATGCTTAAAAAGTGTCCATTTTTCAGCATGGCAGATGCTGGGTCTAGAAAAAAATTCTGACTCCAATCTGACTGCTGTTTCACACTAAATAGTGCCATGCTGATTTCCATAGAAACTAAAAATAAGCCAGGAGGAGGGAAGGCTTGTGGGGATTTCTGGTTTAGACGTATCAAATTTAATCTCACACTGCACTCTTTCTGGGTGCTTTGAAAAAATTAGCTAAGATTCAAGTTCATCCAGAAAGGAACAGGACAAGAGCAGGATCTGTGGGTTGCTAATAAGGGTATGAGGGCTGAAACTGTGTCTCGATCTATTTAAACAACCCTGCCTTCACTGTGGTGCGCTCCAAGGACGCAGCGCTGTTCTCAGAAGACAGGTTCATTCTGTGTCGCAGTGTGAGCCGAGCGGTAACTCGCATAGTTTTCTTTGTAACTTGTTGTAAAGCCAGTTTAACTGAGCAGGCATTTGAATCCAGTGTTCAGTAAATGGGGGGAAAAAATCCGGGTGTTTATTTTCACAAAAAACACTTTATCTCCTTCAAATATCCTCCTGCATCTGCTGTCAGAGTATATGCCATTTAACTTCATGAGTGACACTGCCTCTCTATCCTGCAAATGTTATCCTTCACAGCTATCCCTGAGGCAACTCTATCACATTCCAGTGCCTTGGCCAGCCAAAGGAATGAAAACTATTTTTATTTAATCTAAAACTTTCAAAAATTATTAGCAGCTATATATTGCACTTGTTTATACCACTCAGTGACTGTCAATATTTTAGACTTACTGTTTAGTGGCTTTATCAGAGTTGTCCATGCTGAAAATTCAATATCCTTTTTCTTTTTATAAAGAAGCACTTGAAGAAAGCACAGCCTTGACTTGTAGGCATGTTAATGCAATGCTCTCCATTCAAAATGTGCCCTTGTTTGCAGGCCTACAGTAAATGTTGAAAAATGCTATACAATAACATCTGTTATTACACAATAGTTCTCTATTTGCTTCCAGCAACCTTACACTACCCCAGCATTGCGTAATTTTTTTTTTTTTTTTACATAAAACAATGAGAACGTATGCTGACCTGTAAATAGTATATGGCCTCAAGTAATAAATACCTCTCAAAGACACTCAGCACAAAACCTCATTGTCAGAACAGTTTTGCCAGGGAAGTTGCACTGTGACTCAGTCCAGTGAAGAGTAGCTATCTTGATGCTGAAAGATTTAAATTGTCCCAAAGAGATTTCTAAAGAATTGACATGTCAGGCAAGCACATAAAGACAGACACGGACAGTTTATGTGGTTTGAAAGGGACAGGTGCAGTGCTGGCCCCATGGCTTAGGCTTGGAGCTGGACCTGTGATTGAATCCCTGGCCTGGCATACAGAGTCATATTCTCCTTCTGAAAAATTGGGACAAGTTTTCCCAGCCTGTGCAGACTGCTTTTGGAGCTTATATGCCAATGTGATCATCCTATATGAGCTCCTGAATAGCACGGGCTACAGAGTTCATTGCTACACAAGTTGTAACTTTTTTTTTTGAACCATAAAATATTATGAGAAATAGTAGGTGAAAAAATTATGAAAGCATTTTGATTTCTTCCAAACTTTTCATTTATCAATGCAAATTCAAGGAGAAAAACCTGGTTTAACTTTCCGTTACTTACACAGGGTTGTTTTGTTTTGTTTTTACGTAGAGACTTGTGACCAGTGACAGGACATGCCACTATGTTCAAAGCAAAAGTCTGTTGCAGCTATTGACTCTATGAAGAATTTATTACTATTGTTAGTTGCTTAACATTTGAAAGTACATGCCTTCTGGACAATACACATAAATAAAGAGAGCCAGATGGGATCCATCTGGTCAAATATAGATGTTTACATCTAAACTGATCTCCATAAGCTCACGCTATGGTCAGTGTAAGAAAAGGACACTTGAAGGCTTTGGTTTATCTCAGATTAAGTCAGATACCTTCAGCTATGCAGCTGAATAGCTGTTCTCACAGCTCCTATTTCTCCTCATTGATTTCAAAGGGAGCTTCGATAAGCATCTACAGTGTAGATAAGTAAGTAGAAATTTAGGAGAAGTAAGTCTTATCACAAAGATTACACTGCCTAAAGCAATTACTATGGTCTTAGTAGAGATCTGCCTACAACTCTTTAAAACTACATTCAGAAATGTAAAAGAAAGGGAGAGACATAGAACATACTTAAATATTTACTGGTTTGCTTTCGACAGTGTATGAAAACTAATGAAGATAACTAAATTCCATTATACCCTCAGGTACCAGAAATCAGTGATAGCATGGAACTATAGTTTTCATAGGCCTGCTATTGATGCAACCCTGTTGGTATACCAAAGGGTGGGACAGACTAGAAAATGATACAGAAGTTGCCTTGACAGTACCATAATAAAGGATATGCTTTATAACACATTTTTTTCCTCCTACTGTCTCTGTTAATGATTATTGGTGTAGTATGCTTTGTATGGGAAAAGCAGAGTGATTACTGGTGGTTCTTCCCTCCTCTAGGTTTTAATACTGGCCTCATACAGACTATTGTGGGCCAACACCAGTAATTCTCTGTCAATGATTTTAATGAGGAGCAGGAAACAGGCAGATATTTTTGGTCCTTTTCTTTTGGAATGAATGGCCCCAAAAGAATACGATGTAACATTACTCAACTCCAAAGTGAGTAATTCCAGTGGTTAAACAAGAGCATCCCAGTCCAAGGGATGGCGTCGTAGCCAAATAAATGGTAATGTTCCAAAACAATGTAGGCTTCCACTGAGCATGTGGAAGAGCTAGCCCATTAGTACAATTTTTGTAAGCTTGTTTACCTGACAGAAGGCCAGGTGTGGTAGAAAATTGACATGGTGGTGGCTGTTCTTTGGAAGATCTGTAATTTTCTTGCATTTCCTGTAAATAGTGAATGAGTCTAAGAAGTTCCTTTGCAAAGTTTATGACTTCCCTGCTTTGTCCAGAGAGTGAATATGTAAAGTGACCTTAATGATGGAAGTCTGGAGACCTATGCATACGCAGCTAATAGTAGCAGGAGATATGGCAGGAAAAGATAGAATTAGAGCACCATGATCTGTGTAATAGCTTTGAGCTCATTTTTTTTCTTTCCTGCAAACCCTGCCTGCAGTCCAGCTAATAATGCTTATGCTATCAATCAGCCTCATTTTTTTCCCCATGAGGCCATATTTCCCCCAAATGAAGTAAAAGCCAGGGAGTTTGTGCTTTTGAGGAAATATACAGCAGTTATATCAGGGCTCACCTCAAATCAAGGGCTCTTTGAGGCAGATAGAAACCAAAGGCTGAGTTCCACTCAGCAGTTTAATGATCATTCAATTATCAAAGCTGTAAAATATTGTGGCACCAGAATTCAGTTTGGGGTGGGAGCTGGAGGACTACCTATGTATGCCAGAGATGTGAGAGAACCGTGAAAAAGATCTAAGACACTGAACATAATTCTTTAGAGAGAGGAATGACCAGCAGACTCTTGTAGCTTCTGCAGAACCTCACTTCCTTGAGGAAAAGATCTGGGGATTAGTGCAGGAGGGGTGGAGAGGAAGCAAGATTTCCTGTAAAATGAAGATATAACTGAATTACACTTTTTTCAAAAAGCATCTTGATGGGATTTTTGTTGTTAAAAATAATGAGTGTGATCTCTTAGCAGTTATTTCCAATTAATTTCTTCATTCAGCAAAAGTTTGATGTTGTATGATTTAAAGAAAGAGGACATTCACAGCTATCTTACTAGAGTTGTGCAGAAACATTGTGAAGAAAACATTGTAGAAACATTGCAACAGGAAAGAAATCCCTGTGACTGTAAAGGACACCCTGAAGTTCTTTTTTTATTTGAAGCTCTTCACAGTAGTGCATTCAACACTGCTAATGGAATTATATCGTGGGAAAAAGTTGTAGTTGTTATCTGCTCAGAATTGTTTCATAAAAATTCTTCAGTGTTAAAACACATTATATTTTGGATGGCCAGAAAACCCACGAGATGTGGGAGGGTGCAAAGATACCTCCCAAATATCAAAAAATATATAAATAGCAGTCCCAGCCCTCAACAGTTCACGGTCCAACAGCAGCAATGCACAGACAATAGGGAGAGGGATGAAAGCAATGCTATAAACATACAGGATCAAATTCATGCTTTGTATCATTACAGTGAGGTCAATCTTGACTCCTGCAGCAGAGCAACAGGCCAGATGAGCTTCTGACATTTTTGACTTCCAAATGATAGAAGGAGATGAAGCATAGAAGTTGAAAAGTGCAGTGTCATGTAAGAAAAGGGCTGAGGAAGCTTTGTTAAAGTGCTGCAATTTCTTTTCCATGTCTTCTCTGAAGATAAGGTAAAAGGGTAGTGTAAATCAGCAGAAAGGCACCATGTTTGCAACAGTGCTATGATGACATCATTCTGCATTTTCAGCAACAGTGACAGAAATGTTTCTTTGGTAGCTAGAAGCCAGCAGTAACCATAGCACCTGCACCAAGGTCCACTGTGACCTGGAGAAGTTCCTGTAATTGAGTTCAATGCTCTGGAATTCTGTTCCTACCATGAGTCACCTCGCCCCATCTGCTACATAACTTTTTATGTTGTTTCACATGAGTGAAGTTCCACTGACATCCCTGGATATCCAGTGCACACAAGAAAAAAGTGACAACAATTCAGAGGTAACGTGCATCCCAATTCCATACCAAGCATTCAAAGTTGTCTTAATCAGAAGTAACCTTATTTGAAGGATCTGGATCTGAAGTTTAGACTTACCCCATTCTAAAGTTTATATCCTTTTACATGATTCAGAGGCAGATGGATGGCCCGTTTGCAGACTTCCTATTTATACTTTCCTCTGGGGATTTGGTTCAGGCTCATTTCTCTTTTTCATATAAGCTTGACTGTTGGATTTTTATTTTTATGAAAATAGATTAATATAGCCAAGCCAAAATAATGAAGACATTGTAAATTAAATTTAGAATGCAGAAGTATCTGTGCCAATTAAAAAAAAAAAAAAAACATTTACTTTCAGAGATAGATTTTGCAGAGGCAAATTTCAAACCCATATTATATTGCTGGAAACTTTTTTTCAGTGGAAGTGATGACACAACTTTAGATGGCAACATCCTGAATAAGACACTGTAATAAATACTCAAAACTCGTTATTAAAGGAGGAAAAAAAAACCCTGGTATTCTTATTACACCATGTAGCCTTTGTCCCCTAACCTTCAGCCTTATCCAGTCTTGAAAGATTTATAGTTTGCTAATACTATAAGGCAAAAGGACATTCTCCTACCCAACAAGGTCAGTCAAATCCACTCCAGTCAGTGATCAGTGGATTAACACATGTCACTGAACTCCTTATAACTTTACTGGTGCCAGGACATTTCAGTTAAAAACATGACACTGTGAATGCTGAAACGAGCAGCTGGGCTTACCTTCTGGTTGCTGAAGGCATGAGTGAATGCAAAACCCCTGGCAATACGTTCCATTGGCTTGTCCCTGCTTAACAGGGAGTCTGTTCTCATAAGCCTGGTACAAAAATATAAATACTGCTACATAAATACATATACACACACACATACACACAAATATCTATATACATGCACATGTATATAGTTGGAGATTTCCAGAGCTCTAGAATATTTTTGTTTTGCTCTAGAGGAGGCTGATCAAATTCCTGACAATCCCCTCAAAATATGAGGAAAAAGGCTGGAATCAGTTGTGGAGCCTTGATCCAATTCCAGTCAAGTTAAAGTTTTCCCACTGACTTCTATGGGAATAAATCACGCTATTGGAGTGGGTGGTCCCTCCATCTGTACAGTGGGCCAACTCACCCCCAGATACTAACTCACCATGTGCTGTGGTTTGGACTCTCTGCTGCTTTCACATTTCAGGTTTGGCTGAGCTGTGCAGTGGGAGGAGCGCAGCAAAGGATGGGCTAATACCAGACTGATACTTTTGTCTTTTGCACTTGGCCCCTGGCACAATTTAGAACATCCTAAGGCATTAAAATTCTAAAAATTATGAGCAGCAGTAATCAGTCTTCAAGGGCAACCCTGGCAGCTGGAAATCACTGAAACACAGTAGTAGTTACCCACACCCATTTCCCGACCATTTAGTCATCTCTGCTGGCTTCATACCAGTTGAAGATCCCCCCCAAACACATCCTCGGTTGGCCTTTAGAATCACTAGAAAAACACAAGGGGACTGGAAGAGAGCGGAGGATCTCCCGCTTGCTGCTGCGTGCTCATTTATTCAGTCATGTGTCCGACCTCTACTCAGGCCCAGTAATTTTTCAAGGAAGGGATTATCACTGCTGCTCCAAAAGAATGACTGGAACAAGCAGCAGCACCCTTCAGGTACTCATAAAAAAATTCTTTTCCTTTCGGTGTTTCAGCACACATTAGCAACTGTCCTTTACCGGCCAAGTTGGCAAAGCTATACTGAAATCACAGTTATAAAAATTTACATAAGCTGAAAATTGGATCCAATCTTTATTTCTTGTTTGCTGTAGAATAACTACATAACCTGTTCTTGAAAAGATACTGCAGGAGTGAGTAAGTATAACAATCTTTGACCAGATCCACAAATACAGTAAACTGCCATAACACTTCTGAATTCCTGGAACAAAAAGGGTTTGCACCCACTTACAACCCTTACATCCACAGTGTTACTTGAAAAAGTGTGTCCAAACATCTGTATATAGTTAAGTCCCAAAGCAAAAAATTCAAGGTAAGATTATACATACTGCACACCTACGAATATTAACTGTCAACAAATTGTCCTGATTCTTATATCTAAACATGGCATTTGTCTCTGTGCCTTCCCCTGTCAGTAAATTCCAGTGGTCAATTATATTTTACATGAAAAAAAAATGTTTGTTCTAAATTTACTGCTCTTTCATCGAGCGTCTCGTCGTTCTTGTATTATGCGACTGACTGAAAAGGAAGAGACGGTTGCCTCAAACAGTTTTGTTGAAGACATCGTAACTCTTCTCCCACTCAGTCTCTGCTGCCCCACTTTTTGCAATCTGGTTTATATAAGTCCTGCTGTGTCCAGGCACGCGGCCCTCCAGCAAGGCTTTGCTGCCAAGCGCTGGGACGCCTCGGGTGGACGAAAGGTTCCCTCCATCCTTTATGGGCTGCCAAATGCTGCCTTGTTCAAGACATTTTAATATTCAGGGCTGAAAGGCGGTCCAGGTCCATCATAAGGTGGGTATTTAAGGAATACACAGCTGTTGGCATCTATAGCTCGAGTTCTTTGTATGAGATACATACGCCTCTTTGTAGTATGCCTTAGCAGACATTTATTGGATACTGTGTTCATGCAACTAGCATATTGTGGAAAACAGAGCACATGGAAAATGACATCATTAGCTAATTTTTAGCACATACTGGTTTACTCTTTTGGCCTATACTCCTCCCTGTTTCCTTATTTTTCAGTTTCGACCCTACAAATGAACCCTGAATCCAATCCTTTCCTCATAACCAGCTACTTTATAGTGCATGGTGTTCCTGGCATTTGTTAACAGCAATGGGAATCTGACCTCTCTGAAATTCTCTCTGTTAACAGTGTTTTGCCAAAGCTAGTAACTAATCAGTTGCATGGCCAGTGTATTCAAACAATGATGTTTTTATTACTTCTTTGTCTTTGCCTTGATGCTTCATAAACCTTAGAAAAATTGTGAAGTATAGGACTTACAATTACAGAAATTCAAAGCCATTATGATTAAAGTTTATATTCATTTTCAGTGTCTTATGCTTACATTCCATATTAATGCCTGACAAAAGCTCTAACTATGTGAATTATAGTAATGTCTCACACTGACTTCTGTGCACCATTTGAAATTTACTTTGATATTTGAAAGTCTTTTTTTCTCAAAAAATTGTGATAGCTCTCCAGTGGACTGTTTGAAATAGTTTGATAGTCCTAACTCCTTTGCATTAGGTGGTCAGATTGACAAATTAAGAACTAAAATACTCTGGCTGCTAGTTTTAGCAATGTTACAGAGTGCTCAGTATTAATTAAAGTCAGACATGTGCAGTACATATTATATACAATGAATATGATTTAGATGCTGCATGTTAGATACAAACATTTCAAATGTATGTGATTTGCATTAAATACTACCTTTCTTGGTGTTGTTAGAAGCTGCAATGGAAGACTTACAGAAAATACAATTTTTTTCAACCAGTGCTCTATGAGGTCCAAATCATTAGACAATATTTTTCACAATGGTTTTCATTAAAAAAAAATCAGCCAAGTTCCTCTCTAAAATTTTGGCAAAAAACTTGAAGCTGGAACTTTTCAAAACTTGCGTATAGCTCTAATTTTTGGGACATTCTTTTTTTCAGTTATTTAACCAGATCTTCTTGGGATGCTCTTTGTTTTTTGCATCCTTCCCATATTCTGGTTTTATTTAGGGCCTTGAAATATGAAAATAACTCTTCTCAGTAGTATTGTGAAATGGGGGTGGTGAGATGGAAATTAGATAGATTTTCCCTGACAGAAAACTGGTAATCCTCATAATTTCCTCCTGCATCATTCCTTCTCTTTGTTTAGCCTCTGTTAGTGACCTCAGCTTTGTTTATCCCTGTCTGCCTTTCCTTGCTTCTCAGCACACAGTGAGTGATCTACTTCCTCCCCTGCCATCCCTTTCTAGACTGCCTCAGCCCATATTGCGAAATTATAGAGAAAAATATTGATGTTTCCTTGATGAATAATAAACAGCATAATCTAAGGGGTAGAATAGAAGCAATAGTCAGGGACAGAAGAGGTTATAGCTCTGCCATAATGAATGTAAAACAGAGCAGGTGTAACTCCTGAAAACAGCAACCTGCTGAGGGCAGAGGTCTTTAAAATAGCCCTGAAACAGCCAGCTCTGGGACCAGACACATGAAATAGATGCATGGGAGAGGTATCAGAAGAGCTCTTTATCCCTGCTGGTGTATTGAGAGGCATGGCTAAGTGACGTGGGTATAACATACCTGCTCCTGGGTCTCAGGGTGGTGCTCTGAAAAGTGTTACACATTAACATCTTGCAGGCCAAACCATAGCCATAGCAGGACTATGCCAAATAACAGCACTTGGGCTGTTATTGACCTTCCTCCACAAGCAGTGGCAGAAGTCATGAAGATGAGCTCCATCTCTGCCTCTTGCAGAGCCCAAGGTGCACTCTGCAGCGAAATGTGCCAGTTACAGATGAATCAGGAAAAAACGTTCAAGGGCTGCCATCTCCTCCAAGGTTCAGAAGTTATCAGTATGGCCCAGGCAATGGTGTTTCAACTGGAAACGTATCTAAAAATCCATTTTAATATCAAAACAGAATGTCTTACCATTTTTTCCTCTTCAGAAATTTAGAATCTGGATACAAAACTGCTCACGGTTTCAACTCAAACAATCTCTGCGTGAGTCAGAAGCATGAAATGTCCTAGGTTAACTGTGTTTGCTTACCTACAGTGGAAGCTCTTAGCAGGAAACATCTTTTTGTGGTGTATGTATACAATGTGCAATAGAACCGTGGAAAATAACAGGTTTGTAGCACTGATTAAAATGTGAACACTTCTGAATTATATTAAGGTTTTTGGTTTTGTTTTCTTGAGAAACAGAGCTCTGGATTCTGCGAGATTTGTCATCTCTGTATTTTGGAACTTAGTTGTAATGGAAGTATACCCTACCCCTCACATTAACGATCAAGAAGTTTGACACCTAGTGTAAGTTTGACACCTAGACTTCTCTTCAGGAGATGGAGAGGGATGGCTAGGTGGGGATCCCTAGGTGATTCAGTATGTCTTGAACATCTGTGTTAGGATGGGATGAATCACTCTCTTGAAGGTGCCTTACTCTGTTGGCTGTGGATGGGACCTACATAGCGAGCTTCGGCAAGCCTCCTCACTGCAGATAATCTCCTTGGGTTACAAACTCAGCACTTACAATGGTTTCAAAGGAATTGTGCTGATATTCTATTAATATTGATCTATATTAAAGATCCAAATTAGAGATGTAGCACTGTGCAGTATTCTTCAGCAAATCAAGTTAATAGCAGTTTCTCTTGTATGGTGTTTTGGAAATTTCTTTTTTTTTTCCCCTTAGAAAGGGGAAGAAAAACCACAAAGAATCTATCTTCAAAATTCTTCTTTCTGCTTGGAAAATATGAAGAAAAAATCAATAGTTTATGTTGAAATTACCACACTAGGCTCTAGTACAATTTAAAATCCTTAAAAAATCATTTTTTTCCATGAAAATGAAAAATCTTGAGAGCTTTTTGGATCTTTTTCTTTGTTTTGTTTTTCACTTTCAACCAGCTATTCAGTCTTAAGTAAAAACAAATTCTTACCAGGAAAAGTGTTGCAAAAGCCAGTCCAATTACCATGTATCTGCAAATACATATAAGAATTTTGCCCTTCAGTGAAGCAATCCTTTCTGCTGTAAAAGGATATGCTATGCTATCTGAACAAAGAACTCCTTTACCTAGCACTATAAATACTATCTTTGCTGAAAATCCTTGGATAAGGCCAGAATCCTACTTTTTATGGACTAATCATGAGTTGGCCACTTCCACTTGGTTCTAGTTACCCTGAGGGTACCACAGAACTTTTCTGGTGTTATGATGATTTTACTTGAATGGTATGACAAAGCTTTCGTCTGAAAAACAAAATCCCACACTGTTTATACATCAGGAACTTACATGACAGTTTTCATGTAAGGGATCATAAACACTGCTGTGTCTTTTATTCTCCATTATTTGTTTGAAAGAAAAGAAGAAAACTGAGTAAGTGGAACCTGAAAAATGGATGTGACAATGATGGAAAGACAAAGGACCATGTTTTGTCCAGGAATTTTCCTCAACTTTGATCCCACAAAATCCATGTAGCTCAAGGAAAAGTATATTTGCCTTTTTCCAAACACATTAAAATGCTTCTGAAAGTATTTATGAATAATTTCTGCATAACCTATACTCTCCTTCTTTGAACCATGTTAAACTTTTAGTATCAATAGCTTTCACCTTTCAAAAGGAATTAATTTTTTTTTGGTAAAGTTTCTATCATTTTTAAATTTGTTGTGGACATTCATCATTATAACTGCTAGCTACTGCCTGTTGGTCATTTATGCAAGCTGACTTTTAAATTAATTCTCTGCTACTTCCTTTCTTTCAGTCACCTTGAACTGAAGTAATTAATTCCTAGATTCTTCCTTCTAATCCCAGTAATTTTAATTTGAGCCAGGTATATATTTAACAAGGGGAAGTAAACTCTAAGAATGTAAAAGAATAGAACCATTGTAGTGGAGGATTATTATTACTTTCAGTGTCGACAAAAGGAATGGAATAAATATTACTTCTTAACATCTCAGTCCTCTGGGGTGCTAAATGCCCTCAACTCCAACTTACTTTAATAGTTATGGCAGATTAAAACAAAAGAGTTTTTGCCTTATTAGATGATAAGCAGGTGGATGCTGGGGGCAGGGGAGAATTTTCCTTTCCCTTCTGAGTGAGACTTTCGGTTACACATCTGCTTCCCCTTGCCTACTTTAATCTCTAATTTACTTTAGGGGTAGTTGAAGATTTGCAACACATAAGCCCAAAATGTTTGTGCCATGAAATCTTAGCTCCTGTTTCTGAGTTGTCAGTCATTGGGGACTAAAGATTACAACTGTTTCTTTATTGACCTTAGGAGAAACTGGACTGGAGTGTAATGGCAAGACTGGATTAATACATGGGAGCTAAGGTGAAACCTATTGCAATTTCCAAAAGAAGGTTACAGATAAAAGCCAATGATCATGACCTTCAGCTGTGCATCTCTAGTTCCCCTCCCACTCCCTTCCACAGCTGATCTGGAGTTTCACAGACATTTTCACCTGGTGTGGTTATTGTTTTCAATCTGAAACTTTCCATGGAGAAAGATCATTTGCTCTGACTTTTTAACACTTGAGGAAAAATTAGATTGTTTTGATACTTTTTAAGCTATTTAAATATTTTCAAAATGGAAAACTTTCTCAGTTTCACATAACATTTGTTTCATAATTTCAGCTACTATTAGTTGTAATTAAAATGAACTGTTTAGAGATTATTGAAACAATAAAATCTTTCTTCAGCTGGGGTGGGACATTCTGAATATTGTTTTGAGTTGTGCTTTTTCACCCTAATTCTCCAAAGTAAAGCTTTTCAATATCTCATTTTGCCCAAAGGATGGGGATGTGGTTTTGTGATTAGTTGTATCCCTTTTCAAACTGGTTTCTGAAAGGTGGTTAGATTTTAAGACTCAGATTTGGTTTTAGTTATTTAGCTTGGATGATTTCTAGTAGAAAACAATTCTTGCCCGTTGTTTTATCTTTCATTGGTTTCTTATGAGAGCTCCACTCTTGGACAAAAAGCTAATTGTTTCTATAAAACCATATGTTAGTTATTCCTTGACATCTAGGATTCTTCCTGGATATAAAGAACACAGACATGGTTTTGAGTCAAATGACACTGGCTTTTATTAACTTGAACTCCTGACACTTGGTACAGAGTGAAGAAACTACTCTGCTCAGAGAGGCAGTGATTTGCTCTGAAGCCTCTAAAACCATTCCAGTATGAGACCCAGGACTGGCTGTTCATTGCTTGCTCTTAAATGAAGACTTTTTCCCCTCTCCAGAGAAAAATTTTGTCTTTTTCAGGCATTAGTCTGCTTGGTCATTGCTGGCAATGATTTGGTAGGTTTTGTTTAACTAATTCTTCAAAAATAGCCTAGGTAATATTTGGCTGTGTGATGCCACCTCTGCTCCCTCCCAGCCTGTACCACTGTGCACGGCACTCTCAGCAGTGTATGCACCAGCTGCTCCTGCCTGCCCAGGGCCAGAATCAGCAGGGACCAAAACCCAAATATGTCGGGACTCCCTGAATGTGAAGGGAGCTAAGCACTAAAGGTAAATTTAATAATTTAAGCCATCATCTTTTAAACTTCCAATGGCAAGTGCAACAGTGATGAGAAAGAACAACTGGTTTCCCTTTTCCTCTGCCCTTTGTCTCTTACAAGGAGATTCCAGCTCTTTTGGTATATGATGACCTTGGTCTGAGCTTATACAAGCTTTTCTCACCTCCCATCTGGAACTGAGTAATGTGATATACCTAGGCATTAAGTCATCTGTCCTTAGGAATCTGCAACTAAATGCAGTAGCATTAGTAGCAATAACACAGGCTACTTAACTACCTCAGAATGTCCTCTCTCTCCACTGGTTTCCTATAGGAAGAAAAAATAGAAGTGGATTGAAAATCTTTGCCCTTGTCTACAAGATGATTGATGGCTTGAGCTCAGGATAGCTACGGGCAAAATAGAGTATGGTCCAGAGATCCAAATTAGCAAGTCCACGCAGTGCAGAGTAGGACCGTGTGGACTCACCAATTTGCATCTGGAAGCAGTATAGCTGCATGTACTTGGCATGGCGCCCAAGCTAATATACCCTGCCCTTTGTGTGTGAACGTGACTATTCTGCTTCCAGGCCTGATTTGGCAGTTTATCCAGAACTGCCCTTCTGGTGCTGGGGTTAACGCAGGAGGAGAGGATCTGTCTACAGCTGGCAGTGTAGACAGGCTTTCAAAGAATCTCTCTGCACTGAGATGGGAAGCTTGGATGCAAATTCCCCTCCCCAGGCACAGCGAAACTTTCTACCCAGAAGGTAATGCTTGTCTGTGAGGAGGAGAAAATGTTCTTTTTGAGGGGTTGGTCCAGGTTTCTGGAATTAATTCTCCCAGGAAAAGAAACATTAAAAAAAACCAACAACCCACATTGTCCCGTCTATCACATGCCCTTCATCCAACCTGCTTTTCTGTTAAATACACCCAGCACATTTATCACTCAGCTCTCCCACTCTCCCTTCCCAAAACTCTTACCCAAATGCAATGATACACATAGAACAGCTCCTCTCAGTGCAGAAAGATGAACTGCCTATGACAGATAGTAGTTACATAACTTTATGCTCTACAGAAAGGTACAGAGACGAAGAGGTGTAAGAGTCTCCCTAGAATGGAGCAGTTTAGAAAGCACCTGTATTTTAGTGTAATGCTTCAAGACACACACAAGGCTGATTGTGATAAGCTTATTGCCTGCCAGATACACCTGTACATGCTAACCTTCCAAATAGAAATATTGTTATCTTAAGCTGTGTTCTGAATTAATGGGTAGAGACAACTTTTAATTGTGCTTTGTATTGCACTGAGCCTGTCATGCTAAAAAAATAGTAAATAATAACAGCAGGCAAATGCCTACCGACTTGCTGTTGGGAAGCATCTTTTTCACAGTTTTAAAGCTGCTGATGCATTTCAAAGCAGGCTGCTAACTACACAGGAGTAGCATTCTGGTGTTAAAAATACTTGAGACTGCCCCTACTATTTGTTGCTCATTACCAGTCTTCTCAGCCAGCTCAAGCTTCGCTTGAGGAAAGTGGAAATGGGAGCTTTGCCTGAGGTGAGGTCTTCAGAGCTATTCCTGTTGATTACATTTCTGGCAGACAGAGAAGAGCTGGGTGAAAGTTTGGGGAGAAGGAAAAGATTTATTTTGAATTTGGAGCCTGAATAAACTGAGCCAGCACAGAGCAAAACTGAATTAAAAAGCAAAAACTAAAAACTGAAGAGGTTCCTTTGATTTCACATGCACCGTGGGGTTTGGTTAGCTTAAATGGAGAACTATACCTCAGCCAGGTATATTGGAAAGATTTGTGAACTTTGTAAAATGTTTGATGAAATTGGGCTGAATTTCAAATCTGTAATGAAACATGGAAGCAGGTGAGTTTCATGTGGCTTGGAGATTTTTTCATAAATAGTTTGCATTGCTCTAATAGTGACAAATTTAGAAAACTACCTTCCCAGAAGAAAAAGATGTAATATGAGGGTCAGATAGAAGGCCTGGACCCTGAGCTGACCGCTGTGCATTTCTGCTCTTCTGAACAGAAACGGAATTGCCCAAGTCTGTGTCCAAGCTGAATACTCCCAGTATAATGGATGGTTTATGTGGCGAAGATGTCCAGTTTCAAAAAAAAACAAACAGAAAAACCCCAGTGAAGTTCTGAATTATTACTTTCACAGCATTTTAAAGTAAAAAAGTAAAAAAAGTAAAAGAGTTTATAAAATGAGGTCTCTTTCCCTAGAACCATTAAGTGACTGAGCTTTGAATGACTTACAGTGGCTGAGCATCTGGGCCGTGACTTTAATATTTTAATTAATACTATGTTGTGGCACAACCAGGTTGGTCCAAACAGCACTGGAGATTCAAACAGACAAAGCTTCATACTTCACAGAGCTTACAGTTCATTGTTAATGTTGGTCTATCATGCTTATTATATTTGATAGGTTGTAATGGGTAATATGGGAAAAAGCCAAATCTCTTATTTATTTATTTAGACAGCTGGTTAGAAAAAATATTCCCAGAAGAAAGTTTTGATGAATGTCTTTGCATTTTCACTGCAAATAGAAGACCAAAATAAAAATCTTTTGGGTGAACAGTGAACATTTCAGTCCAGAAATTGCTGCATTTTTTGCAGCCCTAAACCATGCTGTTTGTATGAACCTTGAATTTCCTAATCAGACAATATCTGCTGTGATACACCATCATGGTTTATGTTGGTGAGCTGACATGGTAAATAATGGAAATATCTAGGTACGATTTGTGATTTAAAAAATGGTGACAGTTCTTTAAAGTGATACTTTCATATGTCTATAAATATCTCTATATCAATAGCTATATCTATATGTATAAGCATTTCCGGTATAAATAAAACCTTTTTTCAGAAACTTTGGTCCCAGTTCATTCCAGCCAATTTAAGTACTTATGGTACGAATGAAATCCTTCTAAGCTCTTTCTACAGTCAATGGAGAGAACGGACAACTCAAGAGATCAGTCCCGGGAATATATTGACTCTGAAAGTGCTTTTATGCTGTCATTGAGGCAGAACATTAGATGAAATATGTCATGATCTTTCCGTATGACTGCAAAACCAAAATGGCTCTATAGAAGTTTTCCCCCATTAAGTCAACTTTAATGCTGTGAAAAGTTTGAAGTCAGACATTGAAAGTTATTTTACAAATGAAAGCTATACATATTTTTAAAAATCTGTCATTGGATCTATAACCAGAAGAAAGGATAAATGTGTTCAATATAGTATTTATTACAAAGAATTTGCCACACGCTGTTGCTGCCAGCTCAGAAGAAGCGTCTAACCCCATCCATGGTCAGTAAGGGAACAGCTACAGATGAGTACTGTGTATTCAAAATAGAGATTTCAGGGAGAACAGGCTCCTATAGCAAAACATGCTGGAGTTTTATTGTGACATTAAGTTTTATACGCAAGTTAACTTGCACGAGCAAACAAAAATAGTGATGACTTCATGATTTCCAGAAAGAAAAAAAAGCAAAGTGACCATCACCAGAATATAGTTAACTTCAACCACTTAAAGTGCCATATCCTCCTCACTAGCCATAGCTTGGTAATATTTGATGGAAGAATCAGTGTTTCATGGTGGACATACTTTATGTAGTACTTCACACATCCTATGTTCATTGACTGCTGGACATCAACATTTTGCAATAAAATATGTCATCATATGTCAGTAATTCTTCCATGAAATGTTTCTGCAGTTCTCTGCAAGAAATCAAATGCCTATAAGTCATGGACAAGCTAGTTTGCATGTTCCACTGCAATAATTCATGATCGCCACTTATAGGCAGCAAAAAATGTCTCTGCCCTTTTTTCAAATCACTGTTCAATATGGACTTCTTTCCTTTAGGTACTGTTTGTTAGAAGTCTGATATTTTTGTGATTAATTTCACTTTGAATCCATAGCCCTAAGTCACAGCTAAAATATTTGCAGAAAGAATGCGAACAGCCTGTAGGAGCATATTTGAATAAATAGCAACCTTATGCAAAAAGCCAGATTCTTCTACTCTTATTTGCATTGGTGACAGTCCAGAATAAGCTTGTTGATATCCATGCAGTTACTCCAGATTTACCCAAATCCTTCTGAGCAGAATTTGGCCCATTAACATAAATCAATGGCTAAATTGTACTTGTTTAGAATGAAAATGGGCCAAGACCTGCTTGTCTAACTGATATAAAAGTTTGTAGCAACCTTAGAAGGAATTTTGTGTGATTAGGCAGGATTTGATTTTATGTCCTTTCGCTGGAGGGTAGCTTCTCTGAGATAGTCATTTTCTTGCTGCATTAGCAATTTTGAAATTATAGGTAAGAGAAAAACCTTCTAATATTGTGGGAAATGCATTTACACGGTAACAAAGTTGCTGATGCATTAACATTTTGTAGATTATTAACCGCAAAGGAATAGTGTTCTGGTATTAAAAATAATTTGACATTGTCCCTGCTATTTGTTGCTCATTATCAGTACTCATTGCCAGTTCAACATTCCTCAAAAAAAATTAAATCCCACCTTGGGAAAATGAGGTAGGGAATATGTGCAATGGCTGATGACATCATCTGCTAGTAATGGCTATAAATCTTAAGTGAATTTGTAAGTACAAATGTGCAGCTTGGAAGGTGCCAGATTTCACGCCTGTACACTTATAGCTTGCAAATTCATCAAGTGCAGAACTTGGGAACATCATTTCTTTTAGAATGCAGACCAGGAAAAAAATGCCAATCTCTAACTAGAAAAAAATATAGTGGCATATCTTACAGACTGATTATTTTAATTTTATTTCGGTTTTTTTAAAGTTACTTCAAATGCTTCATTTATGTCTTCTAAATGACAGTTTGACAATTTGGAGACATTTTAGAAATTAACATTATGATATACCAGGAAGAAGTTTTCTTACATGCCAAGTGCAGTATAAGTGAGTGTTAACAAAGCACTAATGCCATTTGGACAGGATAATACTAGCTAGTGTGTTTAAACCTCTTAAAAATACATTCTAAACTATTATATTGCCAATTAAGCAGCAAGGTGGAAAATTCTTGTCTTTCTGTTGGCATAGAAAAGGTCTTTCTTTTTTCTTTTCCTTTTAACTTTAAAAAAAGTAGAAGAAAATTTGAACTTTATCTTAAAAGGTTGGTATTGAAAGAGGTACTCCTTAAATAATTTGTATACTGTGGCAAAATAATATCATCTGGGAGAAAATTGACAGAAAGCCTGAGTTCAAAAGGCGTTGGATGATTCAGGGAATTGGTAATAAAATCCTTAGATTTTACCAGTCTCCTTTGTTGTGATTCCCATCCAGCTTTGGTCACAGCCACCAAGAGTTCTTACTGGAGACCAGCCCAAGCAGCAAAGGCTCAGGCTCCGTTCTAAGTCCCTCACAAAATCCTGGACTATTTGGATCTGGGAACAAAGTTCAGTCTTATCTAAGATGACTGCTGTTTGAAATCTCTCCAGTTACATCTGTAGAAGAATTGCTGACCCTCTGCAGTTCCTAGTGGATGGGTGCCCAACTTCCCACTTCTAGTCAAGAAATAACTCCAGATCTGAATTCTTGTGATGACCATTTTCCCAGAGTACTGCCTTGAAGGTCATGCTGTTTCCTAAATTTCTGCTGACCATTCAGTCCCTGGCCTGCTTTGGAGGTCAGTAAGGGTGTATATAAACTCTTGTGGACTTGTAGACCAGGTCGGAATATTGCAGTCCTCCATCCGTACTCTGGTATCACCAAAGAGGTTTCCATGCTCCTACATAAGGAATTCCCCTCTTTTTGCGATCAGACTTCAGCAGTAAAACCCAAGTTAGATTCTCTAGCAACAGTGAGATTTTGTTTAGAGCCTAGGTTCAGGTTTCTGAAGCCTGGGCCAAACTACATCAAAGGTCATCAGATTTTGGAATAAAATCTTGGATGGAGTTACAAATTCATGGTCACTTCCTGACTCTGCTAGCCAAGGGCATTTCAAACTCTTTCTTGCCATTTCCAGATGTTGTTCTTGCTCTCAGTTGCCCAAGTAAGGAGGAAGAGTGGGCATGTGGAGTCTTCCTTGTCTCCAGGTTGCTGAGCCCTGCAAACAAGTCATCTAGTTTTTGTCTTAATGAGCTCTCTGATCTTATGCACCACAAGTGCACTAGTATCCTAACAGAGCAGGGATGAGGAGAGAATGGACTATGATTTTTGGGTGGAAATCTGGTTTGGGGTATTTAAATTAACTAGGAAACAATACCCCCCACTCAGAGGGAGTATAGCACAAGGACTGTAAAGCCACAAGGCAGAACATCCTCCATATCTGCCCATTGCTCTCCACAGAGCTCATTCTTCCAGGTCTGTTTGTTAGGGTGCTAAGTATGAAGTTCCAACTAAATCCACTCTGCTGGTTTGTGCTCTTGTTCTTGCATTATAAATGGAAGGGTCTTTACTGTATAATAAAAAATAAAATTTTCTTACAATTTTGAAGGAATCTTATTTTTAAAAAAAAGACTGTCTTGTTTCTCCAGTCAGTTACAATCATGTAATATTGGAGTGCAGTAAGCCTTGATAGTAGGTATTAGTGCAGGTGACTCTGTACTTGGTGACTAATAGTTTTATCATTTTATTGTAAAGAATGCATATAATATCCTGATTCCTTGGCATACTGAATTTAAAGCCATATTTCTGCCACCTTTAAGCTCCAGGGGTTGCAAATGAACGATTCTCTGTCCCAGTATAACTCATATTTTATATGTTATATTCCTTTACTGGATGTGCATAGGCCATACCTCAAAGTATACAGGAACATTTTCAATGAGTAATTTCAGGCTGATGGTATAAACATGTTCTTCAGAAACATTTCAGCTTACCCAGAATTAATCTAAATTAGACTCCTATAGACAACTAATCTGTTCAGATTCCTACCTGCTCAAACTTATAAATCAAATATTGCATTATATATATGTTATTTACATGCATATTTCTTGTTAGTTTGAAATTTTTATTTATTAAAACAGATCTAACAGCTCTTGAACAGATCTACTCATAGCTACAATACTGTGCTGGTATATGTCATTGCAGGTTCTGTTTGTGGCACAGAAATTTGAATATCTACACTTGGAACAAGTGTGAGAGAACACATACATGACTAAATTAACTATGACAATGGAAGTTAGAAAGAAACCAAGAAGGCATAAACACATTTATTTTGAAACTTAAATGAATATTTTCAACAATTATAAATAAAATAATTAACATCTTATACCACATCTTGTGCAACAAACAATCAACATCCATGAATACTGGGTTATGGGAATTCACCCTAAGAACCATGCCACATTGTTTTAGTCATTCCATTATATTTTATGCCTTTGTGTTGGCCTTCCTCCCACTGTTAGCAAACTGGATCCAGGGAATAATCTCCAGGGAACTATGAGTTTGTTTGGAGAGAACTGTTTTTTCCTCACATGTGGACTCTAACTGTTAAAACCCCAAACAATCCCTTGTAACAGTTGTGAGCTTGGACTAAAAAAGAGCAGCAGTGGCACTTCTCAGTGGAAGAAGGTATTTCAGCTGAATGAACTGAAACTGATACTGCGCAAGCAACTCGAAGTAAGAGGAGTCCAGTCCTCTCTGGTTCCAAAGGACCGTTAGCGTGTAGGTGACGAGGCAGAAAGTTAAGTTGCATCACCTCATCAGCACTTTCTCCGACTATTTTCTCAAAGTGCAGAACACTATTTTAGCTGTTTTCGGAATGATCTAACCACTATGTTGCCTATTACCCTGCTTTTAGCCTCAGGGGCATTCCACAGTATTTTCTTTAGAGATAGCCAGGGAACCCTGCCATCAGTAAGGAGCTTCCCCCTGGGTAGACATTGCAAAAGAAGACAAAACCAAGCCCAACAGCTGCACAGCAGAAGAAATGAGACAGAAGTAACTAGGAAGTATAAGTACGGATTTGGGGCCTTATGACAGATGTCCAAATTTAGGTGAAGGAACTCCTACCAATATACAATGGAAAAAAGCCTCACAGGGCTCCTAGAGTTCAGCTTCTTTGGACTTTTTTGAATAATTCTGCAATGACATCCTGTTTTGAAGTGACACAAAAACATCTATTTTTATTTTATTTAGTCTTTTCTCAACTGATGGTCCAGGCATACCTGCTTAATCCTGCCTTAAATCTACTATTGCACATAGTCATTCCTACTAAAATATAAACAACATTTCAATGCCTACTTTGCAAAAATATTTCATTTTGTGTATTATGAAACATTTAGGAAAAAATAGAGTATTTGTATTGCTTAAGTTCTCACACAATTAAAAATAACATGTTTGCCAGCAACATTTAATGGAAAGAAAAATGGTATTTTTCTAGTCTATGTAAGTTTCTGTAAGAACACATATTTGTGAGAGAAGCTGCTAGCTTTTGTTTCTTTAAATAAAAATCTATTTTCAGTGAATCATCCTACAGTTAGTACTGAACTATTTTTTCTCTATTAATACCACTAAGTGACCCAGATTATAAAATATCAATGCACTACTAATAAAACATTTAAAATGATCTGTGTAGATGTAATTTTCTGAACTCACATTTAAGTACTTCTACAGGTTTGTCCATTAGGCACATTAGGCTGGAAAGAGCTTGCATAGATTTTCCACTGCTCACTGCAGTCACCAGCAGCCTGAACACGTCTCTTATTTCAGAAGTCCTTGTTGTATTTGCCATTTATTCCACTGAGAATATATATCTGTGGTCTACTAAGGTAAAAGATACTAGATAGCTATACATTGCTTGAAGTTCTAATATGAACTATTCTTAATGCGCTTTCAGAGGGAAGAGAGAGAAGTCCCCCTCTCTCTCTTAAGTGGATTAACAAAAACAATATTAACAAAACCTGATTTTTTGTTTCTTTTTCTCCTATTTTACTGAAAAGATTAATGACTGTGGTTGTAGCCGGTCATGACCACAGTGCATCAGGACTCCTCAGCCTTTGGGATCTGCTTGTGTCCTGATGAGATCCATATCCAGCCAGGGAAGCCTTGGGATCACTGAAGTTGAAACAGAACTGATTTATTCACCCTTGGTCTCACTTGGAGAGATTTCAGTTAATGTGACAGTTTTGGACCATGTACTTGGGCTCAGATTCTCTGTGGTGTTGAGCTCCTGTGGATTTTAGGTCCCTAAATCCCACTGTGGTTTGGAGCTTTAGACTGTGATGACACAAAATCAGAGTCAGCAAAGAATTCATCATTTATCAACACGTCCAGGCAGAAGTTTTCATAATAATTGTTGTGAGGCACCTGTCTTCTGTCCCCCACATCGTGTGGCATGCGTGTCAGTATGCCAGATGAGCCATAAGACTGGTTTGTGCACCCTGCTTATGCAGGCATGTCCGGTGGGACTTTTGACACTGGAATTTCACCCATTTCTGTTGTTTCACAGAAGTGAAGTATTTTGTAGATATATTAGCTGTAATGAAATTTT